>NC_135056.1:17282500-17907500 GCF_051014685.1 Ptiloglossa arizonensis
AAATCGAACGACTTTAATTACCGATTAAACGCGCCCCGGTGTTGAATCGTCGATACGACACCGCGACGCTCGAGACCGTTCACCAACGATTCGAGTGAACCGCGATACGCTGAAAGTATTACTTGCGAGAGAGTCGATTCGGAGAAGCGATACTTCGCCCGGAGCTACGCCGTGTTTTCTATCGGTTTCGTTCGCCTCGTAACGAGAAGGGGGAAAAGAAAAAGAAAGAAAAAAAAAAAAAAAAGAAACCTCTCCGAATAATATGGTCAACCGTTTCTCGCTCGTAAAACGAAGTCTCTACGTTGAACGTTTTCTACCGGTTGGTTCCGAGACCCGGAAGATCCAACCGCGAAAAAAACTCGGCAACGAGACGGATTCGACTTGTCCCTCTGTTTTACGAGTTCTCGGTGTACATCGAACGGAAAGGTTCCACGGTGCGAAACAATTTCTAAAATTCCATCGTTTCGCGGCCTCGTTTCCCCCTCCTTTTTCCTTTTTCTTCTTCTTCTTCTCTTACCTACCGACGGAATTAAAGCCACCGAGTTCCGAGTTTGGAGCACGCGGCCACGTATCTCTCTCCTCTCGCATACACGAGAGGCACGTTCGGCGCACAATGGAGAGTCCGGGGCTGGTTTTACTCCGGGGAAACGATATCGGTTACGAGCATTTACCGTACGTACCCGGAAGATCGATCGAGAGGAAGTCGTTCGCCGTCATTAAAGCCCCCTTGCTCCCCTTTTTTTCCTTCTTTCGTATTTTTTCTTCTTTTTTCCATAAGCGTTCTTACCACCTCCACTCGAGATCCTCGGGCCACTCGACGCGGTAGTCACGGTGCTCGTTTTCGTGGAACCGATTAATCGTAGAGCCTCGAGGCCGTGGCAGAAGCGTTTTCGATCGTTCCCCGGCACGGAAATCCCGTAGCTTTCTGGAACGTGATCCAGCGTCGATTCTCTCGACGCTTGTTTATTTCGTGATTCGACGAGGAGTACCCCGGTTCGGAAATAACGCGCGAAATAACACCACGCGACGCGAAACGATCACGACGATGAAATTTTACGGTTCGCGGGCGTCTCGTCGATCGGCCGTCACGATGGATATCCGTTTCTTGTCTCGTCGAGGGGGTACGACGTTTATTAATATTCCATGGAAATTTATTTCTTCGTCCCGAGACACGGTTGATTCGTTCCACCGATAGAGCTTTTCGTCTCTCCGCTCGGATGGTTACCGAGTTTCGCTTCTCCAGGTTCAACGCTTTTTCACAGTCTCGGTACGGATAGTTCTTATTGAATTGCGATAGGACGAATCGTGGCTCCTCTCGTGCCAGACATTACAGACGAATATTATTTTTAATCGTGACGATAAGAGACACCTCTCGCTCGTATCATCGTCTCGTGATTTGACAACGAGGAATATTTTCGGGGCGATGGAACGTCTTCTGGTTCCTTTAACGCGTTGGGCATTGTTCGAGGTACGTTCGAAATTTCTTCTAGCGGAAAGCGGAGATGATAGCGTATCGGCGAGCGTGTTATTTCGTAACGTCGTTAAGTCGGTCGAAAGTTTACAAGTGTTCACCGCGAACGCTTCGAATCGTGGCGCGGAAAGTGGAAATATTCGATAGCGTATCGGCGCGCTTCTTTCGTAACGTCGTTAACTTGCACGAAAGTTAACAAATATCAGAGTTCGTTCCTTGCGAACGATTTGAATCGTTGCGCGAAAAGTGGGTGTACTCGGTAGCGTCTCGGTGCGCTTCTTTCGTAACCAGAGTTACTCGAATGTTGACAAACGTTTGAGTTCGCTTCGAAACAAATCATTTACTCGAAAGTGCAATTACCTGTTTTGAATCGTAGCGCGAAAAGTTGAAGTATTTAAAAATATATTAGTGTGCTTCTTTCGTAACTCGTTGTTGACAAGTTAGTTACTCGTTGGTTACTCGAAAGTTGACAAATGTTAGTGTTCGATTCCTCGCGTACACTTCAAAACAAATTATTTACTCAAAATTGTAATTACCCGTGTTGAATCGTAGCGCGAAAAATTGAAGTATTCGAAAGCATATTAGTGTGCTTCTTTCGTAACTAGTTGTTGGCAAGTTAGTTACTCGAAAGTTGACAAACGTTAGTGTTCGATTCCTCGCGTACGCTTCGAAACCAATCGTTCGTTCGAAAATACGATACATTCCCGATATTGGTTCACGACCCCGTGCACTTCCACCTTTTCAATTTCCATAGCTGCCATGGCCACCCAGTACCACGTCCCTCTGCGTTCCGTTCCACTCGTTGGGTCTTTTTCTTCGCGTCCTCGCCCACCTTACGATGTTCCGTATCGTGCATATTTAATCGCGTTGTTTCTCCAGCAATCGCTCTTAACACGTCGGCGATCGATCACGGGGAGATTTCCGTTTCGTCGGCGTGCCGCGAGTCTTTTATTTCTCGCCCGCGCGAATCATCGCGGCAATAATCCTTTACCTTCGGTGTGTAATTTTATCAGTAGGTACCTTTCAATTGGATAAAAGTGTAAACGGTCACGCGTACGCCTCGAATTTTCAATATCCAGTGGTGGTCGATGTCCGTTTATCCCTCTTTTATCGCCTACTCGAGTCTCTTTCTCGTCTCGTTGCTCGCGATACTCCCTGACCCGTTTCACCGGTCCGTGATTCGCGTGCACGGTCGTCGCCTCTACGCGTTATTAAAAATCCGATGCAATTATCCGTAGACGGTGTGTACTCGTGACAAACGGAAACGCCTGTCACGAAGGACGAAGCCTCGTCGTCGTCGTGGTCGTTGATCGTGGTCGTTTTCGTCGTGGTCGCTCCGCGGAACCATCGGTGAACGCTTCCGCGCGCTGAGCGCTCTTTGACGCGGATTAACATTCATCGATTCAAGTTCCCCGGTGTTTCGAGGCGTACGACGACAAAGGGAGGAGCACGGGATTATGCGCCGGGCACAGTCATTATACCGAGAGCCTGTATACGATACACGGCAATAACAGTGCATTAACCATAGCGTCGTGCATTGTGGGAGATGATAATGAGAGTGGGGGACCCTCGTACGCACGCCCGGTGAATCAAAGCTTCCTTGCGCCGATGGACGACGCCACGAATTCGAAGACGACCTTAATTTCGCCTTTGGCGAGACGCGCGGACAAGTCGGACGAGATTCGAGGATTTTTCGAGATACCCTCCGAGCGAAACTGGCAGGGAACAAACCCGCGCGAGTAACCGCGACGATTCTCGTTCTTTCCTCTCTTCTCCTTTCGTATTTCCTTCCCCTTTCTCTTTCCTCTTTTTCTCGAACGGTAGACGAAATACGACTCGATGAACGCGCTGAATAGAGATTTCACCGAGATAGATATCCTCGAGAAGAATTCTTTTCACGGGAATCGCTGCTACCGGGGATATAAAGGATAGACGCGATTTTCTGTGTTTACACGCGTCAAATATCGCTCGGTCCGCGGGACGGATTCAGACCGCGGTGAAAAGAACGGGGATGGCCCACTTGCATCGTTTACGTGGAAAAACTCGAACGATGCCACCGGTTCGCCCCGTACGCGAGACATGATCGCGAAATTGTAGAGTTGGAGGCAAAACGACGGGACTGGCTTTCTTAATGACTCTCTTCTTCTCGTGTAACGATTCGCCCCGGCGTCGATATTACGAGCTCCGAATCGCTGGATACTCAATCGACGTTTATACCGCGATATCCGCAAAAATTACCTTTTCGAGATTTCGTCGTGCATCCCGACGTACCGGTCTCTCGGTCGTCGATTATGCGCCGATGGCCGCGCGGTACACTTCCGTAATGCGCGGTTGCACGAACCGCGCGATATGTGTGCTCGTAGCACCGCGATTCGACCGAGTGTCTCGTTACCTGGCCACCATTGGCCATTTGCATACCCTCGTTAACCGAATACGAGCCACGCCGTCACGTTCCACCTTGGACGATACGTGTAAGACGAGTTTACGTACCGTTTTTCCGACATAAGAGGATCGTGGACAATTGACGACTACAATGACCGAATCGGCTCCATCGATCCAGTGCCAACGCATGGATACTTCCGTTTCGGAATAGGCGAGGTTTCGACGCGTCGCGACTAAGGATGGGTTAACACTTTGGACTCGAGAGGAGAAAAAAAGATCCTCGGTCCCCACCTAATTCGGTGTACGTACTAATTAATTTCGATCCGGTGAAACCTCGCGGTTTTGGAATTTAAATTGGAATTGAAATATTACGTTATAAGTGTCTTAACGCACGTACGCGAAGTATATAAAAAAAATGGTCCATTTCAGATTAATTTCACTACTTAAAGGATTTCTTCGAGAAGTCGGTTTTCGGTAGCAAAGAAGCCTTCGAGTGCGAAAGGTTAAAGGACGAAGATGGATCGTCGTAGAAGAAGGTGGAATTTGTGGACTGTTTTATTTCGAGGAGAACGTACACCGAATGTACGCAAAAATTGCATCGCGATGCAGTCCGAAAATTCATTTATACTTTAATTCGAAAAATCAACCGTTACCCTTTCTTTCCACCTGTTCCAGCTCCGGTCCATATTCCCATTTATTCCCTACCGGTTAAACGGTATTACGAAATATTTCACGGGAATGATACATTCCACGGTGAGATTCTCAAAACGGTCCGAGCGAAAAATAAAACGCGGTGATGGCTCGCGCGGCACTCAACGCGCTAATGGGTGCTTTGCGGTAGAATCGAGCGAAGCCGAGGGAAGATACAGGGGTAGTTACGCTACCGCGACTTCCGCGATTTTACGTCTCAATCGGAGTAGTTCCATTTACCGGCAGAAGACCGGAAAGAGAGCGTGTTCGATGTCGTTGACGACGATCGGGTGTGTTCACCGTGCGCGACGCGAGAACGTTCCGCGGGTTAAATATGAAAAAAAATCACCGGGCAGCGTGGAATCGGAACGAACCCTCGACGAATCAGCGAGATGCAATTTAACACGGGCAACGTTTCCAGTGGCGAGGCCCCGCCGCGGCCTGTACGTATCGGTGGCACTGAACAAACGAACGAGCAGACCTGCGCAGTTCGTAAGTCATTATTAACCCGCGTATAATTATACAGGCCCCGGCGAAGCTCGCTTCCAGCCGGCCTAGGAAAAGAAGCCACTATACCCGCGGAAAGGTATTTAAATTGGCTTAGTATAGAGATACGTCGTCCTTTAAGAACTCGCCGCGCGATTATCGCGGCCGCTCTTGATGCGCCTGTACTGAAACGCGCAGGCGCGTACCGGTATGCGCAGTCCGGGACATCGTGTTATTCGATCGCGCATTCCCTTCGACATTCGGAGGCTGAATATTCAGGAATGTTATGCCCGGTAGACGGACGAAATCCACATCGCATAATAGAGGTGGACCGAGAATTTATTCGACGATGGCCAAGTATGTATTTTTACATCGCGAATCCGATTCGACGAGTTTTCGGACGACTTTTTATGCGGGTATTATTCCGTCGAATAATATTTTCGCGATCGAGACGCAACCGTCGTTTGTCACGCGCGACTGAAAATTATTCGAAAGACGAATTCGATGATACGGTAGATATGGTAAACAACAGCAAGTTAAGTATTGGAATAACGTAAGATAAAATAATTATTCGTTCGATGGAAATACGTTCGAAAAGGGTGCCGATTGCGTCACGTGTTTTTTCCCGCGTACAAGTATTCGTAATAATATAACGAATAACGGTTAAACATCGGGCATTAATTTTACGAGTACGTTATAGAGGTTAGAATCGTAACAACGGTTTCCAGCTAGTTTTATAACCGTATTTCTTCGGCGAGCACACACGCGCCCGAAGAAAACAGTCACGTAAGTTTTATCGCGCGTAATTACGATACAACTCTCGCTTTTGCTTCGCAGATGACAATAATGGTTCGCGTATATTTCATCGTCGACGAGCGATGGCGCTCTTTCGACAGAAGCAATGAAAGTCCGAGTGAAAGTTATAGTTTACTGTCACAAATTACAAAGCACGAGCGAACCCGCGCAATTTCTCTTTTATATTTGCACTGCTAAAGCGTACACGGTTGAATCGTTTGGGAAAAAAGCGTCTCGAATTTTACAGCAACGATTATCGAAAGTGGGATGCATTTCGTGAGAACACGCAACGATGGCTACGCGAGCTATCCGTGGGTCGGATTACGAGGACTGTCGATTTCTACCGAAGGTGGATTTGCAGGATCTCGGATTTTGTGCAGATTCCTACCGAACGAGTTTATCCGGGCTTATCATAAGCAAACAGTATTTCAAGGACAACTTTCTCGTTTGCACCGGGCGCCGGAATCTCAAACCCGTATGGTACACAGAATTTATGACGAGATCGGTTTTCCCCCATAAATTACGAACGATAGGCCGTGCCGATATTCCAATTTTTCGTTAACGAATTTTCGATATCACGGATCGCGCGTTAAATTCCACGATGGAGTACAGTCGGACGAAACGAGTCGGATCGCGCGATAAGAGTACATCGTAACCGGCGAAAGAGCCAATATTTATTTAGTTGCCGCGAGTAAATTGAAATTCGTCGAAAACATCTCCTCGAATAACGTTCGAATTATTTTTGCACGATAAACGATGATATCGTTACGAATGTCTCCGGTGAAAAATATTCTACGCTCAAATTTTACCGAATAGTATTTCCCTTCGCAAACGAGCGAAAGGTTAAGAACTGTTCCTTTCGAACAAAGTTTTCTACTTGCCAACGGTAAGGAACACCCATATTCTCGGTTTTCGCAGCAGGACGCAGCTCGAGCCAGCACAATTCTGGGATTCTTGTTACGAGTTAGCCTCTAGCGTATACTTTTCTACCGCGAAATTTTTCCGGCAATCGCGTCGCGACTTGTGCAACGGACCATTGTCTCTGTTTTTCACGACAACGCAAGCGAGATCGTAATAAACGCACGAAGTGTGCGGAGCGAGCGTCGAACGAGATTAATCGCGAAAGAACTGTCTGCCGGCGAACGATATATTATGGTATGTAAATACGTTGCCTACTTCACGCGCGTCGTCGTTTGAATCGCACACACGGAACGCTTCCCAATATCAAGAATTCCGAGAGTAACTCTCAAGGCTCTCACCGAGGTCGATCACCCCATTTGTTTACAATTACCTACTCAAGGCTGAACCACTTACCCCGGGAGAAGTGGCACAACAAAAACAACCAGAGAACTTCGTTTTTGTTTAACCTACGCATTTAGATCGTTCCCCGCGCGCAAGCGAACGACGAAAGAAAATCTTTTTTCGCCGAAAGCGTCAGCGAAACGTCTAATAAAACATTCATAAATATTGATTTATTGCACGGGCAATTTGTATCCGTAAGCGCAACTTTCGACCGATAGTTGACCATTTAAGTAAGCAATAAATATCGCAAATATTCGAAACGTTGTAAAATATGCGCCGAGCACGTACACGCAGCGCCGGTTCGCGTGAAAACTTTGAACAAGACTTTCCCATGACAACGTACGCTCTTTTCGCGGCACAATTTATCGTTGAAATTATAATCCGTCTAATATTTTCGTCTTCTCCGACTCACCCTTTCGACGTTACTTTCACGCAGATTCCTCGATCGATCGTAACCTCTCATTTCGCGAACTCCTGTTGCATAATGTGGGATGTTCCGTACGAATTAACGAGCAATTCCCCTTGCCTCGATCGCATATTTTTTACGCACCGCACCTCGATAAATTGTACGGCTTGGTTCTTGCGTGTCAACGATACGACGCTCGCGAGCGTACGAAACGAAACACCGCGTAACACGATCAAAGAAACGCGAACGCGCGTGCAAGGAAATTCCGAAGACCGCGTCGTCCTTGTACGCGTTTCAATGTCAATCGGGACGTGGAAACTCGAGAGACACGCTCGCGATCGTTATCGAGGCGTTCCTACACGCGCAAATCCTGACACGTAACCGAATGTTGGAAAATTGTTTTACGAGCGACGAATCAAAAGTTGGCTCGATCGATCGGTCGCGTTCAGAGACCGATATCTTAATGCGTACACGGCATAACGCGACTGCCCTTGACGCGCATGCGCGATACACCGAAACTTCCAGACGCAGCCAAGCCTACTGGGCGATCGCATCGTTGGCTTTGTTTCGAAGGGAAAAAGGACGAAGCTCCGCGTAACGGCGGATCGCGGTATGACGCGGCTTGACCAAGACGCACTCTCTTTACCTACAGAAACTTTCACGAGACAAGACGGCGGACGGTGTACGCTCGACGGTTCGAAAATAATAAAAGTCGATAGAGACGGCAATAGGAACGCAATTTCGCGGCGAGAAGCGAAAACGCTTCCGACTCGATCCACTTTCTTGCGGTAGCGCGAACGGAATGCAGATGCATCGCGCAATCGGAAACGTTCACCGAGTAGAAAAATAGCGTCCTTCGTGACTGGATTGCACCCGATGCGGCAACGGGGCGCTAAATAGCACGCAGAACGTTGGAAATGCCGCGGTACCGGCAATCGGTCGAGCACGGCATTCGGAAACTCAGGTGCGTGAGAAAACTCACGCTGCCTTGACGAACGAAGCGAGAGTGTATATCGGCGGGACACGGCCTGGACGAGAGAAGAAGAAGCAGAAGAAGAAGGTTGCATAATTAGGGATTGCGATGCCGGTTACGTCGCGGCTAACCTCTCGTGGAAGTGAAGCAAAATACACTCGTCCCCTCCTCTCCTATCGTCCTTTCTATACGCGTCTTTCTCCCCCGCGTACACGTCCTCTACCTACGATTCCCAAGCGAATGCCACAACATTTTTTCGTCTCCGCGCCCGTCCACAATAAAGTCGTCGATTCCTCGATCTCTATCGGCGTTATTTTCTTTCGCAATCTGTTTCGATATTACGCAGCGCGGCGCCACGGCAAGAAATTCATCGACCGGTAATTTTCGCACGTTGCGCTCGGAGAGAAGAAATCTGTCGAATGCGGTAGACGTTTGGTCGATGAGTCGAATATTCTCGATTTCGAATTCTGCTCGCGATTTAGGACAATCGTACACAGTTGTTGATAGACGAAAGGAAAATTAGAATAAAATAAATATCTCAAGACTATTTGTTTTCGATCGGAACACCATCGAAGGAAAACGAGTTTCGATACTTCTCTGGTCGATGCGATGCACGCGTGTCCGATCTTTACGTTCGATCTTCGTTGAACGATTCCTCGCACGTAATACATTCAGCGATACCTCGACGCCGGATGACTTCTGTATAACCTAACCTTCCACTCTTGTTTTTTTTAACTTCGATCGTCCGCCGGCAGGGGCGAGAATTAGTTTTGGTCGGTACTGGGTGCCGGTCGGTACTGGGGGGACCTTCCCCCACTCCGCGGATATATGCGCGCGCACACGTATCACGAACACAACATCGACGATCGTTTATCCGCGGGTTGAAGCAAGGTGCGCGCACTTGTGTCATGGGAAAGGTCATTTAAAAATGTTCGCTCGCTCGTTACGTCGATGCAGCGGCATTAGCGGAATAGAATTGTCGTTACTCGGTGCAGACGAGGTAATCTCGTCGGTGGACCAATCCGGTCGGTAACGTACGATTCGAACCGTAAAATATTTCCAAACGCTCTCTCGGGACTGTAACGAGCTTCCGACAGAGTCTCGCGATCTCTTTACCCGTAGCGGTCTCCGCGGCAAAGAATGGGGCGATCTCGCAGCGAGTTAAAGACCATTGGCAATTAATGAAACGGAAAAGGAGGTCAACGGTCGCACGGTTCGATGGATCAGTCGAAGTAGAGTGCAAAATTTTCGCGCGGTGCTCGACGCCGATCGGCAAAGGTCGGCTCGCACCTTTCCTACGGGTAACTGTTTATGATCCGCGAATGTAAACAGTTGTGTTCCCTTTTGCGCGTGAAAGCCGCCCGGTACTCGCGATCTTTGCGTGTCAATGGCGTCGCACCATTAGCATCCCGACGCGAGCCTCGTTTCTCGGTATCGATTCCGTGCGAGGTACGGTGCGATCTCGGTGGTCCGACGCACGTGCGATCGGAGCGCCATCGGATCACGGAGATCGTCGTGTATAAGAGGAGATTGTTTCTTTTTTTTTCATTATTTCTTTTCTCCTCTTTAACGAAAACCAAGTGTACATCTGCGATCGATCTCTCCTCGAGAAGATTACAAGCAATCGTGACGTAAGTATAGGCTTTCGACGCGAGTAATACACCGTGTACGTACTCCTCTCGTACGTTATAAGGTTACCAGAAACGCGAATCGAACGCGTCGAAAACAATTAACCGCTCGGGTTTCTTTACACGATTCGATCGCGTTCGATCGTTCTCGATTCTCGATACATCGACCAACGATTATCGTACGCTCGACCAAAACACGGGAACCGAACGGAAACCTCGACAATCGAGACGGTCGGTTGACCATCGCCGCGATGAAAGCGAATCGTCGATCGTTCCGAGCGGTGTACTTCAAACGCGAAAACAAACCGGCGCGTTGCCCCCGGTATTGGCGTGTAGCACGGGAAACGTTTCGCCGACACTTCCGTCGATCGATACCTACGGGGTCGGGTCTCGATTTGTATCAATGGAGCGGCCCATCGAGGCGACGTTACGTCACGGAACGAGGTCGACGATCTTGAAGGAACGGCGGACCAGGAATACGCAACGTTCTGAATCGAATTCTCGCGCGGGATTGCATCGCGGTATTACCGCCCGACGATTATAACGAACCGCCATTCGTCGAGCGTAACGTGCACGGTGTTACGTAACCAACCGAGCCAGAGGTACGCGCAAATCTCCGCCCGAAGGATTACACGTACACATTCTAGCCCGAAGAACTCGACGATCAACGAATCGACGCCTGGAACTTTCCTTTCCATGTAAGACGCACACGGTGAAAACCGAGCGGCGCTCAAATTAAGTTCCGTCTGCCCCGTTAAACGTAAAAGGAGACTCCGGTTCCCGTTGATTTTATAACATCGTCCAAGATTACCGGCGCGGCCATTCGATCCGTTGGGTAAATAACTTCGTCTCTCCCCGTACTCCCCCCGACCCCACCTCACCATCACCATCCCTCTCCCCGTGTCCGTAATGCAGGTTTAATTAGGCGCGAGTAACGACCGCCGCCGAGCGAGCGGTAGGCCTCTCTTCTTCGTTCATCTCGGTGCAGACGCAACTCGTCCGAGAATCTCGGTATCCAGTGTCGTTCCACGATCCATACTAGAGCGTTAAAAAATCATTCCGCGTCCTGACACAGATTCCACGCATAACTGTAGTTCCGAACAATTAATTACCGCGCGCGGCTACGGACGCGCGTATGTATCGTGCGCATCGAACCAACGCGTATAATATGTCGAACGAAAAATAAAAAGATCCTCACTCTGGTACACGTCGATTCTATCTTTCTCTCTTTCGGTCGAGTATCCGCGGGATAACGAACGATTATCGAATCTTCCACGGTGGTCGTCGAAAATCGAACGAAACGCCCTTCGTCGATATCCGCGCGACTTTCACCGACCGAGAACACGTTCCACGGTGGAAATACCGATAGGAACCATTGTCCGATTGCCGGACGAGAAAGCACGGATAGCGATAGAAAGCGTTATGACGAGGTTTGCGGTTCTCTGGAAAACCGAGTCGAGTCTATGGGAAACGACGACGCTGAGATTTTAGAGGGATCCGATCACAGAGAGAAGTTACAGTCTTCGAATGGTTCTTTCGATCGAATTTTTAACGCTTTTTTTCTCTTTTTGATGATTGGTTGTAATACGAGTTGTAATACGGTTGTGTACGAGCGAGCTAGGAAAGAGATGAGTAAAGTTTGTCGAGGAGGTGTAAGTAAATAACGCGTAAAAGTTTCATTGTTGCACGGTGCGGAGTTTGTAACCGAGCACGATAATTTTATGAGGTTGGAAGGGAAGGGAAACTTCCGAGTAATCGTCTTTTTATTATAGTAACTATTAACGACCATGGTTACCAGATGGTGAACAACGTGTAACTACACCGACCGGATGAACACAGTTCTCTGGGTTGCTACGTGTATAATTTATCATTCTGTAACCAAGTGTCTGCTACTGTCGAAAAGCACACGTTCGATGATAAGAGAATAAATAGAAATGTATGACTCTATGAGAGAGCAATTTAGAATTGTGGTAATATTTTTTTCTTATTGTTGTAATTTGTAGAGAAAACAACGAGATTTTACTCGTCGATTGATATTCATCTTTTCTACCGATCTGTTTAATAACACACGAAAAGAAAAAGAAGTGCAGACTCTGTAAGAGAGCAATACAGAACTTCGCTTAACATTTTTTCTCATCGTTACAATTCGTCAAAAAACAACAAAATTCTATTCATTAATTAATCTTCACCTTTTCCACCGATCTGTATCAGTTTAATAATACACGCAAAGAAAAGAAAGCACAGCAATGCATAATTCCTTCAGAGAGCAATACAGAACTTCGTTCAACATTTTTTCTCATCGTTACAATTCTTCAAAAAACAACGAGATTCTATTTATCAATTAATCTTTACCTTTTCCACCGATATATATCTGTTTAATAACACACGAAAAGAAAAGAAAGCACAGCAATGCATAATTCTTACAGAGAGCAATACAGAACTTCGTTCAACATTTTTCCTCATCGTTACAATTCGTCGAAAAACAACGAGACTCTATTCGTCAATTAATCTTCACCTTTTCCACCAATTTGTACGCGTACATTTTCGATGGCGTAATAAAGACGTTACCGTGGTCGTTATCTTAGTATCTCCGAACCTTTCGATGCAAGTCTCCCCCGATCATCGTTAAAGATCCCCGGATCGTCGTTCTCGCGATCGTTTTGTCCACGATTGTCCGTAATTTGCCAATCGGCCGCGAGATGCGACGTTTCCAACGTTGAACGCCGATTTAGAAAGCGCCGCGCCGTAACCGCGAATCGGCTTCGAGCAAAACGACTGCAATTAGTAGCGCGACCGACCGACCGCGCCAGATATCACGATCGAGCGTTAAAATCGAACGAAAGCGATCGAACGAGACGATTTTTCCCTCGTTCGATTCATCGAGCTCGTCTTAAGAAAAATATATATCACACGGTGGGTGAGACAGGGGAATGGGAAGGTTTCACGGTTTCCGGTGGATCGGTTTTCTAAATTACGCGTCGTTAACGTGGAAAGTCGCCCGAGTTCGTTGCAACTGCATCGGAGGTTGTGTGCATCGCGAAAGCGCGGGCCACGTTTGAACGAAAGTGGTCCCGCGTATTGGATCGGATCGGTGGGTTTCAACGCCGGAAACTGTATCGTGTTGTTCGATTGGAAATTTTAGAAACTCTCGCGTTGATTCGAGCGTGCCTTTTTCAACGGTACAACCGACCAGTCTTTCCCCGAGTGTCGTAACTCGCGAGTTTCTCGATGCGCGAACGTGCGAGCGAACGCGAGAAAGAGACGCGAGAGAATCGCGGGAGATCGTGAAATTACTCTTTGGATTCCGTTTCTAGGTAATCTCCGAGTGAAAACGGACTCACGTTGAAACAAAATTCGACAAACTCGCGAAAAGTTCGAGATGTTTGTCCGCACGGTGTCGAAGTTCTCCGAGGCGAGTTCGGGTGTCTTACGAGAGTCTCGAGAACCGCGGAAACTCGAGACTCCGCGTGGATACGTACGAGTCGGAAGCTCGAGGAACTAGCGAGAACTTGGAGATATTTGTACGTTGGCTAGGTGTTTAACTTCACCGGGGCGTGGTAGTGAGTTCGATCTTTCGAGACTCTAAAATCTGGAAGAGACCGAAAACTTGGGTCGTGTAAATTCCAGTTCGAAGCACGAGTTCGAGGAGATCGTGACCAATTCGAGACACTTTTCTTCGATACTATAGAATCGTTTCGTTGTGTCGACGAGGTTTCGAAGTGCACCATGCTCGAAGATCGCGGCCCGATCCTCCCGGAGAGGCGAGTTGCATCGGCAAAAAACTCAATTTGCATGGAGGATTCGGCGTCGATCGAACCGAACGATAATTCGATTCACGGGTCTCGCTGGTACTCCAATTAGGTGAACGTTACAAGGCCGATAACCAGCGGCTAAACATCCAAGTTTTGCCGAGCGGTAATGGGTGTCACTGACCCGGTGACACACATCGTCCTCCCCGAAGTGCACGCACGTTTCTTGCCCGCTCGCGTGCCTCCTCGCGCATACTTTTACAGTAGACCACCATCGTGCGTCAACGATCGCGCGTCCATCGATCCATCCGTATTCCCGACCGGTTGAAAAAAGGGGAGAATTTCTAGCCGGAGGGAGGATCGTGCCGAACGATTTATCGGTTCTCCGGTACCATCGATCACGCGTGCCACGATCTTATCCGTATTCGACGCGTACGAATCCCAGCCCCCCTTGACGCGACGAAACGAAACACAGGCGGCCATGCCATTCGAGTATCCTCCGTGCTCGTTTACGTTCCGGTGGCCGAAACGGAACCGGAAGAGCCATCTCTCGATGCGAAATTCACCTCAATTAAACGCAATGGGACCGTTTTGCTCGCGGAACTGTGCCGCCCGGAGATTCGTGTCCTTAATTACCACGACGCGATGAAAATAAACACGAGGGCGTACGAAACCGTGTTAGACGATTCATCATTTTTGACAATATCTACCGGGCTGGATCGCCCGCGTTCCAACGGTCCGAAGAAAATTTCTTCTTCGTTTTTAAACGCTGCAAGTCGGAGAGAAAATTTCATTTGCAATTAACGCGACGTATCATCGTCTCTGTGTCTGGTTACATTTTATTTTTCTTTTATGGAATCTCCAGTGTAATTATTCGTCTCTCGATCAAAGTGAGACTATCGATTGACTTTAGAGGACGATCGGGTAATTTTCACGCGAGAATCGTCACCGATCGTTACTCTTCTCTTCGTCTCTTAGAATAATTTGGGTGGAATTGAACTCGCGACCATCGTCATGGTAACAACGTTTTGACACACCGTTCCTCGAGATACCTATCCTTAATTACACGCCACGAATCGCGTAACAAAGAATTAAGGCGCGAGATACGATCCGCAGCTTGGCTTGGCTCGGCGCGTCACTTTCCACCGCGTGAAAGTGAATCCTCCTTCGTTTCGCAAGTCGAAAAGACGCGAATGGTCAGTGACACGGTGGAAGAACGATACCAGCTCGTTACGTTCTTTCTCTCGAACGAATCGACCGAACTACGTGTACGATCTACCGTGCGAAAGACGAGACCGTGGCGATCGCTCGATCTTCGTTGCTCATCGCGAGAACTCGTCTCTTGGAATAATTCGGGTGGAATTGAACTCGCGACCATCGTCGCTATAACAACGTTTTGACACACCGTTCCCGAGATACCTGTCCTTAATTACACGCCACGAATCAAGTAACGAAGAATCAACGCGACGAGATCACGATCCGCGAAATCGGTTCCTTCACCAGTCGGGAAATCGGTTTTGGAACGAGACTCGTTCCTATTTACAACGAGAGGTGACACGCGCGAAAAGGTGAGAATTTTGCAAACTTCGTTGCGTCGTCTGGTCGTTGTTAATTAACCACCGGTTTCGTTCCACCATGGAGGGAAATGTACGCGAAAGACACGTTTCCACGCGATGGAAAATTGTCGTTTTTCGTTACGGAATAACGAAAATAGTTCCGCTAACAAGCCCCACTAGGCTCTCGTGGAAAGCACTCGAGCCAGTAGCAGCAGTAGCGGCTGCGCGTGCGCGCGCGCTTTTCGCGTAACAAGCGCAAATTGGTTAAGAACGAAGCTCGATTTTAACGAGGGAATATCCGCTCGGCCGGAATACATTTGCATTTTACGAAGTTTCGAGGAGTGGTGTACAGACGGAGATACCGAGCCGTGGAAATCATCGAAGACCAGGACGATGATATCGTTCACCGTTAGATAGACTGTCGGATATTATTTACCCGTTCTATCGGCCATTGTGCCGGCATTAAAGTCCATAATCGGACGTCTTAGGGGACGAACTGAAACTTTACCGGTTCTTAGAGATGGATCACCGTTACCGTTCACCGCAAACACGGCCAATCGAGCGTTTGTCGTGGTTTTTCCAGCCGTGTCGTGTTTTGACTTTTTTTTTTACTTTTTTGTTGTTTTAGGGGAGGGTATTTTTCTTTTCTTTTTTTTTTGTAAGCGAACGACGAAAAGAAACCGGTAACGAGGCCCGTAAATCGTGGAGAACGTACGGAAAGAATCGCGGAAATAAAACGACCGGGTGCATTCTTCCTGACCGAAGAGAGAGTAGTCTCAGCGATCGATACGTCGCGACGCGTCGCGTCGTTTATCATGATCGGACGGTGGACGCGTTTCGAGCCGTAAGATCGCCAGGCGTCACGTAGCGTCTCCCCTTTTTTTCAAACGTGTTACCTTATGCGGAAAATGAACGTTAATAACCGATCGCGGAATCGTCGCGGCAACTCCTTTCGCGGAGCGATGGGTTTTCAAGTTTTCGGGACGGATCGAGATGGGAAGATCGATTTGATATAATTTGCACGCGTACATTACGAGTGGTGGATTTTGAAATTTATAATTTGCACGCGTACATTAAAAGTGGTGGATTTTGAAATTTTTTAGAAGATCGATTTGTCTATGGATATAATTTGCACGTATACACTAGGAGTGGAGGGTTTTAAAGTTTTTGGGAAGGATCGAGAAGAGAAGATTAATTTGTCGGTGGATATAATTTGCACACATACACTAAAAGTGGTGGATTTTGAAATTTTCGAGAAGATCGATTTGTCTATGGATATAATTTGCACGTATACACTAGGAGTGGAGGGTTTTAAAGTTTTCGGTACGTATCGAGAAGAGAAGATTAATTTGTCGGTGGATATAATTTGCACGCGTACATTAGAAGTGGTGGATTTTGAAATTTATAATTTGCACGCGTACAGTAGGAGTGGTGGATTTTGAAATTTTTTAGAAGATCGATTTGTCTATGGATATAATTTGCACGTATATACTAGGAGTGGAGGGTTTTAAAGTTTTCGGTACGTATCGAGAAGAGAAGATTAATTTGTCGGTGGATATAATTTGCACGCGTACACTAGAAGTGGTGGATTTTGAAATTTTCGAGAAGATGGATATTCTCTATGGATATAATTTGCAGGTATATACTAGGAGTGGACGGTTTTAAAGTTTTCGGTACGTATCGAGAAGAGAAGATCGATTTGTCTATGGGTATAATTTGCATGCGTACACTAGAAATGGTGGATTTTGAAATTTATAATTTGCACGCGTACATTAAAAGTGGTGGATTTTGAAATTTTCGAGAAGATCGATTAGTCTATGGATATAATTTGCACGTATACACTAGGAGTGGTGGATTTTGAAATTTTCGAGAACATCGATTTGTCGACGGATATAATTTTTACGCGAACACTACGAATGGTAGATTTTGAAATTTTCAAAAAGATCGATTTGTCGATGGATATAATTTCCATACGTACACATACTCGACTTTCCCACAACTCGGTTAACTCGACCCGTATTGTATCGAAACACACTTTTCGTAGCAGTGTTACGAGAAAATTAAACGCACGAGGCTTACCTTTGTACAATATAGAAGATTGGTACAAAAAATTGTCATAAGTAGATATTTCGAAAGATTATTTATACCGTACAAAGTCTCCTCTGTGCCAAAAGAATTCTTTAAAAAACGTACTCTTACTACCTTTATAAAATCTTCCGAAATCACTCTCGTAGAACTAACGACAACTTATCTATTTCGTTCAAAATCGTACAATGAATGTAAATTTGTCTCGATGCGGAACGCTTTAAAACATCATCCAACGTTTCTCACGTGTAGTTTTACGTATCTTTTTTCCTTCCGTGTTTTTCATACGAAAAAGGAGGGAAGCTTTCACCACGGTTTGGAAGAGGGATTTCGAAGCCGCGGAAATAGACGATCGAGCCACGGTTTACGCGGAAAGAGAAAAATCCGTTTTCATCGAACGGATATACTTGTAGGAGAAGGTTCGACGAGATTCGATGGGATTCGATTGGTATCCGCTGTAACACGGCAGCTGCGTTCGTCGAAGTCGTTCGCAGGAACTCGATGATCCAGTGAACTTTAAAACGCTCGCGAACCGTACTTTTCCGCGGCCCGTTTCTCTCCGGCCGGGGTTGGCCGGGTACATCCGATAAACGAGAATATCGGAAATATCTCAAGGCCAGCACCGGCTGTTCAATATCGAGTTAATGGCAAATAAAAGGACGACGGGGGAAACTTGATTACAGTAATTCCATTCTTTGATCAGCGATATCCGGTTTATCGGCTCGGTCCCGACCGGCCGAGGCGCTATATAATTTTTCACTCACCACGAGAGACGATTAGCAAAAAACACGAATGAAGAAATTGGCCGCGACCAGTCGCGAGCAACGCGCGAATTTTAACGTTTCAACGTTCGTTCAACGTCGGTGGTAAAAACTAGGATAGTTCGACCGTGAACGTCGAATCGAGCCACGAGGATTCGCGTTGAAATTGAAAAGGGGAGGGTAAAAAAGAACAAAAAAAAAGAAACAATTTTTAACGAAGAATCGTCGAACACCTGTACGAGCCTCGTTATTGCTCCGTGGTTGCTTTTCGAAATTGGAGTTCGACTTTCGACGCCTCTTTGACTCCGTGGTGCGAACTTCGCGAGTTACGATGATCGTATTGAAAGTAAAAAAAAAAAATAAATAAAAGTTGCGCGTTAAAAAGGCGAGGAGGAGAATCACCGGAACACCCACGCGAGTCACGTTATTAACGCTTTAACTTTTCACGCCTTTTCGACCGTACGAGTTGAACGCTGAGAGCCAACGGGGTCGTGTCAAAATTGAACAGCGAATGGTTTAAAAAATAAAGCGACGAATCATCGTCGTGGATCCCCTTTCGACCCTTTTAGTCCTTGTTCAACAGTTTACTCGTCTTTGCGAGGATGAGACAACGAATAGGGAAGATCGTTTGAAAATTGAAAACGTGTATTTTTAAAAAAGTGGTACAAAGACTCAGGAAAATATCTGTGTTAATATTATCATCGAAGTAGAAGTTAGTTCATGGACGAAAATCGAAAAAGGTGTTCTGACAACAAATAGTGGGAGGACTCGTCGAAACTCGTAGGTTTGTTGTACATTTCTGTTCAAATTTTAATTTCTGTTTAACTATTTATTCATCCTTGTGAGTCACCAAGATTGTTTCAAAGTTGAAAAGGTATACTTTCAAGAATTGGTGAGAAGAATCATGAAAACACCCTCGTTAATATTATTATATGTCAAGTTTCGTTCGTTCGTTGACAAAGGGACTAGAGAACTCGAAATAAGGAATCATGAAGATCGTTTTAAATTTGAAAAAGGTACTTCCAAAAATTGGTGAGAAGAATCACGAAAACACCCTCGTTGATATCATTATATTCCAAGTTTTGTTCGTTCCTAGATAGAGTGGCGCGGGAACTCGAAACAAGCAATTATGAAGATCGTTTTAAAGTTGAAAAAGGTGTACTTCTCAAAAAATGGTACTCGTTAATATTATCATATACCAAGTTTCATTCGTTCGCGAATAGTCACACGTGGGAATTCGAAACAAGAAATCACGAAGATCGTTTCAAAGTCGAAAAAAGTATACTTCCAAAAAATGGTACTCGTTAACATTATTATATTTCAAGTTTCGTTCGTTTACGAATACTCGCGCGCGGGAACTCGAAACAAAAAATCATGAAGATCGTTTCAAAGTCGAAAAAAGTGTACTTCCAAAAATTGGTGAGAAGAATCACAAAAACACCCATGTTGGTATCGTTACATTCCAAGTTACGTTCGTTCCTAGACATAGTGGCGCGGGAACTCGAAACAACGATTCACGAAAATCGTTTCAAAGTCGAAAAAGATGTACTTCCAAAAAACGATACAAAGAATCACAAAATCATCCTCGTTGATATCGTTACATTCCAAGTTTCGTTCGTTCCTAGACAGAGTGGCGCGGGAACTCAAAACAAGTAATCATGAAAATCGTTTCAAAGTCGAAAAAGATGTACTTCCAAAAAATGGTACTCGTTAATATTATCATATACCAAGTTTCATTCGTTCGCGAATAGTCGCGCGCGGGAACTCGAAACAAGAAATCACGAAGATAGTTTCAAAGTCGAAAAAAGTGTACTTTAAAAAATTGGTGCGAAGAAAAAATGGTACTCCAAAAAATGTAACTCGTCGAAATCGTTACATTTCCAAGTTACGTTCGTTCCTAGACAGAGTGGCGCGGGAACTCAAAACAAGTAATCATGAAAATCGTTTCAAAGTCGAAAAAGATGTACTTCCAAAAAATGGTACTCGTTAATATTATCATATACCAAGTTTCATTCGTTCGCGAATAGTCGCGCGCGGGAACTCGAAACAAGAAATCACGAAGATCGTTTCAAAGTCGAAAAAGATGTACTTTAAAAAATTGGTGCGAAGAAAAAATGGTACTCCAAAAAATGTAACTCGTCGACATCGTTACATTTCCAAGTTACGTTCGTTCCTAGACAGAGTGGCGCGCGAACACGAAAGAGGTAGTCGCGCGTGGATCAACGACCCCGTGCGAGAGGATTGATCGATCAAAGGCGCGGGATTCTCGAGAATCGAATGGAACGAGATCGGTCGCGCGTGAAGGGAAGAAACGCGAAACACGCCCGATTCCGTAGCGTGTTTGCCCTTTTCTTTCGCCGTTTCCCTCGCCGCGCGCCGATCCCGGCCGTTTCGAGACTCGCGCAACAACCGGGCCTACGGGCATCCTGGCAGCACGGTTCGAGCCGGCAATTCGGCCGTGACGAAAACGAATTTTACTTTAGAAATCGTAACGCGACGCCCGCGATCCACGATAACAGGTTCTACGTACCGAACGACCGCAATTTCGTGCCCGTGATATCACGATATCAATTACGTTCCTCACCGACGATACACGGATACTGGCAGTGGGCAATTAGCCAGCACAGTCGAACGACTTTGAAATTATTTATTCCTCTCTACGAGATCTCGAACAGATCTTCTCCAATTTGGCGGCTGTAAGAAGATGTTTAAGGTAGGAGAGAACGGAAATATAAGGAAGTGGGGATAAGCGTTTCATCCCGGGCCTGCTAGTGGACTCGTCAGTAAGGCATCCTAGCAGGCCCTGCCTTATACGCCGGGACATTGGAAGATCGGTAAGAGGTCGTATATATAGTGATCGGAGCAGGTACGGGAACTTGCGGGAAACGGTTGGTGGTGAGTTTCCCTCTGGTGGCAAGCGTGGGTAGTGCCGCCACACCAATATATCTAAGGTTCCGTGCAACCTTACCGATATTTTCCACCGACGAATAATTTCGTCTCGAACGCAGTTCGGTAACGGGAGCACGAACACGGAGCAACCCGAACGACATTTTATCAGTACGTTTAAACGAACTCGAAGCGGAAGCGTTTCGACGAGCTGGATTGCCCACTTGTCTCAAGTGGATATTATTGCCTCAATGATACTCGGGCCCTTCTTGTAAAAATTTTAATCGTCGAAGATAGACCGACCCGGGTGAAAGGAGCCAGACCTAGCCAGTGTGTACAAAGATAGCCGGAGGAAGAAAATGTCATGTTCCCGGAGGCGCGCGTTCGCGCTCGCACTCGCGATCTTGCAGCTGGTAATATCGATCGCGATAAAAACATCGGGAGACGGTAATCGTTTCTGAAATACGAGATCGTCCGTGTCTCACCCTTTGATTACTACTTACACACGTTAATTACCCGATACCGAACCTAGGACGAATCCGTAACTGAGCGACGAACGCGGACAAAATCGTTGGTAAACGAGACATACCTCGTTGCAAAACACGAAACATCAATTAGAAGTTTGCAAAGGGGGGGAATGAATATTCCCGCGATCGTTTCGCGTTCGAGTACTACTCTATCTTTTACGTGACGTTCAGCCAGCCGTTGCACAATGAGCCTCTTCATTCACAAAACAGCTTTCGCGGTCGGTAGGTAATTGTTTGGACGAACACCGATATCGGCTTTATCAACGTACAATTCCGTTGGAAAAACTTCGCTCGTTGCTCGACGACCGTGTCCCTGATACTTCGGGATCGATTCGCCTAACCTGGCCTAGCTCGATGCCTCGATTCTTAGAATTATAACTGTTACCTGGTGCTGGCAACGAAACGCGACCCACGAACGACGCAACGAAACAACCGTTTCGTTCGTAAGGTAATTATCATTGTAAAGTTCAGATTATAATATCTAGTTTATTACAATATGCAGGGATCTCGCGTATCCAGTAGTATAGTTATTGTATATATAAGAATACAAAGTGATACGTCTTGATGTGAACGACGACAGTGTCGTGTGGTCTTCTGACTGGACTTGGAACTCGACTGAAAAGAAAAACCAAAAGGGAAACGGCCAAACCGTTGACCGTGTCACGTAATAATTAAGGATTTGATAAATAATGTTGATCTCCAACGGGAGATCGAACTCTTTGTTATTTTCTTCTGTATTACACTTTAATTGCGGTACCTTTGGTCACAGATTCCTGCGGATCTGATCACGGGTCAAGACTGATCCGTCTCCTATGTGTCGATACGGTTTTTATATCTGTTCTTGTCCTGAGTGTCCTTACGTAAGGAGTGCGTCATTATGGGAACGGAAAGAGTCTCGTGAGTCGTTACGAGAACGTATGCAAAAGGAATTTCGGTTATCAGCGGTCAGTCGTATGGAGTGTCGTGCGTTGTTATGGGAACGTGTGCGAAAAGGAATGTTATTAGTTTTTGGTATGGTTACAACCGCGTGGCGGACGATCCTTCCGCGCCAATACCCTTAAGATTGTTGTTACATTCATTCCAACAATTATTCGTATTGCCATTTTGCACAGTAATTAATCCAGTACTGTCCTTTGCACTGGTTAGTGACGAGAGAAAAGGATTTGGAATTCGACTGGAGGACGAGACACCGGGTCGACCAAAACGGTACGGAAAAGTTTGGATAAACGCGTGTCGAACAACCGATACTTACCAACAATTTTACCTTCTCCCTTTGTATCGCCTTTGTAAACGTTCCCTGATCGCCGAGACGCGTAAGTAACATTTCTGTGGCGATGTAACGCCTCCGAGTAAGATAATCCTGTGCTCGAACGTGCGCGTGTACACTGCAAACACGAATAATCCATTGTCTCCGCGCGATGTATACGATAGCTCCCGAAGCAAGTCGCTCAAAGGGAAACAAATACCGTTCGTAACTTTGTAAATATTTACCAATCGACCAACATCTACTGGAATATTTCCGTTCGACGAGCGTTGCCCGCCTTGGAAGTTACAAATCCTCTTCTCGGCTCAGTATGGATCCTTTGGAGCGGGTTTTCGCGATTAAATTGTTGTTCGGTTAAATTGTTCACTAAAATTATTCCCTTCTCGACAATCGTGTATCAATACATATCTCGAAAGTATCACACTCTTTTTTTTAGATTCTTGTGTACAAAGATTATTTGAAACACCGGTTTCCGGTACCACAGAATTCGAACGCGTTTTTTCACGAATTTTCCACTTCGTTTAGCAAGTATTGTCTACCCCAAAAGTTACAAAGTTACAAATTCTTCTTCTCTCCATCCGGTATACATAGATTATCTAAACCGTGTTTTGAAATGAATGAAACAATGATCTTAAGGATGCCAGATGTCGATGTCAGTTTTAAGAACTCTCTCCGTATTGGCACGGAAGGGTCGCCCGCCATGCGGTCAATGGTTTGGCCCTTTTCCTTTTGGTTTTTCTTTTCAGTCGTGTTCCAAGTCCAGAGTCAGAAAGACCACGCGACACTGTCGTCGTTCACATCAAGACGTATCACTGTATACGCATTTGTTCGAACTTTATATTCTTATATATACAATAACTATACTACTAGATACGCGAGATCCCTGCATATTATAATAAACTAGATATTATAATCTGAACTTTACAACAGGTTCGTTAAAAATTTCCCGCTCCATTTGTCGAGAATGGTTCGCCACCGAGAACAACGAGACATTTTGCCCTTCCATTATGCATAAATGATTTCCAGCGTTGTTTTCGCGGCCGTTGGAACATTTAAAAGGTTCGCGCGAGATCCCCACGAGAAAATGGAAAGTAACGTAGCCTTCGAGCACGATCGTGACCCGATGTCTTCTATTCGGGATCTAACGCGAAGCACGGAACCCGTGACTCGAGAGGACGAGAATACTCGTCAGGGCGTGTCTTTCCGTGTTCCCTGCAGCCTGCAACGACTTTCTCTGCATTGTTAGCGAGCTGGACGTTCCGGGCATCCCTTCGTTGAAACGAACGCGGCGATACGCGCGAGCTCGAACTCGAGCTCGATTATTCGTTCGAGTGACCCGTCTCGATCGTCCGAACAAAGAAGGCGAGAGAAATAAAAAGAAAAAAAAAAGAAAAAAGAAAGAGAAAAGCTTAAACGAGTCAATAACTGCACCGTGACCGATTACTTGCACGCGTCTCGGGCCGACAAACGCGCAAAGGGGGGCCCCCCTCGCCCTCGAAAGGGCCAATCTGTCCCTTCGTACGACCAGCAATCATCGTACAGCGTGAACGGAATCTCGATTCGATAATTCGAGTGTCCTGTTACCTCGTTGCGTTTAACGCTCGCGAATGATCGGCATTCGTGCACGGCGTGCCCCGAGCATTGTAATTGGTCCGCGAGTGCAGCTGTTCCTACGAGGCGACGCGTTGCATCCTGATTAACTCGAGACTTTGTTTTCTTCTTTCTTTTTCTTCTCGTTTTGTTTTGTTTTTTGTTCGTTTTTTGTTCTTTCTTCGGACCGAGATATCGATACAAATTAAATCGAGTTCGTTTCTTTCTTTCAACGAACGGATGATCTTCGATGCAAATTGATTTTGCACGCTCTTTTTTCTCGAACGAAGATCTCGATGCAAATTGATCACGTTCCTTTTCTTTTCTTTTTTTTCTCTGTCGAACGAAGATCTCGATGCAAATCGACTACGCTTCTTTTTCTCCCTCGAGCGAAGATCGCGGTACAAATTAATTCGAGACTTCGCGTTTGCTTTCGTTCTTCCTCGAACGAAAACCGACATGTAAATCGATCTAACACTTTTGCTTTTTACTTGTTTCTCTCTCGAATGAAGATTTCGCTAGGAATCGACTTCGCTTGCCTTTTTCATTTTTTTCTTTTCTCTCTCAAAGTCGAGAAAACATCGATGCAAATTGCCCCGCGGTTTCATTTGCTTCTTCTTTTCTTTCGTGGAACGATCTCCGCGCGAATCGACGACGTTTGCTTTTTTTCATCGTTCAAAGGAACATCTCGACTTAAATTCACCCCGTTTACTTTTTCTTTTCAAACGACGATTCCGGTGCAAATTGACCCAATTTGCTTTTTTTCTTCTCCCGAAGGGGGAACTCGGTGCAAATTGACTTCGTTTGCTTTTTTTATTCGTGCGGAGATCCCTACTGAAATTAACTCAAGACTCGATTTTCTTCTTTCTCTTTCATCGAACAAAACTCTCGGTTGAAATTAACTTAACCCTTTGCCACACGATTTACTTCAAACCGAGCTATCGTATGTCTCTTCGAGATCATATAGAAACGTTTCCATTCGTTTGAAATTTCACCACGAAAATATGCAAACTGTTTTATTATTTTCGACACGGTGCTTCGGTGAACTAACGAGTTGTGGACGAAAGAAGGGACAAAGGTTCTACTCGACGAGCGACAATATTGTCAAAGTTCTACACCGGGATCTCCTACGAGCTGGAGACTCCTTTTCGCTCAACGTTTTCCGACTTCTATTTATTTTCGCTTTCGTTTGCCAAAGGAAGATCACCGCTCGATTAAAATCGCGAACGAGGTATTCGAGCGTCTGCCGACGATGCCTTTTTCGCGTGACTTCTTCGAACGTATCGAAACTACGAGGTTGTTGCTTCACACGCAACTCGGTTGCGGCAACCGGTGTATTAAGAAACGAAATAATTTCGTCGAAACGCACGGAGTTTGTTAATTGCACAGCGACGAGGGTTCTCCACTTTCCCTCCGAAAGTGGACAGAACGGTTCGCCCGAACGAGAAACTTTGTCTCTACCTCGTTGACCCCTCGCGACTCGTTCGCTCGAGCTGGACCGTGCAATTAGCATAGGATAATAGAATTTATTAACAGCGCACATTTATTCTCCCGTTTCACGCGTTGATTTATGCCCGTCGTTGGCTCTCTCACCGATTCGTCTGTACACGTGTCTCGTGGTACCAGTTCCACGAATTTCACGCATTCCACGCGAAAGAGATTTCCTCTTCCTCGTCGCTGACGAGCCAATGTGCCCCGGGCGGTTCGTATTCTTCGAGAATGATAATATTCTCTCGAATTTACGCGCGACTTTTAAATTGCACTTTACGTAAGCATCGTTTCGTACGTAACGTTCGAATTGGAATCTATGGGTGGTTACGAGGCACGAATGATAGATATTTCGACGCGAAATGACGCGCGACGAATCGCGAGGATACCATCGAACGAATGTACGTACATACGTCGATGGAATTTTTGCGAAACCGGCTCGTGGACGTGTTAATACGCGCGACGACGCTCGAACGCGACACCACGCTCGAGCTTTTAGACGGAAGCTAGCGGAGAATCGCCGCGAAGGCGTGGAAGAGAATCGTAACAGTTGTAACACTTTCGTGGCTCGATCGTTAAGTAGCGATATCGACGACAATAACGGTATGTCAGTCTATATCGACGGACTGGCGTCTCGTCGCGAGGGAACCTTCTCGAGAATCTACGCGCGTCCATTGTCCTCGAGATTACATAAGAGATTACGTTCCGGTCTTGGAAAAGTTTTCAACCGTCCAAGTTTCGGTATCGATCGAACGGGTTATCGTACCATCGAGACGTTTTACTCGAATGGAAAATAATTTATGGAAAAATTGGTAATGCGCGAGTCTCGGATACGGTGTTTATTATACATTTTTTTAAAGAACGCGGGATTTTGAAAAAATAATTTTCAGAAAAAAAATCCGGTCTTGAAAGTTTTCAATCATCGAAGTATCGATGTCGATCGAACGGGTTATCGTACCATCGAGATGGTTTACTAGTGGAGAATCATTTATGGAAAAATTGGCAATGCGCGAATCTTGGACACGGTGTTTATTATAAATTTTTTTAAAGAACGCGGGATTTGCACAAAAAAAATTTCAATAAAAAAATTCCGGTCCTGAAAGTTTTCAATCATCGAAGTTTTGGTATCGATCGACCGGGTTATCGTACCATCGAGATGGTTTACTCGTGGAAAATCATTTATGGAAAAATTGGCAATGTTTGGCAATGTTTATCCTAAATTTTTTTTTAAAGAACGCGTGTTTTTCAAAAAAAAAAATTCCAATCTTGACAGTTTTCAATCACCGAAGTTTTGATATCGCTCCACCAAATTATCGCTCAATCGAGACGTTTACTCGTGGAAAATCATTTATGGAAAAATTGACAATGCGCGAGTCTTGGATACGGTGTTTATTCTAAATTTTTTTAAAGAACGCGTATTTTTCAAAAAACAAAATTTTCAAAAAGAAAATTCAGATCTTGAAAGTTTTCAACCACCGAAGTTTCAGTATCGATCCACCGAGTTATCGCACCATCGAGACGCTTTACTCTGCTGGAAAATAATTTATGTAAAAATTGTCGATACACGAGTCTCGGATATGGTCTTCTTCGTCTCCGCGCTGAATTCCTCAGGAGAGAACTTGTTGCCCAAAAAAAAAAAAAAAAAAATGATTTTCAGTCTCGACTATCGCGGTCGAGTATATTTTTAATCGTATTTTACCTTACTCGTTCTCGATACCGAGCCACGAGGCAGGAACTAGTAAAAATGTAGCTGCGTAGAAGGAAAAGATACTTTGTCCTCGTTTCGTGAAAAGTATGCGGAATCTTTGGAACAGGGGAAACGACTTACTATTTAATGCCACACGCCACTACCTTTAGCGAACACGACTATGTAGACCGTGTGCGCAGGTTGGTTAACAGTGCAAAAGAAAAACGACGCATAATTTTGCCCCAGCCGTCTAATTGTATTAATAGCGTTTATCCCATTAGTAGCTCGATTTATTGCTACGAATATTCCGTGTATCGTAATCTTTGCCAATATATTAGTTACAGTAATAACAGATACTGTAAAGGGAACAACGAAGCTAACGGTGGAAAAGAAAATGGATATAATTTTGCTCGCGCGGTTTAATTGTATCGGTACTGTTTATCCCATTAGTATCTCGATTTATCGCTACCAATATATCGTCTACCGCGATCAAAGGGTCTTTACCCGTGTATTAGTTATAATGATGATCACTCTCGAGCAACGTGGAACCATGGCCGATCCGGTGTTCTTATTCGATATTTTAAACGGTTGTACAGGTACTCGCGCAAATATTCTTTGCTCGTATCGAACTCCGTACGTTTAACCGAAGAAACAACTTTTTTAGTTTACTCAATACCGGAAATCGGTGCAACGATCAAATCGTATCGACGGAATCTGCTCGATAGTTGATAACTTCCTCGACAGCGTTGACTTTTTAAGTCAATTTGATCTAAAATTCTCCGGGATCGTTTAAATTTTCTATCTCTACATCCGTACTGAATTACACGCAACACGAACAAGTCTTTCTCCTTGTAGCTCGATCGTTTAGGTTATCTATGCCCTAGTATTCTTTTTACGTACCAATCTTTTCTTATTTTTTATCGTAAGTCGATACAGAAGTGTCGGTAGATAAATATCGATAAGAAGGTGAGCGACGAAGCTCTTGAACGTATCGAATTTTGAGGGCCAGTCGGGTGAACGGAAAAGTGTCCGTGTATAAATATTGGCAATAACGCGAACGACGAAGCCGACGAAAAATATCGAATTTTGAAGACCAGTCGGGTGAACGTTTCCCCGAGTGATCCTCAGGAACGAGGGTACCGTCGCGCGTTTACCGAGCTGTCGAGAAGTGGGCACGAGTGTTAAGAGAAGTTGTTGAAAATGTACAGCGGCGCGACTATTTTCCAACGCGTCTGAAAAGCCGGCTCTTCGGCCGCGCCGGCAACGACTTCCTTAAGAACGTCACCGAGGCACGCGTTAAAAATGCGTGAACAGCTTGTAACGAGTGCCTTTTCGGTGTCAGTGATCCCTGGCCGAGAAATCTTGGACGTCTCCCGGTAGGTGTCGTCGACAGGTATTTCACCTTCGCGCCCCGTAGAGGCGAGCTTCTTCTTCTTCTTCGCGGGGAACTTTTCTCTTATCCGGCGAGATCGCCGTGATCGGCGGGGGACTAGTCTTTCAAGATCGAAGCGAGCAAGTGCATAGAAGGCTCGCGCACGCGCAAACCACGAACCGCGCGAGCTCCCCCACCACTAGCGCCGCCACGACTCGCGAAACGTTTCGTTACCACCGATTCCCGGCCAATTCTTTCTTTCACGGTTCTTTGTTTCTTTCTTTCTCTTTTTTTTTTCTATTATCCGCCCAGATAAGGAACTTTGCAATTTTCCGATAATTGCGTGCACAGAGAGGGCCCGTGGTAACGTAAAACGGTAATTACGCCCCGTAAATAGTCGCCGGCGTAAAGCGCGTCGAATAGAAAGTTTTCTGGCCTTCGCCATCAGCGAGGCACGTCCGTAGACGTCTGCCCCAGAAGGCGCGCACTCTAAAAAGACAAAACCCCCACCCGAAGGCAGAAGTACACGTAGGAAAGAGCGGACGGTGGAATTCCCTTTTGCCTTCGGTAACGTTCGACGAGCAAAAAGAGCCAGGCCGAGGTCTGGGTGCAGAGAGAGAGAAAGAAAAAAGAGAATATGTATATACATATATATACATATATATACATATATATATATGACAAGAAGCACCTGCGGGGGTGGGGAGATGTAGTGCCAAGACGTCGAGCCCTCCGGCGAAGCGGAGTTATTCTAAAACTAGCGTCTCTCGTTCTTTCTAACGACCGTCATTTACCTGGGTGTCGTCCTCGTGTCCTGCAGCATCCGACAATCCGCGACGGGGCCTTCGTACCGCGCGTAATCTTTTCAATGTCCGGGGCAAGATGGATTCCCGGCGTCATTAGGGAGCATAAAGTGTCTTTCTTTCCTTGCCTCGGTTTCCCCCTTTCTCCCTTTCCGTCTTTTCCGTCTGCCCGTGGAATTTGCCTCGACTCCTCCGCCCTCGGTGTCCCCCTCCCACTCGTTCCGCCTTTTCCTGCTCCTCCTCCTCCTCCTCCATCTCCTCCTCCACCTCGTCCTCCTTCTTCTTCTCTTCCTCCTACTCTTCCACCGCACCGCGTTCTTTCTTCCTCTTTGTTGGCAATGGTGCGTCAGGTGTGGTCATTAATTTCGCAGCGAGCCGGAAAAAGTTCGCGGGAACCCGAACAAAGGTACCGAGAGGAGAGACGTGCGCACGGTGCCCCGGCCGGAGGCCTGAAACGAGGATTTTGCGCGGCGGTACAATTATTCGCGAAGGTGAGCCACGTCGACGCGCGGAATTACTGTAATTCCAACGTCGTACGGCTCGCGGTCGAGTTTTCCGAGAGTTTCGCTTTTCGACCGACCGAGGTCCCTCCGTTCGCCCGGACGGTTCCGTTTCGCGCGAAATTTTTTTTAGCGTCCCGTGTTTGCGCCCACTCGCGCACCAGGGCGCGCGCGCGACTCAAGTATCGGAAAATACGACGAACGAACAAACAACGAACGCGCGCGCGGCCGATTCCAGAAACTGGGACGTGTCGCGCGCGACTCTACCTACCTTCTCGCGGTATTATTTTCTCGGGGTGTGCAATACGCGAGTTTTTTTTTTTTCTTTACGCAATCTGTTTTTCTTCTACATAAATCTACATACGATAGTGTCACGGTACTGGTAACGAAAGTCGAATCTTCGAAAAGCGTTGCTTCGTTTCGATATTGCGGAGCCTCTCGAATATTCTAATGTACGATTAGTTAGGTGGTTGTCACGAAAATATAGGACCCTTGAATGTTTAACCTTCGCGAGGTAAAATCTGTGCCTAAAACGGTTCCCGGGTCCGTTCGGAAGATGGCGCAAATATTCAGACTATTTATTTTTTTCTCGTTTTTAAAAAGATCTCTACTATTACCTAATGGACGCCACTACTGCACAAACGAACTGTCGGTTCTTTTCATTTCTATTTGAATAAATGGAATTTAATATCGGAATCCGATATTAGTTCAGATATAAAAGGGTCTGCTTGTATTGCGTTTCAACGTTTGAACCTCCTACCATTACGGTCCGAACGTTTCCTCGTTCCCTTGCTTCACATTTTTCAGTGCATTTTCGAGTTACGCGGTATAAATTTTCTGGAGCGGAAGAAGAACGGTTCAAAGAGTACTACATTTGTGGGATTATATTTTTGTTATAAGCGCACGGTGCAGCTCGACAATTCACGTTATTCTTTTTAACGAAATCACAATTTCTCTTTATCAGAATACATCAAAGTGGTAAAAAAAAAAAAACTAAAAAAATGTTTGCCAGATATTTTAAACGATTTTCTTCGTTAAAAACGACCTTTGTTCCTTTGATATTTTTCTCCGACTGCGCCGATAACGAAGTTCCCCGCCCCGAAACGATAGACCACCCTCTGTACACGTACGAAAAATGGTAATGCGTATCTGACGCTTGGTAAACACGGATCGATCCGAGGAGAATTTACACGCCCGTGAGATTGCTCCTTAGAATTAACACGATTGGAGACGGAAATCGATCGGAAACGTAGAAACCACGGCCATTACAAGTCACCCCCGTAAGGTATTCGGGTCCACGCGACTCTCTAGCCACCGGCCTGCGGGTCGCTCCAGTATTATACTCGAAACGTGCGTGCATACGTACCGCGAGACAGAGACTCGAGCGTTTCCAAGTTTGCCGTGCAGGTGATTTTTCAGCTGTAAAAATAATCGTGGTTATTAGTCGAGGGGAAGTGGGCTCGGTTTCGTGTGATTTCGCAGAGCGCGCGAGAATAACGGCGAGAAAGTAACGTTGCTCGCTTTACGTAACGAAAAGAAGAGGCTTATTAACGCGGTTAAATCCGGGCTAACATTATATCGCGAGTACGCGAGCACCGCGGATTCGTTCGAGCAAATGAATCGCGCTCCACTTTCCGCACGGACTGGTAACGCGAATCGCGAAACAATACGCGCAACAACGACGATGCACGACGAGACTCGGTGGCACTCGACCCTCCTATAACGCGGCTAATTTACATCGCGTCGAGATCGCGTCGAGACCGCGTCGAGTGGAACCTAACGTCGACGAATATGGATGAAAACACTCGTTCCGTACGAGGGTTGTTCGAGTTCGTTAAGTCGCGTTATACGGGAAGCGTGTTGCAGGGGGACTGTCGCAACTTTTTTCACCGTGTTGTAAGAGGGTCGAACGATTAATAAAACTATGTAACATCGTCTGGTGGTACTCGTACTCGAATATACCGTATTCGCAATTGAAGTCACGTTTAATTAATTGTCGTAGGTCCGGTGGTGCCTCCAGCACGCCCAACGCTGGCATGGTTCCATCGACCGGCGGAGGTTCTGGACATCCTATAGGAGGCGGCAGGATGGCCGTCATCGGCGTGACCAGGAACGTCAGGCTCAGACGACGCGGAGCCTCGGGATTCGGTTTCTCTCTGCGCGGTGGTCGTGAATACGCGGCTGGATTTTACGTGAGCGATGTCCAGCCGGGCGGAGAGGCTCAGAGGAACGGATTGAGGGTAAAGATCCGCTTGGTCGACGTATCGGTGCTGATTAAATTTACACGATCGGCGCTAATCGACACGAATCGATTTTTGCGATCGAGTTTCCGCTCCATTTCCACGCGAGAGCTTTCCGCGTAATTTCATACGGAGCACGTTGTTCCTTTCAGGTCGGCGACCAGATCATAAGGGTGAACGGGTATCCGGTGGAGGACGCGGTTCATCAGGAGGTCGCGCTTCTGGCGAAAAATCAGCAAGTCCTCGTCCTCAAGATTCGAAGTAATTACCATCAGCTTTTTCAGATCCTTTAAGCGATTCACGGATCTCGTTAGTCACCTCTCCTCCGCGCGTCTGTTGTCGACCGTAGCTCGAATTCATTGCTCGTGTTTTTTTCTTTTCTTTCAGGCGTGGGAATGATACCTGTGAAAGAGTAAGTACCGATCGGTCATTAAAGTCTTCCGCGCGATCGTCCGCGTTCATCACGTGGAAGCGTTTCCCCCTTTTAAAGATTACCTTACGATTCGCAAAGCAATCCAAACGACCCGGTCACCTGGCACATGGTGCAGCAGCAACAACAGCAGCTGCAGTACAACGAGACCGGGATGGGTGCCGTACCGGGCACCGAGGTCAGGATTCGGATCCTCGTCGGGGAGAAGGGTCAACTCGGATGTGGTGTTTGCAGAGGCATCGTGCCCGGCCTGACTGTTCAGGTTAACGAGAGAACTCTATTAAACCTTTCGTTACCAAAGACGAGACATCTCGCGTTACGGGGGTCACGAGAACGAGATTGCGAACGAGATATCGCGGATCTTACATCGGAGGACGAAATTTTTTACAAGGAATCCATTTACGAGACACTTCTTCCTCGTCTGTGAAAATCGGATCGAAAACATTTCCACGACATCGTACACGTGCGACGTCGCGACCCTATGGAAATATCTCGCGTCGCAATTCCTGTTACACGACGCCATGGGCGACATACGGTAGTGTCTGCTCAATGTCCGCAAGTTTTTCCGCTCAAGAGTTATCCCCACCGTTTCCTAGAATTGGTCCAAGGCCTAAGGCGGGCTCGTGTAAAAATGAGACGCTATACGATAAACGTCTCGCTCGGCAACGCGAGCCGCGGGCGGCCAATTCCGAGAATAAACCTCCCCGGATGAATGTCCGCATTTGGTCGCGACCGGTGAACATTTAAGCGGACGCTATTGTACCTCGCGTACCTTGTTATTACAATCCATTTACGAGACGCTTCGTCGTACGTGTAAGAGGTACCGAAAGTTACGGACAAGGAACGCGTTCCACTTTTTCGAATTAATCTTCCACGCGCGATGTCTCCATCGTAGTAGCGAAAGGGTTATGATTCTGATAACCGAGATCATTGAGCATACCACGGCAAAGTTCCCTCGAGAATTTATCGAACGAACATTTATCCAGGGTACCAGAGACGACGGACCGGCTAGAGCAGCAGGCTTGAAGGCGGGCGACGTGATCGTTTGGTGCAACGGTCAGCGGCTCACCGATCTTCCCTTCGAAAGAGCCATCGATATTATGAGAAGCTCGGCCGTACTCGATCTGATAGTCCAACGATCCGCGCCCAATCACCTCTACGACTGCCCAGAACCGTTGTGGACCCGTGGCTCCAGCGGCTACGATTCCGAGACGTCGAGCGTCGCCGCGGCCAGTCCACAGCCCCAGCAGAACTCCACCTACTCGCCGCAGCATCATCACGACGCCAGAATGAACCATCGATACCCACGCGAGGATACCTGCAACCGAAACGGAAGGTCGGTGAAACGAGCCGGATTACGATGTCCCCGATACCGATCCTCCCCGTTTCCTCATTCTCGTGCGTACGTAAAACTTCGACGCGAAGCGTCGACGATTAATTACGGTAAAACGTGTGTCGCGATCTTCACCGAAACGACCATGGCGGCTGCACGATTACGGCACCGTACGAGTCTCGGGGACCATTGTACGTAATCCCAATTAACAACGACCGGTTGAGTCGTTCCCTCGGCGAAGAATCGAGCGTACGATCGGCGCAAGGTATAGACCCAACGTTGGCACACGCGCGCACTTGGATTTTACGGCAACGGATACCTATCTCTCTCTCTCGTTACAATCGTTATCGAATGGCATCGATGAATTTACACCGGGAGAAAGTCGTTCTATTAATAGGACATTTCGCGATAACGATCGGCGTCGTGCCGACCACGACGAATTCCATGGCCGCTGCACGAACACGTTCATCCTGCGCTTAACCCCGCGCTTCCTCGCGACGCTCGTCGGCTTTAATTGGAAATTAGAAAGTACCCCGCACGGTCGACGATGAAAAATCACCACACGTGTTCGCGTGTCATTGAAATTTTCTAGGATCTGCTGCCCGTTGGCCTTGTCCACCAGCAGTTGCAGCTCCTCGGAATGGGCTCACGTGGATCAGGTAAAGACGTTCAACCTGAAACAGACACGAGACACGGATCAGAATTGTTCCACGAACGGAGCGCAAACACGGTGTTTGAACAGTGTTCCGATCCGCAGGCACAGGAGTGGTCCCGCAAACCGAACAACACCACCGTGATCCGCATCAATCAGAACCAGAACCAAAATCACAGGCTGATGGGGGGCCTGGGCCACCCGAACTCGCGAGGCAGCTACGAGGACGACATCGACAACGAGCCGCTGTACGATCCCGTCGCGCCCAGGATCGACTACGAGGTTCACGATTTTGACGCGAATCCACGCGACGAAGCCAACCGTCGATTGGCTTTCCGACGGGAAAACTGCAGACAGCAGGACTACATCTACGACGGACCGACCGACGATGTTCTCCCGTATCACGGATCCAAAGTAAGGAAACCCATCGTTTTCGAATCGACGAGTTGATTCTCGGTCAACGGACTCTGGGTTGGTTTGGATCCGTGTTCGGTTGTCGAGACGGTTTGTTGTTCGATGGTCCAAGAACGATCCAAATCCAGAAACCGTATTTTGAGATATTTAAAAGAACAAAGCTTATTATAATAGTTATAATAGTTCGCATTTGTTGAACTTGAAGGACTATTCGAGACACGGTACTTTTGCACCAGTCTTGATCCCAATGTGTAGTTCTATATATTTTACGCATAGTTTCGAGAATATTTGAAAATGGCCTATTTTGGACTTGCATCGTTCTTCGACTCGATTCAATTGCTGGCGGTCTTTCTCGATCGTTCAATGTTCTTCCACGGAAACGTAAACAAACCACGATGAAATTCATAGCAGAATGAAAAAAGAAACTCATTCGATAATTAACGAGCCTTGTAACGCCGCGCTTTCTACCATCGAAGTATCTCTCGTAATCGTTCACGATCATCCGATCGAGTTAGTGTAACGATGTACGATGCACGTTCGGTGTGATGGTGAAGAAATCGCACGGCATCGGCATGTTCCCTCGGTTTCAAAACGAGCAAATTTAACTGAACGCTTTCTTCGATCTTCTCTCTGCCGCAGGAAAACGGTTCGCAGGACGTTAATCGACTGTCCGAGCTGCAGATGATGCAAAGGCCGATCGAGGGAGACAGGAAGACGGTTACCACCGTGGAGGTGCATCAGACCGTGTGCCCACCGGCACCACCTCCGCCTCTTCCTTACAAATGGCCAGCAGGTGCGTCAATATCTGAAACAATTCGTTGCATATAGAAAATGAACTCGAAGGAGTCCAGGTTAAGGTAATGTCAAAGATTTAGAAATAATCCGGATGATGTACCCGGTGAAGTGGAAACCAACTCCAGCAGTAAAAATTACCCAAGAGCAAAGAATACCTTACAATTGCTGGAGATGAAAGTTTGGGATCTCTGAACTCGTCCTCGATGATTCGAAATTGACGAGAGCGTTAGTGGATATATTTATTCGTTATCTTCGGATCAATGAGATCGAGAGCACTCAGTCTAGACATCCACGAACGCTCTTATTAAAGAAACTTAAAAAATAAGGTTAGAGTGTACGAGATTGCCTATATCCATCAAAGGCCTCGGTGGAGTAGTAAGGTGGTCGATACGAGCCGCTGGAGACCCTCCAAGGTTGTTTGACCCCGCGTCGCGTACACTGAAAGCAAAATAACTATTAGATACGAAATAAGTAGCGTGACGCAATCTCTGGAGGCGACGCTGCAACATCGGTTCCTCCAGAAACGGGGAAGATAATTTGGACACAGGTAATGCTTACGCAATACGTGAAACCATAGCCCATATGGGTGATTTCACTCACGTGAAACATTTGCCAGCTGACTGACTAGACCGGTATCAACATAGCGTTGTAAATAGAGATTTAATCGAACGAATGTTATCGTAGAAGTTTCGATAGACATCAGTTGTTTAGCATTACTAACGTAATACACGTGTTCCCATTTCTATCAAAGAAACGCTCCGTTGGAAACGATTACTTGCTCCGTTAAGTGTGCTACAAGTAACGTAACATTGCTAACCGATAGTAACTATAACCGTTTCTTCGATACTCCGGTAAAATCTAGATTCTCGACACTACGTTGACACGAACAGCGACATTGACTCGACGATCTTTGACATTTCACAATGTTCGCAAGATGAGAACAATATTACAATTACAACTGTAATCTTTTCCCCTTAATACGTGTACAAACTACGACCCAAAATTGTCCGAGATCGACAACCACGAGTCACCTCTGTAGTTCAGCCCTAAATGGGGCAAGACTCGTTGCCTCGATACGCAAACAGTTCTCATCCTCGAGGATGTCTCGCGTCGGTGGAAGATTCCACCTCGTTGCCCGATGAATTTCAAATTTCATGTCCCGGCGAGTTTCAAAAATGTTGCTCGTAAAGTGACCATCGCGATATTCGCGCAGAGACCAAGCCGATGAACGCCATGGGTATGCAAATGGGTAGCACGATGTCGATGGGGAGCACAGGCTCGACGGAGACAGAGTCGAGCCTGGAGTCGTCCTGCAGCAAGGACTCCGCCTCGACCTCATCGTCCTTGTCGACGTCCTCCTGCGAGCCACCGTCGACGGTTTCGTACGGTTCGGTGACGACTGCCTCGACCGGGACCAATAAAACCAGCGACACTGCGACCACCGTACACGCGACACCCCGCAATTGCGCCACAAGGACGTCGCCGATCGCCTGCACCGACCTGAGCACTGCCATAACGCAAGAACTGCAGAGGCGAGCGCAGCAGGTAGGAGTGTCCGCATTTTTCTTTCGCGAGAACTAAATAATACAGAGGAAATCGTAGTAACGTGGTCACCCGGTTTCGCGTAACTTCTCAAAGTTCGTAACGTTTGCTCGAGACGCGGATAAATTAATAGCCAAATTGGTAAATTAACGAAGAGAAACGATCGAATCGAATTCGAGACGTGTTACGAAGATAATTAACTTTAGGAACTTTTACTAAAGTGAGAGTAACCGGACCTCTAATACAAATGATAGAAAATAAAGCTGCGGTAACATCGTAGATCGAAAGTGACTCGATGAACTAATTTCTATCGTTTACGAAGCAAATATGCTGCTTGTGTATACGCTGTGTACCCATAATTCGTAAACGCAACATTCGATCCATATTTCGCGACGCTGGTTTCTGGTGTCCGCCGCAAAGTATGCACACTGCACCGGTGTTATCGGGAGCTCCACCTAGTGTAAATAGGTTTCTTTATTAATACAGCCGATAAATTAAGCACGCGAGAGAGTGCGCCTTTAGATGTCTTTGTTATAAATATTAAAGTCACGAGAGGGGGGGACCAACTTACCAGCAGGGGGCCATAGCACCACCTCTTTCTCTGACGTTTCTCGCGTTATCTGCGAGTTTATACGCGTTATTGAAATTTCGATCCTCGACGCCAAGGATCCTTTATTCTTTATTCGTTCTTCGACCCCTTTCGGTGTCCAAGTGCACGAGCCGACCGTAGACAGCGTTCGTTGTCCAAGTTTACCTACGAACAGATTCGAACCAACATCAGATACGAATTTCGTTATTATATTCATGGATCCTGCATTTACACCAGATTTCGTAAAAAATTGCAGTACATTTTCGCGCTCTAAAATAACGACTGGGAGAAAAACAATTTCAGCGAATCGTTGGGTTAGTCACGCTTTCCTGCGCATTCGAGGGTATACACAGGCTACAAAACCATCGTTAAATCATATTAATCCATTCGAATCGCTCGAGGATCGTGACTGGCAATGTTACAGTGATCTATATAAACGTAAAATATTTATAATTCAATTTCTCGATGATTCTTTGAAACTTCACGCGCATTTTTCACCGCCCACGGGACATTCGAATACGATACGAATAGACGAAACGATACTCTTTGATAACACGAAGTGAAATCTCGAGGCACGTTTTTCTCGAGGTGTCGTAACTTTCTTTGTTTATTAAAATACATTCCGCGTCACCGGAAAGAGATAACGATTTCTCGCGATAGATTTTCTGGACAGATCTATGGCCGCAATAAAGGATGATTTAATTCGACGAATGCGTCACGGTGCCGGTATACTTGATAATAATAACTAACAGTGAAACGTTCCAATCGTTTGCACGCAAATCGAGGGCGTGACCGCGACTTATCGTCGACAATAACCGATGCAATACAATCGGGACCTCCTCACGGTAGCCGTGTCTAATCAACCTCAGTCGTCAGGGATAATCGATCAACGACACGTATCACGTTCCGGCGTTCCTTTCCAGAGGAGCATGAACAACGCTGTCAAGACGGATGGGGCCAAGGAGAGGAACACGCTCGAGGCGCGTAAGCCACAAAATCCGGAAGCTCTGAGGGCGCAGGAGCACAAGGTCACGCACGACAAGGTACCAGAGACTTTTACGATCCTAGAAGAAGAAAAAACGACGATAAAGTTTTTAACTGAACTCGGTCAGGGAGATCGTTAGAAATTCTTAATGGAAAACTCTCTGATTCAATGATCAAAAAAGAGAGATTGTATAGTTTAACCATTCCGTCGGACGTTGCGTTGAAAATATCAAAAGTTTTTCAGTTCTCTCACATCTTCTTGCCCTGTACACGGCTCCATCGTCGCATCGACCCTTTCGCTGCGTACTTGAATGTTTACTACCCTTGAAAAGTGTCAGGCGATCAACGATCAAAAAGAAAGTTTACAATTTTCAATTTTCAACTTTCCTCGTTCTTCCGTGTCATTGATATTCCTGTCGTTACGAAAATAAGGGAATAGATCAACTATCGTCGAGGTGTTTGATCCAATAAGTGGTACCATTAGTGATAATTTCATATTTATCAACACTGTATCAATCTATTCTTTTCGCTGATAATTTCATATTTATCAACATTGTATCGATCTATTCTTTTCATTGATAATTTCGTATTTATCAACATTGTATCAATCTATTCTTTTCAGTGACAATTTCATATTTATCAATCTATTCTTTTGAGTGATAATTGCATATTTATCAACACTGTATCAATCTATTCTTTTCACTGATAATTTCATATTCATCAACACTGTATCAATCTATTCTTTTCACTGGTAATTTCATATTTATCAACACTTTATCAATCTATTCTATTTTTCTAGTTACGATTAGAATGTAATACTTTCGTAAAAAAATTCGTTTACCTAACAACAAGTAGAAATGAACAATCTACCGGATACATCGAAGAACACTCACGAGCATCGTACCGCGACAATACGTTCGAACTCGGCGCGGACTCCGCGCGAATACCGCAGCGAAAGGGTTAAATTATTCGCCGGTTGGAGCCGAACACCGAGTAAACATCTCCGAACGTAAAATACAATGCATTCTTCGCACGCGCGGGTCCCGTGTAGGTAAAATTTAACAAAAGAACATTTTCAAACGTTGTAGCAATATTTCGCCGGTAACCCCGTGGTAGACGCAAACAATCCGATAACGGGGTATAGACTCGGTTCGCTTCGATCCCTCGATACCGTCTTTAGATAGGCGCACGCGGACTCGTGTAAGTGACCGTATCTAAGATCTCTGACAACTAAAAGCGTAACCACGGTTACGCACACTCGCGATCGTGTAAATAACACGTGGATCCGATCGATTCTTTGATCCGACGGTGCCGAGAACCCCACCGCTCGTTTTATTTACCGGGATAACCGTAAAGACACGGGTACTACTCGTTAGACGAGACCAAGACCACCGTGGCAAACATCCTGCGATCGAGAATCGTTTTGTTAATTAAGATAACGATAAAAGAAAAAAAGAATCACTCTTCGTCGTAGATCGCACCGGAGCGCTGGAAACATTCGCGGCGATAACGAGTAGAGAGCCGATCTAATTAAAAAATGACTGCGCACGGTCGTTGGGATCGAACTTTCGTGAACGAGAGTGTTCCTACGTAGAACGATATTCACAGACCTCGTTCGCCGTAGTTTACAACCGTACGCGGATAGAACGAGCGGCGGCGTTCGCAATTTCGCCGGTTGTACAGTCCACCGGCTCGGGGCCGTTTTCGATCGGTTTCAATTTCTATCGCCAAATAGAGAAGTAAAAGCAACGCGTTAGAGAGTAATAAACGCCAACGGTGCCCCGCGCTTCGCAACGCGGCGAGGTGTTCGCGATAAATAATCGCTCCGACTTCGCTATTAAATTCTTTGCAGCTGATGGAGGAGTTCAAGCGTGCCCATCGAAAGATGTTCAACTCCGCGCAGCAGAAAGTGCATTTCTCCGATCAGCCGTCCGAGCAGGTAAGAAACCGATAAGCTTATCACGGTGACGAGTACACGGTGACACGTGTACACGAATACGTGACTCCTCGGTCCATCGGACGAGAAACAGAGAAAACACAAATCGAGTATCTTCCTATCGATTACGGGAACACGCTTGGAACTCGACCGCGAGCCTTGAATTCCAAGGAAAGTGTCTATTTAACGAAACGAGCGAAATCTACCGATTCCAAGTCACTAACAACGATTACAATTACGTTGATATCGCAATTTTACCGATTCTTCGCTTTCGATAAGTGTACCGATATTTCCAAACACAGTATACGCAAGTATTGGTACGACGGATCTCTTCCGAGATTGAACTTTTTGTTTCTTCGAAGAAAAGTTAGGTTCGTTCAAGGTACCTACGTTTTCACGAGGGGCAATGTTCCACGAATGATCGTAGAATGCAATGTTCTTCTTCCGAAACGCGAACGGACTCCACCCTCTGTCGATCGACGAAACAACAAACTTTTGCTTTTCCCCCCGTGAAAACGTTCCGTGGTTTCGCCGGTTGGTAACTTTCACCGGTTTCCTTCTTCCCTCGGCGTTGGGCGAAGACGTTACAGCTTCTGATCGCTGAAGAGATCACGAGCGAAGGTAAAATTCCTCGTCAGATTACGGAACGATACCGCGAGCTCGAGCACCGAGAGCGAGCGAGCGAGCGTGCGCGCGAGTGTGCGTAGAAAAAGCGGAACCGAGGATACGTAAGCGGGGGCAATTAAAAAATCTTATTAGCAATATACGGCCACTCCGCGGGAGTGAATCGGAGAAGAAGGTTTCCCGATCGAGATTACGCTTAGCAACCGAGTCGTGGCGAATTAAGTGTATCGATACCGCGTACGCGTGGTAAGGGAAAACCTGGGGTCTCGAGAATCGCGACCAAACACCGTCCTTACCCGGATGATACCGCTCGAACGTTCTTACGCCGTTAATTGCACAACCTGAACCGAGATCTGCCAAAGTAAACAGATAAGGCCTCGAAATTACGAAGCCTTCGGAGCGGTTATTGTCTGCCGCGGCGCGAACGAACCGCGGCACGCCGTACGTTTCGCACGTGTGAGTGCATACGCTCAAGTGCACCTGAATTTACGTGGAAGCGCGTTATTAACTGTTGTACACACGTAAAGAGGATCGTTGGAACGAGATAGAGAGCGATCTGCGGCTTATAGTCGCGTACATTTCACCGTTTTGTCTCAGTATCTCAATCCCCGCGCGGTAGAAAGCATCGGCGCCGGCCTCGCTCTATCGTACGCTCGTACGTTCGTTCGTTCGTTAAATCACGCCCTTAATTGAAACGTAATTAAACGATTACGATAACACGGAACGCGTAGAGGTGATGGACGAAACGGTGAAGACTTTCTAAAATCGTATCGCGGCATCGAAACGAGAGCGCGACTAGACTATCGACGATTTATCGCGCTCGGTGACTCCGCCATTTGCAAATCGTTTCTAAATTCGTATCGCGGTCTTTTCCCTTGTTTCGCGAATGATCACGGATTCCCCGTGGATAGAACGCTGATCGAGACCGAAGGATTTTCGTCGTTTCGCCATCGCGGTTGTTGCTTAACGAGCAACCGAGGGATCGCCTCTGGTGTATTAACCAATAGTTGTGCACCGGTGTACTCTTCGCGAAGGAAAACGAATTCCAGGTGGAAGAGCGCTATAATTTGAACTGTACGAAGGGATTTTTATCGTTTTACGTGTAGCTTTGCAATTGGAACGGCCGTGACGGTTCGTGAAACGATAAAAATTCTTTGAGATTGTGTCGTCTGTTTACGGATAAACATGAAACAACCGTGATGGTACACGGTGGAATATTCTTGGTAATTGTTTCGAAAACGAACAACTTCACCGACGTCGATCAGTTTCGAACATATCGGAGAAATCGACATTTTTGTACAATTTTTGTCTTGTAGATATAACAGTTACTCGGACTTTGTGTCCAAAATATTCGCAAAATTTCTAGTACTGTTAGACCGAATTGTACGCATAGGTATATATCTATCGATTAGATCAGATTAGATTAAGTGAGATTCATATCCCGACCGCCCTCCAGCGGCCGACCACGGAAACTGATATTCAAAATCGTCGAAAGCGGTTAAGTTTCATCTTTAAGTTCGCACGCGACTTGTGTATATCCGTTTCTTTTATAAAGACACCTATACCGATAGTTTTTTTCTGCGAATATCTCGGAAACCAAGGTCGAGTTACGATTGTACAAACGTAACGGAAAAAAGTCGTCGAGAATATCGATCTTGACAACGCGTTTAAAAATCATGGAAATGGACGAAGTTGTCCGCTTTCTAAACAATTACCAAATCCTTTAGTGGAGCACTGGCGTCCTTTCCATACGGAAACCGTTTCCCTCGCGGAAAGAATACCAGAGTATAGCTTAAGAGGATACGACAGGAAAAAATGACGTGGAAATCAAGTGGAAAGTTTCCGACCTGATGCGTGACGACGCGATTATAATTGAATCGATGAGTCGAAGAACGGTACAAGCTCAAGAACCGCGTCTCGATGTATTCGAAAAATAACTTTTCACGCTCGTTAAATTCAAGAGACGGAAACAGACAGATTATAGAGAACTTTTTACGCGCTGTTCTCGATCCTAACGCGTATCTCTTACAGAATTAATTATCGATTCCGAGTATTTTACGTACAATTTACAAAAGTTGTTCGAAATTGGGAAATTTTGGATTCGTAGCGTTCTTCGTAATCGTCGATTCGATTCGAGTTTACCAAAAGGAAAGTGGTTCGCCGGAAAGATATAAAAATTGAATTCGACGAGTTCGTCCGTCGCCCCGGTTTCACGTTCGCGACACGTGCGTGCGTGCACGCGCGCGTGTGTGTGGATTACACCTGGCCGCGGGACACGCTGCGTTGTCGGCTTCTTGCGAGTTTGCCGCAGACGTGCAAAATAATAGCGAGTTTACGTAACATCGTGGCTCGTGACTGTTTTCAGTTGACTCGAGTCGGGGCGTGCGATCGGTTTCAAGGCGGCCACGCCAGGACACCGCAAAACGCGCGAGGAACCGCGCGCACCGACTATGATTAACGAAAACGCGAGGCCGCGTTTAACGGTACGAGGCAAAGTGCCGCGACCAGGCGACGCGTAATTCGGAAAAACCAACGTCTCGCGTCCTCGAACGCGCGAGCGTTGTTGCGGTCCGTTTCGAGAACAGTGAAGCGCGATTGGCGTTAAATTGCCGCGATAGCTCGCCTCGAACCGTTAATTAACGTTGCTCGAGGTGATTTAAGGAAGAAAAATAATTCTAAAGTGCAGAAACACGAGCCGCGAGTGAACCGTTATCGATCCGACGAAATAAAAAGGCGAGAAAGAGATCTCGCCGCGGCGGTAAGGGAAAGTTAATCGGAGGATGAAACCCCAAACGATGAACAATTTAACGAGCAACGGTGAACGAAGAAGGAGCCGCGTGTTGGTCACCATCACGCCTTACCATGTTAGTTATCAACCTGTTCGACGCTCGGTTAACATCCTCGCTCGCATGCACGAGCCGCACGCTCGGGGAATAATTAACATCGCCGCAACGCCAATAAGGGAGATCGGGTGTCCGGTGATTATTACGACGAAACCTGGCGCACCAAGTGATGGAAATTAAAGGATAGATATTAATTACAGATCGTTTAAAGGCGATCGTGTTTTCTTTGTCTCGGGTTTCACGGATTCTGCGTTTTCGAATGCAGAATACCGCGGAGAATATTCCGTGTGCTCGAAAGAAACGGATACCGGCGAAGCACCGGTTAAATATGCTTCGTCGTCGTCCTTGATGCGCAAGGTCTCGCGTTATCAGTAAGATAGGCTTCTGCTTACATTCGTGCCACGGTTTCACGTTGCATTAACTAAAGACCACTTTAACGTAGGTTGTTCCAATTTTTCATAAATACCCCGATACATTGCACTCGCAATAGTCGCGGGTACGATCTTACTTATTGCGTGTTTATTTAGACGACACGAGTGCATTGTAAATTTCACCGGAATCGCTTCGGTAGATAGCGCTTATCTGTATCTTAATTTGCATTTTCCGAGCCGGGTATTTGGCGACTCGTGCGCACCGCGTATTCGACGCTTGTGTACACTGCGCGGAGCTGACAAGTCGACCTCTAGAAGAAATTGCGTATCGTACGGGGTCGATTGTTTTCGTCGTCCTTTTGTCCATATTCCCCTTACTTATCCTTCCAGCTTCCAATTGTACAGTAGAACGTCGATTGTTCGAACAAGCACTCTGGAAAAAACAAATTTCTAGAATTTTCAAATATAGATGATTCTCACGTGAAAGAATACATTTCCAATAAGGGAAGTATATTATAAAAAAGTAATTTATTGTTTTCAGATACCGTCAAACGTGGAACATCCTTTAAAGTAAACCGCGTCTATTACCTTCTGTTGTTTTGTTCGTTGTAAAACAATATCCGATATATTTTTAATCGTCCGTCCGCGAGAAGAAGGGCAACGACTGTTTACATCACCGCTCAGTAGCTACCCCACCATTGCACGTATTGTCGCTATTGGCCGCTGTCGATTTTTTCTTCCGCTTCCTCGGCCAATAGCGACAATCGGTGCGATAGTAGGGAAGCCAGTAGACTATAAACTAGAATGGAAATGTAAACATTCGTTAGTCTTCTTCTCGCGAACGGACAGTATATCCCGTCGTATCTTCGTCCGTGTCATAATTTTTCTTAAAGAAGTCGTAGTCGCTCGTGATTTTGTATCCTGAATTGCTTCGATCCTGATACCATCCGTGAATACACCATCGATCCTGTAGTTTGTAAACCTAAAATGTAAACATTGTCGATAGTATAATTACGCGACGCATTCTGTATCGGATAATCGACGTTCCGCTAACATTCCGTGCACCTAACATACCTGAACCTCGTATCGTCACCAGGAACAAGAGAAGAGGGTGTTGAACGCAACAGCGACGCCGAACATACCGCCTGCACCCCCAGCACCCCCTGTGGTCGTAGCACCCCCGACACCTCCGGCGCCCCCCGCACCTCCAGCACCGCCGCCACTGCCCCTTCTACCGAGGACCAAGAGCAACGAGGATTCCGTGGAGATGCAGAGCATCGAGTCCTTCAAGCTGAAGGAAACGCCAAATCCAGTGATTCCAAAGCCACCGCCAACTTACTTCCCCATGCAGAACTCCACGACGACCACAAACGGTAGTCCACGGCACACAGCCGCCGCGACCAAGCCCCAGGTCAATGGAAAGGAGCCCTCGACCAGCCCGGTGATAGAAACGACAAAATCAGCCGTGCCACCGCCACCGCCGCTCGTTGCGGTCGCACAACCACAAGTCGCAAAACCGGCCGCTGGAAAAGTAGCTATAAGGATAGGTGCGTACGAGGGTGAGGCCAAACAACCCTCGAAGCTGGACTTTCTGTCGCAGCAGCCACGGGCCGACAGGAACGGGACCAACGAGTTGGCGAACGGACCAGTGGTGTCCAGGTTGCAGAACGAACTGGCCGCCACGTTGCAGAGATCGAACCTAAGAAGAAAGACTGACGGGGTAAGTTTGTCTTTGTTACGGTCGGATGGTTAGGTTAATTGTTAGGTCACTTACGCTGTTCCAGGGTTAACGGAGTTCGAGAAACAGTAACATCTTCGCATCTGGACAGTAGCTTCGAGTAACTAGTAAAAGATAAACTATTTTCAAAGATTAAAATCGGAACGCGTAAGATAAGATACCGTCGCGGTGAAGAAGTGTCACAGTGCTCGAAGAGATGCGCGCAGAGATCGAAGTAGATCTGTTACCCGTGACCTTGAATGGCCAATTGATTTCGTTCCGACTGTAGAAACTGAGTAGTGGTCGACGAATCGAATGTTTCTCGCGTCACGCTCGGCTGTAGTTTTCACTGAAAGCAAAGGAAAATTGAGATATAGAAAAGATAATTGTTGGAAAATGAACGCTTGGGAGGTGAACCGTGTCTTTGAGAGCTAACGGCGTTACTGGAAATTAAGTTAATAACACGTTCGTCGGGAAACAATGCGATACGAGATACGGGAACGGGGATAGACGTAGGACTCGTGTTACGTTACCACCGTTAGATTTCCAACGATGTTGGTTGTTTAATCGTTTGGTCGATGTGTGTCGTTTTAGGAAACACAACCAGGCATCAAGCCGATACCCGAGAACGCGGCAACGTCCAACAACGAGACAACGAATTCGGAGCCCGGCAAGCTGCTCCAGAGCAACATCGAGAAGCTCGCATCCGCTCTGAGCAACAAAGTCACCATCAAAGTGAACCCGGATCATAATAATCGATAAAGAACCCTAGCTTTCGTTTAAGTCGGACGGATCGATTAGGAGAGTCCACCTTGTACCTCTGCCACAATGTACATTTTTGCACGCTCTTTTGAAACTTACATCGATCATATTCTAGACGAAAGAGCGCTCCCCCTATTGGTGAGCTCCTTTTTTACGTCTTTTACCCGTACGTCTTTTTTTACATGTTATTTATTACCGTATTGTAGCGAGTAAGGAGAACCTAAACAAACGAAAAAGAAAAAAACGAAAAAAACTAAAAAAAAAAACTAAAAAAAAAAAACACAACGGCTAATAATCCTTATTAACCGAGACAAGGCACTGCGAAACCCTTTACCACGTAGGCCCGTGTTTTTAAACTTAGTCCCCCCTCCGTCGCCGACTTTCTGTACGAGTCGTGAATCTCGATGGAGGCATCGAACTGAAAAATAAAGACACCGATATGGAGTTCATGCGTTTCCTTCACTCTCTTCCCCAGCAAAGAAATCCCATTAGCATGGAAGTCGTATCGCGGAGGTTAATCGCCCGTTTCATCGCCGCTTGCGCTACACTTTTTAACGTCGTCGAGAACGTTACAATTTAAATTTCTAATCGGATCGAGCGCGACTTGTTTTTCTTCTATCCGATTGAGTGAAACCGGTGGATTTATCCGAAGAGAACAAATCCAACGCAACGATAAATAATCGATAACCGATTTACTTTTAACCAACTCTATGGTAATTCTCTTTTTACGATCAATTCTTTTCACCGTGTAATTCATCGCGTTAGAATCTCGAGTATTGTTCGAATGTCGTTAAAATACAAATTTCAATATATATTCTCTTCGAACAAATCGTATACGAATCTGCCAACTTAATTACTAACTGTACACCTCGCGAGCCGGTGGAAAATTTAAACAAATTCGGAACGCCCCCTATCGCTCGTTCATCGAGAAGTTGTACGAAAATTAATTCATACGATCGATCGTACGTACACGTTCGAAGCTCGTTAACCTCTCGGGAGCGAACGTCGATCGGTTCGGGGCTTTTGAAAAATTCTCCGGTCGTGTTGAATCTCGTGCACGATTCGTCCGTACGATCCCTATCTCTCCTCGTAACCTTCACGAAAATTGTAGCTCATGTCGTCGCGCAAAATCTCAACTCCTCGTTGTCGTGCGAGGTGTCGCGAAATGGAACACAATAGGATTCAGAAGCTGCTCGCCTCCGAGTACACCGAGTTCTCCGACACCGTCCTGGTGGAATCACCGTTCGCTGAGACCACCAGAAACGGCCGAGGAATCCGTCAGGTGTCCCTTTGTCTCACGCCGTCGAAATTAATCGTAGCCGCGGACGTGTTCAAAAGGAACACCGGTTACGTCTGTCCGCGTGGCCTCGATCCCAGCATCGAGAGCTTCGAGCTGATCTCGGTGTACCCTTTGCGATGCGTCACCTTGAGCGTGTTCAGCAGGAGACACCGCAAAACTTTAAAGGCAAGGTAGACAGTTCGTTGATAAATAAAACAACGCTCCGTTTAGAGAGTGGACCGGTAGCCATAATCCTCCTAGAGTTGTCGCAACGAGACACGGGGATCGACCTATTTGCATCGAGAAGCGGAATTACCGATACGGTGAATTAACGATACTGTCTGTGTAGAGAATCTTGGTATTGATATTCGACAGAGTGGAAGAAAAAAAGAGAAAGAAAAAAAGATAAATAGTACTCGCCAAATATAGCAAAAAGGTTCTCTAATAAACGTAGGTGGAACGCACGGTAGAGCGAAGATACAGATAATCCATTGTTTTCATACGGTATGATAACTTGGTAAATATTTGTTCTTCGACCCACGTATTTATTTACCTACGATCGACGATAGCTCGGTATCATCGACGATATAAAGTTTTTCCAACCACATCGCACGCGGAATATTCCGCTTCTGGTTGCAAATAGGTCGCGGTTTCACGCTGATGCGAATATCTGATCGACGTTGTGCGCGATTAGATTCGTGAACGGAAGGGCGAGCTATTACGAGCTCGGCGGTACACAAAGCAGGATGATTTCTTGGAGGAGATGGTGCGAGGAAGTGGAAAGCTTGCTCGCCAAGAAGGTGGAGAAGAGCTCGTTGTCCGAGACCACAGCGGCGAGTTCCACGAGCTCCACGACGTTGTACATCCTCTCGTCGGAGATCGAGATACGAAAGGAGGCTAAAACAGAAGGGGATAAGGCAGTGTGCAGGTAGTATCGTTCGTGTTCGTTGTCTCGAGCACGTCAGCTTCGAGTCGAATAAATTCTCAACAGAGTGTGGACGCATTACGGCGGTGCCGGCGATCACGCGCCCGCGACTTGGCTCCAGAAGGATCTTTACCTGGGACCTGCTTACAACGAGTTGTTCAGTGGCGACTACGCACCGGTTCCACTGCGATACGCCGGTGCTAGCTTGGAGGATATCATGGAGAACTTGAAGGACTCCTCGCCCCGTAGAATCGACAGGATCAGTCGCAGCTGGCCGACGTGTCGATGTTTCGAGAAGAAAATCGAACACGGCGGTCTCTGCGACGTGTTGTTCGTCCGGGACCGCAATCGTAAATTCTGCGATACGAGCAAATACTTCGCGAGCTGTCACAGTTGTCCTTGCAACCGTCCCCAAGGGAAACTCGGCGAGAAACGAAACGTGTGGTACGAAGACGAGGCGTTGCAGGATGCCACGAAGAAGGACGAGGACGATCATCGAGGAAGAACGAGCCCTAAGAAGCATTTAGATGGGAGGATATCGCGTTTCGGGTTCGGAGTACCGGAGAAGTGTCATTCGGGCCTGGTCCTTAGGGATAACGCGAGAACCGAGGCGAAGCGAACGCAGAACTTCTACGTTCTCGTGGAGAACGCCGTGAAGGTCTGGGAGGGCGAGGGGAAAGGTCGTTGCCAATCCTCGAGGCGTCCCAGACACTTCAGAAGATACGGCTTGTGCCCGGCGGCGCATTTTCTTCGCGCGTTGGGACCATGGTCCGTTCAGCCTGGCGAACGTAGCTCTCTTCTAGGGCGTAGGTCGTTCAGCTTGGTCACTATTCGTCGACAGCCCGTCGACGACGAGCTGAAGCTTCCCGTGTCGCGACGTCAGCTGGCCACCAGTATTTCCTACACCGCTCTGCAATCGGGTAAGTTCGGGTCCATCGGTGCTACAACAAGAGGACGCGTGATATTATTCTGGACACCGGAGTACTGGTACAGACCCAGACACGCCTCGGCTGCCTACAGGTAGTATACTCTAAACGATATCCGAATCGCGAACGAACCTTACCGATCGCAACAGAGAGCTGAGGCAACACCTGAGCCACCTGAGAAGTTATCAACAAGAGAAAGAACGACCGACGAAACGGAAGTTGTTCCACAGGCGAAGGAGGTGCGAGGAGGACACCGTAATCGTCGCCGAAGAGAAGCCCAGCCTCCTCGAACGAATCTTCAACGGGAACGGATCTGGAAAGAGAAAGAGGAAACACGAGAATCGGGAGAACAGCGCCACGGTTCAATTGAGAAGGTTGCTGAGAATGGATTTCAGAATTACCATCTGGGACGTGGACAGCACCACTCTGGCCATGCAGCTCACCCTGATCGATCGCGACCTCTTCGTTCGAATCCCCGCGGAGGAGATCGAGATCCTCGTCTACCAGAGAAGCTCCAGAAACGCTCCCAATTTGTCCGCGTGGATAGCGTACAGTCACAGAGTCTCCTGCCTCGCTGTCAGCGAGATTCTCGCGATCAGAAAGTTGAGCTTCAGGGCTAGGATCATCGCGAGGCTCGTAAACGCGGCCAGAAAGTGTTTCGCCATGGGAAATTTTCATTCGTGCAGGTCCATTCTGGCCGGGTTGCAAGCGCCACCGATTTTCAGACTGCGAAACAGCTGGTCCTATTTACGTGTGCATCATGCTAACAGGTACAACGTCCTTCGAACGCTCGATTACGTTCCTTGGGAGGATTATGATCCAACTCGAAGTTTTATGCGCTATAAACTTATCGATAAAAATAAAGAACTCCGTAACTTTTCACGATTCGTTACTGTCTCCTTCTGCTACTTCTTTTCACGCCCTTGCTATTATATTTCTTCTAGAAAACACACCGTGGTGCATTTGGGGTCAGAGAGATTCCATAACTCGAAATAAGACATAAATATGAAATAAGAAAATTATATTTAAAGATCAGTCCGGTACACGTGCACCTAATAACCGACATTACAGATACGATCTTTATACCGAGAGAGTTGCGTTCATTGTGCTCGTTCGCAAATCATAACAACGATTCGTTGAAGGTAAATATTGACAGTAAACAGTGCTCGACGTTGCATCCTAAACAATCACAGTAGCCGTCTCTGGTGAAATCCGTAACGCCAGTCACCGGTTAGTTATTTAGTTTCGTCTTATTCTCGTCCATAGAATCTCCCTGACCTGATTTGCACACTACGCCGATAGAGTTTGATCAAACGGTTATACATTCTATATTTCGCATTTTTTTTTTTTTGTAAACTATTTCCACGCTTTAGATACGACGCCATGGAGAGACTCTGCAAGATCTACAAAAGTCCATCAACTCCGGTGTATCGGCGAGCATGGGCCAAAGCAGAGGGCAAATCCCCTTCTATGCCGTACGTAGGCGACTTTTTGGATAAAATTCTTCATTTGAGCAGCATGGGACACCATCGAGAGTACGAGAACAACTCCTGCACCGTGCACGATAAAACGTTGCGGCAACGTTCGAAAGACACTCGCTCGGTTAACGTAAATAAGGATGCTTCGGGCCTGAAAAGGAACCAGGATTTAGAACAGAGACACGGTTTGGGTAAACGCATCCTCGTGGCGGTTGTCGCGAAAATAAAATACAAAAGAAATCAGATGACGAACCACGAGGACGACAAGGAATTGTTGTGGACGTCCAGGGAACAAAACTTGGCGTGGAAATATTTTTACCGTTGGAACAACATTGTCTTGAAACGCAGAGCCCTCGCGAAGGAACAGGAAAGACTGAGGAACATGGAGCCAAGGATGAGACGGGTCCTGGATGCTGTTTCCTGGTTGACGGATTGCCAGAAACGAGCTCGTGGTTACGATTTCCCGGTGCACTCGTTCACGCGCGAATTTCTCTTGAAAACTCGATACAGAGAGGACCGGGAGAACTTCTTCGTCAGCCTGAAACTGGAACCGTCGAAGATCACCTGAACGAGAACGGGGTTGAACAAAAATTGGCGAATATACAATTATCGTTAACGGAAGGGGAAGAGGAAGAGACAATGAAAGTGGATCCTTACGTAACTATGAACCGCTCCGATTACGAAACGGATCAAGGTGGAATCGTTAACGCGTACAACAACAAAAAAATATTGTGCAAAAGTTTCATCTGTATTGACGATGAAGTTTTTCGTACGAAATGTTGAGTTCTTTTCAACACAATGATCTTCCGTTGCACTGCTTGGGCCATCCGTCGGTATCGTTGGTATCGTCATCGACGTCAAGGGGTACTGCGCTCTACAATACAAAAATGCATTTGAGTAAAACTTGAGAACAACGAGAAAATGAAAAAAGGTATAAAAGAATTGTAGAAATTAAGTAAATTTATATATATTATATATATATATATATATACATATAATATATATAAATAATACATACCATATATACACATTTTATATACATCGATCACTTGCTGGAAAACAGTGTATCTACACGTGCTTTGTACTTACATACTTATTATCGTTTTAATAAAAATTTCTGATCCATTTGTACAAGATTACCCCGAAAGGTTATTCGAACGATCGTACTGACCGGATATCGAGCAGTTTGCAAAAACATATACAGGTTTCTTTATCATCGTTTTATTCCGAACAGAATAAATAAATATATATATATACACACACATACATACAGATATATATATACATATATTTATTTATTTATATTTATATAATTGTTGCTATACATATGCACATATCGCCTCTCTAATAGAATTCAATCAGTCGTAAACTTAAAAAATGAGTGTACGCGATGGGCGGAAGAGTGAGTCCCGAAAGGAAAGATCCCTATCAAATTCCTGACTAGATAACAAACAACGTAATCATCGGTATGTACACTAATAAAATATACACAATTGGCGGTAAAAAATAAAAGGAAACAACTAATAACGAAATCATCGAACACCGACGTAGAACAAGTGGGGAACAGTCTTTTTCTGGCACGATCTTGAACGTGGTCCTCCTACGATCGATCGCGATCAACAGGAGCGGTAAAATATTCTTTGTTTCGTTAAAAAATATAATCTATTACTTTCCAAGGAGGTAGGGGGAGAGGGGGGAGCCTGTGTCGGAAAATATGTTCGTCGACAAATTTTCCTAACGATGACCGTTCTAAACATTCATTCCCTTCGTTTCATTTGTAGTACATACTTAGAACATACGTTTTGCTTCACACGATCGAAAGGTTTTTTTTTTCTTTTCTTTTTCTTTTTTTTTTCTCTTTTTTCACTTTTTTTTTTTAAACTCTATTATCGCCTTACGTATCGCCAGTCGCACAAACGAATCTTTCCCAACTGTTATGCGATCCTCGCGGTTCCTTTTCTTCTCTTCTCCATTGTTTCTTTTTTTTTGGGGGGGGTTTTCACTCTCGATTTACGTAATAAGCACGATCAAACGTACGTTCCCGTTGCGCTACGAAACAACGAAAAGTCGAAGCGTGTCCTGCAGCGAGGACGACTACTCCCGATAAATTTCGAACGAAAGTGAAATGCGCTCACAAATGCATCGCGTCGAAATATAGACAATAGCAACAAGAGTTTATCACGAACGAGTATATATATGTATATATATATAAGATGTCACGAGACCAGGTTCGAAGTAGACTATAAATACAATAAATCTCGTAGAGTATCAAAAAGAATTATCTAGGATATCGTCGGAGTTTTCCCTAACTGTTTTTTTTTATTTTTTTTTTTTGTTTTTATTCACGCGCGTGACCGCGGTACAATTTCAAAAAACGAAGTCGATCGTCGTTTTGATAGTCTTGCTAATACTATTTGTTTTGAGGCCCATCGTCGATCAAAAATCGTTCGAGCGCTCTCATCGAGTGAGAGAGAGAGAGAGAGAGCTCAACGAGCAAAATATCGTATCGGTCGTAAAACGTAGACAGGCGTTACGTAGGGCTTGGCGAGTACCGAGCCAAAGTTGCTTTCTTTTGTTGTTGTTGTTGTTATTGTTGTTGTTGTTACTGCTGTTGTCCTTTTCTTTTCTTCTTTTCATTTGTTTGTTTCTTGATCGGCGTGAGTAGAGGTACCTTGTTTAATAATATACATCATTGTAGTTCTTTCGCTATCGTTAAGATCACATGCCGCCAGGTTTCGGAAGATTTGTGTCGTAGGCTCTGATCACGTCCGTCTGGGTCACCGATCCTCCTTCCTCTTGAGAGAATGCAAATCCATCTGCAGCGCGCAGCGTGTGCAATAAGAAAGAGCGCAACCGATTAGTCTCTGTTATCACAACACGAATTATTCAATCAGCATGCATATGGAGACTACGGGATCGTTAGTGCTATTATACTCGAACGAAGTTTGAGAGTTAGTGGAAACCGTAGCTAAACAAGTCTACGTAAAAGTTTCAAGCACGCAAGCCGGACGCCCCGTGTCGGTGATTAAGTGGACGATTTACGTAATAAGAAGACTGCAGAGCCACCGATGCACCGAACGAGACCGAGAGTCGCGTCGTGCTTGAAGGGATTAAAAGTTTCTACTTTGGAATGTGTTAATTACGCGTTTACAATCACACCTACGTACTATAGGACGTTAGTACACATCACGCTAGAAGAACGGTTAAAATCGAACGACTCGTTGCGAAGGGAACACGTTAGTTAGGTGTACTAGAGCTAGAATCTAAACAACATGTATGTACATTGTTAGACGTGTGGTAGAAAATATAATGGTGCAAGTGCGTTCATCGTGGTTAATTAACTGTTCTATCGAATAAGATTAGGCGGAAGCCGGTGGAGTTTGAAGCGCGTGCACTTTGGATATGTTTTGTTAGAAAGAAAAATAAGGTACCGTACGACGAGCTCGGGAAACAAAGAATCTGTACAAAAATTTCACTCGCTCGACGGTATTTCTTGCGACGTTGTTAGGTCTGTATTTTTTTTTTTTTTTTGTTTTTTTCTTTCTTTTTCTTTTTTTTTTCTTTTTTTCATTAGTATCTTTCTTCCACTCTCAATACCAGCTCGTCGTCGTGTAGACAAAACAACTTACGTGATAGCTCCACCTCGACATTAACTCTGGAGGCGGCGTTCGATCGCCTGGTGAAAACACTTTTTACGTTTTTCAGTAGCCGTGCCGTCTCCGTCAATCTGTAAAGCCGTGCATTCAAAATTTGTTTTAGAAACCCTCGACTGACCCGTTATTCGTACTCGTCCGGATAGTTCGAATCGTGTTACGCCGACGGAACCGTGAAACACGTTAATCTCTGCTTTTTCTTTATCGAATATGTGTATTTCGCCCGGGGAAAGTTTTCGAATCGATGATCGGTAATTGTCGCGCGTTGCCTCCCCTTGACAATCTATCCGATGATTAGTTAACCCTAGTGATACCATGCGGTGCAATTGTCGTTAGTAATTTTGCGGTGCGAAACTCTCCTGTTCGTAATGCCACTTTCGACCTTCTATGGAAAATAATAACGCCGAGAATTTCGTTCGGTTACTTGTGGCTTTCGCCGCTTGGGTTCTTGGATTTCTAACCAGTCGGGGAGACCACTCTCTGTGTCCATTTGGAGAAGGATTTCGTTGTTTCGTCAACGTTACAATTGGCGTTATTAGGTGCTGGAATGCAGCGTGCACGCTCTCAGGGTCCGAGGACGAGGTGATTCGAAAATACACCGTCTCGGTGCATTCTCGATCGTTCGAGAGCATTTTAACGTACATTGGAGTCTTAAACCGATCCGAATGATCCGAAAACGCTGAGAATAGTCTCGATGCATCCGTTGAATGACACTGGTGAGTCCTAGAGGGCCGGTTGCAATTTTGGCGAAACGTCTTTCGGCGATATTATTTTCCATAGGGTCGTTGACTTGCATCCGAAAGCTCTTAATCTTAACCCAAAATCGGCTGGACACCTTTACACAGAAAGAGAATTGAAGTAACGTGAAAAGTATTAAAGTCTGTGAGTGAAAATACGTGAATAGCGGTTACACATATCCGTGATGCCCTCGCAAGCGAAACGTTGAACGATCATGCGGTTTGATTAACTAGCGGTGCTTTCGCCTGAAAGTACAAAATTATAGGAGCGCTACGAGTTACGTACTACTAGGGGTACTTACACCTCGTGAGGTCGGCGATGGCATGCACAGGCCTTCACGGGATACCGCGAATAAAACATACCAGAAAACCGCATTAACAAACAGTACTTTTCTTTGTGCCAGCAAAGTGTTTAGTGATTCTCGCTAAAATAAATTTTGTACTATTTACATTGTTTCTGATTACGTCTTACTCGACGCAAGCCTACGTACTATATCAACGAAATGTTGTATCATAACGTGCAGGGGTTGCATAAACAAAAATATAAAAATCTGCAAATAAAATCATCTCTGTGCGTATACGATCGGTATTTTTTTTTTTGTTTTTTTTTTTAAATGATAGGCTGGGTCTCTGCGTTAATTCGTACTGCGAACGAACAATGGAAAAACAAAGTGCTCGACATTGTGCTACGTTTGATTACTGATAAAAGTAAAGCATTAAAGTATGAACGAACATGAAAATACCAAATACGGATGATAGAAGTACGATGTCTCGACGAATAAAATGTACGCGATTCTCTTTTGTCTATCGGTAGGCGTTCCTTAAACTTAAAGATCGATTCTACTTCTAATACGTAGGAAGGGAAGAAAACATGATTTGTATTATTTGCACATAAATATATAATAGAGTTTGGACTACACACGTACAAAACAATAACATAGTCGCAGCAATCTGTAATAACGAGCAACGCGTATAAAAGTAGTTAACGCGTACAAAATAGTAGAAGGACTTTTTTAGGAAAGGTAAAGAGGTAAAATATTTAGAATGCTTACGAGGTCCAGATTAGGTAGGAATTTGTCGAAATTCTTTAGGATCATGTAATACGGAATGGTGCAGACGAGACATGCTCTGTATGATGGGTGTGCCATAAATCACGCACAGCGAACACAAATGGGAAGATTCTGATCTTATTTCGCCTTCGTGGCGACCAGATCGCGGCCCAACACCATATTAACCAACGCCTCCTCGAATGTGACTTCGGCCTCCTGTTGTAATTTTTATTATTCTACTCAATGGAGATGCGATAAATATAAATTTTACTACTTTTGTTACGAACTTTAGCTGTATTAATCACTTTGATTAAAACTGAGAGACAATATGTCACTAATGTGCATGCAGTTAAATATTTACTTCTTTGATCCAGGATTTTGATACTTGGATAAGGGTCTGTTACTGCACCTTGATACTAAATGCTCGTAAAAATTAACTTTGTTTGGTTATAACCATAAATTGTTAAAAAAAAACTACACCGAATAAGCCATGCATATTAAACAGTAACGTTCGACTTATTTTTAAGTCGATCTATTAATATTTCATGCGTGTATAGTATTGTATGTTCTGTTATTTGTCAGTTTGCAACATTTCTAAAAATATCACTAACAATTTGTAGATGTTAGTTACTAAGTAATGTTTCTTGACCCTGCATGTATAATATTCACTAGATATGAGATACTTAATGCTTCCCTATGATGAAATTTGAACTTTTGTCTACAGCCGTTCTGTGTTATACTAATAAGTTAGATTTGTTCCTTTTGATGGGCGTGAATAATAAGAATGTAAGATACTTACGAGCTTCTATAGTCATGACCATTGAATATGTCTCCAGGGTCAGATTTTCTGATTTCATTTTCTCTAGCTGCCGCGGTTACAGACTTCCAGACTGTATTCTTTACTCTGTAACAGAATATATTTGGCATACGTTTACGAAACACTTGAGAAATTTAAATTGATACTGTAATCTTATATTATGATATATTTAATTGATATATACTTACGCTTTGACAGTAACATCCAGAAGCAATACTGCTAACGGTATAAGTACCAAACCCAGCCAAAAAACAGGCGAAGAAAACAGCATCCTATCATTGCCTAGCATTACCGCACCCACATTTAATGCAGGCCAAAAATTACTAAAATTACACAAATCTTAAGTACCTTTTATAGTATTTTCAAGAAAAATATCATAGAAATATATTATGAAATTTACCTATATATAAGAATAAATAAAAACCAAAGCAAAATAGATCCCCATGTTGCTAAATGAGTAACCCACGTCCAAGAGTTTATTATTAATCCTGCCTTCCCACACACCGTTACTACAACATACTATTAACAAATATAAATGTAATTATTTTCTGCAAGAAAATGTCTTTATTAAGAATCGATAATATAGCAATATATAGTATAATTTAAAACGTACAGTATACACAAAATTCCCCAAGACAATGTAACCACCATCTCTACCGTTTCCCCATATCACGTCCTCTTTTAGAGCCATTAGTGATAACCAATAGAGTAAAGATGAATGTATTAAAGCGTTTATGATCCATATCCAAAATACCTAAACAAGTAGTACCAACGCTTTATAAAAAAAACAATACTTTAAATGCAAATAAATATCATAGAAGAAAAAGTATAATACCTTAATATTAAATGACGATTCTCCAGTATTCTTAGTAGCGTATAATCCTGGATGAGCTAAATGAGTTTCCGCGGAACACACTTTATCAAAAAGTCCCATAGCTAATGGAGGTGCTGCTGTGAAGACCTAATACAAATCTATCATTTGTACGTTGTACTATAACAATATAATATAACAAAATAAAGTGACATTATAACTTACAACATTATAAAGACCGATAGACCATCTTTCAAAAAGAATTTGTCCGGACCAGCCGGAAGAAATAGCGAACCACAGTTCAATGACGTACAGACAAATATTTTTGTAAAACGAGTATAATATTAATTTACACATCCTACTATAGTTCCAAGAACCATGAACAAATAATAGACGTTTCAGAAAACGAAACTGTGCTATAGAATAGTCAGAAGCACAAGCTGCTTGAAGACCTTCAACGCCAGAAATTCCTAAAAATATAAAAACACAAATTGTACTGTCCATATTCTTTTTATTTATAGCGCATACAAGGTTGAACCTTACCCACACCGATATGGGCTTTCTGTATCATGGCTACGTCATTTGCGCCATCTCCAATTGCAAGTGTTACAGCTTTCTTATTACTTGTAATTAAATCAACCACCTAAAAGTACCTAGTGTATTATGAACACAATAAATAATATACTGTAAGTTCTATAGTTTACAAGAATTACCTCAGCTTTCTGCATTGGCGAAACTCTGCAACAAATGACAACTTTGCAAGATGAACATAAATCCAGAAAGTCCATTCTAATATCACAGGATAATGCATATTCTAATGTATTTCCATCTATGATAAGAGCTACTTCATTTTGACATTTTAGATCAATCCCAAAATCAAGACAGTGTTGTATTATAACTTCCCTTGTTTTCTAAAAATAAATGTCAATTTCCAAAACATTTTCAAGGAAAATTTATACAAAGGAATATAATAATATTATTCTTTTCTTACATCCAACGATGACTCGTTAATAATATACAATGGCATTCCATGGGTAATCAATCTACAAGAGTAGCCAATATTAATGGCAGTTTCCTGTTTATCTCCAGTTAGTACCCACACATTAATATCAGCTTGTAAAAGAGCTTGTATTGTTTCTGGTACCTTAAACAATTAATTATGGACATTATAATAAATTATTTTTAAAAACAAATATATTTGATTAAAGTTATATACCTGATCCTGTAATTGATCTTCTATAGCAGTGGCTCCTAATAATCTTAATTTTGTTTCAATAAGATTTGCAGCGTTATCGATCAGTTTTTCACGATTCCCCATACTAATTGTTGCATTATGATAAGTTTCACGCCACCACTATTAACAAAAAAATAAATAGTGAAGTGTATTATTTGTAATACAGTAAACGTGAAACAAAACATAATAAGGCAGAATTAAGTAATACATACTTGATAAAAATTATCAGGTATATCGGCAACAGCAAAACAAAGTGTTCTTAAACCTTCGGTTGCAAACATTTCTAAATGTTCCAATGTCACATCTCGAAAATCGTCCAAACTGACCTGATCCGGATCACTATTTTCTACAGGAGCTGGACATAGTCTTTCATAAATAATGGAATCTGCTCCTTTACAAAGAAGTTTGATTTTTCCTTCTGGTGTTTTTACAATCAGTGACATTCTTTTTCTAGCTGATGTAAATTCTATTACATTCAATACTTCATATTTAAGCCTTTTGCCCGAAGCTACTACTTCCACATAACTAGGCGTTCTAGTATCGAACACATAATTAAATTTACGTGCTCCATCTACTAGTGCTCTTTCATCTATGAGAAAAGATAAAATAGTACATGAAAAATTAAATCAAGAATAGTTTTTTTTATAAAAAGAAAAGCTTGTTTTCAAATAAATTAATTACCTGGAGATGCAGCATGATAAATTATAGTATCATCTATCTTTTCAGGAATAACAGTATGACACACAGAAAGCAGAATCATAAACTCATGCACTACTGTTGCATGATTTGCAATTTTCTTATCACCAGGACGAGAAAAGTCTTGTACTGCTCTTCCATCAACAATGTCTCTAACTAATTCACTGTTAATATTACTACCACCTTCATTATCATTTAAAGGATTTGGCAAACTGTAAGACATTACTTTTTGAAAAAAAAAAAAAAACTATGAGGTTAATTAAGATATGGTAAATTATATATTTGAAAAACTTACTCATATATCTTGCCACCAATTGAACATCGTTTAAATTCCATTACATTTTTTGTAAGTGTTCCAGTTTTGTCAGTGAAGACATAATTAACCATACCAAGTTCTTCGTTAAGATTACTTGTACGAGCCATTGCAGGAGTATCTGTTTCGGCATGATACATTTCAATATCCATATTAATGAATGTAGCCTGAACAAATCTCACAACCTCTAATGTGACTTGCAATGAAATTGGTATTAAATTATTAAATAAAATAATAAATGTTAAAAGATTGAAAGCAAAGTTCTTAGTCATTTCCTCTGAAATAAATAAATAATTATTTAATTATATAACTATAATCTAAAAAATCAAAAGTAATAAATTAATTTCACACCTTTTAAACCTAAATACCATAATCCATCACGGTTAGCTCTTGTCCATAAAACATTAAATATCGCAGATAAAAGGCACAGCAAAAGAAGTATAAAGAATAGCATGAGTATTTGTGTATTGGTCAGTTTGTCTAAGGTGGATCTTTTTAAAGGTGCAGTTGCAGTATTGTTCTGCATAAGTTTAGTGTCATGTCCTGTATAGATTACCACACCAAACACCCAACGTGTATTTCTTAGCATTGCACCACGAAGTAGTACTTGATCGGGTCCTAAAGATACGCTTCTAAAAATGTACAAAAATATTACTTTGATGCAATTATAACATTTTCAAATTTTGATAAGAAACAACCGTACTGTTTATTAGTTTCTCGTAACACTCCATTAAATTCATATAGATGCCTGTTTGGTGATTCACACTGGATATTTGCATGAAAATTCGTTAATTCTGCAGTATCCAAGAGACTGGCAGTGTCAGGATGGGCTTGTCGAACCTTCAAGTTGGTTTCTCCATCCAAATTGGCAGTCTCTATAAAGGACATACCCTGTGGTTCCGATGATGACAGTAAGATCAAATCAGCAGGGAAGAAATTGTTATTGCGGACCTATACATATTAAAAGAATCTGTTGTAGTAAAACTGTGTTAATTATTAATAATTACCACATCAATGAACTTGATGAAAATAGTCTATAACCTTAACCACATCACCAACAGCAACATTTCGCCACTGAATCCACTGCCATTGACTATTCCTCAAAACCTCTACTTCTCGCATATTTATTTCATCATCTGCCCTGTGTCTTTTCTGTAACAGAAAATACCATTGTAACATATTTTATCAAATAAAAGAAATGTGTAACACTTGAAAATACTTACAATATCTTCAATTATCTCTTTTAATGCAGACACGCTAAGAATAAATATTAATGGAACTAAAGTTGTGTATCGTCCTGTTGGTGATACATCTGGTATTTGCTAGAAGTAAAATAAAAAAAAATACATAAACATTCGATAACCTGTTCAAAACATTTTCGTTAATGTAATGGGATAATATATCTGTACTGCAAGAAAGTACCTGCATAAGAGCAATGAACAGGAAGAAGCAGTTGCTGTACCGGCGAAATTGTTCAAAAAGGAACATAGGTATGAACGAAAGAAATGAGTATTTCGCGGTGGTAATACGATTGTTTTTATATTTCGCGGGCTGATGCGGGGCATTAATAAAAACCACCCTTTCTTCATTGTTTTCGTGCTGACGTGAGGAGCGCTGATCGTCACCTTGAGACCCGCCATTTTCCGCTCTTATTGGACCAACTGCATTAAACAAAATAATCAATTTATATTATACAAATATAATTGTTTACCATTTGTTTTTATCGCTTACTTAAATCTTCAATGTCTTCGTAATATTAATTCGATATAGCAATCTTATAAATAACTCGAAAATTTTCGTAAACATACCGACTTGAAGAACTGTGATTATATTTGTTAAAATTGTTATTTTAAGAAAAATAATGTTAAATTAAAACCTTATTATGAACGCGTTTCCAAAGGTACATACTTTTTTAATGCACCGACTTACGATTTTGAGCGTGTAAATAAAGATGAAGCCGGGATCTGAGTTCGTTGTACCATTGTATCACTTTAGAACTCGCTATTTCCATGTTGGTGTTTGCTAAATTAAACGTCTCTCACATCACTTCGTCGTCGTCAATTCGTATCATATTTATCCGACGATAAGGAAACACAACATACAAACATATACCAGCGCAGTACGGTTTTGATAATGAATTGCAATAGATATAATATAGTGATTCAAGGTTATAGCAGTAGAGATTCTACATTTCATTCAAGATAAATTGCATTGACAGACAAATTATGTGAGTTAAATCTATGTTAACTACACTGAAGAATATTTCGTTACGTTATCCAAGAACAAAACGACGTGATTCGGAATTGTGTTATCATCTTCGAGGTTATAGTTGCGCATTTAAGGGAAAATACCATTAAAAAATGATTTATTGCAGTAAATAGGAATTATATTATTCGACAAAAACTAATTTAAACGTCACTAATACTCGATCAAATAATCTTTATAGAATTAGTACGTTATATGGATTTAAAATACATTTGATGCGACTATATTTACACATGTTACGAACTGCAAAAAGAAAACCGTTGATGACATCATATCAAATCATTGTTCGTGATATAAGTAATATAAGGTGAGGGTATTGGCAAAAGAAATTTAGCATGTACATATATATATAATATAAAAATCAAATTTCAAATGAACTCAATTACAGAACATTTAAATTTTATAAATATGTATTTTTTAAAAGTTACATATTTTTAAAATCAAGGTTCTCTCGAGGTCATGAGCACTACTCGTATCATGTGTTAACACGAATGTTATCACATTTTTATATTTACGAGTTACGCGCTGTTACTAATACTACACATGACAATAGGTTACATTACAGGAAACAAAAATTACCTACTATCAGATTTCAGTATACGTAGAATAGTTATTTTATACCGTCATTTTGTGGCACGCGTGCACGCAAATATCTGAATTCATATATTTCATAGAATATCAACACCAATCATTTAATAAGTACTTCCGGTGACATAGAATTTATTCCTATGTTTACTGAAACAAACTATGTAATAATTAGACGAAGTTGGAAATGCACGGCTTGTCAATACAACGAAACTGTACAATTAAATGGAATCGAACAGGAAAACGTGGAGTAACAATCAACGCTGAATTGAAAAATAGAAATCAACCAACAATTACACTGAGAGTTGCATCTTCATTTACTATCGATTAGATAGTAACAATCGAAATTAATCCTTGACTTTGTTTTGACATGTCACAAACGATTTCAAATCTTTCCCTTAGCTCATCGAAATCAACTCATACAGATGGTCAACGTTCTTATCAAACGCGTACGCACTATTGTCAGTGGTTAACGTACATTAATAGCACACTTTTTCCGCCCGAGATAACGATCGGTTAAACAAACTACATATTTGCGTCATCGTGCCAAAAGAAGCCTCGCGTCTGTCGCCACACCCCTGCTGCTCGACTGAAGCACGAATATACGTGAAAACAAACCTACAGATCAATGCAGACGAAACGACATTAACCGAAACTAAATATTCTTCGTAGAAGTTCCGAAGCTAAGGATTTCTTTCCTTATAACGTGCTCGGAAATTTGTTCGCGAGACACTGATTCGAGCACGTAGGTGGCACTGGATATCAGTGACTTCTTCACCGTGGTATATGTGACCCTCGTAGATCATCGACGATCGAATAACTTAAAGATTCTATTTCTAACACATACACGATACTTTTTTCAGACTTATTTTTCTAACAAATTTAAATATTTAACATTCACGGTTTTTCTTCCGGAAACGAATGGAAAAAGTCAAACATATCATTCCAACTAAAAGCAGAATGATTAAAAAAAACTCGGTCGATGAAATAGATCAATGTTGCCAACGTGAAAGTTGCACAATTTCAAACAGAATGTCCAAAATACTAGATAATGAGGTTCTAGAAGACACGGGTCTCGCAGTTATTCGATACAACACTGAGTGGAGGGGGTGTCCATAAAATGCGACAGCCCTGCACACGTGTTACCCCGAAAACGCATGCGCCTGCAACCGGCAACAAGTTGGTGTCAGCACCGTGCTGTACTTTACTGGCACTTGCCGCCTATACGGGGACGTGTACGGTAAGGTTGCGTCAATAAACAACCACGATGTCCGTAGACTATGGGCCAAGGACACTTCCACCGAGGTAGCTCCACACGAGGGATATCAAACCTTATTGGACAATTCGCTCACGCTACTTTGATAAAGTGTGGATGCGTTCGCAAAGCGAGACGAAATGTAGGCGAGCCACGAGACTGACAACCAACGATGCATTAAAAATTCGTGAACACTATCTGAAAATATTTTTCGAAAACAGAAAAAAAAGAAAAAGAAAGAACAACATAGAGAAGCATTACATAGAATTTTCAAACCGCAATTAAGTATACAAAAGAAAAACTCTTGGTACGGCTTGTTACACTGCACAACATTGTTTGCCGGCTTCAACGTTGTGTATCTACAAGAGCGATCGTTAATTTTATCAATGTCTATCGCTTGCACAACAATTTTTTCCACAGCGGGAAAGGATTTTATCTTGATAATATTGACTGGCCACGATACAAGAATCCGTTTATAGAGCATCTCAATATTTCATTTACCTATGGGCCTTTAAGCTGAACAACGATTATTCTATCTTCGACTCTGTCTATCCGATGTTAGTCCCTACCTCGTTTTTAATTCTCGTTCTACTTATTCTATTATCGATTATAGAAACAACATTTCGCAGTCGCCGGTCACATTATTAATACATTGGATGGTGCCTTACCTTCGGAACTCGACTCAGCCAGCCCAGCCTCCTGCAACTCGATGTGCTCACGTGTCCTTCCCCGTCCGCTCGATAGAGGGTTTATGCGTAGGCCAATGTTGTCAACGTTATCGATACCTCCGAGATCGATGGGACTACCGATGATGTAAGGCCCGGACTGCTCTTGTCTCCCGTCGTTGCCACGGCCGCTCGTTGATGAGGAATTGCTACGAATACCGCTGCCTTGCGGGGGTGTATCGTCCATGTGAGGTATGGAAGAGAGATCCGGAGGTGTGAAAGGACGCAATGAGCCAGGACTGGGAACCCGGGGGCTCCCCCTGGCAGTTGGTTGCATTGAATGCAGCGGGGCCTAAATCAGATGGAATTGGTTAATGCAGACAACGGCCATATTGGATATTAGGGTTAAGGAGATAGAATCTGTTCACGGCCTTGATAGCTCAATTGATAGAGGCGGTTCTATAGCCGTTGAAAAACGGTCCAGTTTCGGAACACCAGTTAAGCGATTCGGTTGCCCAAATCTGTTCCCCCTCTACGTAGGCTAGAGATATCGGATTTCGAATTTTACGCGTGCGTGACCGAGAACGGTCACGGTCGTCTGGCTGGTCGCACTCTGTGCGGCAGCCATTTTTCCAGTGGTGGTTGTCCGAAATGCGTGAATCACGATTATTTGGTCGTACGGTTCGAACTCGAAATATAGAAGAGGTATATTACGAACTACGTAATTCCGTTACATTTAAAGTTATTCTTTTTATCTTTCTATAGAAAATTGTCTCCTTTCGTGAAACGGGAAACTTAAGGGTCTCCTCGTCGCCGCTTTCGAGGGATTATTTTAGGGAACATTTTCTACGAACTCGTCCGCGATATTAAACGAAAGAAGTTATCGCTGAATTTATTTCGTTCCGGTTTTCCCCTTTTCGAACTCTCTCGAAAACTTCTTTCGCGACAACTGAAAACTTGCGATAGTTCCTCCTCGTGTTTCTTGTTAGCGTAAGAAAGAGATCTAACTTATAACCTTGGACAAGAGCATCGTACTACATTTTCCATATAAATTGCATCGAAGAGGTAACACGATTTACAGATTCTTCTTTATCCGAATAAATGGGACGATAATAGGACATATCGAGACAAATGGTAAAAGTTAAAGCACAGGATAAAATCTCTGTGGATTTACGAACTGTTCGTTCGTATATACTAATATAATATTTAGAATAAATCGAAGTGTAGAGATATCTCCGGAGTACTCCGATCGTTCTTCGTGCAAAACCATTTAGCACGTACTTGCGAATTTTGTGCGTATTTAATTTGGATTTAGCACCAAGTTTTTCGACGAGACCGTCACTGTATTGCACTCGAGAAGGAGGAATACGCTAACGGCGTATACAACTCGATCGATAAATAATAAGATACTTTTAGTTTGATCACACACGCAATCGTTCATTATGCTTGTACGATTACAATGCGAGCAGTTGTTGCGATATTGTACAAGTGAACTCTTGAAAACGGAATACGCACAAGATAATAACGTACACGTGTGTTTCTGAGAATCTTGAAAGCAGCAAGGTGTAAATTTTGGAAGGGATCTTCGTTGTACGTGTCACGTTGTATTTGTAGACGTTTTCGTATTATTTGTACAAAAATAAAGATACGAGATACACCGTCTCTGAATGGAACGACGAAACGTACATCGAGCATTGTTTGGAGGTTCTTTTCGGATCATCCAGAAAAGCTGACTGTTGATTCAACGACATCATTAATGCCGAAGGTAAATATTGATGTTCTAGGCGTACACAGTCACGATTCATGGCATGAACACCGTCAGACTCTGTGACAATTATCGGTCGAGGGACGATAAGTCATTGCGTTTGTAGGTGTAACGCGGAGACGTTTCGTGTGTGTACGTTCGCGTTAACGTTGAAACCCATCGGAGGAAGAAAAAAAAAAAAAGAAACGCACACACTGCCCAAGCGATAAAAGTCGATAGTTGCCAACGGCAAACGGGGAAATCCCTCCCGCGTTCAAAGAAAAACTAACGAAGGGAATAAAAATTTATTTTTAGAGTCGACGTCGGTAAATCCAAACGTCACCGTACCGGCGCGAGTGTGTTAATTTACGTAAAAATTGCCTTGACACGAATACTAACTATCTCCGAAGTCTTATTTTCGTTTTAAAACGCATTATCTATGCGCATTTAAACGTCGCGTTTCCAATATTTCGTTGCATCGATTGTATAAAACCGGCAGGTCGGCGAGGAAAACAAAAATTCCGAAGTGCAACTGCAATGAAAAAGTTCCAAAGTGTACGACGATTCGTGCCAACGAAAGTACCGACACGTTTCTTCTCGTACTTCGGACCACGAGTTTCGAGGAACGTAGGAACACAACACAAACACGCGTGCCAAAAAAAGGAAACAAAATCGACGTGTCGCTGCTACTTACTACTTTCAAACGGGCCGGCCAAGGCGAATTTCTGGCGGCCGTCTTCCGTCTATTTGGTTTATGATCCTGGCCGTTGAAAATTATTGTCACGCTAGCGGGTATCCAGTGACGCGTGCGTTCGGAAATAATTCATTCCCCCTAATCTATGCCAGAGTGGCTAGACGCGAACCATCTGCCAACCTATCGACGCGTAATCGTTCCTTCCTTGATAATTCTTCAACGGGGCACAATCGATGTTAACGACGAGCGTGCTATACAAACTCTTCTTCTCCTTCGACGAAACAAAAATCATCGAACTCTTGCGGTCCGTGCAACGAGCCTCGAAATCGAAATACGAATGGACAATTCGTTCACTTTGGGTCGCGGTGACGATGGACACGAGGATGGATTCTCAGTAGTAAACACGCATTTCTGGTCGGACGAGTTGCGGAACGGATATTGCAACTCCGTGGACGTGTGAAAAATTGTTCTAAATACGTTACACGAGCGTTCGTATTCAAGGCCGATGTAGGATCCGATCTGATCCGTAACTCACGACACTGGCGTTACTTAATATTTTGTCGCGAATAACGATCATCGACGGGAGAAAAAAAACGATCTATTCTCAGTGGCGGGAGAAACACCTCGACATTGACGCGTCGTGGCGAGCACTGTGTACAAATACATTTGCAGTAGGCGAAGTCTACGGCCACGCGAGAATTCGATTCTTCCCCGAACAACGATCAATCATCACCCGCGATAATATTACCGGGATCGTGATACCGAGCACTGTGGACTAGCACGTCGAAAGCCGACAACGTAACTGGCCACTAAAAAGTATCATCGATAACGCTAATCGGTGTACTGTTTATCGCGAAGGACTGTTAGAAGTCATACGCACTTCAACCGCCGCGGGCATTCAAGAATAAGCGGTGAGCACATCGAAGACACGATCAATGGTCGCACGAAACTATAACCGTTGACCCGCGATCGATGCGATAACCGATTTCATCGATTCATCGGTGGTATTCGGAACGGTCACGCGATTCGTGGTTAAAACCTCTTTACAGATTACGGAAAAGGGGGAACGGGCAAGGCAATAAAAAAAATGTCTGATTATTTGCAAACGTCACGAGACACTTTTCTACGGTTGGTTCCGCAAAGGTAGCAAGTACCCATTATTATTGCCCGTAATGAACGATATAATTGATGACGTAAGACGCACCGATCGAGAGTTGACCGTGGGCAATCGAGCCGCACGCACCGCGAAATTACAAGATCGAACGTAAACGAGTTACACCGCGCGTAAAATTTATTTTTTATTTTAAAACAATTTATCGCGAAACGGGAACGCGCAGTAATAACTGGACGAGGTTATGTACGCAGAAAACGAGCGAGATTTCTCGAAGGACAACGACGATCACGAGAAGAAACAGGCACGTGGTATGGGTCTTTGCCATAATATTTTCGTTTCGGATAGAGATCGCCGCACGAGGATAAGCGAAGGTCGCGTTAAAAAAGTTTCCGTCCATAAGCTTCAGGCGACACGGCGAATTCAATGTATCATCCGATCCATCCTTCGTTCGGGAAGCGCGAAATAACAACACTGGGTCGCGGGAAGGACAATTCGGTGGACCTTCGATGCTCGCGCGTTTCATATCGTCTCGACGAACGGGTATACTGTTTAGAAACGTTCTCTTCGTCGATGATCCCGCATGGACACGAAAAACATACTTTCGATGCTCGATGTAACTTGATCGCGTGTTTCCTGGTACACCGCGATCATAAGCGTCGCAGCGATGAGTTCGGAGCCGTTTTTCGAAATTATTGCACGGCGAATACAGATACCGGATAACGGCAATTAATTCGTGATTAGATTGCGGAGGAGGTTTCCGGTTTACGGCACGACGGTGCACTGTCAAAACGTCGAACACGCGTCCCTCCGTTACTATTTATCGACTTCTCTCATCTTTCTCGACGTTCCTATGTCCGTCGCACGTCCACGTGTACTATAGTCCTTTGTCTCCCTTCCTGGACGCGGGTTTCCATGTCGACGGGACGACGCATGTACACTATTACCTGACAGACGCGTCAGGCTCGCTTCTCCTCTCGTCCCCCTCTCCCGGGACACAAACCCAACCGACCAGTAAAACTTTTGCGCGTGCCACTTAACCGCGTCGTACTCCGTCGCGATTGATTCGATAAATTAGACCACAACTATCGATGGAACCGATACCTGTATCGATACGTATCGATATTTTTTTTTTGTAACTTTCAATCTTTCACCGTATTGTATCAAAGTGGATATCGAGAAGAATCGATACATTTTCGGTACGTGTTCAAAAATATCGATAACCGATCGATGCTACGTGATAATATCGACACCAATACTATAGCATCAAACTGGTTTGGTACACAGCACACCCACTTTATCATCCGTCGCTATTCTCTTCCGATTCTTGGAAATCCATCAGTGAGCTTTGGCGTCGAATAGCAAAGCATACTTAAGACGATTGAGGCTCGAGCCGCCGTTCACACGTGCACTGTATTTCTGTCTCGTTCAATGTCATCCTTTTTCCTTAGCTCGTACGAATTCGCAGAATTTACCTTCTCAGATAAGCGTTCCTATTTCGTCTGCGGACGCTAAAGGGGTCACTACTTCGTGAAGTATCAAACGGATATCGATGATACCTTCGTGAAGCATCAAACGGGTTTTGATTCGATACGGTGACGATTTGGAATCGCTTTAAGGACTATCGATATCGAAAAGCGATACAAAGTACAATTCACCGTTGGTAAGTTGGCAGTCTGGACGACACAGAGGTCAGAAGAGTAAATCCCTCGCTCCACTTATTCGCGCGTTGCCGCAAGCCTGGATTAATAGGTGTAACCAATTCGACCAATAGCGAAAATACGTGTAATCCGATTCCATGCTGCGTTCTAATAGACCGACTTGTTTCGTTACGACCAATCGGAACCGCGTTCCTTTCGACTTACCAACGGTGAACTGTATTTGTAATTTCGATAGACATCGATACTTCCATCTGAATTACTTTGGCATCGAATCGATCGAGTATCATCGATGGTATCGATCCCATTGCAAACCACAACGTGATTTCAGCTCGTTACGCGCGTTCCGTGTACAACACTTAATTGCGTTCGAGCGAAACACGTGCTGGCGACGGTTACGAGAAACCAAGTAAAATGGATGTAACCGATTGTGGTTCGTTACGGCGTCTCGGCCGGTTCATTAATTGTCGTAATACCTACGGCGCGGCCAGTGGAATGTCTTGCATACTTTCACGTGCAACACGTGAGGTCGGCCGTGTAACGCGATCGCCCCTGATTAATTCCGGTGTCAACCGACCGATTTGAATTTCTTACCGCCTATAATTTAGGTCAGCGGGGCGTACACGTTAATTGCGGCACATTTTGCGTTGCTCGATTCTCTTCTTCCTTTCAAGGTTATTTTAGATCTTTTTAAACGGAACCCCCGGTGAAATATTTTTCTCGTTCAACCTTTTGACCGCTGCGCTCGAGTACACCGAAGCGTATTATTATTCCAGACGCTCGAATTAAAGAAAACACCAGGGGTATAAATTTTTTTTTTTTTTCTTTTATTTTTGCGAACAATTCCGTACGATTGTTTACCTCTGTATTTGAATCGTGTAACCGTGTATTTGAATACAATATTCTCGATCACTTGGTCGAATTAACGATCGAAGAAACGGGTTACAAAGAATCGAAAGATTCACGGAGATGCGGTGCTCCTTTAATTTCTCATCCGATTAATTCCCGAGCGCCAAGTTCTTTAATTATTTCGATCGGTACAGATGTACGTAACTTCGTTTCAGTAACGCGCAGTATTGGTGAGGTCGCGGTTGCTGTCGATAAAAAAAAGTAATAAGACATCGGGTTTCTAGTTTGATCTAACGTTGATCCGGGTCGTGTATTTTTAAACATTCCTTCCGCGGTAGCGAAAATACGGTAGCGAGGTAATCAAATTTCAAAGAAAGAATAAATATTAAAACAAGGGAGATGGTATGTCATTACTTGGTTTTCCGTTTCGTTGTTGTTGCAATAACGTACAACGCATCGCCGGGACTCGCCGATATTACATTCTAAAATAGAAAAATGTTATTATCGAGGAGGAGAACCGTAACCGCAGAACGAATACACGGAACTGGAAACAACAACGTGAAAATATACAAGAAAAACCGTAATACCTACCGTAACCGACAGTGGTGGGCATTACTACCGCGTGTTTACGGTGCAAGTCTTATTAACTCCGGTAATATGATTTAAAGATCAACACTACGTACAACCTAGAACTTTCGTGGTGGAGATTGCCATGTGCGATATAATGTAAACCAATTTTCCATGGGAAAAAAAGGGAAGGCAATAGCAGAGAATGCAAGAGGGTATCCATAATGAAAATAAATCGATCGAGAGACATCGTTGAAATGATCAAGGAGTCGTTGAGTAATTGAATCTTATCGATTCTGGATAATAAGAAACGTATTTCTATTGTAGTTGCAGCCGACGAAAATATAACCGACCCCTGTGTGTCGAAACCTTCATTACCGGGATTCGCCCTTTAACGTAAACGGGTTCGTAGGATTTTCTAAGGACATTAAACTTTAGACCTATCGGTGGAAATGTCAATCCTCTGGGGTGTTATCGCGCGGCATTGATTTTTCGTACGTTAGGTCTGCACACTTTGGTAGCCGAGTTTCGTCTTCGGCCTGATATTGCTGCACTTGCAGAATTGAGCTCTTCTTCGGGCGTGACACGAGAGAATCTACGTTTATTAATCATCGAGGGTTAGAATGAGACTCGTCGGTGAAGCAGTCTCGGCGGACTTTGCCTTGGAATATATATCGAGCGTTTAAAAAAAAGGGTCGAGTCGTTTCGACCCTTTGACAAACGAATTACGTTTGTTAACCTTCGAGGGTTGAATTAAAAAATCGAGAAAAATAAATTGAATCGAGAAGAGGAGTATGTTTCATATCGAGCTTTGTAACGAACTTCTTCGTGAAGTCGCTCGCTCGATTTTTATAAGGTATAGAGAGTGTTTAAAAAAAAAAAATTATAGTACTCGTCCGAACGAGGCAAAATATCTTTGCAAACGTCTCAGAAATTACCTACACTCTGTGTCTGTCGCAGGGAAAAAAAAAATGATCGTGGTTTAAGGGGAACAGTGTCTGACCCATCACGATCCGCAATTCCTTCCGATCTTTCCTTTCTGCCTACGGTACATATTTCATAACGAAAGTTTGGTTCGCTCGGTAAGGTCGGCTTTCGAAAGCAATGCATAAACACCGATGTTAGCGAATTAGAGTGAAATGGCAAGTCACGTGAAAGTCGCGTGATCCCTGTAATTGGTTCGCGGATGGAACTGCACTTCGAATCGGGAGTGAAAGCAGAGATAAGTCGAGAGATTCGTATAGGAAGGAGGAGCGGCCTTTGTGGGTGCGTACGAGGCAAGGTGTGGGTCCGTGTGTATCCAGTGCATACGGGCTGGGTTTCGTGTTTGCGATCGAGAATGACGTTGATGTGTCGATAGTATACACGTGATGCCGCGCCCTTTCGAAAGTAAAGGTTTTATACCTTTTCCCTGTTATCGTGCGGTAGAGATAATTCAAAGAGAAGAAAGATTAAGAGAAAAAAAAAACAAAAATAACAAAAGAAGAAAAAAAGAATCGTCACGGTGGAAATAAATTAAAAAGCTTTTATACCTTTTCTCTATTATCGCGTGACAGAGATAATTCAAAGAGAAGAAAGATTAAGAAAAAAAAAAAAAAGAAGAAGAAGAAAAGAATCGTCACGGTGGAAATGAATTAAAAAGCTTTTATACCTTTTTCCTGTTATCCTGTGGAAGAGATAACTCTAAGAGAAGAAAGATTAAGAAAAAGAAAAGAAAAAAAAAAACAAAAAAAGAATCGTCACGGATTGGAAATAAATCAACGAGCTTGCACAGAATCGTGCCACTCGATTCAAAGTATAACTTCTCAGACAGAAGTGGTTTCTCGTGTCGTAATTGCGACGCTTGGCGCAAAAGAATTTCCCACACGCGATATGATAATGAAATTTCAAACGACCTAGAACCTACGATCCAATTGCAAAGAATTCATTTACGAATCACTTGGCGCGCGTTCGTTTCGTAAACACGAGCGGAATCGAGGCTTATCTGTTCCTTTACCGTTCGTTCCGAGCCGTTCCGAACACCAAAGAGTTTATCGTTACTCGTCGTAATCTATACGCGTTTGACAAAACTACACGTGATTTCTGGTACGTGCTCCGTTGAACACGTAATAGTACGATCATTTTGGCAGTCATTTAATCAACAATAAATATCATGTCCAGGGAGCAAATGATACTGGTGAATATCATTTTAATCATACATGCAGGCAAGTTTCCAAATCACGTTTTTGTATAATTGGCACCGTCCGAAGCTTTCGGTTGTCGGCACGGGCATACATCTGCGTACCGCTTCTGAACAGGTTGTGTTTCGACGCGTCCGACTCGTGCACACGTGAGTTAATCAGATCGAGACGGCGGTTACCTTAAACATCGAGTTACACCGTCCGCGTAAATAAATCGAATCAACGTTAAAAGTATGACGCGCGGCTCCCGCGCCAAGAATTAATAACAGCCGCGTTGAATTTCGTTGTTAATTGCACGAAAACTCGATTCGGTCGGCGGAGCGAATTGCAATTCTAATAAACGACTCGTAAAACCCGATCGTTTTTTTTCGATAACGTTACGGGCAAGACTCTTCCAAGTAGTTCATGATAACATCAGTTGGCACGATCCATTAAGTGCATCCCGACGAACAGCAGCCGCTTTACGATTCGAAGGTGGAATTTTTGCCAAACGAATTTTTATGACATCGGCATAAATTTTGCTAGAATGGGGGGCATGGGGCGAAACAAAAGCCGTCCCCATTCTTCACAGAAATAACCCTATGAAATTGGGACGGGCGAAATGAAAAGCTGGCCAACGTTCAGCAACATATGCGGCTCACGTGTGAGAAAATGCGTTCCGTGTTTGCGCGCGGTTGACTAAACAACCAACCTCGCATTAATCAACGTCCCGGCAACTCTACGACGAGTACAATACGTTCTAATCCCTAACACGAGTTTAAAAATACAGCAGAGTCTCCCTACCGTTGTTTGCGCGCTCCGCAGTTCGGTTGTGCCAGTACGGCGCTGTTCGACACAAGTTCCGGAGCTTAGGGATGTTCTCCCATTTTGTCACCGTTAACACGGATCCTGTACCACGAGGAACTCTGGCCGATAACGGTGTTACGTGTGCGCGTTCCGTACGAATACGATAAGTGTGCACGTAGCCGAGAACAAAGCCCCGTACGGGGCCAATACTGTCCATTACAGCCAGTCTGGATTTGAGCCACCTAAAACCGCATTCCCACTTGTGCGTGTTATTCTTTTAACGGATAGAATGTAACACACTTTTGCGCTCCACGGACGCGGGGACGGGTGAAATTCTATCCGAACGAAACAAACCTACCGCGAATAAATTTCGCAACGATTAAGTTTCTACTTCCCCGTTGTGAGATATTTCATTCTGTAATTCGAGTTCCAAGTTTTCTTTAACCGGTAACGGATAAACGAATATTTATCTTTTGTTGGTTACTCGATGTATTTATCTGGTTAAAAATGTTTCCCATCTTCGCGCAGATGTAACGTTATCCGCGTCTATTATGTCTCGCAGCTCTCTAAATATAATAGTATCGTGTTATGGCCGCAACCTCGAAACAGTATCTCACAAACGATGCTAAGCCCGTGGCACGAACGAGACAATGTTGCTAATATGCGTATGTTCACGTGTAGAAATGTGACTTTAGGTCGCTCGATGCTCGACTCACGTTCGGATAAACCGTTACGTCGCTGCGTAATATCTGGCCCTCAATTTTTCATCGAGTACGAGGTAATCATTGTTGGATACGAGTCTTGTAAAGGGACGCCGCCATAAATATTGTCTACCAAGTATAAAAGATTCCAGTTGAATACGACACTGTGCGGCTACGCGGGTCGCGTGTATGTATACGTTGATATGCGAGGCTGTTGAGAACGCAAGACTTATTCGGAACAGGTGTCACCTTACGAACGCAAGGTTCATCGAACAATTAAAAAACAAAAAGGCTGTTACGCTATAGTTAATGTAAACGTTCTCAGTTAAACGGAACGTTTACTGGCGTATCACCGGAAGCCTTTCGAGTTAACGCGACATATCGATCGATTTCCAATTCACTACAATGTAAAGTTGCCTTTTCATCACATTGTTTTTCTTTTGCTTCCCAATTGTGCGCAGGAGGGTCCTCGAGAGGACATTTGCCTCGAACCCCCTTTTAGGTTAAGAGCGCTTCCACCTTTAACGAACGGACGAATCAGCTATTTTCGCGACTCGTAAGGGCGAGAGAAGTGGACAGACGATAACGTGAATCGACCATAGTATTTAGTATTAACACGCTACCGTATTATCGATCATTCGGAGTGAAATTACCACAAGGCCAGCAAGTCCATATTGTTGAATGAAAGAAACGAAAGGTATCGACTTTTCGTACGTACGCGAACATACCGGGTGTGACGCACACCTGGCTGACCACTGTACACTTAAGATCTAAGAGAGAAGAAAACGCATAAAGACGCAGAGGTGGTTGCGTTAGGTCACTATGATCCGTGCATTATGCAACAAGTAGTCAAGCTTAAGTGCAACGGGTATACCTTATTCGTGCGGAAATACCATAAATATAGCCGACATTAATATTATCGTGACATCTTCGTCGATGACGTTCAACGACTCGTCGAGAAAATGATTGTACGTAGTATTTTCATGTCGAGCGTGTCCTTGTACGATGATTGTAGAAATTAGAGACAATGCGTGAACAGCATGAGCACCAATTCGTGTCAAGTGCAACCGTCTTTAATTCGTCTTATCGTATTTGTCGACATTGAGTCCTTTCGCAGATTTAATGCCACAGAACACAAGCCGTCTGACATTTCAACGTGAAGTCAGTACGGTTCAAGAAGTAGGTAATTGAAAAGAAAGTTGCCACATTATGCATCGAATAAAGACGTCGTATCGTTTCTCTGGTCCGATGTATTCGTTCTTAGACAATCTTTAGACTTATCGCACTGAAAATATATAATTTTCAAGGATCGATGTACCATTTACTATAGAATAGATAAGATAATGTAAGAATATTCTCAATGATTCGTATTTGTCTTATCCGATACCGAGAAAGGACAACACCGGATGATAACACGAATTTCTCAAATATTTGTGCCATTATACAGTTAATGCCGATACATAAGACTTTCGAACTCAATGGCTGAAAAAAGTGGAACTGTATTACACGTACGAACGATTCTTATAAAATATGCACATGTAAACATCGCGCTACCGCTGTAATAATGTGATTTTGTACTGTGTTCAGCTTTTTGTTCTACGTGAACTTCAAATGTGACCATACGCGATATAACCTCTAACGTTTTGTATACGCGTTCGACACAGTAGGACATTGAAATATCTGAGAAAAGTAGTACTTACAGATACCGAGCCGTGTGTCCGTATGAACTATACTGCCGCATTCATGTTGCCAGCTTGTCAGCATTTCACAGCGTCAGGAGATAAATCCAAGTAAACTCCAAGGGAGCTACACAGCATGCACTCACACGCAAAATGAAACCACTAGTACACACCCGTTCTGCACCCGGGTAAACTGGTTTCGAACGGAACTATATAGTATCACGTTCGATGCAATTATAACATAAGACAAACCGAGTGACGATCGACTGATCGTCGACGCCGAAAGGAGCGTTGTGCTTACTTTCGACCTTTATTTAACTCTCTCTTTCTTTTTGAAACGCTTCAGGGATCTGCGTGCATCGGTAGCACGCATGCGATACTTCGAAGAAATGTAAGAAGCCGCGTGTGCGACACTATCGAGGCCAACGTCGTTTGTCATAGGCGCTGCCTAGATTCTAAAGACTGGATGTAAAGCACGTAGGAGTAGCGTACATGTGACGGAATCGGTTATTTATTATTAACCCCTCGGGCCATGAGCGCGAAACACAGCGTCCCTCTACAAGTGTCATGGCGCGGTGCGCTCAGATTAATGTTTCTTTCCGTTGGCAGATGTCGCCACGTTCCGATACGAGCGCTATCTCTACCAGAACAGTCGCGGAATAATCGAGTAACTAATGTGCACTGCGATTTTTTAGTGCATCGGTATTACGGATTTCTTGTATGTTTTTCTCAATTTAAACGTTAAACGATACAATGTACACAATTGGTAAATTGGTAAAAAATTGTTTATTCTATAAAAAATACACAGATACCTAAAATAATGTATGATAACTATATGATGTTAATATCAATATTGATAATTATCGATGGCAAACAATATTTTATACAAAAAAAAATAATAATAATGTTTTCTTGTTTCTTGATAAATATATTGAATTACTATCGTATCGAAAGAGAAGCGATTTAATATACAAATTTAGAGACGTTTTTTATTCATCGGGCATGATATATTTACTGTATATCTTGTTTAACAACCAAACATGTCAAACAAGTATTTAAAAATGGCCGTAGCCACAAGTAACCAAGAGTGATTTTGATACTATAATCGATATATTCTTCTAATCATCGTGTTATATGCGTCAATGGCCTAACTTATTTATAGTTTCCAATTCTTTTTATTAGTCTGCCAAGTATTTTGACGTAAGAGCCTCGTGAATACCAATTTATACTTTATACTACCGTTTCGCTCATAACATTTGTCGGGAGTCGAGTACAGTCTCAATTATTTATTACATGTTCGAAATGCACCTTCTCGTATAATCGGGTCTATAATAGTTGCAGGTAAATGACACACTTTTGTTCGTATAAAGTCACGTTTTCCTCGAACGATGCCGCGATAAAAGTTGTGCAACAAGGTTAACTGTGAAAAACCAGCGAACAAAGAGAGATACTTTTTCGACAGTGTAAGAATATTTCAAAGAAAGAACATGTCACCGGGTATTAATGATGGTCCACGCAACACGGGTACACTACCGAAAAGCAATAGGAGAAATGATAGAAATAGAGAACAGTCAGCTGCTAATCAATTTGCAAACCGTTCTACTTATCACGGACATGCACAGCACTCTAACAATTTGGTAAACTGATTAAAAAATATGTATAATACTTTTACTTGTTAATTCAAGTTATTTGTTATTATTACATATAATTCTATGTATTGTACTATTTTTAAGTTAATGGAAAAAGTTAAACAATGTTCTTTCTTATTAATGTTTAAATTCTTTTCTTGTAGTATAATCTGTATGGTTTAAAAGTATAATATTTTATTATCATATAATATTAAACATTTGATATAATTAAAAATAATGTATTTCTAAATTTGATGTAATTTGAACTTTCTAAATGAAAACTTTATGCGGCATCTGTATATAGCAGTTCAAAAGATAATCTATTAATAGATAGCTGAATAGTGGGAAAGTTCTCTCTAAGAATACATATCCAGATACAATCCTACCTCGAGGCAGTAGAGTTACAGTATTTCACTCACCATTTCTAAAAATCACAGTCAATTATCTTTGTATCTAATCAGTTTCTTTTATTTTATAAATTATATACAACAGTATCAACTTGATTTGAAACCAGTTAGTGAAAGGGAACACTTAAGGATAACGAAGAATAGTAACACAAGATCAGATCCTTCTGTACCATCTGCACCTTATCAAGATATACCTGAATTTGGTAGATATTTAATTATTGTTGATATTTTTTTTCATGTATTTATAATTTATTAATGAATAACTTCTAAATTTGATTTTCATAGCATCATATACTTGTGGACAGCCATCAATTCAGCCATACAATTACAGGGCTGAATTTACATATTGGCAAAAAATGGTTCCACCTACTGATTCTCAAACTCAATCCCCTCCAAGATTTCAAGGAACAAAACCTTCTAATGTTGATAAAATGGTAATGCAAAACTTTGATTTTGTCTAATTAATTGATATTTTCAGAAATAAAATGTGAACTTATTTTTTTTTATTATTGCAATTTTTACAGCCTGACAGAAGTCAAGTAGAATCTCGTTTAAATGAAATTAGAGAGTGTATTCGAGTTACATCAACAATGATGGATTCGCTTAATCAATCTAGTGATCCAGTAAGTATATAGAAAATAATTAAGTGTGTAAAACTTTTCTCTTTTAACATATTACATTCTTTCCATGTTCGCTGTATTATTACATTATAGCGTGCACAAGCTCAAAATGAGAAGTTGGGTACAATGTTGAAGGATCTTCATGACAGTGAAAGAAAACTTTCCAGACTCTTGGAGCAATATCAAAATCATGGAATATTCTGCGAGGTTACTAACTTATACATTTATTATCTACTTTGTGTATACCTTTTTAATTTGAAATCTATAAATTAAACTTTTAGTATATCTTAGAAAATCAGTTTCATCATTTTCTTCTTTAATTAGTAAATTGCTGAGCTCATTGATTATCTGTCTGTTTTTTCAGAATGATGAAACTGTGGATGAAAATGGCGAAACAAGTAGAGAAGTGAAACTACGTAAGATGGAAGAATTACAAAGGAAACTGGCACATCTATTGAAACATCAGGCTAATGTTGTTGGAATGCAATTACGTGTTTCAGAAACATTAAATGAAGCACGCCAAGCTCAACAAGCTCTTCTACAACAGGAAAATCAAAATGCAGTTAGCTTAAGCCAAGCATTACCTGTGAATGTTGAACAATTAGAATCTGAAACTGCTAAACTGGCACAACTTCAAACAAAAAAGAAGCACATGGACCATCTTGTAGCAGAATTGCAAGCTATAGAGATGTCGGATAGGGGTAGTTGTGTTAGTACATTATTCTTTGTATTAACTTAATACAATCATGAATAGCACGTATTATAACACTTCTATATTTTAGAGTTCTGAAGGTTCAAGAAATGTTGGAAGAGATAAAGTTGCTGAATTAAAAGCTATAAAATTACAACATGCTTATTTAGAAGCATTACTGAAACAAATTACAAGAGCTCGTGATGGTCCGGATTCTGATTCTGATTCTGAACCTGAAGTAGATATAAATGGTGACACTGTAGCTACTGTAGATGCATGTGATGAAGAAAGTGGAACCAATATTTCGTTCGAACGTCAAAGTGACCCTGATGAAATAAGTCACGAAAAAATTAGAAACACTACAGACAGACTAACGGTTGAAGAAATTGAGGTACAAATGTTAACATGAATGAACTTTGTGATACAAACTACAACTACATGTAGTTTATATTACAGGCTGTTACACAAGAACTTCGAGAACAAACTGCTTTGTTACAAATAACTAAAGCAGAAATACAACGATTAAAAGCACCATTAGCTTCGACATCAACAACTCATTCTAATTCCACGTCTGTCTTTCCGACTTCAACTCCTCCTCCGTCACTTACAACATCAACCGCTTCTGATAAAAAGCAGGATAATAATACTAGTTTGAAGGCCCAGCCAATTCAAGGAAAAAGACGTCAAATCGAAGATCTTGTGCGGAAGGTATCTATTTTGTTCTTTTTTTTTTTCATATATAATAATTATTCAATATTTCATATTTCTATTGTTTTTGTTCTATGAAAAAATAGGATTCATCTCAATCATCTAGCATCAATCGCGACGTAGGAGGACCAACTGATGTAAATAGCCACAGAAGTTCCAGTTCACATATTAGTTACACAAGTACTCCTGCTAACGTTTGGCCTCCTTCTGCAGCAATAGGTAAATAAAGAGTATTATTTATTGTATTACTAACTTCAAAATTTCCTTCTGGCTACAGGAGGGTCCAATGATCAAAGTGTAGACGGCATATCTACAGAAAATTTAATGGATATAGGTCCTCAAACAACAGCGATTGAAAATGGATTCAATGGAAATTGGTGGACATATCCACCACCTCCGTTAAATCAGTTACAACAAGGTAAAATATATAAACGGTAACAGAAATTAAAAAAACTTTACACAATTGCAAAATGTAATAAATTTCATTTTTTTTTCTAGGTTCGTCCGAATATTATCGACAATTATTGTTAGGATCACAAGCTCAACAACTTCAAATGATGGGTACAACATTACAACAATGTTGTCAATTGTTGTGGTCTCAACAACGTGAATTACAAGCTATGCGCGCAGCTGTTACACAGTTACAAGTGCAATTGAGACAAAACCAATTACAACAGCGAAGTAACAACTGTGAGAATAACGACGAATACTCTAACTTAAGTCGTAACGTTCATCATCTTGGCGAAACATTAGATTCTACATTACCACCAAGTTCATCTCTACCGAATCTGGTATCGTTACCAAATTCTTCTCCTGCATTATCCCATAATGCTGGAGGGACTTCTGCAAATTCCCAACAGCAACAACAACAACAACAACAATTGAATAACCAAGTACCACCTGGGAACAGAGCAAACAACTATTGGGATAATTTCAGAAGGTAATAGAATATAAATGTATGCTGATATGAATTTTATTATTTGTCCTAGTGCAGTGGAAGTGTTATCGACATTGATACAAGAATATCATACCAAACTGAGATTTTTCAATTATGTAATCATTTAATAGATTTATTTTCTGATTTGTAAAATTGAGTTTTACGTATCTTTTGTTATATGAAATAAACGATGTTCTTTTCCTTTCCAATTTAGTATCATTAAAAAATACGATTTTTTATGAGTTTAGGTATTTTATAATCAATAGATCGTGCACACCCATCTTCCATCTTTGTGTAAACCTTATTACTACCCTCGTTTAAACCATATTACAAGAAATATCTGTATTGACTTTGATTCTATAGTCCAATGGTTAGTGAATATGATACTAAATGAGGATAGTATATTTGGTACGTAAACAATGGGTATGTAATACAATGTGTTCAAGGATACATACATTTGAAATATTTTAATCTCAACTAACAATATATGCTAAAACAATAATAACCAGCTTCATTTTCTTTCTGTGTTATTGTTGTGTTTCTCTTTACCCTTTGTTATGTTCTTTAATTTGTTAGTCATATAATTTCCTTAAGCATGGTATGAATATTTTAAAACTGATTGAACAGTAAAACTGTTAACTATATTAATATTTTTTATACTTTCAGTTATTCCAGACAAAACTTACTCTCAGGAAGCGTAAAAACTATGACAGATGCTACTTCAGGAGCTATTGCAAATTCAACATCCTCTGGAAATGCTATATCAAGTGTTAATAGTTCTCTTATGTATGTAATTTACATAAATTATCCAGTATATGTGAAATTTCATTTTCATACATTATGAACTTTACCCGAAGGAAAGACAAACGTAATCGGGAACAAGGAGCTGACAATATACCTTTGCCTTCATTAAGTGGAGCAGAAACACAATATTCTTTAAATTTGCAATTACAATCAAACTTACAACAGCAAGAAAGAGAAAATGCTGTTACACGTAGTAATATTTTATCAAATGAGGTATCTCAACCACAAGTTGATAACCTTTCAGAAGAAGCACATGCATCATTTCGTCTACCATCTGTAATAAATGACGAATACCTGCTTCAAACTTTAAGGTTTATTTTTTTTATAAAATTTAATTTTGGAAAGAAAATTATAATTTGGTATATTTATTATCAAACGTATTATATAGCTCTGAGGTGAAGGAAGTTTTAAGTTCGCTCATTTCTGTGAATAAAAAACAACCAGATTATTTAGTTACTGTATTACTGGAAATTAAGGCTATAAGTGAAGATCATAGATTGCGACCACGTTTATTGAGAGCACTACGTGCTTTACAAGATATGCAGCCTCTAAGCAATCCATTGGTTTGTACATTTCTTGCGTGTACATGAATGTATCAGACATTATTGGTGTCACATCTATTTATGAAATATTTTATAGAATGAAACAACTGATCAAACTGCTAGTGAAAGTTGTCAGTCTAGTGATGAAGATTCTGAAGTAGATGCAGTATTAGGTACAGGGACAGAAAATCAGTCATCCATAACAGAATTAATTGAATCTCAAGCAGGAAGTTCATCGTCTCCTACTGCACATGTACCATTTATAGATTTTGAAATACCAGTAAGTTGAATTAATAATAAAATATTTTTCGATATCTAGAAATAATATTACTTTATGCTCTTCTTACAGGGAATACACTACAATCGTTTTGAACGTGATCTACCTCCAACATCTTTAATCAAACCAGGTTATAATGAAGATCTGGCAGAAGCTGATCAATCAAGACCAGAATCATCCGGTAATCAACAGGTACTTTAAACTTAATACAGTTGGATTGGAATTAAAGTAGACAGCAGAAGATACAATTGAACTTTACTTTTTATAGTCTCTTAATAATGAAGAAGAAAATGAGCAAGGTCAAGAAGAGGCAGCTGGACCAGTAGTATCCACACAAGGAGCATTTGATGGTGAATTAGACACAGATCAATTTAATAAAACATAACAACTCCTACATTACTTAAATGAAATCTAAAGTCTGGTTGCAAAAGCTGAAGATAAGAGAAATGAAGACATGTAATAAAATTCTAATGGATTATTTTATAAAATATCTTAAGTTGTATTTGTGCAAAACTTCATTAAGCTAATACATCATAAAGATGTTCACACCTTTTCATTTTCTTTTATCTTTCTAAAGTAAAATGTACGATACCATTTAAAGTTTCACATTTTTTTCCATATGAGATGGTATTCCAATTCTTTTGTCTCTAAAGTATTATACTTTTATTGCTTTAAGTACTTTTTAAAGTGTTAATAATTTAATTGTAAACATGAAAGTTGTGACAGGAAATTTTTTTACTTGTAATGTGCATTATTTAGATTATAATAAAAGTTGTAACTTAGAAAAGTAAATATTTATTTTTATCCATACAATACAGTGCAATGACATTCTTATGGATAATGAATATACACTTTGCAATACAAATACAAAAAAATATAAACATTAAAAATGATTGTCAAATATTCTATTCAAAATTCTGACTCAGTGCAGTCATTATCAAGCAGTTGTAACCGATGAAGGTGATATATAGAGCACCCATGTGTTTCAAATAAAATCTTCTCATATTCTGCATTGTTCTCGATAGATTTAAACTCATTGCTTGACAATAAATGTTTACAATCTGAATTATTTAATAGATTATGGTTACCTGCTGCCCAACAGCAGCTCTTGTTTAGTTCCAGGCTTTTATTATTAGTTATATTCAGATGTAGTAGTTCCGACTCATAAGACACCTTGGCCAATCCATGGTCCTTTGTATTTCCTGCACCAGAGTGTGCGTGGTGGTTACCACCGCCTCTGAAAGGAAACCCATTGAATTATCGACTAATTTAATTGGATATATCCTATGTCATCCATTTTGTCAGCAAATTATGTCCTTACCATCAAAAAAAGACCAAACTTACTAAGTGTCATTAGTTTATGAAAAAATATTAGCACCTGTGCTTTCCATTGTATACCATTAGCCATGGTACAGAAGATGACAGGATGCATTAAGCTTCAAAATAAATTTAATGCCAGGATCGGATGAAAATCTCTGTGGTCACATGTAAATATACAATCTTTGTCCCCGCAGGAGGGAAAATTGGATGTTCATACATTTTAATATTAATTAATTAAGCAAATACAATATCGAAGTGATATTAAACGGTAACGACGGTTTCATCGTTTACTCATTTCCTTTTATAGTAATTTATATATTTTTTGGTTACAATAAGTGTTTTCCCGCGCTCAAAAATTCTCCCGCTTAAACGGAGAGAGGGGAAGAAACAACGACCTCTAACAAGATTATTTGAATCACATACAAATATGAATTGATGAGGTCGCAGTTTTATGCAACGTCCGTGCAAATAGAAATTTCAGATGTCTTTCTTCATTCTTCGTATAAAAATATTCGAAAAAATGAAATTACGAATTCTCTCCTACCTTCACGAAACTTTTTCAGCTCGACGGTAGGCCTGAGATCACTGTTGCACCGCTTCCGGTTCCTGCGTCGAAGCGTATCCGCATCGGTGTGGGCTGCCTGTTGTCGACAGTGTTGTTGTTGGTCGTTAACTTTCAACCGATTTTGTGCAGACGCCGCTAGAATCACGGAAGCGTTATTCAGATAGCGTGATGCCATAGAATAATCACCTCCGTCATCGTCAGTTTCCATAGCTGCATTGTAAGAACAGCGATCAAATACCGACGTTTCAGCAACTTCTGCATGCTCGAGCACAACATTAAGTTGATTTTCTTTTCTAAAAGGCGGCACGTAGCCATAATATGCATTCGACGGTATGAACGATGGAACAACGGTTCGCGCGTTATACATAGCACCACTTGTTACAGCCATACTTAATCTTTTTTATAGTCGATTCTTTGTACTAAAATGAAGAACGTATGAAAATATGTATGTTTAATCACAAGAGAAAAAAAAACTGAGCACTATGAAACGGGCACGATGTTAACACTTCCCGAGATGAACGACGAATGTAGTTCGGGTAGCAAACCGAATACGCTCGAGTTTCGAATCGGCAACGTTCGGCCTTCTTCGCTCGATTTAGTTCGTTTCTTCAAATCCCCACCAACTCTTGTTTCCAACAATCGACCCACACATGGAAATTTGACGACACATTAGTATCTGACTCAAGCATTTGAAAGTATTTTCGAAAGATGATCCTACTTTAAATATGGTTTTAAAATGGTTACAATGGGCTCGAGGTCTCTTTGCGTAGTTTACGGTTGCTGGCAGTGCTGTGTTTCCATTGGCTAACGCGATTGCATAACAAGCGGGATTGAAAGCATTTTATTCACAAGAATTGAATACATCCTCGTGTACGTATGTAACTGAAATAACAAACTTTTTCTCGACATTTAAAAAGTATTCCTCGAAGGTTTCGCGCATTACAGGTCTATTTTAAGATATAATTTACTTTTAAAAGTTTGCCTACGACATTCGCAGAGTATAGATTGCTCGATTGAATTGTTTTGTTCGAAGAGTATATCATGATGGGGAAAACTTCACCTACTTGGAACACTCGTCGATTATATACGTAGATGTTTGGTGAAACCGTCGATTACCTCACTTCTCCATACTTTAAATTATAGAAACGTACTAAACGCGAGAAACTTTCCCTTTAGAGTTCTCTTGGATAAACCGGGCATCGGGAACTATTTACAAACATCGAATGTACTATGGACTACGATACGTTCAATGTGCGAATTTCAAGAATTAACGACTTGCGATCAATTATGGATAGCAAACTCTTAAGAATTACAAATTTACTACAGGTAGTAACTACTTGATTACGATTTTAGTAGGACATAATTGTACATTTGAAATTTACACTAGCATTATCGATTTGAAATTTATTTAAATATTCAATTAATCAAAATCAATTGCATAAATGATTATTAGAATAAACATTTATTCGTTACTTACCAATAATTTATCATACTTTATCCGTTATCTATCATCCGAATTAAATTCTATATCTCGTCCTAAGAATAATTCTTACATTTCATTAAAACATATAAATATTAAATACATATATGCATATATGGTTCTCATTTTTTTATGCGTTACACATAGTAACTAGATCACGCATAATAGATTACACAGTGAGTCGTTGAATTTCCCTTACCATTGCACACATATTACTGCAAGAGTCGTATGCCTGTGGGTTCGACGCTTCGAACAACATTGAAAAATTGAGAAAAAGTGATAGTACAAAGCTTTCTCTCTCGTTCTCGAAACATTTAAAGTTCAATTTGTGGGTGGACTGCTTGACTGACCGACTGTCGTTTACGTTGGAGACCGAACATTGTCCACGACATAAGAAAGTGTTCTAACGAAGAAAAATGTTAAAAACTTTTCTTTACGGAAAAATCCGTTTTAAGACCCTGAATAGATTTCAACAAAACTTTGTATTCGATCTTTCTCTACACTACCCGGTTTCCATGATACCATCATACCACAGTACAGACGAAATATAAAATAGACGTTTCATCTTTCAGGAGTGGTGTCACGAGATCTGAAATACCGACCTCAATAATGTCCAGTAGTTTTCGAGCGACCTCTTCGTTCAAGAAAGGTAATTCTAGAAACTATATTCAATGCATCACCAACTCGGTAAAGCTGATAAACGTAGAAAACTCGTCTCTGTATATCACACGAGGTTCTATCAAACCTATCTTTAGCGGTTCGGTCGAATATAGTTCCTAAAATCATCGTTCTTAAACGATAAGGTAGTGGTGCCATGTAGCGGCAGAAACAAGAACTATTTCTCTCCGAAACATGGGTTTCTTGCCATCGATGGCACTGTCTGCGTCACAAAATTAGTGGTTCGATCCTCTCGCTGCTAGATGCCATTTCATTGTCCATTTTCCTCGCAAATAGGTTATCAACTAAGAACGCAAATAAAGGTAACTCGTAAATACATTGCGCAAAGAACAAATAGCGTTTTGTACTGTGTAGTTGTGACGTTGGTAAATTTACGTTTCATCGCAACGAAACGGGGTACTTATTACAGAATTCTTACAGTAACGTGCGCAATGATGCAGTCTATCATTTAATACGTACAAACGACGCGTCGATCTCGAAAGCGTCGTATGATATTCGTTTCAAACGATTTCGTAGTATTTTACGAAAGGATTCGAATCCATTGAAAGCGGTGCAGCGGGTTTACCTCGCACATTTTTCGTTTTTCCAAAATGGCCTTTGTATTCGTGGTACGAGCGTCCCTACCTGGACAAATGATTACACGTTACCGTGTTTTCGCCCTTTTCTGCCCTTCTCGGGATAATTTCGGTATTTACGGGATTAATGCTCGTGCTATGAACAATACATATAAAGAGATGGGTTTCCGATAGATCGGCGGGCAGCTGTCCGGTAGACACACGCCGCTAAGCCGCTTATGTCGACGTACGAAAATTTTTGCGCTTTTTTGGAAAATCGATCGCTAATCCGACAGGCGTCGGTATTATCGGTAATTTCGTCGGAATGAAATGATAATTGATTCGAGGGGAACAAGGGGTGTTCGGGGGATGAGCAAACCCTTCGGGGGTACGTCGCGAGCAGACATCGCGGATATTTGCACGCGAAAGTTGAGCAGTCGTATGAGTAGCCTCCGGCGATATAATAATAAAATACACAGCTGGATGGCACGGTTGAAATCAACGTAATACTTCACTTTCTCTAATAATAGTTCACAGTAAACAATTAATTTTTCTCCCTTGTAAACAAGTAATCATTTTTGCAATGTCAACAGGACAGTTACAAGAATAGTTTTCCGTAGACATTTTCCATAAACAATTCTACCTTTATGATTCTTCGATCCGTAAAAGATCATTCCTACGAAAAATTTCTGTAAATCTACCTTTATAATTCCTCGACCCGTAGCAAATCGTTCCTTTTGCTAATTTCTGTAAATAATTGTACTTTCACGATCTCCTAACGCATTTTCCTAACAAAACTTTAACAAATAATTAAATTTGTAGAATTCCGTTGACGTTTCACTGAAATTGTAGGTGTCGCCACGGGAAATGGGATCGTTCTCAACCGCTCTTACTCGACACGATGTTTCCACGATACCTGGCCAAGTTTCTACGACGATTTTCGCTCAAACCGGACAACAATACCGATGTCTTGCAACGACGACGAAACGGAGCAGACCTAATTCTGAATTATGTTCAACGTTTTAAGCGAGATTACGCGTTACAAACGAGGCTCATATATCGCCGGATTACATCCCCGAGCGGCGTGGAATTGAAAGGAAGAACCGCAGCCTGAGCAAATAAGGCGGATGGTAATGCGTGTGCCTTCGCGCGATCAGACTTCCAATAGAATCGACTTCGGCCGGCCGTGTACAGCGATTGGTGCACCAGTACACGAGGAAACGGTGGCATATGTTGCCATCCGCGCGTAGGCAGTCGCATAATTCACGAGGAATGTCATTTACGAAAGGATCAGGCCGCGAACGGTTTGGCAACTTGCCATAAAAGCTCGCCGGTAGACGATATTGCGCCTCTTCCGCTCTGGTAATAGACACCGTTACGAACGCGAGCCGACTCGAGATTGCGTGCTGGTATTTCGGAAAGGAGTTAATATTAGAACGTGGATTACACCTGAGTTCGAAGTCCTGTCGCGAAATTTACAAACTGTGTCGCGCGTCTCGAAATCGAGAAGCTTCGGCCAACTGCCACCCGGAGCTACTAATTTCCAACGATACTTTCGGTTCATAGGTTAACACGGTTTTCGGGAAGTTGTTGTTTCAACGTTTTGGAAGCGTGACGAGGGCAACGTTCCAGTTTATCGTACACCGATATTTGTGGATATTTTTTAACGGTGAAACGTTAAAATAACTTGTAGAGTTGTTACCGTGCGACCGGTAATGTTCCAGGTCGTAATTAAATGTTTAATTAATTTGTGTTTCAGTCTCGCTCGTTTTCTAGGATTTTACGCGTTTAACAATTTTCGCAACGCGGAGGTGCGACGACGATTGAATTTACCAGAGAAAATACTCTATAGTACGGTAATAGTCGTTTCGTGTATATTTAGTTACTTATTTAATTTCGAAGCGTACGATACGTCTCGAGATTGCACGAGTTTCTTTTGTCATTTTCCAGGTACGGAACACGCCGTTGATTCTCCGCGAGGGAAATATATCCAGCTACGTTGAAATATATCCAGCGCGGTACCGAGATCCGTAATTAAGAAACGCAGTCCGCGTAGTTAAATCGACATCGAATACTCGACGCGTCGGGTAACGACGCGAGATAACGCGCTGTTATTAATTGCAATCTAAATATCTCGCGAGCTTTCAATTAAGAACTTATAATTAAGGCCTCGACGGAGGAGAAACGAAAAGAAACGTGTATCGATTATTTTCACCGGTATTATCTTTCATCCAGAGACTTCGTTGCCCGTTGAAACCGGAGCAAAACGCGGTCGGGAGAAATTAATTATCGAAGGGCCGTTGGTCGATTTGTCGAGCTCTCGGATTTATTGGCCGAACGAAAAGCAACCGACGATACAATTGCGCAACTTTGTTAAATTCTGGAACCGTTAAACCCCGTAAAGATCGGCGAATCTTCGCACGTGGACGAGAGGAAGATTTCTTTTAATTAAACAACTCCACCGGCGCGTAAAAGAACAAAGCCGATCGGTTTACGAAACGACCCGTAACTCGAGGAACGAGATCAGGACACGCGCGTTCCCGGCAACTTGTTTATATTGTTTTCGTGTCGACGATCCACCATAGAAGCGGCTCCACGTGTTACGGTGTACGTCCTCGGTGCAACGGAAACGGTCCCAGGCGAAACGGTCGAGCTCGGAAGACGAATTTAGAATTTTCAACGGCAAACAAAATTGTCCTTTCGAAGGTCCCTCCGTCCAACGGATATATCGACTACCATTATTATAATGAACAAATAGCATTGAAATATCTCGTTTCGAAAATTGAAATCTACCCATACGGTTTTGTTTGCCCCGTAAACAAATCTCGCGTCTAATAATTATTACCACGGCGAATGCTTTTGTTTAATAAATTGATTACAATCGTGTCGTCAAATATACGAATATGGTGTATTTACGTAGATTCGTGCAAGCGTAAGAAATTACCCACGCTCAATGCCGGATTCGTTTTCTCGTCGAATGCTCATTCCCAGGCTGAAAGCTGTTTTAATTTAGATACCGAACAGAGTGCCTTCCATATTTGAATATTATGATACACGATTCGCGCAATACACACGAACCTTAGATATTTGAACAAACATTCTTCTTTTTTCTATTCGAATAGATGAAATTTCCTACCGGAATACTGTTTTATTCGAATATTTATACATTCTACTTAATACTGGAGACTTTACCCGTAATTGTGTTCTAGTTCTCGCGACTTAACAAATAGAACGAACCTAGATTATTTCGATCGCTACGACGTCGTGACCTTAGAAGACAGGTATCTCTGGAAGCGTTCGCGCGTGTACTTACGGTGGAATTTTTTTCGTTCTCCCGTTTCGAGATTTTAAATTCGTATTCAAAGGCCGGTTTAACAGGGGGCCACGCTGTGTACAACGGTGTCCATCAATGCGTGGATATACATCGAAAACGCAACGACGGCTGTCACAGCCCGAAAGATATACGGTTAACGCTTTCGCGCGATTGCTACCCGTTCGATCGAATTCTGTTGGCTCCCGACGAGATTATGGCGTCTCGATTGATCGGATTATCGGTCATATTTTCGGTGAAAAATTTCGTTACCGAAGAGCGTTTAAGTCGGCCGAGGCCAATATTTCACGTGGAGTGCGCTCGGTACAATGCACGTTCAAACTGACTATCTCGGCCCAAAAAAACCAATATTTCGCTACTCCATCCCCCTCCGCACCCCGGAATCTGTTATTTTAGGCCCGCTTTGACGAATTTATCGACCGTGCTCGCACGACGATTTTCCAAACGCCGCGACGCGAACACCGCGCGACTTTCGAACTCGTATACCGGGCTCGACGAAGCAACGAATAAACACTTAAACGCAAGAAGAAACTTTCAAAGGTCCCGAGTCAATCGAGAAGAATAACAGACAAATAAAAAACACCCACCGAGAGGAAATCTCTCGAACTCGGGGATAAGAGACAACGAAGATGAAATCAAGCGATGAATCTTTCTAATAAACCGTAAAAATACCAGATCGTGCTTAACCACGAATCGTAACGTTTAGAAGCAAAGAAGCGAATTTAATGCCCGATCGAGAGACTCGTCAGAGGGGAGCTCGTCTAATTCTACGAATCGTCGAATTTGACCGGAGCGATATTTTACTTCAAAGAGAACAAAGAGAAACAATTGGCGGGCAGTAATATCGCGCGAGAAATATTCTCGAAAAAATATATTCGAGGTCGGTGACGTTATCGGTGATCCCGGGGCATGGTTCGCGCGATCGTGAGAATAAATGCAGCCAATCCATGAACGTTTGCACGGCTACCCGGGGAAGGACCGTTTGGCGTTTCTCGCCGTCGGGACATAATTTATCGCGAAGTAAGCATTGCGTAACTAACGCGCCATAACTAAAGACGAGCCCTGCCGACACTCGACGCCACTCGAACACAATATCGAGATGCTTTCGCTGAAACGGTGTCTCTCCGTCGTTCGAGTTTACGTTGGTAAAAGGGGCTCGAGCATCGTCAACGTCACGAGCGATTCGATCCGCGTTAACGGCCCCCGGTACAGAGGGGTGTACGGAGGAAGGGAGGGAGGAACGGAGGGAGGGAATGTTTAAGTAGTCGTGTACTCTGAACGGAGCGGGTGGAACGGGGCACGGTGAGGCCGTCTGTTTTTTACCGGCGAGTCGCTAAATGAAAGAAAATTAAACCTTACAAAGGAAACGACGACCTCGCGCAAAAAATGCTTTGACGGGGATTTACGCAAATTAATGGACCCGCGTGGACTCGGGGTCCCGGTTACTTTTTACCGCGAGGAATACGAGGGACACCCCACCACCCTGTCCACCCAACGGCCGCGATTCCATTTACCGTTCTTTTCCACGAATTTCGAGCTCGTGGGTCGTTAAGTTTCTTTCTCACCCCCCGCGAGACGAATGATTTTTCTTTCGAACTCGTCTTTCGAGACGATTCTTAACCCGTGGAGGGTTAACGAATAAATACTGGTAAATAGAGATCCATCTTCCGGGGAGATGTTTTCTTCTTTGTTTCGGAGGAGTTTTGAGATAATTTACCGTGGAAGGAAATATACTTTTGGGCGGTATTTAGAATGGTTGATAAGACGAATGATTTTTCTTTCGAACTCGTCTTTCGAGACGATTCTTAACCCGTGGAGGGTTAACGAATAAATACTGGTAAATAGAGATCCATCCGCGGGGGTGATGTTTTCTTCTTTGTTTCGGAGGAGTCTTGAGATAATTTATCGTGGAAGGAAATATACTTTGGGCGGTATTTAGAATGGTTGATAAGTTTTGACGAGTACTCGAAGGTACTTTTCAAGTATAGTACTTCGAGGGTGTATGGAATAAAGAAAGAAGGAATTGTAGATGATGAATATTTTTCTATCGAATTTGTCGTTCATCGATCTACGGAATATCGATCGACTTTGGAACGAAAGGGAAATAAAAATTGTAATTACACTCGCCTCGGTAAATACTGTTAAACACGAGTCGCACGTTGCTCGAAATCTTGCTGATAGTTTAACGCACGGTAATTGGATGATAACGCGGCAATTCAGGTTGTTAAACGATACTTCGAGGGGGATAGTAATTATACGGGAACGATATTTATTGCGTTCGACACGAATGGTACACGGAGCGACATTTTATTTCGGATATGTTGCGCCAACTCGATTATTATCTCTCGCTGTATATCGGCGAACTCGATTTGTTATACAGAGAGACTCGTTAATATCTCGAAAGAGGCAATCAACGAATAGAAACACGGATGTGCAACGCGTCTCGTTGGTAACATTAACCGAAACGAAATGATTCTTCCACGATGTAAATTATTCCCCATTTTCGACGAGGGAAAAAAAAATCGATTTCATTTTACATCGTTGTTGAACCACGTCCCGTAAAGGGTCCATCGATTTTCCATTTCGACGCAACTGTTTCTTTCTAACGAGCGGAAAGGAAAATAGTAATAAATTTGGAATTTTCGATTAAAAATCTCGGATCGTCCCGTATTAAACCGGAAGGTTTATCAATTTCCATTTCGACGCAACTGTTTCTTTCTAACGAATGGAAAAAAACAATAGTAATAAATCCTGAACTTTCGATTCAAAATGTCGGATCGTTCCGTATTAAACCGGAAGGTCTATCAATGTCCATTTCGATGCAACTGTTTCTTTCTAACGAGCGGAAAGGAAAATAGTAATAAATTTGAAATTTTCGATTAAAAATCTCGGATCGTCCCGTATTAAACCGGAAGGTCTATCAATTTCCATTTCGACGCAACTGTTTCTTTTTAACGAACGGAAAAAAACAATAGTAATAAATCCTGAACTTTCGATTCAAAATGTCGGATCGTTCCGTATTAAACCGGAAGGTCTATCAATGTCCATTTCGACGCAACTGTTTCTTTCTAAAGAATAGAAAAAAAATAATAACAAATCCTGAACTTTCGATTCAAAATGTCGGATCGTCCCGTATTAAACCGGAAGATTCTCTGAACTCTGCGCGCGAGTTTCGATAAAATCGTGGTATTTAAGTTCCACGACTTTTCGGCTACCTTCGGGCGATGAAACAACGAGAGGAACGTTTTTTTTTTTTTTCTTTTTTTTCCCAAGACAGAAGAGATTGGCTCCCGTCACCGATTGCTGGCGACCTACAGTCCTCGGGCCCGCGGCTGGATAACGGGGGCAAATTAAATTTCCGTCGTGTTTCAGAAACGGAAAATCCGACCGACTCTTTGTTATCGATTTGTTCTTACCGCTTGGGCGACGAACAGTTCCTTCGCAGGGACGAAATTGGTCCAATAAATCGCGCGACGATTTAGCGACGCTTTATCGCCTAAAATAGCATCGAAGCGATCCGGGAGCGTTGAAACGAGCGCGTTTCTTTGTAGAAAAAAAAAAGCCAGGACGCTTCCTTCGAATGGTTTCGCGTCGGCGGATTCCAGAGGAGTTTCCGGAATTAAAATCGAATAAATTAATCGTTTCACGGACGAGCTGCACCGTACGCCATAAATCGCCAACGCGAATCGAAATCGTGCAAATAACGAAACGTATTTTTGCATTTTTATTCCAAGAGTGGGTTACGTACAGGGTGTGTGTTCGAATACGATGAAATATATTCTAAGAAGTCACGAAAAGAACGTTTGAAAGAAAATCAAGGAGGGATTTTTAAATAGATTTAATTCTTTTAAACGATATATATTTTTGATACGCAGTGTAATCGTGTATTGGAGAAAATACATTTCGTTGAAAAAGTTTTCAAATTTCACTTCTTAATTAATCAAAATCACTTTGATTTAATATAAATCAAAGCCCTCGCGGATGGAAATGTTATTTCGAATTTATTTCGCGAAAAATGGTTCAAGGTTCGGAACCGAAAGTCCGTTAGCGTAACGTCGAAGGGAACACGGGAGAATTCAACGGAAATTTTGTGTTTTAATTCGGTTGGCGTTCTCGTCGTCATCCTTGATGCACGAGCTCTCTTAATATTGCGAAATAAGCTCGGTTTCTACGTAGTCGTTAATACCAGTCACCGTTTTAAACTGTATTCCTTCAATTACTTTGCCACAGGTTTCAAAGTGTCGGGCAACACGCTGTAAAAGCAACTTTTGTCGTGTATATTTCTCGGATTTGTAACTCTCAACGATACAATACACGAGAATTGTTGATTCCTTTTACGGTGAGATTTCACATCGAATGGAATCGCAGTTGCAAAATCATAAATTGATATTCTTCTCGCGAGGATCTTTCCAAGAGGCTACGAAATGCAATATTGTATAAATATAAATATAAGATCGTTACAAAAATGTCGACGATTAAAACCGAAGCAACTTTCGATTATAATTTCTCGAGTATCGACAATGTAAATATTATCTTCGAGTATCGAACGTAATATTTTAACAGAGATTGACTTTGCAACTCCCAAAGTCAAAAGTCGAAGAGTTCTTTCATAGAGATTGAAACATTAATTCGATAAAAGATCTTCAATTCGAGTGCGTGCGAGGAATGTTAAACCTTATCGTCGTATTTTTATTACCATCGTTACGATTGGATATTATCGTTGCAAATTCTGCCCCTTCGTCTTCTCTCTCGCTGTTTTCCTTCGATAAAGTCAAAGGAATTATAATCACATCGTGACCCACTAACTGTGAAACTTTCCGGTTAATTTTTGCGCCATTTTGCGCTGTCATGTCCTCTCGATACACAAGAGGGAACGTAATCCCTTTGTCGTTGCTCGCTAACTGGGAATTTTGAACAAACGTAACCATTTTAATCGCAAAACGATCGAACTTCTTTCGTATCGTGGCAACGATCGTTTCTTTCCACGGTGTTATTCGTATTCCTTGCGGAAAGAATGCCGGTGCATAACTCGCTGTCACTTTCCTTTAGTAAATTCAAGAAAATTATACAGCGACACGGTCGCGTTAATTTGAAAACTTTCTCGTTGATTTTCGCGCAATTTTATCCTGTACAAACGGATACACGATTCCCCTGTTGTCCGCTAGAGAATTTCAGTAGCGAGCCGTACAAATATTAAGTCATCCGGAAAGTCATTTCGTTTTTTTTTTGGTGAAAATGAAACACGATTTCTTTAGAAGGTACAAACGTTTTATCGAATTACTTATTCTCCATTTGGAAAATTAAACGAGTTTCCGAACAACCCAATATTTTCCATTCCATCGGCGTCCATTTGTCTCGTCGATGTTCCAAACGCGTCTAATTAATCTCGTCGCGTGAATTACGAACGTTACGACGACAAAGTTGCTCGTTTGAGCGTGACAGATGACTCATACGATCGCCAAACCCACACACGATTTTTCGTGTCCTCGCCTTTTTCGATGAATACGATCACGCGCCATTGATCGTTCCCAGAACGCGAGGGACACGCGTACGTGTTCCATTGTCGGTTCGCTTCGTACCTGTTTTTGTGGAAATCACCGCAATGACTGCTCATCGACCGATGTCGATTGTTCATCGAGTGGTTGGAGAGGCGTAGAGAGAACGAAATGAAAAAAAAAAAAAGAAAAAAGAAAGAAAATAGTGTCAGCATCTTCTGCTTCCACGAAGGGTGGACAGAGAATGTTCACTGACACCTGGCGCTGCATTTAGTCAGCGCGTAGCGGTTTCATCCGATCGGAAAATTGCCGTAAAATTGCCGCAAAAAGCGATATTTTATTCCATTCAACGTCGAGATTTTACCAACCGCGTCGGGTAGATTCTTGGGGATGTTTATGGGATTTTATGGACTCGTGTCTCCCTTGTACGGGAACGCCCGAACGGGGAGTAATCTATGGTGGCGAACGCGCGAGCCATGCGCACCTGGTTCGCTCCAGGGCGATCCGGTGTCAAGGACAATAATTATTTCTATACGCGACCGTTGTTGTCCCGCCCATTGTTTCGAGAGGATTCCAATTCCTCTTGTTCCTGTTCCGCCGTGCGGAGCAATTCCGAACGAGTGGCACCGAATTTGCAAAAACTGGTTGCTCGAAACGTCGAAAAATTGACGAAAAAGCTAATCGTCGGACTACCTTCTCGTTGCGCGAATTCGTTTCCACGTTTACGTATGTTTATCGACGTTGATCGTGATGCATCGTTCATTGATATTGATGCATCGATGGTCGAAGATAATCCCGGGGATAGTGCATTGCGGCAAATGGAAGCATCCCTATCGTTTACGACAGATTGGATGTACAATGGAACTTTTATTATACGAGCACCCGTCGCGCGTACGCGTTTTATTGAACGGACATTCTGTTACTCGAAGCTTCTATTATGTGGACAGTATGTAAACACACAAAGTGTTTATTACCGTCCGTTGGATGAAATGCATGCACATCTCGGTGGAAAATTAATATAGTATATGGAAAGTTCGATTTCTTTAATTCGAAAGTCAAAAAATTGGGTAGATATTGTTTTCTTTTGATTTTATATTAGTTTCTATTATGTGGACAGTATGTAAACATACAAAGTGTTTATTACCTTCTGCAGGATGAAATTCATGCCCAACGTTTCGATGGAAAAGATGCAGTACATGGAAAATTCGATTTCTTTAATTGTGAAAAAGTAGGGTAGATATTGTTTCTTTTTCATTTTATATTAGCTTCTATTATGTGGACAGTATGTAAATATACAGTGTTTGTTACCTTCTGCAGGATGAAATGCATGCATATCTCGGTGGAAAATTGATATAGTATATGGAAAGTTCGATTTCTTTAATTGTGAAAAAATAGGGTCGATATTGTTTTCTTTCAATTTTATATTAGCTTCTATTATAGAAAATATGTAAACATAAAAACATAGGACAGTATGTAAACATACAAAGTGTTTATTACCTTCTGCAGGATGAAATGCATGCACATTTCGTTGGAAAATTGATACAATATATGGAAAGTTCGATTTCTTTAATTCGAAAGTCAAAAAATAGGGTAGATATTGTTTCCTTTCGATTTTATATTTCTCACAGAAGGTAATCCGCGAACAAACAGTGCTCGTGTTATTTTTCTCTCGAGTGACGAACAAAATCGAGCACTAACGTTGTTGTTCCGTCGCGTAAAAATTCTCCTACGCGAACAATTCCGTGCCCTCCGTTGGTTCTTGTAACGGAGGTTCCAACGTACCCGGAATATTACGAAACCCGTAAGACTACCATCGATAAACGTTCGCGGCACCTGTGCCCTTTGCGATAGAGGCCATTTCGAACGTCCGCTTGTGGTTACACGCGCAATTACGGTAACGTCCGCGTTAAAATAAAACAGACGCCGCTCGGAAATTAAATGGGGCCGCGCGTATTTTCGGTGTCGACCCCAGAGACGATATAATTAAAAAAGTTTTCACGCGTTGGCCATTACACGGTGTATAATTTTGCAAATCAATGTGTTTCAAGATACCACGTTTAACCCGATTTCGCTCGTAGCCTCGAACGTAAATTACAAGAATGATACAGTTGTGAAAGTGCATTGAACGTGGTATACGTAGTATTTCTTACAAACTCTGGAAATAATATTCGTTTTATAATTATCAATGGACCCGTGCAATGGTCTCGAGTGCCACTTTTGCCCAATTTTTCTCTTATATCGCGCTTTCGAATGCCACGAGTCGCTCGCTTGGAATCACCCTGTACATTTTCCAGTCATCGTATCGATCAAGCGCACTATCACGAAAACAATACTCTCGATGGAGCGCGCGATGACACTTGGGACGAAAAAGCACCGATATTTTCATCGTCGATGCGCGCGTGCACGGAAATGCATCCGACGAATTGCATCCCTCGAACGTCATCGACGTCGCTCCGTTCACGATCGCGTTTTCGGCTCCAGGTAGAAAATTTGAGACCGAGGCTCGTCTCTCGCACGGGGAACCCTTCTCGCGTGGTTCCCCTTGACCTTGGTACGATACTACGAAGCTCGATGAAGGTTACGAGCTTCTCCAGATCCCGAGCAAGTAATTGCAACCGGTGCGCGACGCCCGTCGTCCCTTCGAACGATAAACTTGATTATTCGTCTCTGTTTCTCGCGCGGCGTTTCTCGAGGGCTCTCGAGCCCGGGATCGATAGCGCGTAGTTCATGAATAAATGAAATTAAATAAATAAATAAAAATAAATCGGTCGTTGTACACGAAAATACGAGTAAAGTACACCGCCCACGACAAGAGGAACGAATTTTCAAAACAACTTCAATATCGTACAAATTTGTACATATGGATACACTCGACGACCAGAGGGTTCTGTTTTTATTAAAAAAAACAAACAAACGTAATAAAATTAATCCGGAAATTCGATTATTTTCCCTATACGTTTACCGTACTATTCTCCTAGGAGGGTACACTTTTTCAAAGTACACTGTACCGAGAAGTTTTTAATTATATTGAATAAATTTCTATTAAATTAAGAACGGTGGTAATTCACAGAGCGGTGTAGAACCTCTGGCGTGTCTATTCGAATATAAGGGAGGGCTGGCTACTCAACGTGTTAAAGAGTTCCAATTGGACGCGGCTCGGTTCCCTTTCATCGTTTAATCTCGTTTCTCGCGTACGCGAACGTCGGTCATTCTGTCGAACGATTTCGCGTTTCGAATCACGTTCCGTGATTCGAAAAGACGCGCGGGCGTTCTCGAGGCCTTTATTACGTTCCGTTCGCGTGCACCATCGACAGACGAGCGGGAAGGGTACACCCCGTGGCCGATAATGGGATTAATCACGAGATTGACGCGGCACGACAATGAGCCCGTTAGCGCGAGGACGGTGGCCTTCATCAGTAGGTGTCTTCAGGAATGATTATCGCGGCACGCGCTTATTATGCGCCACGTGATCGGAAGCGGGCACCCGCGGCACGCATCGAAACGAAGTTACAACGCAATCTATCGTTTATTGTGCACCACGGAGAGTCAACGAACGAAGTTTCGCGGAAACGCCCCGGGAACGGATCGACCCGAGCTGGGGTCTTTGCTCTCCTCGCGATATTATTCAGGGTGAAGGAGTTTCTATCGACGAGTCCGTCGCGGGAAATTTTTCACGCCATCGTCCGGACATCCCCTCTGCTCAACACGGTCGTGGTCCTTCCGGAAGTCCACGAATAAAATTTACAAACGTGATCGTGTACATTGTATCGACGACACACCGATCGAGGGGACGTCTTAAGAATCGTTTCGTTCGATTCGCGGGAAATTTTTCACGCTATTGTTTAGACATCCCCCTCTGCTCAACACGGTCGTGGTCCTTCCGGAAGTCCTCGAATAAAATTTACAAATCTAATCCTCCGATCGTGTACATCGCATCGACGAGACACTGATCAAGGGGACGTCTTATAAATCGTTTTGTTCGATTCGCGGGAAATTTTTCACCCTATCGCCTGGATATCCCCTCTACTCAAACTAGTTGTGGTCCTTCCGGAAGTCTTCGAATAAAATTTACAAACCTAATCCTCCGATCGTGTACATTGCATCGACGACACACCGATCCAGAGGACGTCTTAGGTATCGTTTCGTTCGATTGGCGGTAACGTTTCCAAGAACGATGAAAAGAAAATTTGTGTCGCAGCGGAAGCTCGATAGAAACCACCGAGTGCCCGCTGAGGTGCTCACCGGATCCTTTTTATTCAGCAGGTAGCATTTACCGTGCGATCTATTTCGACTTTATTCAGCGCGGTGAAACACAAGTCAAGGCGAACGTTCTGTATCGCGATAAAAGCTAAAAGGTATTATCGGTACGTTTACGTATTAAAAAGTAGCTCTTTCCTAGCGATCTCGCATGGAAAAGGCAGGTCGGTGCTCACGAACGTTCTTATTCGTAACATTCGTCGAATGGTTCGCGTTGAACGTGTTCGAAACGATCGAACGTTACCGGGGACGATGTTCGTGTCACCCCTTTTCACGAGCCACCCCTTAGAAATTTCTAAAATGGTAGATACACGGTGCACGGTGGGGTCCTCGTATCGCCTTGTCATCGGAAGTTCATTTTTCGCGTTGTTACTCAAGGCGAACGAGCGGAGGGGGGAAAAATGGCGAACTTCCAGACACCGGGCTCGCGATACATTGAATAAAATACGAGCCCTTTCCTGCTCGAACGTCGCTCTAAATCTTGCACCGTTTCGTAAACTTTACCATTGCTTTTCCACGTTTTCGCGGATCGCTTCCGACGGTGTCGGCCCGGTTTCGTGTCGTCGATGCGAAACGAAACCGACTCGGGCGTACTTTTCCTCGCGAAGTTGAAACCTTGTCGCGTGGAAGTGGGGGGAAGAAATTTGCGAGAGGTATCGACTTCGATGCGAGATCGACGAGAAACGAGTAATAATTTTGCACAACGTGTTCCCGATGTTTCGGGATCGATTGTTTTCAGAGTACCGACTCGAGGCTAGTACGAGGTGAGATGTTAACAATGCAATTTATTCTTTAAAGATACACATCGATTTGAAAAATTCACTCTTTGAATTTTTCACAGTCGAGAAATATTCCACGTTGCGTAGGATGATATTGAACAGGTGCGATATTGTTTTATCATTTAATGGAGAACGAGTCCCTCGTTCAAATCGGATTTGAAGCATCGAGGGACGGTTGTTTCCAGATTGTAGTGTTTTTTTTTTTTTTTTTTTTTCTCTTCTCTCGCGAAAATATAACATAAAAACGTGGACATTGAAAATAATCGGCCATTACGTTCCATTATAGAATTTCCGGGGTGTTCGTCGGAGCGTGTTGGCCTTCGCGGAAAAAAATGTGGAAAACAGCAACGGAGTTTTAATCCGTGATTCAACGAAGCGTGAACGTGGCTTTACGGCGAGCTAATGGGGACCGACGGAACGCGTAGTTTACGGCGATGTCGCAGTACGTAAAACAAAATCCTCTTTGCCCGTGAAAATCTCGTCCTCTGTTTGTAATCCGTCGCTACGCGTCGAATGTCGTTCGAAGAGTGCACGAGGAATTAAGGTACGGCGCGTTGTACGCCATCGTTCGAAAATCTAACTATAGTCGAGGTTTCCGTTTAGTCTAAAGCCATTTCGTTGGAGTTTGGTAACGCCATTTTGATCTAGAAGCTACCCATGGGAAAACCACGACGTTTCGAATTATTTGTACACCGTAGATGTCCATTTGTATTACGAGCTCGGAGTCGAAACACGATAGTCTCATTCACGATTGTAGATTTACGTAAATCTATATATATCGAGCTTTAGTAAAAAGATTTTTCAACGAATCTTCAACAAATTGCAGATACAATTCGTTGAAAGCTCTCGCGGTTAGTTTTTTCGAAGGACTTTGGTCTTTAAGTTTCACAGACACCGGTGTATAATTGGAAACAACGACGAAACACCGTCGAGCAGTGTTTCGGTCGTTTCGAGCTCGGCCGGTGCTCGGTTTCGATGGTACAAATGGACCTTAAGGGGTCCGGTACGAAGTTGGAACCACGAATCAACACATCCATCGAAAGTTAGGTTTTAACGGTTTGCCGACCGCCCGAGTTAAACCTTTATACGTAACTTCTGTAATGGGAGGTTAGCTAACGCGAAATTTCGAAACAAAACTCATCCTGTCTCACCGGAACCATTTAAGTTCGTAAGTTCGCCAACCAGCGACCGCTATCGTTATAATTTGCAACGTACGCGAGGTGTATCCTAAAATTTCGAATAATCGTTAATACACGGAAACGTATTTATTTGTGTCGATTATCCGTACCGAGAACACGCTCGACGATCTTCTCGAGAATATATTTTCCGTATAATTTCGATCAGTTGACCGAGTCGACCGGGTCTGGAGTGACCCAGACCGCGAGGATCACTTCTTGTTCCGTTTCAAGAGAAAAGTTTCATTTAACTTCGTTCGAAATTCGAAAGGGACTAAAATAAAATCTCGTCCACTGGTTGTTACGTTTGATCCGTGATTAAACGTGGATGTTAGGTTCACTTTCGTGGAAACACGAGTATCGTGGCAGAATGGGGTTCGCGAAAGGCCCCGATCTCGTTCGTCGATGCATCGACGACACGTCCCCGTTGCAACAGCTACTCGAACGTAGCGGTAATAATTTATACGGACGCGCGAAGAGATCCTCTCGTGAAATTGTTCTCTCCCCTCTTTGCTTTGGTCACGGTGTGGAAGGGAAAATGCGCTTAGCGGTCCTTTATCCGTGAGCTAAAAGGTACCCGGGTAGTCTTTTAACCTCTGACGGGGCCCCGGTCATTACGTTTCATGATACTCTCACCGTTCGTTTGAGAAATTACGAAGAAGAAGAAAAAGATGAAGAAGAAGAAGATCGTGCCCGATTCAACGTGTTCGGCGAACCGTGCGGTATCCGTGAACCGTTTTCGACAAATCTGACTGTTCCGTGAAGACTCTTTGGCGCGTGTCGGAGAACACCGCTACCAAAACCGGCCAGGAACTTCATCCGTGGATGCTAAAAACGCCAGCAAACCAACGGACAGAGGGAGGGTGGCTCGAAGAGAGAAAGAGGACGCGTAACCGGCAAAATTATCGAATAACCCACGCTAGGGTGATCGTCTCGATTCGGGAACCGGTCATTGTTAACGACAATGGCGCCGCGAAACAATGCGTCAGCGAGCCGACAAAAAGGTAAACGGATGCACGCTCCGCGTTTCAATCCGCCCTGGATTTTCTGCCTCTGTTGGTTTTCGCGCGGTTCATCCACGAAGTTTATCAACACAGTGAACCCTTTCTCTTCCTCGTACCAATACCTCCATTTCTCTGGAACGGAACTTCGCGGCGAGGAGTCGTGAAAGAACGATTCGGGTTCGGGTATCCGTGATCGTCCGGCCAAGTGCACTTCCAACCCTTCCACCAGTAGACTCTTCCACGAGCAGAAACTCTGGATCGTGTCCAATCGGCCGGATCATCGAGTTCGAACGGTAAAGTTCGACGATCGTTTGCTAGGTGATGAGCTTTCGATCTAGGAGCGTGTTCGAAGGATTCGCGGTCAGTTGGATGGCTCTCGAGGTGCTCCTTTCGGGTGAATATTAACCGCAAGTGGGTGGACGGTTCTAGTGGGTAAAACGAGGCACGATGAATTCTATTTATTCAACGGTTACGATCTATGAGTATTCTTTCGCGTGATATGTCAACTTTGACGAAGCAGGATAAAAACGAAGATCGAAAGTACCCTGGTAAGTGCACGCGTATCCTTTAGGGGTCAGCAGCGAGCAAAAATACGTTCGAGTGTTTTCCACGACGACTGTAATCGATCGGTCGACTCGATAAACGAATCTCGAGGAATCGTCCCGATCCCTTTGTTCGCGTCCGTTCGCGATCGGTCGGGAAAAGGGTTCGTGAAAAAAAAATGGGGTTTCGGATACGAAATAAAATAAAAGAGGAAATTGTTGCGAGCGATGGCTCGTACCGATACACATCCACCCGCGCCAGTGAACGACAATGAACGGGGTGAACGACGTATAAAGGATTTTCGCGAAAGTTCGCTCTCTCGACTATGCCCGAATCATTTGCTCCGTGTGACAGGGACAGCGTCGAAGGCCCCGAAATCGTATTTGCCATTCCCATGATTATTTTCGGCCGTCGGCCCCGGCACCGTTTCTTTCTTCGTTCTTCTTTATTTTTTTCTCTCCAGACCACTTTTTCTTCCTTTTTTTCCCCCCGATCTTTTCCTTCATCCCTCGCGAGGCCCTCTTTCATGGATGACCAATAGCGTGGGTTGCTGTCTGCCTTGAATGGGATGCTCCTTTGGGACCGTTGCATTCTGCCCCTAAGAATGCACTTTTCTGCCCGGGTGAAATGAGCCGAGCTAATTTCGGTTCGTTGCCTCGAGATCGCCGCGGAGCTGGGAGAGCGAGACCGGCACGAATAATACGAGAGAAAGGAGTAAGTTTACCAAAGACTGAATCGATCTCGCAATTCTCTGTTCACAATCGAAATCGGGACGTACCCGAATCGATCCAAGAGGTTCGATCCCCCGCGGAACGAACGACTCGATTTTTTTCCGCTTCTCGGTTCGTGCGTGTTTGTCTCGACGAGGGCACCGTCGTACACGATCATCACGGTTGCGTTCTTCGTGGAATCGCCAAGCTTTATTGTTCACCTGCGTCATTATTCGTTACGCTTTATCGCGTTCATCTCGAATCCTTCGACGTGCCGTGAGGAGTCCATCGATCGAATCGAACGTTTTCCTTTAACCCTCGTTTTACGTTTATCCGGTACACCGATTGTTTACCAGGCCTCTTGTCCATCGACCGTACCACTCTTTCCAGGTACCACGAGTACCATTCTTTCTAGGTACTTTTCGTTTTGTTTCACACCCGATTGTACGTTCAATATGTTCGAGATTCGGTTCGATGGAAGACGACCGTTTCTAGATGTTGCGCAACGTTGTCTCGTTTAATATATATTCGGTTGTTCGGAAGTGATTTCGTTTTCCAAAATGGAGAATGTATAATTTGATGAAATGTTTATACGTTATAAAGAAATCGTGTTTCATTTTCACCAGAAAAAACGAAATGACTTCATAATAGAATGTTACTATTGTGAGTAAGATATTGAGAAGGTACAAGGTGTTAAAGGGTTCGAGACTCTCAGGTAGTAAACTAGAGGAAGAATGGATTCGGTTCGAGGTACTAGTGCGATCGCTACAGTCGTTACGAGCAAATCGTGATCACGGTTTACGTTTATTTTCCGTTTCGTTTACGTTACGCCGTAAAGTCTCGTTTTTCGGATCCACCGAGGAAGATCGTGGGTCGCGAACTTGTGGAAAAAAAAATCGTACAGGTCGCCAGTTTCGTTACGCGGTCGCCGAGTCGAAGAAGTTGAAATGAAATCCATCTCGCGACGTCGATGGTAAAGAATCCTGGCATCCTTCCAGCCGGTCCCGTATTTGATTAGTCGGGTAAGTGGGTTGAAATTTGATCGGAATCGCTTGTTCCGACAAACACGGCTCCCAACTTTCGCGGAGCATCTTTTCTGATATCACGGCGGGGCACACAGTGCTTCGAAAGAGTGTTCGACGACAGTTGTGTTATAAGTACGATCCAATAAAAGTTCAAAAGTTCAAATGTACGACGAACTTCCACCGAGTACCGAACCTACAGAGCCGATTCGATAATATTTCCGCAATGCGTTTGTACGCATTGTGCGTCCCGAGAGACTCTGCGTATATTATCGTCGATAAATCGCAAATGCAGTGTGCAACGATATCGAAAGAAAGGTGCCACGGGGCTCTGGAAACCACCGGAGAGTTCCAAGGACGAATTCTTCGAAGACAAAACGCATTAACGCGATTTTATCTCAGCATTAGAGGTCCTCGTCGAGAAAGTTTCTTTCGTGCAAGTGTTAACATTTCTTCACGGTAATCTCGGCACGCGATGAATCGCGGAGAAACTCGGCTAGTTTTGCACGAGTGTTGCGCGAAACGAACTACGTTCCACGGGAGTCGGAATCGCGAGTAGAAAGCGGCCATGTTGAATCTAGGTGGACCAGAAGTAGTCGTCCCGCGACTCGTTACGTCGCTTCGAATCTTGTTTAACTTCGTCACGGTGATCGTGAGATGGAAAGGAGCCGCGAATGGCCAGCTACCTCCTACGATTCCATTTTCTCCTCAGTTTCCGAGTTTGTCATCAACTTTCGAAACGCGCTCGCGCGGCCAACGTCAAATATTTGGCTCGTCGTTCACCCTACGGGCATTTTCGTTCGTGGAACGTGAACATTCGAATCTCCCGGGCCTCGATATCGACGAACGTCGCCCGTCGTTTCGAGGGACCAGCCTTTTCTAATTTTGGCGAATATCCAATTTCACTGTACGACCGGTGCACCGGATACGGAATTCGCACGCTCGCAATTAGAGCGTGGCGATATACGAGAAGCCATTAGGAAATGCCCACGCGTTCTTTAAATATTCGACCACGGTTCGAGCAATCGTAGAAATTGAAAAATCTACATCCGTGTACCCGGATAATCTTTTCGTACGGAAACTGGGTTCTTCGTTCGCAAATATTGAAAGTATACGAGGAAAGATGGAATTTTTAGGTAATCTAGAAGAGAAGGATTATCTATTTCGTCGTTAATTTATTAAAAATTTATATTCGATTCGTCGACACACTCGAACCTTTGCATTATTCTTTTCTTATTTCGAGTACTGCTGTATCGTACTATTATAGTATCATTGATGTCTCGTCGAGAGTACAGACTATTTACAATTCAAATTTCTACCCTTAGCTGGCCGTGTTTTTGTCAATTGATAGTCGCGAACCCTCCCCGATTTTCAAGCGTTCAAACCACGATGCTCGAACAATGTTTCGAGTTAACAATGTTAATTCAGTTCCGTGATTCACCGTCTTCGCGTTCGGTCAATGGTTATCGAATCGAAGTCGCGCGAGTACATCGTGGAAGTGTCGATCATAAATAATGTCCAAGATTCGTCAAGGTGTTTGCACCGACCGCGATACCGAGTATCAAGATTGTCGCTGCGAACGAAACTTCGAAACTCGATCGAACTATGCGAAATAGCTTCGAAACCGGGCGACGATGACGTGTGGTGGTACGATCGGGCGGAGAAAATTGGCTAACCTGCTACTTACATACGCGACGCTTTCGGAAAATTGACGTGTTCGAAACTTCGTGATCGAGAACGCACGATGGACGGGAAAATTGAAACACTGTCGGTACCGGCACGGAGAATGCTCCATCAACGAAGAACCATTCAATTTTACATACTGCACGGTCTTTTGAATTTTCATTCACCGTTTCTGCTTTCGAAATTCCACCGAAGTAGCATCTTTACACTCTCTCGCGAAACTTTCGAATTTCGCGCGATATCGATCTTCCCTCGACCGAGTTTGGGTCTGTCTCGACCCGTATTGGCGAACGTCAATGCGAGCTACGGAACTCGTAAATGCACAAACTGATAAAATTTCCCGAGAAATTGAGCTTTCAACCACCGACCGGATATCGATTTATTGCGAGATTAATTCATCGAGTACATTGCATTCCTCCGTACGGAAGAACTTTTCGAGCGTTCAATGTGCATACACTTGCGTACACTTTGAACGCTCGTAGGCGTTTCCCGCACGCGATCGACTTAGCATCTGTATGCAGCGATCTTAGTCGAGGACTGTTCATTTCGGAAGGGATGACCGACAGATTGAAAAAATAGAAAGAAAGATGGAGCTTCTCTACCTCTCTCTAAAGTCTACGCTAACCAACGATTGCCGGACGTGGTCCAAGAATCGTAAACGTAGTATTGATATTTCTTTTCAAAAGGAAAGATTTCGCCAGTGCATTTAGCTTCGCGTGCATTCAGCCTTCGAGGTACGGAGCACACGACGGGGACGTTCTCGTTCTCCTCGAATTTCTCTCCGAGGAGAGACACGCCCCAAATAAAAAGGGCAGCCAATGGGGTGGCTCAAGGTGGGGTCGTACGCGAAATTAAAATATCCTTCGCTGGTAATCAGCCGAGATACGCGGGTAACGATGCACGTGAACCGTACGGTCGCGCGGATCCAGAGCGGCGAGTGTGTGCGTCCTCGGCGTTTTGCGAGCGTATAAAGGGTGGCGCGGTTCCAACCCCTCGCCAGGAGGGTGCGGCAACCCTTCGAATCGGCCAGATACGCCGGACATATGCCGAAAGAGAGAGAGATGCGCGTTGTATTATTCACGAGCCGCTTCGTGAGATAACGTTACCCTCCCCGATTTTTAATACGAGGGTACGGCCACGCTCCTCCTCGCGCTGCCTTGGTAACATTGTAATGGGATTAGTCGCGTTATTAGGGGTTTAAAATCACGACCGTGTTTTCTCTGATCTTTCGCGTGCTCTAACAGCGTTACGAGGCGGTTAATACCGCGACTTCGCTCCTATCGGACTTCGATGCTGTTCTTTCGGGAACAAGTGCTCCGCTTTCATCGCGTACCGAGATTACCGAGGAAAAATGTTAACACTTTCGCGGAAGAAACTTTCTCGAACAGGACCTCTAATATCGAGATAATCGCGTTAATGCATTTTGTTTCTCAAGAATTTTTCCTTGGAATTCCTTCGTGGTTTCCAAACGAGGCGAGTAGCTTTTGTAGTTTAGAGATCGCTCGTTACAACCGTACGGAAATATTTCTAGCGAATGTCTCTTCGTTGCGAAATATCGAACTTTTCATCGTGTAATCGAATCCTTCGATGGAACCATCTTTGAATTATTTCTAACACTTTGAATTATTTCTAACACTTTTAATTATTCCTAACAGTGCGTTCTCGTTGGAAACTTTGTTTCTGGAATTCAATTTCCCGCGAATCGTATTGTCTGTAGACTACATGGTATGCAATTTTTTTTTGGAGCGTAGAGAATACGAGCAGTGAAGTAGCATCTTTCCACGGTACGAGTCGTGCTTGTATCAGCAACTGTGTTACTAGGTCTTGCGGATGTTTTCTCTCGAGTCTTCTCAAGAGGTGATGTTGCTGTAGGAAGTATTCGCCAGCGAGTTTGGACGACTTCTCAATTTGTATCTCAGTCGGAGTAATTCTGCGAGGATTCGCAGCTAGTTGCGTGGACCCTTGTTTCTAAGGTATCGTGCAGCCTCTGGTGTAGCGCGATCGATCGCGCGGCTTCCATTTTGACAATGTGGTGCAATTAGTAGCTAGTCTGTGTATAATTAAACAGGAGTCTTTGAAGGGTCGAACGAGATACCTTTCGCCTTTCCAAGTGCTGCAACAATCGTTAAGCCGATTCCACTGTTATCCGTGCAGTTGTCGATAATTTAAAGTTGGAAGTTCGAGCAGAAAATATTATACAATATCGAGACAAACCATCCCGTTCGTTGAATTCTCTCCGTCCAGGTTTCTAGATAATCAAAGGGAAAAATTAATAATAACGCCGATACTTTTGCTCGGAGAGTTTCTCCTTTCGATTCGAATCCCGTAGCTCGTATATTCGCAATAATATCTACATTTATGGTTCCTTAAAATACTATTCTTAGCATCCTCGCGTGTCTTGCAACGGTCTGTAAACGTCGGCCGACCGACAAAGTTCTACCAATCGTTCGTTTCTAATTGCTATTTTCAAAATGGGTTTTAACTCGGATTAATCGCAACTTTTAATTCCTTGTAAATTCGATCAAATTCGCAGTCGTTTAATTTCACGCGCTTCATATACACCGGTAACACTTCGATATCTCCGAGAAGTCCGAATTTACCAATTTCAATCGCAGAAAGTCATTTTTACGCGGGCATTCGTGTTAAGAAATTTAAAAAAAAAAAGGAACGATCGGGGGACTTTGCTCGATCGTTGTCGCATTATGAAATAGAAATAACTGTATCCTGGAAGGGGATAATTTGTACCAGGTCCGAAACTGCTTTCGTCGAGGGCGCAGCAGGTGCGAAGGGGGGCCCCCCGAGACTGTTTGCACGAAAACGTAACGCAAACGACCAAGTGGAAACTGTGGACGATAGCGATACTGGCCGCTCGAATGGATGTTTCACGTTAAATATTAATTTTCCGCTTCGCGAGCACCGTGGCCGCCGTGTTCGTGACACGCTCGATAAAGCACCTACGAATAATCAAGAAATTAGACCGTCGGCTCCGCTGCAACTTGCATCGTGCTCGCATGCACCCGCGTTTCAGGGCGCACTGGACACTAGGTTAAACCGTTTATTACCAAAACGCTTTGTAGTTGGTTCGTGGCTGGTTCTTTGTTCCACGGGCTTGATTGGCAGACGATTAAAAGTAACAAAGTTGAAATTCAATCAAGAGGGATATCTTAGATACGAAACTTCCGAAACGATTCGTTGCTCGTTGCGATCTATTATATTCGCATAATTTCGTGTAACGCAATTGAAGTCGATTGAACAACTATCTACTCTGTTACGCATATTTTCATTGACTTGATTTCACACTGGTTATCTTCTATTGAAAATATAAATGTTTGTCGACTCTTTAAACATTTTCCACGTGTAATACAATATCTAAATGACATACTATCTCTGTATTAGGAAATTAATTAAGTGTGTCGATATTTTCTTGGAACGAGCGATCTATTATATTCGCATAATTTCGTGTAACGCAATTGAAGTCGATTGAATAACTATCTACTCTGTTACGCATATTTTCATTGACTTGATTTCACACTGGTTATCTTCTATTGAAAATATAAATGTTTGTCGACGCTTTACAAATTTTTCACGTATAACACAATATCTAAATGACATACAATCTCTGTATTAGAAAATTAATTAACAGTGCGTCGATATTTTCTCAGAACGACTAGTGTAGTCATAAAATTCAGAAGATTGCCAACTGTTGCATTAAACAAGATATCTATTTCCCGACAACCTTGTCCGAAGGATTGTTTGTAAGTCGTTTCGCCATGACTTTATTACCGTGATCGTTAGCAAATTCAGAGGGCTTGCGGTTCGTTAAATACACAGAGTAACGTTGACGTCTACGGATTAGGCTGGATTATATAATTCGTTCTATATAAAGGACCTTTGTCGATAAGTCTCGTTCCGGTTTCGAGTGTCTGAAGGATTCAATGTCGCGGTTGCACATCGAAGCTCGAACTTGCGCTCCGTTGGTTCTGTACGGATTTCGACATAACTTGTAGGTTTGTTTTCCAGATCCGGCACGGGCCGTGACGCGCGAGTAATTTCCAAACCGTTGCAGTTTCGCGTGTCTTTCGGTGACGTATTTAATATCCCCGGGAATAGTTTCGAGACTATGTAACCGTGGGACAGTTCGACGACGAGTTCGAGAACGCGTGTTTGCGATGGCGACGATTGAACGCGGTCGTTCCTTGCGTTTAAGAATCCTCGTAACCCCCGTGATCGTTCAGAAGAAGTTACGCGCTCGTAAAAGAAAAAAAAAAAAGAAAAGTGACACGGATAACGCGGAATTATACAACTCGCGTGGAAAATCTCTGTACGTGGACTGCGTCGGTTGAGTTACACAAGCTTCGCGGGGGTCAATATTTGTCCAACTAGTTCCTAACTACGTTGGGGCAAACGTTTGACGGTGTATCTTTGAACACGGCTGAACTTTGTGTAACGTGTGGTTGCGGCGGTTGGGTCAAGAATGACCCATACCGATGGATACAAACTTGTCCATTCTTTTCGTCGCGAATACCGTTGCTATCCAATCGATAAAAATGAAGTTTTTCCATCGAGATATTTGTAAACGTAGTTATGATACCGTATTATAGTTACGTACCGAAATATTTCGGTACAGAATGTTTTTTACCGGTCAAGGGAACCTCCCTCGTTTTTATGCAATATCATCGGCGTTAAATCGACGATCGATTCGATTCGTGTTTCCCTCGCGACCGGGCCAGCGTTTTAAAATTTTGTTAGAAACGTACACATTGGCCAACAGCGACGGACCATTTTCCGTGAATGCAAATCGTCGAAACGCAAAGGGAAGAAAAGAGCTGCCGCACCGCAGGTAGACTCGAGATTCAATTCGGATCTCCTGAGCTGTTGAATATCGACGCGAGAGGGAAACGAAATTACCTCTCGAACGACTCCAATACGTTTTATGAAAACGCTGTCGGTCCACGGAGATACTTCCTTATCGCAAATCGGTATTTTCTTTTCTTTTTCTTTTTTATAATTATCGAGAAATAATTTCACCCATCGTACAACGTGTTGCCGGGATTGATAGATTCTACAGAGTGTTCTAAAAAATCAAATGTGAAGTACACAAACGACCCGAAAAAAATATAAGACTTTCTCTAAACAATCTGTACAAAATTCAATAGCAAAGAATCAATTCGAAGCTGGAAATAATTTAAAGAATCAAAATTTTACGAAATATCGTTAAACTCTAACCATCCCGGTTTTGAGAGCTCTTTAAGTACTCCATTACCGTATATTTATTAACCGTCTTAAACGGATTTAGGGATGTACGTTTGAAAATGTTTCCCATGACGGAAAGCTTCGTTACTGGGCCCTTTCCCCGTGGATAGTTGCTTACAGTGCAGAAGTGAAAATTTATTTACGAAAGTCAGCTACCAAACGGCCAAGATAACTCTACGAGTGCACCGGATTCTCTTTGATTTTATATTCAAAGAGTAATCCGTCGGGTCAGCGGAAAAGTATTCGCGAAAACCGTCTAATTTCGCGTATCCGTGAAGACTATTAACGACACTTTTCTTCAACGCGCTGGATACCTGAATCATCGGCATCTTCTCTCAACAGCTTATCTCGATTGACGGTGGAGATTCTTTAGCACGTTTCGCGAGGAATCTGGCCGATAATCGTCGACGACTACAACGTGTAACACGTTTCGTCGTTCTTTGAAGAAAAATGGCCGAATAAAGGAAAGAAGCACTGTTCACCGTTCGCTTGAAAATTGGCAAGAATTTGGACGATCGAACGAAGAATTTTTACCGAAAACTCGAAGGTTGCACGTATCGTATGAAGATCGATCGACCCGGAGGCGTTATTTATTAGAAAACAATGGCCGAAAGAAAACTGAACCGATGATAAATAGGAGAATCGATCACTCTCGTCGGTAGATTAAATTCCTTCGACGTATTTCGAATTTCTTCCTCCCTTTCGAGCCGCATTTTGCCGCGTAAGGGTATTAATAATGGTTACGATGCCTTTATTACGACGTTAAAAGAAGATCGCGTACAGGGAGCGGTGTAAAAGCTGTTATCGAGAGGGACGAAGGGCGAAAGAAGAAAAGAAGAGACTCGTGACTGTTAACCCTTGACCCACTACCTCTCGCGAGTTTTCTTCGGCCCTTTGCGTCCTTTAATATATAATTTCTCTACAATTAAAATCTATAATAGATACTACCGAATGCTCCTGTCTTTCCTCGATCCTCTCGTTCCATTCAAATCTAAAGAACACGAGTTTCAATCGGAACAAATGTTACCCAAAGATATTTTCCAAGTGTATTCAAACGAAAGAGTGCTTCAGGTCTGCATAGATCTTCCCAAAGTTACGGTAAAGGATGTCACTCGTTATAATAAATAAGCTACTACTACTATCTGAGAGATAAATGAAAATTGACGAATGTTTCTCACCTGCAACAGTAGATAACACTTTGCCAGTGCTTGGTGACGACCAGTCGAGAAGTAAACACGTCTCAGTTCTCACCGATTTCAAAGCTCAACGATCAAGAAAATTCAATTGTAGAGTCTCGAATATTCTATACTGTAAGTTTACCAGGCGATTCGCGAGCGAGGGGACCGGTATCGTCGACACAAAGGATCGTTCGCGTAGCTTCCGTAGTCACGAATCCGGAGATCATTTCCGTCGATTTAAAGTCGTACTTTGGAATCATCCACGGCCCCCGGAAAATAACGAACGCGTCGTCGTCGGGGGTTGGCCCGGTGGGCCAATAATAGTGGAAAGATGGGTGGACGCGCGTCGCTGGTATAAAGTTTCCGGATGTATTAGCCACCCGTCGAATTAGCGTTGCGAGAAAATGCCCTACTCGGTGTCGATCCCAGGGGAAGCGAGGCAGCACGGTCCCCCTTGGTTCCGTTGGGGTGAACGGAAAGGGGGCACCCTCGAGGAAAGGGCGGGGCCCGGTACAAAAGGGGCCCCGAAGAAAACCAACCCCTGGGTGGAGTTACCATCCCCCGTGTATATATGGTTGTGTCGTGGTCCTGGTGGGTGCAGAACACGGTGCACCATCGTGCGGTGAACATCTCCGTAAGTCTTTCATGGGACACTCGAGGATCTCGTTTCGAGTTCAACGTAACCGGTGACAGTTCCACGTAAACGCTTGCGTACAGGTATCAAGGTGGTGAATCGATGGGAGGATCCTACGAACGGAGTTTCAGTGTACACGGAATTGTTTAGTGCGTGGGGAAATCAGTGGGGCGAGGAACTTTGAGTATCGTCGAAGATCGCGTACACCTCGACCGTGGCAACATGTCCCGCAGCTTTCTCGTCGACTCGCTGATCGGCAATAATTCACCACCCGCGTACCCGTTGCCTTATTACGGCAACCAACTGCCCAGTTACATGTTCAACTTCTTCAATCTGGGATTGGGCTATCAACCGATCAGACCTGTACCGAGGCCACCCACCATGCACGTCCCGGTTCCTATCAGTCCGCCAGGGTTGGGCGGTATGCCTGTTCTTGGACAGAGTCCTCCGTCACCGTTGAACACCTCTGCGAGCAGACTGTCAGGTAAATAGTTGTATTAATCGAGGGTGTAACAGACCTGGGGGTAAATAGGGTGGTGTGAATGTTCTTTGGTGGATTTGAGGAAAGACAGTGACGCGAATGTTCTTTGGTTTAGAATAGACGGGTTCTACGATGTAAATATTCCTCGCAAGACTTGAGGAAAGAGGGATGTAAGTATTCCCTACTAGACTTAACTAAAGAATAATCTTCGCGATGTAAATATTCCTAGTTATACCCGATAAAGAGACAGGTTTCACGAATAGGATACAATTCGAACGAAAGTGTTTCGACGCGAAAGAAAACAGTAAACCGAGTTCCACGTTTCCCTCCCGATTTCAACGAGCCCCGATACCCAAGCTCCGTTACTTTTTCAGACGTCTCGGCGCCCAGCGAGTCGCCCTCGCGCAACAGCACCCCGACGCCACCGCCAAAGTCCCCCAACTCCATGAACAACAGCTCGAAACGGATTCGTACCGCGTTCACGAGCACGCAACTGTTGGAACTGGAACGAGAGTTCTCGTCGAACATGTACCTGTCCCGATTGAGGCGGATCGAGATCGCGACGAACCTGAGACTCTCCGAGAAACAAGTGAAGATCTGGTTCCAGAACCGCAGGGTGAAGTACAAGAAGGAGGACCTGCCCTCCGGGCAGAGTCAGAAGTGTTGCTGTCTGAGGACCTGCGGCAAGAAGAAGGACGATTGCGGGGACGAGGCCACGGGACGAAAATGCGATCAAGAGGAGGACACTTCGACGTCGTTGCGAAACGAGAAGACCGAGATGCTCGAGAAACTCGTCAAAGTTAGCTACGAGGAATCCAACGGTGGTCACTCGACGGATCGTTTCGAGCGTTCGATCGCCTATACGGTGGACAATTCGCAATTTCGTCGGGAGAGTGAGGGGAAATTGAATCTTTCGAGGGTAGGCGGGATGCACGATCGTCCGGACCGCGAAAGGGACGCCCACGATTTGTCCAGAGGCGCGAAAAGGGCCAACGGCGAGGTCCGAGACACGATGGACGATAAAAGGAGACGGACCGACGGGACGTCCGGTTATCGGAACGCGATTCAAGAGGCTATCGTCGCTCCGGTGTTCAGGAGCATCGAATGCACCAAGCACACCGTAGAACGAATCGTCAATTCGTAGGAAACGATGCTGCAGCGGCTTCGATCGCCGTGGTTTTACCATTTCGAATGACAATTCTGCCAACCGGCTCGCGATGGTTACGTCGCTGTGTAAATACCTCGATACTTGTAAATATTGTGGATATATATATTTTTCTACGACCCCGAATCACGGATTGTATATTTTTCATATTTACCATTCTTAAGGAGAATAAAGTGGATCGTTCGAATTTGTCGCTGTATACTTCGCACACCCCAACACACGAGATCGTTTGAAATTGTCACTGTACCACGTCCAAAAATACACTCTTTCAAACTTTCAATACGCTCGATGGAAACGTGTGATTTCCCCCGTGGACGTCGTACGGTTTCTCTTTGTTCTTCCATACGAAAACAACGGGTCTGAACTGCACGAACGATAGAAATACGCATCGGTCCCAAATAAGGCCGAATACACGCTTTGAAACGAATCGTTCGAAATTCGTCGCTGTATACTTGAACGCAAACGCACCTTTCGCATACGGCCGCAAAACCGGTCCGGTTACGGACATCGAAGCGACCGCGTGTTTATCCGTCGCGTTATTAAACAGCGAACGGTAGGCGGATGGATTCCAGCGGGTGCTCCTGGAAATGACAATTTGACAGTTTAACGATTCAACGAGAACCTGGCTAGCTGCGTGCGTCGGATACGCGCGCGGATATTAATTAATTCCCGGTGCCTCGTGAAACTCGCACGTTAAATTACACGGGCCCGATCGATAAATATTTTATTAGGTGAAATAGACGGGGGCAAACCCTTTTCGTTCGGGTTGGTCTCGAGCGTACGTTGATACAGGCGAAATACCGATACCGAAGTTATTGATTTTCGCAGGACACTGCCTGGTCGCTGTTAGTTATTGCTGACGTCCTCGTCGACGTTGCACACCACTTGTCCGATTATTTATACGCGGAAAGTTCGTCCGACGAAAACAACGAAAAATACAACAAGAATACAAAAAAAAAAAAAAACAGTAAAAAAAAACATTCTTTTTATCTACGTTGAAACGTACCGACGAATTTATCGGTCGGCAAATCCCTACGGACGAATATCTTTTTTCTTCTCTCCACCCCTCCATCTACCCAGAACCCCGACGTTTCTCCAGTAAATACGACCGAAAAGATTAAAACGCGTTCGAGCGATTCGTACGCATCGGTACGCGAGTATAAAAAATTTGGCCGAAAAATTCCCTCCGGATTCGAGAGGATCCAATTTGCCGCTCATGGTCCACCATCGATTTCCCTAGATAAGAAGATAAGAAGCGCGCGTTGGTTCGCTACCGTTAATTCCATCGGTTTTTGTGGACAGAGATTGTCACGATTTATCGTAAGCGGGTTATTCTTACGCGTGTTTGCACAAGCAGTGTCCGATCCCTGATGAAATTGTGTCGAACAGTATCAGGAAAAAGTATTCAAGATTTAACATCGTTGCAAATTGTTAAAGACCCAGGATCTCACGTCCTCGAATACGATGAGAGGATTAATCGTTCCAAGTCAAAGTCTCTGGTAGCTGGCGGTTTCTAGAGAGTAAATCATTTTCAGTTCGCGATCTTCGGATCAATGCGGTGATAGGCGAAACTTTCCAGACTCACGAGAGTTACGGAGCCGAACTTCGTGTACACAGGTAGAGTGTACATCGATGTACTTTACTAATTACAAATTTAATACTCTTCGTTAAGACACGGGACTATTTTTACCTTTTTAATTCGAGATAGTTTCCAAAGAGGGTTAAATACCTTTGCGAACGAAATTTTCGTAAATTATTAATCTCCAATTCCTCGTAATTTCCAATTAAGCATTTCTGGATCGTACCGAGACAAATGTCAAGGAAAAGTTACGTTGGCGGATGAAAGGTGAAATTTTAAAGTCGTAACGACGAGAGGTATGAAAATGGATTCTGGAATTGAAATGTACCACTGTGCATGTGGAAATAGTTAACCGTACGAGTGGGACGAGAGTGGAACAGTAGGAGAGATTGGTACGTATCGGATTGACAAAGCGAGAATAAGAACCGGTGTTAAGGGTCTCGCGGAGAAAGCAACAAAGGTGAAAGATTCATCTCTGGTTCGCGTCGATGCAGCTCAGAGCTTCGAAAAGTGGGGCGAGGGACGCGATCGAATTCACGACCATTGTACACGAACGAGAGACAAGAAATTTTGACGCGTACACAGGAGGCGGGACAGAAGGGAACACGAGGACGTTCTCGCGATAATCGAAGAGGGAGATTACCAGAGGCAGGAGGAGAGTTTCCAAGGATTGGATACAGAGGATAACTGGAGTAAGCAACCCGACGCAGAGTCTCGACGATCAAAATTCGAGACGAGGACCGAAATATTCCAAGACTTCAACCGTCCTCTTCCTACTTCTGCGATCGATCCTGCAGACTCGTGTTCACACGTATCTTTCGTTTGTTTCGAGTGTCGTATTCTCTTCTAATTTTTCGGGGACACTCGGTGTAATTCTATGGTAATTTCAATCGAACGAGTAATCCATCTATCTAACTAAATCTTTTTATTTAATATTCATTTGTCGTGCAATCAATCTGGATAAGATACACCTTGACGAATGGCGACTTGATGGAGATGGAAATAGGAATAAATTGTGAAGAAATTTTCAGTGAAATTCTATGGTAATTTCAATCGAACGAGTAACCCATCTATCTAACTAAATCTTTCTATCTAATATTCATTTGTCGTACAATCAATCTGGATAAGGTACACCTTAACGAATTGCGACTAGATGGAGATGGAAATAGGAGCAAATTATGAAGAAATTTTCAGTGAAATTCTATGGTAATTTCAATCGAACGAGTAACCCATCTATAACTAAATCTTTCTATCTAACATTCATTTGTCGTAGAATTAATCTGGATAAGATACACCTTAACGAATGGCGATTAGATGGAGATGGAAATAAGAGCAAATTGTGAAGAAATGTTGCAAATCCTCGCGATTGGAACCCAGTTAAAAAGAAATCGAGCTTAGAATAGAGTACAAAGTCAAAGCCAGCGACAAGGTGAAAGATTATAGATAAGATACACCTTACCGACTACATGGAGATGGAAATAGGAGCAAATTGTGAAGAAATTTTGCAAATCCTCGCGATTGGAACCCAGTTAAAAAGAAATCGAGCTTAGAATAGAGTACAAAGTCAAAGCCAGCGACAAGGCGAGAGATTGTAGATAAGATACACCTTAACGACAGGAACGACGATAAAATGGAGATGGAAATAGGAGCAAATTGTGAAGAAATGTTGCAAATCCTCGCGATCGGAACCGGGTTAGAAAGAAGTCGAGCTCAGAGTAGGGTAGAAAGTCAAAGACAGCGACGAGGCGAGTGGAGCGTAGAAGAAGCAGAGTCGCGGTCACCGGAGCGTAGTTGGTCATTGTTGGCGAGAAATCGACCGTGGTGGCCGTAAATCCTGGAAATTTGTCAAGAGGGCCCCCACTTTGGGTTAAATTTAAGGTAAAACGTAGTTAATGGTGTTAAGGAGGAACGCGACAATGCTCGGGGGCACTCTCGTATCCTCGTCGATCGACAATGGGACACTTGTGTCGCCTTGGTTCGCTCAGCGGGCGAGCCGAACGCGAGGAACCGGCTGCCTTTTTTTCCTTCATCGGTCCCCGGGTTTGTCGTGGCCCATTCACCAGGCCCGCCAAGTCCTACGGAGCCCGTTCCGTCTCCGCTCGGTTCATTCAGCTCGTGGAAACGAGGAAGAGAGGACCGTAGAATCCGATGAATGAGCAGCTCTTCGAGAAAAGTCCGAATCAAAAAATTGTCACCCTCGCGTTTCGCTTTCTTCGGTTCCACCATTGGTCGTCGTTCACTCCGAGAGACGTTTCCCGCTAAACGGAAGGGCGGTCGGTGCTTTTCACGACCGTCTCCTTCCACGATTTTAAAGGACCTTTAGCCGGCAGCGTCGAGACGCTGCGAGTTTCGCGGTCTTTTAATCCTTATCGTGCCAAGGTGGGGTCATTCGAGGACCTAGATGTACGTCTTTACGAGGTCATTCTATAACCGTTGGAAGCAGCTCGCAATTCTCTCGCCTTTTATTACCAATCTCGTTCGTTAAATTCAAAAAGGAAAGAAATGGAACTGATTTTTGCGATGAAATTGAAAAGGTAGAGAACAACCTATACAATCTTCGCGCGTTAGTTTCTTTTCTTTTATTTCACTCGGTAATAAGTGGAGATTGCATCGAAACAGACCAGTATCGCAGAGTGCATAATATGCACCTGCATTCGAGGGAGTGGGAACGAGTCGTTCGATATCGTGATCGCGTCTGCTTTGAATAGTTGTAAATCGAATACAGAACGATAAGAGTGCATCGTTCTAAACTATGGTGGTTTTACTAGATTTGTCACGGTTGATAGAATCGGTATTGAAACAAAAATAGTATAATAATGACTGGTGTAACGATAAAAAGGCTATAGAAGTTTTTAAGAACTCACATTGGTAAACGTCTACTATTCCACTTTGGTAATGTTAAAGTCCAACTCGAGTTCATTATTCCCCATCGAATACTCTTCGAAGTGTCGTTGTGATTCATTGAAAAGTCTCTCAGCTGAAAAATTTCTAGAATTCGACCTTCGAGAGTGGAAACACCGAATGTTTACGTATTCGTCGTCGAACGACGAAACTCATCGGGTCGTTCGCGTCGTGTTTCGGGTTTTACGGGCCGAGAGCACGGCGTATCCTCGTGGCTTTGAATTAGTTTCGGGACGCGGAGTACGCTGTCTTACCTCGCATTGGAGCTAGGCTAATGAAAGAGCGCACCGCGAACCTCGTCGTAATTGCGTTATCGTCTCGGTGCGCAGTGAGTTTTCGGCTCTGTCTCTCCACTCGTTCCGCCAATGCAATTTTCTCCGGAGACCAACAGTCGACTCGCGTAACCCGGCCCCCTGTGGTCGTGGTTCGTTTAAATCTCGAAAGACGATCTACGACGAAGGAGAACACTTGACGAATTTCCTCCGAGGTTGAATTAAATTATTAATTTATAATCGAATCGCTTCCGGTTCGGAGTCGAGGGTCTATGTAACGTTAAGAAAGAGTCGAATTCGAGCAATTTGAATTTTCCAACAGAGAAACGTCCATCTCGCTGGAACTACCGACAGAGGAGCACAAGAATATTGAGTAACTCTAAGTAACTTGTGTTTCCATGTATCGTAGGCAAAGATTCGTCTTCGATCTTCGACAAAAATCAACCTACAGGATTCTGATTCTTACAAACTACACGAATGATGGAATATACTACCGATATGAATTTTCCAGTCGAGAAATATCAACGATCGCGCTGAAACTCGGACGATTAGCGGATGGAGGATTAGTGTACCCCTCTATAGGGGATCGAACGTGCGTGAATCAACGTTGGATAGTACGCGCTACCGATAGAACCACGCTCGGTTAAATGCGCAAATATTCACGAGATTTTACAAACAGAGTCGTCGAGTAGTTTCGCGTAGTTTGATGAAAAATGTGTCATCGATCTTGGGAACGCGGTCCGGAAGTTTCGTCGTATTCGTCCGGTTTTTCTTCCGATCGTCGTGAGCGTCCGGTCCAGCTATCGCGTTGTCCAACCGCGATCCGTAAATCCTGTATCGACCTAAATGATTCTGGGATTGCATCGTCGCCGGTGGTCGAGCTGCAATTCAATTTTCCGGGCCCTCGCGTGCTCAAGCTCGTCACGCCTCGAATTGAATCCGATCCCGGGCTACGCGAACGATATGCAGATATGGCCAGCCAGCTCCTTTACAAATCTATTAACATTTGAGCCGTTTGAGAGACAGAGCCGTGTAGCTGGATAGAGGTAGATAGACGCGGAGCCGTGTTTCCAGGGACACCGGGAATTACCGTGATCCCCGGCTAACGAGGAGTTAGATAATTAGGCACGTTTCGACTTTGTGTCGCTGGAACTTTGACGAAAGCGAATTAAACTGGCCTCGGGGGCGGTTGGCGGACTCGTTGACGGCATACTAATCTCATTAGGTGCGTAGCCTTCGTGGTTTTCCATGGCTGACGGTGAGTAGCCCGGTCGTACCTACTGTGTGTAACACCATTCGTGCAAAACTCGCGAGGAAACCGTGTTGCACGGTGGATAGTGTCCGGATGCAATGGTACGGTTATGGTATCGGAACGTATTGGCGATTATATTACCGTAATCGCTATTGGAATTGTAATTACGTGGCGATACGGTGATTACCATTAGCCCCCGTGGTATCGGGAAATCGGTGGCTTTGGCCATTAGGATTGCGAGGACGAGAACGAAACGGCGACACCCGAATGATTTAATTACTTCGATCGTGTTCGCGCGGCGATAATAAATGTACGACACGGCCCGCGACCGTAATCCCGCGTAACATTAATCGCGAGGAAAAGTCAAAGTGGCAACGTTAACGTTGATAGGTCGTTCTCGTGTTCCCTCGTCGGGCAAATCCACGACGTGATCGATGCGCGGAAAAGGCCCCTCGCCATTCTCTAGGAGTTCTCGTGTATCAAGATGTTCCTCCGGACGAGTTCTTGTACGTTTAGATGTTACTCTACACGAGCTCTCCTACATTGAGATGTTTCTCTGTACGAATTCTTATCAACTAAAATGTTCCTCTATGTGAACTCTTACATGTATATGATATATATATCTAAATGAACTAAAATGTTCCTCTATGCGAACTCTTATGTACATGATATATACATCTACATGAACTAAGATGTTCCTCTATACGTGTTCTCATATATTGAGATGTTTCTCTGTACGAATTCTTATAAACTAAAATGTTCCTCCACGTGAATTCTTATGTACATGATATATATATATCTATAAGATGTTCCTCTATACGAGTTCTCATACACTGAGATGTTCCTCTATACGAGTTCTCATACATTGAGATGTTTCTCTATACGAATTCTTGCAAACTATTGGCTTGTTCGGAAAGTGAATTCGTTTTCCAAAATGGAGAATACATAATTTAATAAAATGTTGATACACTCTGAAAAAATCATGTTTCATTTTCACCAGAAAAAAAACGAAATTACTTTCCAAACTAAGATAAGATGTTCCTCTACACGAACTCTTACGTACTAAGACGTTCCTCTATCCGAGTTCTCACACACCGAAGTATTAATCCATACGAGTTCTCTTACATCGAGACGACCATCAATTACGTTTCACGTATCGAAAGTATCGTGAAAAATCTCGAAAGATCACCGAGAAACTTTCCGAGTGACAACGCGACTACAATTCCACGACCACGCGTCGAAGTAACATCGACAAGAACCACCAGTGTATCGTTCGTACTTCTCGATTCGAATCGTGAACAGGTCGCACGGTCCGACGACGAGACGACTCGAAAACGAACGAAATCCCCTGACCGCTGAATTTCACACGATACGACGGAACTCCGTCTGTCCACTGTTCGTTACGTACGAAACGGTGGGATTGCTCGGTCGTAGGAAGGGTGGGATACGTGGAACGGTATCAACGAGTTCGAGTTCGAGTTCGAGTTCGAGTTCGAGTTCGACTCGCGACACTCGATAAAAACTGTGGTCACGTTGGTGACAGTCGTGGGGTGGAAACCGCAACGGTTTCTCGCGCCCTGGAAACAAAAACGGGGCCGGAAAGGGCGAGGAAGCTGCGACCAGGGAGACACGTAGATCGAGTGGTACCGAAGAAAAGAGTGACGGTCGTGTAACCCCCCGTAAGTAGGGGGCAGAGAAACGTAGAAGGAGAATCGAGGCTTTCCGGTTCCGGGGGCGCGTTAATTCATTTCATCTTATGCGAGTAGTGAAGTGGCGCTCGATCAGAGGTGAAAAGAGTCACCGCGACAGCGCTCGAGTGCCTCGCCGAATGGCGGGGGCCGCTAGGTACCACTCGTGGCTCTCGAAGGGGGGAAACCAGTGACAAGACGACGGGACGCACACGGGTGCGGGCACTCGAGACTCGAAACCGTTTTACACGGTGTCCTCGTTGCGTTCTGTCGCGGTGCACCGCGGGACAATGGCGCTCGCAACGTCAACCTTTGAGAATCCCTTTCCAGCGAACGACGCGCAACCAGCACCGCGACGAATCGCTTCGCACGCGGGGCGACTCGCGCGTTCCCTTCACCTCCCCTCCTCTGCTCTGCAACTACCACGATCGAGACTCGGTCCCGTCCATTTTCGTCCGGTGGACGCGAAGTCTCGCTTCGATTATTTAACGACAATTTCGACTCGTTCCCGTTACGCGGCCCGAGATATTTTAAACATCGAACCCAACGAACCTGGTAAAATTCATAACCGGTTGTTAGCCGCACTCGAGCGACTTCCAAACGCATTTTTATCGAGAACGATCGTCCCCTCGAGACGATTTCTCGATTTTCGTCTCGTCGAGAACGAAACCTCTCCGCGACACGATATTAGCCTCGATTTGTTCTCATCGCCAAGAAGTGCGATCCCTGCACGAAACTTGGAACATCCGCGGACAAACGACGCGACACACGACGCGAACTAAGGTACACCGTTAAACATTTCCGTGGTTCGGAGTTTAGGTATTCGTCGCCGGAGACAACCGGAATTTGTTGTCCCCCCGTGTTCCATTCGCGGCGGTACGGTAATGCATTTTCAACGTGTCCGCGTTTCCGCGTGAAATTCACGTATTCACCGTATACGTTACTTTCGTCGGACCATATTTTATTTACTCGTCGTTCGTGGTGGAATACATCTTCGCGGAGCGTTCTTACGTGGTTCGATACTCCTCGTTTAACGACGTTGCGCGACCCGTGGACGAGAATTCACAATCGAAGTCGATTTTTTTGTATCGCGAACAGTGTCTCGCTTTCGACGCAAAGAGGGAATTATTACGGGTGGTTGGAGCGAGATCGCGGTAGCCACGTTCTCCTCGTTCCTTTGGCGTCACGACGCCCGCCGCCTCTCAATGACCGCGCACAAAACTACGGGAGCTTTTTCGGGAGAAAACGCGACGGTGCACCGTGCAGCTTTCGCATTGTGAAACGGAACTGCATTGTGCAGGGGGGACCGAGGGATCGCGAGCATTGCCGATTTCATCGGGCGACCGGTTAGCCACTGCAGCTACGCGCACTGTGCACGACCAATGACGCGGGGATAATTCCGTTGCACCGCCCACAAACACGGCGAACCTTTTGCCTGCGAACGATTTTCAAAGGCACACACGCAAAGTCGGAGGAATTCTAGAGAGTCGTGTGCTGTCATTTCGACGGCCATTGCCGAACTCGCGAACACGGGGACTTGTCATCGATGGGAACTAATTTACGAACTTCTCATTGTTGACCCGTGCGGCCTCTGTACGCTTTTCGTTCGCCTTTCGGGTCGAGAGTATCCGGTAAATGAATCGGTAAAGCTGCCCGGATGTCCACGAAATGTGAAATGTACGAAATAGCGGTTATTGTAGCAACCATTGGGTAGTTTTTACTGTGGAGTGTGGTAACGAGGGAAAATTTGTTTTCGATTGTATTCTTTTTACTCGATACTTCTCTCTCGTTGAGAAATATACAAGGGTGAACACGATGATGGAACAATCACTTGGAAAACAATTATATTTTTTCACTCGATACTTCTCTATCGTTAAGAAATATACAAGGGTGAACACAGCGATGGAACAATCACTTGGAAAACAATTGTATTTTTTCACTCGATATTGTTAAGAAATCTACAAGAATGATCCTCGTTCTGAAAATTTCCAAGCATCACTTTCGTATTTAGCTTCTAACACAGAAACTTTAAAAAATACTCCAATTTCCCGACCACGATCCACGAAACACCCAGTGGACGATTGTTCCTCCCCGGAACCAATCGAAAAATTCAAAAACTCGCTCGACTCGTAACAAACGTGTCTTCGGTCACGATGAGACGTTCCCAAACGGTGAAAGGGTCCGCCTCGTTTTCCCGATAATTCGAAACGTAATGAAAAAAAATAATCCCGATGCGTGAAACGATCCCGATTCCCGTGAGTTTCTCTACGCGCGGACGTTGAAAATGTGGTTTTCGACGAGTCATTAGACGATCGTTACGTCAGGCAGGTGCGTGTCCAGCGTGTTTTACCTGCGCCGTGTTTGATTTTCGTGTTTCACCGTGAAACGCACGCGTGTCCCACGCATCTGCGTTGTTCGGAGCGTGTTGGTCGAAAACCGTGGCCGCCACTTTCAGGAAATTACTCGGGGACCGACGCCGGGTCGGTTTAACCGAAAGCCTGGCCGACCGTGACGATCGGATGCTCGAAGGGTTAATAATCGAACAAAGAAGGAAGCCGGTTGCAATAACGTCGGTTTCGATTCCACGTTACAATTTCCACTACTTTCCCGCCCGTAATCGATACCGTCTAATTGTGTTTATTATACGTTTCTCGTGCGCGATCACGTATCCATCGTCCGAAATTTAAAAACTCGTATCGGTTGATTCGCGAAACACCGGGATCCACCGTGGGACCAAACCAGCTACTCAATTTCGGCCAAATTAGGCAAACATTTTACAGGTACTTTAAAAACATTTATAGACAAACAAGCGTGTACGAATAATAAAATTTCAGCACTGCTGAAATTTGACATTTCGAATCGGCTGGGCACCGTATCGGCACGACTCGAGTGCAAAGGGTTAAAATACGAGAATTAAATATTCGTTGACAGAGTTTGCACAGTGCACGATCGATAGATTTGTGTCTCGAGTTTTAAACGTGTTCGAGGAGAAGCGATACTTTGTACGCGATTTCTTCTTTTTATTAGTCGCTAATCGTGACCGTTTCGGAACGTGCGTTTCGGTTTGTGAATATTTGAAAAGTTTCGTCAGTAAAGAAACGCATCGTTCGTGGAAATACGAATGTTTCATCTACCGAATTACGCTCGAGCAATCGATTCTTTGATAAAGTTTCGATGTTTCGAAATGTCGGGGGAACGGTGCCCGATGGATAATCCCGTAGCGTTCTAAACGTCGTAAGAAACGTTGTTCGGGTCCGCTCGGTCGCGCGGTAGCGAAATACCGAAATGCAAATGAGCATCTGTCGCATCTGCGGCGGAGATTGATTTACAAGTCGGATGGCACGCAACGAGGGCTTTGGTAACGCGTAGGTACGCGATGATAGGCAAAAACTTGAACGAGAGCGAACGATGGTCGAGATCGTTTCGTTGAATCGTTACGTTTATCGCCGGTTCGTTCTCCGTGGGAAGAGCTCCGTTTACGCGCGGGTTTTCACGCGGATTTTCACGTGGAATTTTATTCTCCGCGCGGAACGACGAACGAGAGAAATCACGAAACGGGGGAACGAAGAGGAGCCCGCGACGAGTAACGCGCGATAAATTTACCACCTCGTGCTTTCTTTTTTCACGATTGGTTATTTATCTCGAGATCGTTTCCCGCGAAAGACACGCATACATGACAAACGACGCGATCGCGTCGAACGTGAATCAACCGTGCGCGAAATACACGCGTTGCAAATACGATTTTCATCACGGAGAATTAGAGTCTCGATAGTAACGAACAATGTTGCTAAATCCTGCACAAGGTGTAACGGTACGCGCGATTACGTAACGCGGTGTTGGTGAGATGTGAGGGAGAAGAAAGAAAAAAAAAAATCGGGCTCAGCCGGGATTTGAACCCGGGACCTCTCGCACCCAAAGCGAGAATCATACCCCTAGACCACTGAGCCTGTTGAGGAAATTGTGACTTATTATAGAATGTCACCGGTTACCGTAACACACTTGTTACGTCGCGCGCCGAATTAATTACTTCGTTTCAAGGTTTCGTAAACGTCACGTGTATTAATTACCGAAATGACCGATGCGTCCCGAGCTGCGATTAAAATTACACATACGGGCCGCGTGTTTGTTAAGCGAAACGGGAACGAGGACGAGATTAAGTGTCAATAATTTTACCGATGATTAACAAATATTTGCCGGCGATAACGCGTATCGCTACGATCGAACGAAACGAATTAGTTTGCTTTCTCGTTCTGATTAGCGATTCCGTTCGTACACGAGGCGTTACGCGTGCAAGTGAACGAGTGAAATGTATAGATATATATAAATGTAAGCTTCGAGAAAAATGAAAGATACCAGATCACCGAGTCGTGCAAATCTTTCTTTCGAAATAATAGAATACAGATTTATTTCTCGAGATTCGTACTCCGTTCGATATTTTCACGTTTCTACGTGAATATATATACATACATACATACATATATAGGGATAGAGAGAAACGTAGCAAAGAGTGAAAGTATCCACACGTTGAAACGGAAACGGAGCACGTGAAAATGTTCGCCTTCACCTTGGCACCGGTCGAAAGATATTCTTAAACTCTCGCTAACAAGAGTGCCGTGTAATGACCTCTCGAGTAAAAATATTCGTGCACTCTTATCTTGTGCGTCGGAAACGAACGTTTCGATCTTCCCGTGATGATTATCTGTTCGTTCGTGTTCGACGTTCAAACATTCGTTCGTTTTAAAATTTACCACTCGCTCCGGAAGACACTTCGAAAACTTCCGACGCGGAAGATTTCGAATTGAAAAGGAAATAACGAACGTTCGGGCAATTGGTTGTCCGTTCTGGTTATGTAAATTATTAATCACGAAAGCTTCCAGAAAGATGAAAGATACCAAATCACCGCGTCGTGAAAATCTTTCTTTCTAAATAATAGAATACAGATTTATATCTCGCGATTCGTACTCCGTTCGATATTTCCACGTTTCTACTTTGAATGTTATTTATCGTTGGTCGCTACCTGCAAATGTAACCTCCTTTCTTTCCGCAACGCGAACGCTTATAACCGATACGTAATAGCACTTACAACCGATACGTAATAGCACTTACTGCGAAATTAGGGGAACACTCTGTGCACAGGGTGACCTACTTTAATCTACAAATGGACTTATCGATAAGTGTACGGTGCATTAAGAAAGGAAACGTATTCGAGGTCGTGTCAAGGTCGCGTATTTATTTCCAACCGTTGGAAATTACTTCTCTCGATATTGTTTAAACGAACGATACATATTCTTCACGGATAAAATTTATTTCGCGAAACGATAACTTCTCGCCCTATCCTTCGCACTCGAGACTTCTTTGATACCAGAAACGACGCCTCGAGAAAATCCTTCAAGTCGTAAAATTAATCCGGAATAAAACAATTTTTGTATACTTTACATATATGCATTTACACTCTACGAGAACGTAATATTTCAATTCCAATTTCAATTCCAAAAACTACAAAGTTCTCCCGAATTGAAAATAGTACACCGAATTAAGTAACGATCGTGGATCTCCTCTCGAATAAAAGAGTTAAAATGTATTTAAAATTTTAACTAAAGAGCTTCGTCTTTTCTCGGTTGATAATTACTGCAGACGCGCGGGAGGCGACGCGAAAGGAAATATTTGTTCCGAACTTCCGGTAACATCTCGGCGACAGTGTTCGTAATTTTGCATCACGGTTGCTCAAGCTTCCAACGTACTATAATGAGCAAGCTCGCGAAAGTCGAGACCCGCTTCTAAGTACAGAGTCTGTCTTAGTGTACGCGTCGGGCATCCTTGGAAAGGAAAGTGTCGCGCGACGACGACAGCCTGGATCTCCATGGGGATTCGTTTCGCAACGAAATTACTCGCACGTCTAACAAGACACTTGTTACCAGCCGTTATTCATTTCAACCGTTACAACGACTCGTTTGTAGATTGTAAATTGATCTCATTCCATCGATCGAGTCGCGATCAATTGGACGAGAGAATTTTTCCACGAGGCGTTCAATTGTTCAATTTCTTAAGAAACGAGACCACCGTTTAGAAATTGAGTAAAAGTGTTGGAATTTAACCATTCGGATCTGCTGAGTTTCAACGAAATTTGAGATTCAAGATCACGGTCAAGATACTGAGTCTTCTTTTGTTCGTGAAGACTGGTTCGAAGTCGATCTTGTACGTGAACGAGCAAAAATTGAAAGAGTATTTTTCCAGATAGTTCTCATCGTTGACTTAGATAGGGAAAATAAATTTTCATTCACCGGTACAGACGAAGCAAGTGAGACACTCTTGCGTTGAATCGAATACATCGTATCGGTTGGATAGGTTTCGTGTCTTCTTAAATTTCAAATGGATTTCACTGTACACTCGAACGAAAGAAAAAGAAAAATAAGAGTATTAAAGACCTCTAAACTTTCTATAGTAGAAACCAATCGATGGAGAATCCTGTATTTTAAATCCATCGAGAAACATCGATGTCTTATATACATCCATTTTTAAACATCGGTAGCTTCGATACGTCAGTTTCTCAGCTTGTTATAGCTAAACACTCGTATTCCACGATCCGATCAGTACCTTTCCGTTCAATTCGAAGTGTCGCGAAGTGTCGAGCTTAACGAGTTCCTTTCCCAATGGAAAACCCGGTCACGTGGACGCGCAAACGTTGAAGTTGACGAAGGACCTAACCCGGACCACGATTGCCCCGTATTTGTCACAATTAGCACCGTGAAATAACCAGTTAATTTCGATCTACCCTCGTGACACGGGCTACCGAGTCGCGTTACTCGTGTAACGAAAGAAATAAAAAAAAAAAACAAAGAAAAATACTCATTGTACGGGGTCGCTCGAATTCGGCGCGAGAACACGGTGCGTCACCCTTTTCGGTGTCGCGAAACGCAATCGTGGGGCTGGGCCTTCAGCTGGCCGTAAAGGGTCGAAAGAGAGAGAGAGAGATTTGTAGCTGTTCCACGATCACCAGACTGTACCGGGACGAAATTTAATCTACTATCGACACACGTCGAGACCTCGTCTCTCGATTCCGGCCGAGTCTCGGGGCGATCGTGCAAAGTGGACACAACCGAGCGAACCGACCTAGGTCTTTCGGTTACGAATGTACTCTCGATTGGCCAGAGGCGATTCACGGACCTCTTTCGTGACGTTTCGGATCCAGTTAGTATACCTCGTGGTTCCTTGTCAATAGAATACCCTCCGAAACCGGGAGATTATTCCTGGCGAACATCTCCGGCCATCGATCCTCCGAGTTTACCCTTCCGGTGACGGATTTTAGACACGGCTTAGGACGAGTTTCAACTACTGATCGTTTCCTTTACGTTTGGGACAGATCGCGGAGACGTTGCTACGGATAAGTGTGTTGTCGATTCTTGTTGCATCTTTCTTTTGTCGATCGTCGTTATTGGGCAAGGGAGCAGATAGTTGGAAGGATAACATTGTCGACTCCAAAATGTCACGTATATTTATATATTTGTTCACAGGGATTAGATGAAGTTTCATTGTTCTTTTTTCTGGTTATTGCGCAGAGTCTGAAGAAAGCGATAATTTTCTCGATTTCAAAGTATGGCGCCTTGTTCTCGGTTCGTAGACATCGGATGAGTCTTTTCTTACCACGTCGGGAGTACGAAGAAAATGATACAATTATCGACTTTGAAAGTTTATAATTTACACGCGTGTTCTCGTTGCTAGGGACAGATAGAAAATTTCCCCTTTCTTCGTTACCGCGTCCAAAGTCCAAAGGTCAGTGTAGATTCTAGACGTCTCGATCCTCGGGTTGCTCCGAAGTTCGCCTTTTAACGTCACTTTAACGGGTCCCGATACCGATCTTGCGATCGTTCCTCCACCGAGAAGGGCGATAGGGAAGTAGAAGAGTTTTCCACGCGGTTTCGAGTCTCGTTCCGTGAAAATCCGATGGTCCGGCGATCGGTCGGCTCTCGTTCTAGCAAGAGGCGCGTCGATCGTGTCCGTTTCACGACGATCGACCGCCCGGTTCTCGAATCTCGCCGAGTCACCGCGCTAATCCTTATTTAACCCTGGAGTCTATCGGCAGGATCGAACGACGGGGATTAACCTCACCGTTCCACAACAATGGGGCACACGAGAGGACTGGGCCACTTAACGCCAAGGTGGTGCACCGTCGGTTCGGCTCGGTATCTTGATCGGTCGGCACCGAGATCGCGCGGAAAGTTGTCAGTCCTCGTTGAGATGCGTGTCAGCAGCGGTGACCGCCCCGTAATGGAAATTGAGTAAGGAATGCAATTAGCGGGGACACCGGGGCTACGAAAGCGACAATTAGTGGTGACACGCCTGACACGCCGCCGGTGCTTAGACAATGCGATAATAATGATCGTTATCGGCACGGATATCGGAAACGGAGATATCTCGAGCGCGTCGTAACCTCGTTAATTAATTAACGTCCTTTAACGCGACGAGTGTCGCGTAGAGACGCGTAGCGAGATCCTTGACGCGGAAAATTCGCCATCCGAGACTTTCGATGCGAGAAATTCGGTAACCAAGATACTCGATACGGAAACTTTGGTAATCGAGATCCTTGACGCGGAACGTTTCGCGAGTGAGACCCTCGGCACGGAAAATTTGACAACAAGGATACTTTGCACGGAACATTTTCCAACCGAGATACTTTACACGAGAAATTTTCCAACCGAGATTCTCGAAGCTGAAAATTCGATGACAGAGATACTCGATGCGGAAGAGTCGACAATCGAGATACTCGACGGGGAAGATTTGACATTCGAGATACTTGACACGGAAAATTTTCCAGCCGAGATACTTTACACGGGAAATTTTGCAACCGAGATTCTCGATGCTGAAAATTCGCTAATCGAGATCCTCGATGCGGAAAAGTCGACAACCGAGATACTCGACACGGAAAATTTCACATCCGAGATACTTTACACGAGAAATTTTCCAACTGACATACTTTACACGAGAAATGTTCCAACCGAGATTCTCTACGCCGAAAATTCGCTAACCGAGATCCTCCATGCGAAAGAGTCGGCAACCGAGATATTTAACGGAGAAAAAATAACGAGAAGAGATTGTTATCGACGAAAATACGGACCATAAACAATAGTTACCGTCAAATACTCCTAAACCACCGAAACAACGATCGTTGGCAAACTTACAAAGTTCCACGTATGCTCGAGTTTGAAACCGTTCGAGAGTGGGTTTCTTGCAGGTCCGTTCGTTTCTCGGGGATAACCGTACAACCGAGTGGACTCGACCTCACGGTATGCAAATAACGTTTTTGGCCGCGCGGTGTACTCCGACAAATACACCTAGGAAGTTTCACGAATATTGCCCTTCGTTTAAAACGGACCACCGCGCCACGCAAATTAATTAATCTCCATAACTGGAGCGACGTTCGCTCAGGACATTCGGAACGAAAACGGACAGGACCGCTAGGAGCGGTTCAACGAAGGCCCCAGTCGTAATTATTCACCTTGGCGACGAAAATCGCCGACGTTTCGAGATTAATTAGAAGAGGGCCGCGCTCGCGCTCGCGCTCGCGCGCGCGTATACACGTCTACGTCGGTGAAACGCGCGCGTGTCCCTGCGCGCGGACCAACTCGTCGTTTCAAGTGCAGGGCCCGCGCTAATGAGGAATTTGCATAACATTAGCCACCCTTCGTCGGCGAATTAACGTCCCCTTCGTCGACGCTGACATAATGGCGGGACAATGAGCACCGGTTCCGTACCGGGAGACGTACCGCGCGTTAACCGGCTATAAAAAATCGTGCCCACTTATGTTTATGTTAATTTTATTTTCCAGCGAGACCAATCGCGGCCATTAAATCGGCCCGCGGTAAGGACGAAACGTGCGCGCGCGCAACGCGTTACTACCGGGCGTTAATTAGCTGCTTTCGCTCGGCGCGACAACGCGACATGCAAATGCGCGGCGATAAAAAAAGAAAAATAGAAGAGACGAGAAAAACCCTCTGTCCTTTCTACCTCTTCACGCTCGAGTCGAACGGTAATAATAGAAACCGGGTAACCGAAGTTCGACGAAACACCGAGTGGACGCTGACTACGTGGATGAGGTACCTCTTGTTACCGGGGTACACTGATCACGCGGTGAACGTCGCTCGAGATCCATCCGGAAATGCTTTTTTCTCTCGTGCGCATCGAAGCTCGTTTTTTATCGGTAGATACGGCGCGGGCCATCGACGGTGGAAGCAGGACTCGTTCGTTCGCCATCGACGTTTATTTTCGTTGAATTTCTTTCCCGCGGACGAGTGGGTAATTTAATTAGCTCGGGATTTTCCACTGAATTCATCTCCTCGGAAATAAAACGAGTCTTTAACGTAACGACGCTCGCGCAATTACGGTCCCCTTGATTTCGTCTTCCCACTCCCCCCGCACTCTCCACCTACCCTACTTCGTTCTTTACCCTACCTCGACGCCCGATAAATTCCAGATAATAAGATAAATTCCGGATAACGATTCTTTTCGCTTGTTTCGTACGATTCTGACGCGTTCCTCGATGACGAGCACTCGAGAGCCCACGTGCAGCGCTCGCGCGTAACGCTCAGAAAACGAGCACCACCACGCGGAATAAAATTACCGTACGAATCGCGAAACGGAACCGTCGCGGTCCCGTCGCTTGAATTCATCATGAACGTCGTTCGCCCGAGTTTAATTAAACTTTAAATTGAAAATTCCCTTTCCGAATCGCTATGCCCAACGCGAGCCCTACGTGGCGGTTTATTTTGTTTAGAGGGACGCGTACGTGCACCGTGAATCTCTTTCTCCGTGGATCGAGAGTAAAAAAAAGAAAAAGTCTTCGCGGGAAGACACACGTTCGACCCTATGTCTCTCTCGAACGTGGCACACGTGGTAACTCGCAATTTTTCGATTTAAACTCCAAGGGTTGGAAACGGTCGTTCAACGAATGGTGAGTTTTCCTCGAATGGAAATCTCCGCTTCGCGATTAATAACGAGTAATGGAAAATAACATCAACCTGGGGCTCGAAGACGAGATTAGCGATACAGTTCGTACTTATTTTACATTTCAATTACGAACGGACCGAGACGAGTTCTTACTCGGACGAGACCTCTCCTCTCGGTTAATGAAAATAATTACCACGCCGGTAAAAAGGATATAACGTCGTTGAAAGACACAGACGGAAATATACGTAAAAGGTAATCCCTCGCTCGAGATCTTAACCATTCTCGAACACGTGTGTCGTTCGATCGCGTTTATTAATCACGTTTAACGTTTCTCCTCGTTTATCGGCCAGATCGGGGCAAACGTTGCGCGAAACTCGCCAAATCTCTTGATTTATAGCCGTGCGCGAGTTTCGTTTCTCGATTGTTTCGAGCGTAGGAGGATAATGATTAATAGTTCCGCGATCAATCGACGCTGCCCTTACGGAAGTTGATACTTTATACACGGTGATGCCGGAAACTGTAAAACTTGATGATTTCCCTAGGGAGGTACGCGTGACTTCGCGATGGTATCGGGCGTGGATACACGGGCGAAACTCTCGAGACTCTCGGTGAGGGGCCCAGCCGAGTGAAAACTACGGGTTACCTCGTTACGTGCACGCTGCGCCAACTCGTTAAGCGTTTGCGGCGGGACGTTAGGTCAAGCCCGTAAGTACGGTAAAGCGTCACTTATCGGAAATAATAGGGAAACAGGACGACGTTCTCTCGACGTTCTCTCGAAATGAATTTCCACCCGATCGATCGAACGAACCGTGTATAAAACGAAACGGTATAATTTTTTCATTTCTTTCGTTTTACGAACCGGAACGGGACGAATCGAAGCGAACCGAGATTAGAATTCGGTGCACATTCGTTGCGATGTGATTTTCTTGTTTGGAAAATCTCGTTTCTTTCGGTGACACGATCATTCGATGTAAAAATTAGGAAATATGTTCGGTGCTGGTTTATCGAGGACGATGCCTCGATAATTGTACAGATAGAGTCTCTAAGAAAGAACAATATATCCACGGTTCAGTTTTCTCTCCGATGTATTTAACACGATTTATTCCACTTTCCAGGTGGGTTAGGAACTATGCAATTTCCTCGCCTCTGTACTTATCACGGTAACTTGTTATTTGCGAGTTACTGGTTAGCAATGGTACGCGTCGACGAACACTGCACGAAAGTTACGATTATTTATACAGAAGTGTAACCTCGAGAATTAGAATACGTTATTTGCGCAGTTAGTTACATCGGACTGTTATATCGTAATATTTGCAGGCGAAACGTGCAGTTTGGAATTTTTATGCACGGAATTAATTAAATCATTTCAGCTGAATCGAGGCCTTTTTCTTTTTCTCTTTTTCGTTCGAGTATTTTGGATCGAGGAGGGTGGAAAGAACTCTCTCGTCGAGAGAGTGATATTGTATTCATCGCGGTGGAAAATTTATTCATTGGATATAGATTAGGTACAGTCATTACTATCGGCGGAAAAATTATGCAATATGTTCGGTACGGTTTACTAAGGACGATGCCTCGATAATTGTGCAAATAAGTGCTCTCAAAAAGAACAATATATCCGCGGTTCAGTTTTCTCTCCGATGTATTTAGATATAATTTGCACGGTTGAAACAGCTTATCGAGAAGAGTAAACCGATTGTTCATCGAGCTCAAATATTTTAAGAGCGAGCCAAAGATCATTGAGAACGTTTCGTCACCTAGTCGTATTCCCATATTCTGTTCCATCTTTTCCAAGCATTGCTGAATCGCGAAACGAGTTGAATTATTCAGCTAATTCTTCCACAGCGATGATTGGATTTTGTTCGATCGACGATCACTGACACATAAAGCACTCCATTGGTCCCCTGACTCGAGCTTCCTATTCGAGACTGTGATTCCCGAATCGAAATTTTTATTTCTTCTTTAATTCCTATTTATTCAAGGCGTGCAATTTTTTGCACGATTAACGAAGAATAGTCTACATTCAACACCGAAGCAACGATGAACCTACATTCGTTCGCACCGAACCGTGTATTTATTTTTGAAATTAAGGAAAGGTGGAAATCAATTCATCGATATTTCCATAATCGTGATCACGGTAATAGGATCGTTGGTGGTTGAATAATTTCAAAGGGGAGTTCGAAGGAGGTCGAATCGACCGCTTCTCCAGTTCCAGTGTTAATCATGGTCGCTGGAATTTAATACGAAATGGGTTGTACCGTTGTTCACGATTTTATCGTCTGGTTGCACAGCCCTGGGTAATATCGCGTTACACACGGGACGACCTAATATTTCACGAGCGGCTCGGACCACCGTGGGACGCGCACGAATTTGAAATCGGTAGCGATGAAAAACATTGGAATGTATTACGATTCATGGCACGAGCCTGAAATTTTATCAGCCCGGCACGCCGCTGAAACGATCCCCGCGAGGATGAGAATCCAACGATTAAAACAGTCCCTGTAATTACGGTCGGTGAGAGTGGGAGGTGGTTTGCATCCTTAAGAGTTGCCGGAACTCTTGGAACTTCGAAATGCTTGGTGTTTCCTCGACGAAAATACTTTCTCGGCATCGTTAATCGTCGCCCTTTTGATCGATGATTCGAACATTCTTCGTTCTCGCGCTCAAATTGTTTTATTAGTGTAAACGATCCGCTCGAAGGGTTTCCTCGTGTCCTGAATATGAAAAAAAAGAAATCTTCTCCCCTCTTTCTTGAGAAATTTTAAGCTTTCGAGAGTGTAGCTTTAAAATCGCGAGTCGAGAATCGTAGAATCGAACGAGTTACGATTCTTCGAAAGATCACCGGGGAAAACAAAAATTTCCCTTCTTTTTCGAACCATCGGCGTTTCGAATGCACAGCTTTATAATTGTGAGTCACGGATCAAAGAATTGGCCGAGATACGGCCGCTCGAAACAACCCGTAGGCAAATATTTCGACGGGTTCGTCTGGAATCGACGTTTTCCTAAATTGGTGAACACGATGCCCCGGGAAGTAATCAACCGACTTGAAATTTTCATCGGGCGTAAAGTGAATGTTCAATTTTCGTACCAAGCTGGATTTTCTCGAAAAATTGTTGTTGCCGTGGAAACGAGCAAACAAGCTCGCGGCGTGTCTTTTCAAATTGGCGCAATTTCAACCATAATGATTCGTTCGTTAACGGAGCAAATTATACGAGAAAATTCGAACGATGTCGCGTGGTGCGTTGATCGATGCGAGAAAATTTCAATTCGATGCGAGAAAATTTCAATTCGATGCGAAAAAATTTCAATTCGATGCCAGAAAATTTCAATTCGATGCGAAAAAATTTCATTTCGATGCGAGAAAATTTCAATTCGACGCGAAAAAATTTCAATTCGATGCGAGAAAATTTCAATTCGACGCGAAAAAATTTCAATTCGATACGAAAAAATTTCAATTCGATGCGAGAAAATTTCAATTCGATGCGAGAAAATTTCAATTCATTGCGAAAAAATTTCAATTCGACGCGAGAAAATTTCAATTCTACGCGTCTCGTGTTTTTCTTTCCACCGAGAAAGATTTCAAATTATTGTCCGTTCCTCGATCCGTGGTACGAGATCTCTCATGCTCTTTCTCACCGTAGATTTAACGATTTCACTCCCGTCGAAATCGCTCCTTTTGTTGCCGATAAGAAGACGCTCTGCGCGAGTTCACGTATACGATCCCTCCAGCCGAGAAGACTGTCTACGTAGATTGCATAGCTTCTGATAGCTTATCGCGCGGCTAAGGCGAGACCGGGTCTACCGGCAGAGCGGCGCATAAGACGACCTATTTTCCACGCTTCGAGGGGTCGAAAGGTTGTACCGGCAAGGACGCTGGGTTCGACGCCAGTCAGCCTTTCTCCGGGAAATTAAATATCGAGCTTTTTACCTAGGTTTTGAAAATTCCCCGATACGAACCGTCGAGTCGAACGGTACACCTTAAGAACTCGCGTATCTCCGCGTCGGTTGAAAAAATCAATTTTTCGTTATCGTTCATTTATCGACGAAACTCCAGAACTGTGATTCTTTCTGGAACTGTAAGAGTATAATTTCGAAATAGAAAATACAATTTCGTTCTACCATTTACTTAATCGTTGACAATAATCCAGAACCCTTGGGAAAACCTAGATCGACGAAAGTGAATTCGTTAAACGAAAAAATCAATTTCGTTCTACCACTCGTTCGATCATTGACAATAATCCAGGTCCCCTTTCGGTAGCCCCTGTACGTTGAAGGTAAATTTCGAGAAAAAAAATCGGCTCAATTCGTGGAATATTTCTCGAATAAATTCACCGGTGAAGTTTTTCACCGGTAGGTGCTCCCTTAACGAACTATTTATCTTTGGAAGGAATTCGAGTCACATTCGGCGACCGCCGTAAAAATTAGAAACCCGATGGCCCGTGTGGAATTCCCGTCTCGTCTGTACCGAAAATCCATGTCTCGAATTCTTCCGCATCGCGTGAGAGTGGTACTCGTAAATCGTGGTAAAATGCCGACGGAATGAATTAACGCTAACCGGGGTACCAGCGTGCATTCGAGACCGTGGTCTCGTTACCAGTCTTCTTTTTACCGCGATCCACTCGAGCGAAGGAGTGCTCTTCATTAACGGTCCCTCTGTACGCTGGCCTGGCCCCACCCTCCCGTTTAATAGCATTGTTGCGTCATATGTGTTTACGTATCGGGTACGATGTTGATTGTTTGACGACCAATTCGACGATTCGGCCTGGCAAGTGAACCGTTAACGTCCGTGCAAAGCGTTGCTCCGCTCGCGTTACGGGAATCGAGCACGGTCGAACACATCGCGAAACGGGACCCGCGATGCGTGCTCGAGTATCCTCGATTCGGTCTCGACGAGACCTTTCGCTTAAGAAAACAGTACGGGACACAGTACGAAAGCTCGTCGACCGAACGACCATTCGTCGAGTCGTTCGAATCCTTGGTGATTCGAATTTAGACGAGTGGCACCGAATCTAGACGTACGAGTCGCTCCGAAATAATAGTCTACTTTGCGAATTAATTCCGGGGAAAGGAACGCGAGCTCGAACGGTTCCTTTTGTAGGATGTTTACTCGTATCTTGTGGCGTATGAAAATAATTTTTCAATCGCATTGATACGAGTGTTAGAAACGATATGGGACGAGATCGAACGAGGGACCGTTTTTGAGTTTCGTGCGGCTCGGTGCGACCCGACGAGTTTCATCGTTTGCAATTTTTGCGAAGGTCCTCGATTGTAATAATTTAAAGAAAGAAAGATGTTCGAGCTCTCTCGGAGACGGTTGTTTCGTAAAATTGTAATTCCGGATCGAAGAGAGAGAAAAGGGTAATTGGAACGGCGATTCGTACAACGACTGTGAAGTAGCGTCGTTTCTCGACTGCCTAATTCCCGTAACTTCGCGATCGAGTAGAGCTCCGTGGAAACGCGACGTTCTCCGTGCCATTATATCTCGACGCGAAACTTGTAACGAAGTTTGATCTTCGGGCTCCGCGGGGTAGCGCGGCACAGTTATTAAAAAACTCGACGACGTTTCGTAGCGGAGATACGGATTCGCGAGCGAGGACAGGGAAACGAAGAGAAGAGATAAAAACGACAGAAATCGTGGAATTGGTAATTGCCTCTGTTCTCCTCCGTTCGGTTGTTTTCCGTCTTCGAGTGAACTTTTTTAAACGCGCCACGTTGAAGCAACACGGGCCCGGAGCTGCCCGAAACCTCGTAAATCACGAGGAAAGTTTTTTAAACGAGTATCAGAAGTTTCGCGTGAGGACTCCGAGTGGAAATTTATTGCCGAATTATGTTCGCGCCGGGAAGTTTCCTTCGCGAGTTCGAAAATCATCCGATCGAATATATTCGATGAAATCGAACGCGAATTGATCAAATCTTTTCTCGTATAGTTCTTTCGAGAACCCAACACTGTAGATCAACTACACATGGAATTACACCGATCGTAAAATTGCGAAAGAGGACCCAAGATAGCTCCCGAATATGATTTATCCCGAATGTGTAACTTAGAAATATATCTCTTCAGAAACAAGTTCATATCAATGTAATATAACAACTAAAAAAATTCTAAAAATTTCCTAACACGTAGATTTCTCACAAAATAATCTTCCTTTAAATTCTCTACGACTGTCCTTAAAGGAATTGTAATCTTACAAACGCAAGGGTACATTTTCAAAAATCTTCCACTTTCCCCTCGATTTTTCACGATTGCGATTGAAAGAACGAAAGTACCAGACATTGAACTATTATTCCGAAAAGACGATCCTCCAGACGCAATAATCGCGTCAGTGACGGAACGCGAGGTACACAGTTCCGTCGCTTCGAGTTCCACGCAACAAGGACCGAGTGTTCTCGTTATTCCCTCGGGCTGGTAGATTCTAACCGGGCTCGCGCCCCGTAGTTATTTGACATCGGTTTCAGGGATCCTTTCTTGCGTTGCTCGTGTTTGCAGTTCCGTGTGTACAGTGTCGTACGGATCGTACCACGTTAAACGGATTAGAAAAGGGGAGGGCGTAGGACAAACCTCGTTGCGTTTTGACTCGTCGATTAGACGACGCTTTGCGGACAAGAGCGTCGGTGCTCGGTTGCGTGCAAAAGCGTCGCGAGCGTATTTCCTCGGGGGCGACGCGATCAATCTTTCAACGACTCGCTCGAATCGAGCTTACTCTTACTATTAATCTGTATAATCTCTATTCCAATCGATACTGTTAACTCTACAATCGACGCGTCTTCGAAGCGAAAAATCCAGATCGAGAACGTTGAACGCGATTCGAGGTGCGCGAAGTTCACTTAACGAGGTTCACACAGAGACTCGAAAATTGTTTATCGAGTAACGAGGATCGCGCATCGATCTCCAGGGTCGCGTGACGCGACGTTTCAGCGCGTTACACGCCGAGCGGATTTTATCGAAGATTTCGCGACGGATTGAAACGACTGGGCAATTTCGAAACGCGGCGAGCGCACGTCCGCCTTCTCTCACGGTAAAGGGATCGCGGGATTGCCAGTCGAGAGAAAATTGCACGCCCATGGGCAAATCTCGAAAAGATTTATTCCGCGCGGAACGACGGAGGTGAGATCGTGAAGGGCTACGTTTCGATACAAGGAACATCTTACACCGCGAACTACTTGGAATTTTATAGCCGCGATTTCGGCCGTGAATCGATTCCAGGAGAACAATTCTCACGAATATCACCTCAACGGGAGAGAAAGTGATTCTTTTGTTTGAAAAAAATATCCTTTCTCTTTAAGACACTATCGTTCGATCATCTAAGGACGATTGGTTCCATTTTCCGGGAGAGTTGAACGCGTGTGTGGAATATTGCAACGTGTTTGTTGTTCGTTTGCACGGACGTTGTCGGTTACAGACCAGTTTCATCGTTTGCAATTTTTGCGAAGGTCCTCGATTTTAATTCGTCCTTTGGTTAATATTTACTCGTCGCGGCGAGCGATGCGATTTCTTTACAATTTTGTTCGTAATTTTCGAAAGAGCGCTCGGTGGACAAAAATTGAAAATTTGAAAAATTTCAAAGCCCGTTGTTGATTACCGACGAGTTTCATCGTTTGCAATTTTTGCGAAGGTCCTCGATTTTAATTCGTCCTTTGGTTAATATTTACTCGTCGCAACGAGCGATGCGAATTCTTTTCAATTTCGTACATAATTTTCGAAAGAGCGCTCGGTGGACAAAAATTGAAAATTTGAAAAATTTCAAAGCCTCGTTTCATTATCGGAATAATTTTGTACGATACACATCGGCCACGCATTTTGCAAAAAGCGAGTCACGAATCGACGATAATATCGTCGCGTTGATAATACTCGAATCTACCAGTTTCAATTCGTCGCGAACGAACTTTCGACCCGATAGAAACGTGGATTTCCGTGGTAACGTTTCAAAATCGATCTCCACAGAGTCTTTCCGATTCGATACACTCGACACTCCACGGTGGAAGATAAATCCTCGTACGGTGGTTTTTAATCGAGAGAATAGAATATTTCTCGCCGCGGTCTCGTTAAAAATAGTCCAGTGCTCGTACTCGTTAGCGGAAAGGGTAGAAACGCGGTGACGTCCAATTGAAAAATTTGTACGGAAGTAGCGAAACTGTCCGGTTGGAAAAATCGCGGCAGTGCACGCGAGAATCGTTTCGTCGAGGCGGGAACGTTGATACGTGTGTGCAAATACGTATGTCGGGTGGCAGCTAATCGCGTGCAGAAAGGAGAACTCGAACGGACGTTTCGGCGTCGAATTTGCGTGTCGGGTGTATTCGTTGATTTGGGTGAGCGGTCGTTAAAAATGAATCCGATACGAAGGAAGAATCGAGCGGATCACGATCGAGGAGATTCGAAGAAAACGAAATCAGAGCACCGTGAGTTAGGTCGTTTGGAAAGTTTCGCGACGGTTGCGTGCGAATGGTATCGTTCGAAAAGGTTGCGCGTTCATCGAGAAACGGGGAACGATCGTTTAATGGCTCGTTAAACGCGCGAGCATTATGCGAGAGGCTCGCTCGTTGAGTAAACAGAGATGAAAGTTATGACGGGTAACGCTCCAGGCAGTTGGTTATAATTTTTCCATCCCCATAAAGAGCGGAATGATCCGGACTGCCTCGAACGAGCCTAAGTAAACGGGGTCTCGGAACGTTTCGAGCCCTGTATTTTATCGGGCTGGAGAGAAAAAAAAAAGAAATAAAAAAAAGAAAATTCGAATCTCCTCGAGAACTGTCCATATCTCGAGTCGCGAGAGACGCGACGTTTCGAGTGTGGAAACTACTCCAATTTTTCATAGGAATTTTTACTAAAAAATATTTCGCTCCGAACTGAATTTTCATATCCCGTTCGCGCGGGTACCACCACGATTTTCAAACAGTCGATTCTGTTCCGAGCTCCGTTTTACATTAATCCGTAAAATCGGAATTCAAACTTTTGGCTCGGGTTTGGAGCGCGCGCGCGGGCGAGGAAACTTTCCATTGGACGCGCAGATCCAAACTTCTGACCGGTAGTGTTCATTAAAACTGAAACGCCATCCGCGTTGCATTAAAAGGGATACGGGGTGCTCGTATCAGAAGCGGTCTCTGTATACATTAAAATATGCGAAAATCTCGCTTCTCGAGGCCAACGGCGCGCGGCTCCTAGTCTAACGAAGCGCAACACCGTCCGCTTAATTTACAATATGCGCGGTAAAGGCGAATGTTTGCAACGAAATTGCTAGTTGAAACGCCGTTTGAAATTTCAGCATTTTTTTTTTCATTCTTTGGGACCGATTTCGAGCGTTCAAGTGGGTCGAAAAGAAAAAGAGAAATTAAACTCGTGTGAATTGGAACCGTAATTTGATCGATCGATATTTTTGTTTTTAAATTACAATCGTTTCGTTTTGTAATTCGCTGTTAGTCATGTTTTGTAATAAAGTTTCGACAGTAGTTTTATCGAACTGAGAATCCAAGTACCTAGTCGTTTTAACGGCTGTTACAGTTCGATGTAAAATTTTGACAAACCCTTCACTAATAGATTGTTAAATAACAGTCGAGCAAAAGAGAAGAATAAAATTGAACGAAAGAGAAGATTTTTCAGAGTCACCCTCGAGAGATACAAGTATAAAAAAATTTCTCTCGAACGACGATACTTCATCGAATGCAAGTATCCTTAATATTCGTAGTCTTAGGGACTTTGGATATAATAATTCTCTCGATTAGCAATATTCTCTAATAAAATTTCAAAAACCCTTCACCGATATACTAACAATCTTAAATAGCATTCTAACGAAATAGAAAATTTTTCAGAGCTACCCTCGAGAAATTCAAGTATAAAAAAATTTCTCTCAAACGTCGATACTTCACCGAATGCATGTATCCGAGTCGCTTTAACGGTTGTTACGGTCCGATTTAATATTCGGTCTTCGGGGCTTCGGTTATAATAATTCTCCGTTCGATAAACAGACAAATAACGCGGATGATCCGCGATACCCGTGAAGGGACTTGAGCAAACGTTACGATCGTCGAAGCTGTCGGTCGTGAAAGCCAGCCGAGTGTATACGGTTACGTGTGTATCGTTGGCGAAAACTCAGCTCGGTGCGCGTTTGATCGAGGCAACGATCCATTGTGCGCCGATAATGGGCGCCAGGATGGTCGAACGGGCCGGATCCATGGGGCCCGTGGGTGCCGCCATTGTTGCCACTCGGCGATGCTACCCTCGGCTGTGTACAGAAGTGCTTAATGCAATAATGCACTATAAAGATACCATCGGGAACTCGATGGCCCGTGTTCTTTGCTCGGTATACAGCCTAACCCCGTCCCAACGAGATTTCCTTCCGACGGGAACGTAAATTAATAAGCAGAGACCACCACCGGCAACCCCTCGACTTGCTCGGAGCTTTTCATTCGTGATCCTGTAATTGCCCAAATTAAGGCGTCACTCGGTTTGTTGATAATCGGATACTTGGCCGCACGAAACCTACGCCCGGTGAAAAAAGTAACTCTCGGGTATGGAACGCGAACGATGTTGGACACGGACCGAGAAACGGATGAAATTTTTATTCGGATAAAAGTCTCGGAACGAGAGTCAAACTTTGCGACGATATCGCGCGAAAATTGGATTACCAATTATAGAATTAAATATCTCGCAAACGAACGAATCAAAAGTTTACCCGGGAGGCAACCGTTGTGACCTGTCGCGATATCGTGCGAAAATTAGATCACGAATCGTAGAAATAAATATTTCGCGACGAACGAAACGAAACTTTGCTTTCCAATCGAGAAGGTAAAGTTCGAGCGTGTTGGCCAGAGACGGATGAAATTTTCACAGATACTCGAACGGGGGACGATATCGCGAGGGTTGCTCGTTTGGGTAAAAATTACCAGTCGAATCGTGGAATATTATTATTAACGTCGACCGTTCCGCTCGCAGAGGTAATCTTTCGTTCGACGTTGATTCGTTCGGAGTAAAGATTTTCCAATGGCCGACGATCGATTGTACTCGAGGTATCCACGATGATCGCGAACGACGAAAATCGATGAAAACGAACCGATGGAATTCGCGAAGTGGAAGTTACCCGTGGACAGGCTTCCGATATTAAATGCTAGCTACTTCCTCGGTCTCGGAGCTGTCAGTCGGAAGACATTTGCGAAACGAGCTCTTTGATTAATCTCGGTGAGCAGGTATTGGTTACGCTCGTACGAATCGGGCGGGTCGAGCACTCGTTTCGTGACCGACGATCTGGCACGTCAGCTATTTGCCGCATCACGTTTAGGATCACGACTTTACCAAGCGTTACGAATAATTAACTGGGTCAGGTCAGCTGCCACGTCGGCTACGAGAGTCGTAAAACCAAAGAAAGCGGGCGAACGTAATACTCGGTTTATGGTTCTGCACAGGTGCACCGGTGGCCAGTGGGATTAAATTTAGTCTGGTACAGATTTATCAGGCAGCGGGAATACCGATGATGTTTATGGCGAGCTGTTCGCCGGGGGGTCTCCGTTAATGTAATTGCACGAGGAAGTCGTAAGTCGTTGGATCCTACTTTCTCGTTATTCGCGACTCTACTTAATTACCCTCTCGTTCGAATCGGACTCGTCTTTACCTCGATGAATCCCAAATGGTCAACTTTCATCGTAATGTGCTTTTCCGGAACGATGAAGTATTAGATGGATATAGTTACTCGAAAAATAAAAAAGAAAAAAAATAAAAAGTTACGTACCTTTGGCTGTATATTCAAAATAGTATCATTGAGGTATTACACATTAGGTAAGATGATCGTGGTTGGTAGAGGTTCTAGTATATCCCTTCCACTTTCGGAATCTTTTTTTTTAAATCATAATGTGTGAATTTAGGCTCTGTCTACACTTGGCGATCAACGTGTCGAATATCTATACGCTACCTTTTGTAAAAATATATTAATATTGAAGTCGATCGTGTAGTCCTTTCGGAGCACGAAGATTGAATCCTATTTTCTCGTTATTCGCGACTCTACTTAATTACCCTCTCGTTCGTACCGGACTCGTCCTTTCCACGAAAAATCCCAAATGGTCAACTTTGATCTGTGCTTTTCCAGAACGATGAAATATTACATGGATACAGTTACTCGAAAAATAAAAAGTTACATATCTTTGGGTGTAAATTCGAAACAGTATCACCGAAGTATTACACATTAGGTATCCTAAGACGATCGCGTAGTTTGTAGAGGTTCTAGTATATCCCTTCCACTTTCGGAATCTTTTTTTTAAATCATAATTATGCTTTAGCGAACTGGAAGGAATTTAGTATAATTTATCTAAAGTTGGCGATCGACGTGTCACACGCTGCAAAACAGTATCATCGAAGTATTCCACATTAGGTAAGATGATCGTGTTTGTAGAGGTTCTAGTATATCCCTTCCACTTTCGGAATCTTTTTTTTAAATCACAATGCGTGAATTTAGCCTCTATCTACTCTTGGCGATCAATGTGTGAAAGCTCTATACGCTGCCTTTTGTAGAACTACATTAAAATCGACGCGTGGCCATTTCGGAGCACGAAGAACGATAAAAGCAAGATTAAATAGTAAACTTCGTATCGTTCACTGTATTCGGGGCCCGGTGAACGCCTCTAGCAGCCGCTCTAATGAAAAAGAGGTGAGAATCGAGAGGTGGGGGGCTCTAACCGACGACCAGGTAAATTACGTCACACCCCGCGGTGACCAGGTATCCGTCCACCAGGTGTCACCGGACCCCGTCCCCAGGAACTATTAACCGTTCGAATTCTCCGGTCCTCTCGAACGTCTCTCGAACGAACGCCCCCGCCTCTCTCTTCTGCGTTCGGGGGCCATGTTTTGCCACGGTGCGAGAGCAAAGTTGCTCGTTTCCAACAGTTCTTTGTCGAGTGGGGATTGGGGGGGACACGGTACCTCGTTGGTCCTCTGACAAATTGGGGGAGACGAGGGTCACCGGTAACAGAGTGAAAACAAATTTGTCTCCGCAGGGTCAATTGATGGATCGAGGCGATCTCCAATTTGCCGCTAGGAACTCGACCAACGCCATATTGATCGATCGAGTTCCATCGACGAATCGGGGAAACGTTTACATTTTTTTTTCATTACACACCGTGCAACGATATTACCCCCCCCCCCCCCCCCCCCACCCTGGATCCTTTTAATTTTCCAAGATCAATCACCGGAGAAACATTCGCGAGACGATTTTATTTAAACTATCGGTCGTATCGGTTATTATCGTAGCATTTTTTTTTCAGCATCGACCACCAATTAATCGTGACAAATGTATTAAAATCATCACGGTTACCCATCCATTTCACCGTGACCCAAACACTTGTCGTTTACAGTTTGCAATGACTCTTGTTACTGTATACTCTGTAGGTTTCTCATTTAATCGAAAGTATCACTTTGGTAGTGGATCGAGATTGGTAATAAAACTCGTAGAAAAATGATTGCAAGTTATATTATTTTAAGAAAAAAGTATACATCCAAGTCCCTGGGGGACCGTTTTGACACGACAAGGGTTAACAGGGACAGGTTCGAGGAATCGGTTCTAATTAACGGTTAAACGCAATTTGGTTCGATACACACGAGCAGGGAACTACTTTGGAAGCGGATTGTCGTTAAACTACACCGGACGTGACCTCTCCGACGGTGACGATTCTCGTATTTACGCGACGTCCCACCGTGAAAGAAAACTCGTCGAGAGAACGATCCGCTCGAAACGACTCGCGGCAGCTGTCTCGGGGCCTCGTTGCTCGCCGATTTTCCAGCCTCGGGGACGGACGATTTGTCGAGAGGACCCATTTGGATTTGATACGCCGTCCTCTGGAAAGATTCACCGCCACTCCAGGGAAACGAAAGATTTCACGCCTCTCGAGGTGCACACTGACTACCGATCGTGCCGATTCTTCCAAGTGGGATCGTCTAAGCGGAATGGAAGACGATGGTATGCGCGTGCTGGTTTTTTCGTACGCAGAAAAGGACAGTGGAGAGGATTGGTAGCTTTCAGCGGGAAAAGGCGCGAAACCGTGGCGAATCTTCGGACGTAACTCGTGTAACGATTCTCTGGTTTCTTATTTTTTTTCTCTTGTTAGCTTCGTATGCTCTCGGTTCTTCTTTGAGCTCTTTCGATGCTAGAAGTGAAAAAAGGCGGGAAATTGTGGAAGATCTTCCAACGTGACTCGTGTAACGATTCTCTGGTTTCTTATTCTTTTTTTTTTGTTAGTTTCGTATACTTTTGGTTCTTCTTTGAGCTTCTTCGATGGTAGAAGTGAAAGGACGTTGAGGAAGATCGGTAGTTTTTAACGAAACAAGGCGCGAAATTGTGGATCTTCGAACGTGACTCGTACAACGATTCTCTGGTTTCTTATTTATTCGTTTCGTTAATTTTGTAAGCTCTTGGTTCTTCTTTGAGCTTGTTAAATGATAGACGTGAAAGGACGTTGAGGAGGATCGGTAGTTTTTAACGAAAAAAGGCTCAAAATTGTGGATCTTCGAACATGAGTCGTACAACGATTCTCTCGTTTCTTATTTATTCGTTTGGATAATTTTGTAAGCTCTTGGTTCTTCTTTGAGCTTGTTAAATGATAGACGTGAAAGGACGTTGAGAAGGATTGGTAGTTTTTAGCGAAAAAAGGCCCGAAATTGTGGAAGATCGTTGAACGTGACTCGTACAACGATTCTCTGGTTTCTTATTTATTCGTTACGTTATCTTTGCAAGTTTCTCGGTTCCTCTTCCTCCGTTTCACCTTTCACCGCATACGCAGCGTGGTTTAATCTCAATTTCGAATCGATTACAACTCCTTTCAACTACAATCTGACATTTTGATCCCGGTAATCGTGATAAAGTATCGACGTCCTCCCCCGCGAGCGTCCCGGTAACATTTTCCCGGATACCCTTTTCGAGGATCTAGGTAATATCCTGCACGCTTCGTTGCTCCCCCTCTCGGTTTTATTCCATACAGAGATCCGACGTTTCTGGTTTTAGGAACAATAGCTCGGAGCCCTGTACGCAGCCTCGAGGAACTCCTGGGACGAGTCTTCGAGCGTATTTAAATGTTTCCGACCGAGAATTTCAGTCCGAACAACAACCGGTCTATGGTAATACGATCGTGTAAACTAATAAGAACGAACGCGAGGTATAGAATTTTTATTTAACGTCCACGGGAACGAGCACGGGAGAAATAGAAGCGGATCCCGTGCGTGGGACGTCCGTACGGTACGTATTGGTATAATAAAAGATAAAAACCGTTCTCTTTGGTGGACGGTAATGAAATTCCACGAGTACCGGCCAGTAGGAACTATTTACAAAATGTTTGCATTTACGAAATACGAGAAAGGGTAATAAAACTTCCGCGAGAGTTCGAAACCGGGGAAAAAGCCCGTTTGCAAAAAATTTCTATTTGCGAAAAATACCGGGAGGGGAAATTATCTCTATACAGGGTGACCTCTATTCCGCGCGCGGACACCGACGACTTTGTTTTTTAAAATGGAATTAAAATAGAACAGCGCCGTTCACCGCGAGCCGAATCACGAAGCAATTTTCTATCGATAAGAGTAATAAATACCGGATAAATAATACGAAAACATCGTTCTCCGTTTCGTTTCCGTTAGAGAGACTCTTGTGTCTCAGTCGAGGGCCATTATCGGCTCGGTACTCGCTCTTAGTTATTCCTCGGATCGGCGACACGCTTCGATAGGAGAAACTTTTTGCTCGGTGAGAAATAAGAAAATTATTCACCGAAGAGAGTAATAATACGAGATAAATCGTTCGGTGGACGCGACGTGAAAAAAATTTCCAGACCGTGGAGAAAAATCGTTCGAGTCGAGAGGGTTGAAAAATTTCACCGCGATACGGGAACGGAGTTCTGCGCGTCGTACGGTCGAGCGAGTGAAAAAAGAAAAAAAAAAAGAAATTTTACGATCACACGTAGAGGAAAGTGCATCGTTCGCGCGACTCCAAAAATTTCACGTCCGTTTCATTCCGGTTCGAATCGCGGTGTATTTCGTCCTGGATTATTAACGGCCTTTGTACGCGTCTCTTAGGTTTTTATTCTCGACGGAACGCTCCGAGCGGACAATTAGCGAGGACGAGTTAGCGCCGCGGTACGTTTTATTGGAAACTGTACTTTCGTCGTTGCGAAATGTCGGTAAATCCGGCACGAGCACGACGTAATCGCGGCTCACGAACCGAAACGTCACTAACTGGGAAAAGGTTAAAGGCGCGTTAAAGCGGAGGACGCACGCCGACCCGGGTTCCATTTCCTCGACCCAGACTCGACAATTTCCGTTTTATCGCCTAGGCCATGGGGACCTTCTTATCAAAATACTGTCATTCCGCGGACCGATGCTCGCCCGGTATTCAAAGCGCGCTCCTACCGAAATGGACGCGCCAAATCCGTTGAAACCACCGCGATTCACTGCGGACAGCTCAGAAATGGGAATTCTCTCTCCTTACGAATGGATAATAATGGTAATGATCGCGTAACTCGCGCCGGAAGGCTTTCCATCGACGGAATGAAAATTTACGTTGCGAGATCTCGATTTTGTTTGGAGATGGTGGAACGTTTCGTGAAGAATCGAGGATAGACGAGAATCGTTCGGTACGGAGGAGAATACTGGTGTAAATAATTTTATCTTCTCTGTGTATGTAATGATATTCGTAAGAATGTTTCTGGGTATCGTTAATTATCGTTCGTGAGTCGTTTGTGTGTAATAATATTCGTAAGAATGTTTCTGGGTATTGTTAATTATCGATTGTGAATCATTTGTGTGTAATAATATTCGTAAGAATGTTTCTGGGTATTGTTAATTATCGCTCGTGAGTCGTTTGTGTGTAATAATATTCGTAAGAATGTTTCTGGGTATTGTTAATTATCGCTCGTGTGTCACTTGTGTGTAATAATATTCGTAAGTGCTCATCGATATCGTTGATTGCTCGTGAGATATTATCGGGATAAACTATCGGATAAGTGTTTAAATTTGTACAAAAAATTTGTACGGATTCTCTCTGAAAATTACCTATAAGCAGAAGAGTAGTCTGAAGGTAATATGATTACTTCCAGCGTAACGAATAGAATTAAAACGTTAAAATCGTCGATAGGAATGAATCGACGTAGAAAAGACTCGAAGAATTTTTACGATCGATGGAATTTCAAGTCCCCGGACGACTGTCTAGGTTTGCCTGTGCGTAGACCCGGCATTGTCCACGAGTGCTCTCCTCTTCCCATTGTATTTAACCCAGTTAAGGCCAACGTTCTTCCAGAAGTTCTTCTTCGACGAAGTTTTCAATTATACTGGCCCGTTTTTGTATCAATTGTATCAGCCCGACGTTCCGTTAAAAGGAACCGGGTATTTCAGGTAGCCGGTCGACGTCGCAAGACCGGATCCTTTGTTCCGCTTAATCGCCAAATTCCTAAACAATTCGCGAATAGCGATTTCAACGACGAAAGTAAATCGGTCTTATCTGGGTTAAGTAGGTCCGGGTTTCTTCGGTTAGAAAATTTCTATTAACTTTTTCGAAATTTCTCCGAAGACTTCGTAATTAATTAAACGATGCACCGAACTACCCCTAATTGTGCACAGATTGCTATACGCTACCATTTCGTAAAGATCTCGAATCTCATGACCGTAGGGAACTGTTTCACACGAAATGGTCCACGCGTGAAAGATACAAAAAAAAATTGAAATCTTCTTCGCGATAATCTCATTCCATCGAGTAAATCGTACACGTGTGTTTCAAATCCGATAAATTGTTCCCGTGCTCGAAAGGAGAACTCGAAACAATTCGCGAATAGCGCATTCAACGACGAAAGTAAATCGGTCTTATCTGGGTTAAGTAGGTCCGGGTTTCTTCTCTTAGAAAATTCCTATTAAATTTTTCGAAATTTCTCCGAAGACTTCGTAATTAATTAAACGATGCACCGAACTACCCCTAATTGTGCACAGATTGCTATACGCTACCATTTCGTAAAGATCTCGAATCTCAAGTCCGTAAGAAACTATTTCACACGAAATGGTCCACGCGCAAAAGATACAAAAAAATTGAAATCTGCTTCGCGATACGCTACGATTTCGTAAAGATCTCGAATCTCGTGACCGTAAGAAACTATTTCACACGAAATGGTCCACGCGTGAAAGATACAAAAAAAAATTGAAATCTTCTTCACGATAATCTCGTTCCATCGAGTAAATCGTACACGTGTGTTTCAAATCCGATAAATCGTTCCCGTGCTCGAAAGAACTCGAAACGCGGAGCGGAGAAGGTTGCTCGTTAAATCACGTTAAAACGCGACGAAGATCGAGGCGTGGATCGAGAAACTCGTATCGAAGGAGCGGGAAAGGGCCCTTCGAGGGATCCGGTAATCGTCACGAATCGCGTAACGCGACCGTTCCTTACGAAGATAGGTCAGCTTTTAACAGCGGGGAAACCAATCGCGATTTTACCGCGAATCAGTCCGCCACAAAGGGCAGAAATTGCCGAAGCTGTTCGATGGTATTTACCTCGTTCGGGCCACGGAACACCGATACGTTTTCCAAAGCGTCGTTGGTCGCCCGACGGAAGGAATTCGGCGACAAAGGAATTTGCTTCCTTTTTGTTCGACCCGCCGTGGAACCGCCGAGTAAATTGATTCGCGAGACCTTGGAATGGGGTTCGTTTTTCGAAGAATTTTTTCTCTCGAGTTTGGTGTCTAGGAAAATTTCGCGTCCATGGAACGGAGGAATCGACGATTTTGAAAAAAGGTTTCTGGGTCGATGTATCGTAGACGAGTAACCGATTGGTAAATGTTTATCAACGCGTTTGTGTTGTTCTAGGAAGCGTGGGAGGAAGTAAAGCTTGCGAAGTATTGTTCTGTAAATATTGTAGGGGATAGTAGGGGAAGAAGCTCGTGTAGCATTCATTGAATACTGTGTATATTTTTGAGGAAGTAGAAACTCGCGTAGTGTTGGTTAATTTGTCTTTGACGATACGATGTAGACGAACAGATAAATTCTACTGGAAATGGTACACGTACGTAGTTTTCTACGATAGTTTGAAATACATGGAAGAAGTATTCGTGCGAGAAATATTTCTTAAGATGAGGTTTACACGGTGAGAAAGATCGTTACACGAGTGGAGGTGTTAAGTAGATTTCGGGGTCAATCTTGTCCCTCCGAGGGTCATCGAGATCTGAAGTATCCAAGCTCACACCTTCGTGACATCGTTTTTTATATGTTTCAATCTTAATTGAAATTACCGGTAGGTCGTTGCACTCTTATCTAGTACAGTGAAAATCTTGCAGACCTTTTCTTCAGATCGCTTGGAAAATTGTCTCTTAGCGAAGGATTGCCTCCTCAGAGCTTACGTTACGAATACTTAAACGGGTACAGGCCTATTCTCTGAACGCGACTCTTGGATATCGGTATTACAATAGATTTCGAAACTTTGTAAGTAATCTCGTCGATCCGGTTACGAGAATCACCGTGTCACGGTTCACCGCGTCACGTATCCGTGCTCGGTGGCAGAGCGAAACGCTATCTTCTCAAGACGCGACTCGTACCGCCGCAATCGTCGCAAATCCTGACAAACTCGACAGGAAGTTGCTCGCGACGCTTTCGGTGGTCTCGAGATCCGATTAGGAACTTCCTGGCAGCCAATTCGTTTGCAGGCGGGTTGTCCGGAACGCGAGGGAAGAATGAATTATTCCCGTCGTTTGTGAGTTTCAATTTCTCGAGAGATCGTTTCTCGAGCCTCGAACCTGTACGCGCGAAGCTTGCCCAGAGAGCAACGGGCTGGTAAATCGCGGTTCGTTTCAACCGAGACTTCCATCGAATCCGATAAATTCGACTTGCACTCGATACTCTCGTTAATTTCGTTCCGCGTTGCTCAACAAGCGAACGTAACACCGCGATGCAAATTTTTCACCGCCCCGGTTCGTCAACGGTCCATCGGGGAATCACTCGTTCACGATTTTGCGTTAAACTTCGTTATATAGCGGGATTCGTCGCTGAACGGTCCCGCGCGAAATTATACGCTAAACGGAGCAATGATTTCCGATTTCGAACTCGATTACTGTGCACGGTTCGCGAGATGTCTCGCGAAGGTTAATTTCATGGTCGCGAGACGAGGCGTGTCCCTTGCGATCCGACCAATCAGAGCTGAATTCCTTCGACGGGACTTCTTCTCGATCTTGTACAGTACTTTGTAGTCTTTGGCGGTAGTGAAACGTATCTTGGAAAATTCTTAAGAATTGTGAAGAATTGTGGTTACTCCGAATGAGTCCTACGATTGCACAAATTTTGAAAGGTTCTTCGAGAGGCCTTTAAATACCATCAGAGAGATTCAGAGCTGAAATTTTGAAAAATTCTTCCAAACGCTTTTAAATACCACCAGAGAGATATACAGTTGCTGAAATTTTGAAAAATTCTTCCAAATGCTTTTACATACCACCAGAGAGATTCAGATTTGCTGAAATTTTAAAAATTCTACGAAATGCTTTTAAATACCAGCAGAGAGATATCCAGTTGCTGAAATTTGAAAAATTCTTCCAAACGCTTTTAAATACCACCAGAGAGATATACAGTTGCTGAAATTTTGAAAAATTCTTCCAAACGCTTTTAAATACCACCAGAGAGAAATACAGTTGCTGAAATTTTGAAAAATTCTTCCAAACGCTTTTAAATACCACCAGAGAGATTCAGAGTTACTGAAATTTTGAAAAATACTTCAAGTCGCTTTTAAATACCACCGAAGAGACCCTCGAGCTTTCAAATTTCGCGAGATCCTTCGAGACGCGTTCAAACACCGTCGTAGAGAGCCTCAGGTGTTCGGAATCGAGGAAAGTGTAGATAAGTCGCGGCTCGCGCGACGAACGAGAGGATCAACGTGAGCACGTTCGATCTGTTCGAGGTTCACCGATATAGAAAATCGGATCAACGACCCTTCATCCTCCCGATGAGAGTCGGTCGCGAGTGTAGGACGCCTCGCGAGCCGGATCGATGGCTGGAATTCGACCAAAAGAGAGATCTCGACGAATCGAGGAGAGAGGAGGAAGCGAAGGAGGAGGAGAGAGCAGGCTGCTCGAGAACGCGCGTGATTTTTCCAGCGTACGTCAAAATATCCGCTCGATGGTACTCGCGATCGCTGACCTCTTGGCTCTCGTTCGAGATGCCAGCAGCAGTAACGGAATAAAAGCGTTCTCTCGCGTTCTCGCGAAAGGAGTTCTCGTAACGAGAGACGAAGCTTTTTTTCCTTCCCCGTTCGACGCCCGAACGAACCCCTAATAGCGTCGATACGCTCTCACGACAATGGTTATCGGTTCGATGACGCGAGCGCGATAATTTCTAAGAAATTCTCAGCTGTTCGCTGGTTAATACGAAACCGATAACGCGGAAGCTTCTCTCTCGCGCGAAGGATCAAGGAACCTGGGAAATAGAGTAGGACGGAGCGTTCGTGGATCCTCTTGGAAATCGGATAGAGGCGATTTTCCATTGAACGCGTGTCCGTGTCACGGATCCCCCTGGGTACCAGGTCGGACGATACGGGGATCTCTCGTTGGGTGCCATAAACCACCATAAAGGAGAAGAGAGCGATGCTCCTCGTCGAGATTCTTCGAGACTCGATGATCCCCGAGAGGGCCGTTATTATTCTCGTAGTAAGTCCGGCTGACCAGATGTTAAGACTCCACCGTTCACCTCGACTTCTTCTTCTTCTTCTCCTTCTTCCTCCTCCTCCTCTTCTTCTTCCACGACTCTCCACGTTGGGTATGGATTTCATTCACGAAGATCCACGTCGGGCTTCTCGAGTCGTTCCATTGTGACTTGGAGTACCTGTAACCTAGAAGGACCGTGTTCCTCGGTCCCGTGCGCGCTCCGAGGGAAACGTAAAATTCAAATTTCTCGCACGGGAGGTGGTACTACGAAAAGGATCCCCAGACGCTCATTGAGCAAGCACCGAGCCCGTACAATGATAAAATACCCGAACCGGAAGGAAGGAAGGAGTGCACGGGTGCAACGAGGACCGAGAACGAAGGGATACGTCCTTACGCTCGGCCGTTCGGTAAAAACACCAATGGATGGAGGCAGGCGTCTCTCTTTCTCGAGAGGGTGTTTTCTTCGTGGCAATCCTCGCGCGAAAGCCAAGTACCCTCTTCGAGTTTCATTCAACGTCCACGGAGGATGAATGGAAACCGAACGGTCCACTCGTAGGCGTTAGAGGGTGGTAATGTCATTCGTGAAGTGCCTGGCGCTCCGCGGGGCGTCCGACGTGGAACCCCGAAAAACTCGATCCTACCACGAAGGGGGTGGAAGGAACCCAAGGTCGCTTCGGAGTCTTCCTCGAGGATAACTGGAACGCTTCCTTGGGGATTTTTATTTTTCCATCGATCGTTTCCTTTCGCTCTGTTATTTTTTTCTTCGTTCATTTCGTGAAATTCTACACAGGGGGTGAAAGATTGTCTCAGAGTCTTCCTTGGGGGTAACTGGAACGCTTCCTTGGGGATTTTTATTTTTCCATCGATCGTTTCCTTTCGCTCTGTTATTTTTTTCTTCGTCCATTTCGCGAAATTCTACACAGGGGGTGAAAGATTGTCTCAGAGTCTTCCTTGGGGGTAACTGGAACGCTTCCTTGGGGATTTTTATTTTTCCATCGATCGTTTCCTTCTGTTATTTTTTTCTTCGTTCATTTCGCCAAATTCTACACAGGGGGTGAAAAGTCGCCCCAGAATCTTCCTCGAGGGTAACTGGAACTCTTCCTCGGGGATTTTTACTTTCCATCGATCGTTTCCTTTTGTTCAGCTATTTTTTTCCTCGTTCAATTTGCGAAATTCTACACAGGGGATGAAAGATCGTCTCAGAGTTTTCCTCGGGGGTAACTGAAACGTTTCCTCGGGGATTTTTATATTTCCATCGATCGTTTCTTCGTCTATTTCAAGATGTTTTTCTTCATCCATTTCGCGATCTTTTTCTTCGTCCATTTCGCAAAATTTTACACAGAGGGTGAAAAATCGCCCCAAAATTTTCCTCGAGGGTAACTGGAACGCTTCCTCGGGGATTTTTATTTTTCCATCGATCGTTTCCTTTCGCTCAGCTATTTTTTCTTCGTCAATTTCGCGAAATTCCACACAGGGGGCGAAAGATCGCCCCAGAGTCTTCCACGGGGTCTTTTACTTTCGTATTAATCGTTTCTTTCCGCTCTGCTATTTTTCTGTGTCGTTTATTTCGCGAAACCCAACAGAGGGGGTGAAAGATCACCTCGGTTTACCTCGAGGGTAACTGGAACGCTTCCTCGAGGATTTTTATTTTTGTATCAATGGTTTCTTTTTGCTCCGTAATTTTTTTCTTCATCCGTTTCGCGAAATTCAACGAAGGGTGTGGAAGATCTCTTCGAAGTCTCTGTCGAAGCTAACTGGAACGCTTCCTGGGAAGTTCTATTTTTATATTAATCACGTTCTTACCGTTCAACGACTCTCGTTTCCTTTCTTCCGTGTTATTTTTTTCTTAGTCGTTTGTTACGCGAAATACGACGAAAGGGTGAAAGATCACCCCGGGAGTCTTCCTCTCCTTCGAGGATAATTGAATCGCTTCCAGGTAATTTTTATATCCTACTAATCTCTCGAACGTTTCCACTTCCCTTGTGTAAGTTCTCGGTACTTCGTTGTTTCTTAGGAAAATTCCTACGCTACTGGTCCTTGGAGAGTCGAGCGGATATTAATCTGAAAGTGTACACTCCTAATTTTTATATAAAAGATATTGCGAGTGCACGAAACTCGTGTTTGCAACTTTATAAGACGAGAAGATCGTGGAAATACAGGATCGCTCGATTCGATCTACTACAGGTTTTGTAGGTTTTATCACAGAAGAAGAACCCGGTTTGTAAAAAAAGAACCACTTATCGATCTCGAAAGAGGTACTCTTTCGCGTTAATACCGATCTCGTAGAAAAAGTATTCTCCCGCGCAAATATTGTTCGGCGGGCTCGTCCGTTTCGTCGACAATTATCTCTTTGAAGTTTCCATGGAAAAATACTTGGGAAATTTTCACTGCGTTCGCAACCTACCCTCGAGAAAGTAATTCGAGAAACTCGAGTCTCTCTCTTTCTCTCTGTAACGTAAATCGTTTCTCGTGAACACGGTCGTGATCCGAAGACGTGAAAAGACACAGGTTCTGGAAACGGAGAAGCGCGACGCAAAGGGTATAATTGTTGGAAATTGGTTAAAAAATGTACTTCGTTGAGAATCTCAAGTTTATTCACTAACCGTGTCTTCGTTTAACAATGCTCAGTGTAACGCGCGACGCGGTTGACATCGATACAGCGTCGCGACACCGATGACGAGACTCGGGGTGGTTGCAGCGAGGTCGACGGAAGTAAAGGCGGTAAAATGGATTTTAAAGTAATTAATAAGTCCACCGTGGTGGCGGTGGTGGTGGTGTACCGGGAAAAATTGAACGTCGCGGAGGAAACGAAGCGAGGAAATCGACAAGGTCGGAAGAGGGACGCGCCGCGTTGGCCGTGTCCCGATCCACGAAGTGGTTCATCGTCGGGGTGACGATTCTTTGGAAAAGGAACAAATCGAGAGGGTAGGAAACGGGAAACGAGACGGGAAACGAACTCGACGAGCCCTGGATAGATGATAACCCCGCGCGGTGTCGAGGTCGTCGCGTCGTTCCTCGCGAAACGGTTTCTTTTATTTCCGCCGAAGCAAAAAAAGAAAAAGAAGAGAAAAAAAATTACAAGCCAAGCGAACGGATCTTCTCGCGTCTACGCACGCACGCGCCGAGGGTTTCGCTACGCCAGGATCCACCGCGACGTGGAAAAAAAAAAAAGAAAAAATATACGTGACGATAACGACGCGTAATCACTTACCCCGGTCGCGCGCACGTAGAACGCGTGGGTACATCGTTATTTCGCACCTGTGACATCGCGTACCCCTTACCTTGGTGTTCGAACACGTTGAAGGACGAGCACACGGTGCTTTTTCACCTTCCTCCTCGTTCACGGCGATTGTATCGCGCTCGCGCCCTCCGTCTCAAAAGAGGCGAGATTTATTTTCGTTACGCGGCGAGAAAAACAACGCGGCACCGGCAAGATCTATGTATTTTTAGAAGCGATAACTTAGCACATTTTCGCGTAAATATTTCCTCGTCGTTGAAGGCGTCGTGTAACGCGTCCCGGCGTTCCAGCGAGCTTTATCAGACGAAGCCCCCACGGTTATTAAAGAGGTGTGCCCGTTACGAAGCGTATTAGACGCCGTATTCGAGATTCTTATGGTAACGAGGGAATTGAAAAATTTCGAGCGATCGTGTCCCACGATCTTCCACGAGCTTGAAAACTTATTTATCTTTCAACGAGCGAGATCGAATCGCGCGACGCGTCGCGCGTTACACTGAGTATTGTTAAACGAGGACACGGTTGTTGAATAAACTTGAGATTATCAACGAAGTACATTTTTTGACAAATTTCCAACTATTATCTAAGATTGTTCACCGATTGAAATTAGCGTATTTCGATAAATCGAGTCGAAATTTTCACTCGTCTTTAAACGCTCGTTTAAACGTTCTTACCCATTGAAAATATTGGTAAGAACGCACGTTTAACCCTTTCCACTCGAGAGGCGATCCTCGATCGCCACTTAATTCGGTGTGATTCTCTGCAATTCGGAAAACCATCGCGGTTTGGAATTAAAATTCAATTACTCTTTTCTTATAAGATATAAACACATGTATACGAAACATTGAAACGAAAATGCTCCGTTTTGAATTAATTACACAATTCGAAGGATTTCATCGAGGTGCTAGTTTGTAATAGCAGAAAAGCTTCGAGTGCAAAGGGTTAAAAATCATTTCGTTCATACGCGCGAGATCTTTTATCGTTTGAACCGCGAGTTCGGGATAGATCGAAGCGCGTTGACGCGAAATTGTTCGTAGAATCGAGATCGTTAAGGTCTCTTTCGTAATCGGTCCCTCGTTCGATCGAATCCATCGGCCGTATCCGGTTCAACGTTGAGGGAATTAAGCTCAAATCGAGCCGTCCGAATCCGCAAGCTCTACCGACGTGGCGTTGTTAAGTTTACCCTTGCGCTCTATAGGCGAACGAGGTCGTAATTGAGATATCCTGATAGGACAGAGCGCGGTTTTGACCCCATTCGCGGGTAAAGCTCGACTGCATAAATTCGCGGGAATATCCCGACTATCTAACCCCTGCAGACCAATTCGACGTGGAACCGAGCGAAACGAATTCTCTCGTTTCTTCCATTTTTTTTTTCGATTCTCTTTTTTCTCGCCTCGCATCATCGTCTTTCAAAGCCGTTAACGATCACCGTTTCCTCGCGTTGCGTCGTTTTACAGTGATTTCAACACGTACAGCTTATTATTTATACACCGGAGTAGGTGTTTCCACGTACACGTTCTTGGAGAAGCGAAGAATTACGGGACGATGGTAAAGGATTTTCGAACGAGCGATCATTAAATACGAATTTCAGGCAAACGGTTTACGAGCTTTTAATTTTATTAGCAACATAACTCAGCGGGATCTTCCACACGGTTGGATGCACCACGGTGCGCTTTCTCAATCGTAAATTTTTATTTGTCGGAGTTTCTTAAGCCCTGCGGGCGACACCTTACCGCCCTTCGTGTTTCTCTTTATTCGTCGGGTGAAGGAACGCTACCGATCGCTCGTCACTCGTTGCGAATACGAAATAATTGCTTTGGTGTGCATCCATACAGAAACTGTTCGCGAATCGCGAATAAACTCTCGTTTTTCGCGAAACTTTAATTTTAAGATAAAAAATAATTCCAGGTGAAGGAACGCTACCGATCGCTCGTCACTCGTTGCGAATATGAAATAATCGTCTCAGTGCGGATTCATACAGAAGCTTTTTGTGAAATTTTAATCGTAAGATAAAAAATAATTCCAGGTGAAGGAACGCTACCGATCGCTCGTCACTCGTTGCGAATACGAAATAATCGCCTCGTTGCGGATCCATATAGAAACTGTTCACGAATCGTGAACAAACTCTCGCCTTTCACGAAACTTTAATCGTAAGATAAAAAATAATTCCACCGTGTATCGAACGTTTGTTTCGACCCTACACAGAACCCATCATCCTGCGCAAAATCGTGATCAAGACACGAGAATTTTTCCAAATCTACGTAGACACTCGCTTTGCGCGAAACTTTAATCGTACTCGCGATAAAAAATAATTCCACCGTGTATCGAACGTTTGTTTCAACCTTACACAGAACCCATCGTTCTCCGTAGAACCGTGGTCGAGACACGAGAATTTTTCCAAATCTACGTAGACACTATTTTGCGCGAAACTTTAATCGTACTCGCGATAAAAAATAATTCCACCGTGTATCGAACGTTTGTTTCAACCCTACACAGAACCTATCGTTCTCCGTAGAACCGTGGACCATGGTTTTTCCAAATTTACGTAGCCTCCGCGATCCGTGTTCTCCATCTTTATCTCTCGAGGATTTCCTGGGAACGATACTTTACGGTTGTTGGAGCGAAATAATCGTCTTCGAGGAAATCCTCACCGGAAAGGTTTCCGTGGATCGCGAATAAATTGTCCGTGAAAGTTTAGTCGTCCCCGCGAATAAAAAGTAATTTTATCGGGCGCCGAATGTTTATTTCGGTCGAAGAGACGAACGCGGGAAACGCGGTCGAAATACCAAGATCTATTACAAATCAACGTGGACTCGTTGATCCACCTACCCCGTGTTCATCCTTGGAGGATTTCTCGAGGACCACACCGTGGGATGCTACGTTTCGAGGGCCCGGGAAAAATGAAAAATTCAACGAAACCTCGACACAACCTTCGACCCTTACGAACGTTTCACCACGATTCCAGTAAGTTTCGGTCGGCTTTGTGTCCGTTGAAACGACGTTGCTCGCTCGCGATATATCACGAGGCTTGAAATAATCCTCTTCGGGAGAATTTATACGTCAATCGTTCCTCGATCGCGAACAATTTTCGTTTCTACGTAAAGTAACGTTCCTTCTACCGAAAAACGGTAATTCACTCTCAAATGTTTATTCCCAGCAAAATCGAGGCGATACGTTCGAACAATACGCGATGGGTAAAAAGTTCGTTGAATCGTTTACTCGCAACGTTGGTTCAATCGACGATCGTACGAATTAACGCGAAACGGCAATTCGAAAATTATGTTATCCTCGGTTCGTTGCGCGAGATTTGTACCCGGTTTAGAATTTTTCACGTATTTTTTGTTTATCTGAAAGTTAAAGCGTTGGAGCCGAAGCTCGAGAATCTTTAACAAATCGACGCGAACTTCACGAGCCACGTGCCACTGTTTTTACGTTTCGAGGATTTCTCGAGGACGATACTCCAACCCACGTTGCATCGTCTCGAGGTACTCGGAACGATGAAAAATTCAGCGACGAAAAACTCGAGCTACCCTCTAAGACTGTCCCGAAAGCGCCACTAGGATTCCTGTAGGTGTGACGCGTCGTTATATCGCGACATTTTCGGTAATGTCGCTTGGGTGTTCCATCGAACCTTTTCACCGACGAATCGCGAGGAAAACGCGATCTCGATGAATCTCTTTCGCAAATGATGATTTACGCGACCGTTTCGGAGAATATTTTGGATTTTAGACGTCGCGTGCGTCGAGAAGCGTCTCTGGATAATTCGCGCGAAATTCTAGGGTGAAGCGGAAATCCATGTTGGACGTTTCACGCTCTAGGGACTTACGAGCGTACTACAAAGCGGGCTGATGCGACGAAGAACGCGTTGAAAGGGAAATACGAACGTTTCCAAGTTTCGAGCGTTCGTTTCTCCATTGTTTACGAACTGCTACTGATCTCTCGGTCTTGTTTTGGATTCGTTGCGCTCCGATTAGGTTACGGAACCGCCAAGTTTGTTATTATTATCGTACGGGTGAAAACTTCTGGGTAGTGGCGTCGTTTTATTATTATCGTACGGGTGAGAATTCTTTCGGTAACGGTGGATAGAAAATAAACAGCAGAGATCGAGATCGTGAATAATAAACACTAGTATCCGTTCTCGTTTCGAATTCGTTGCGCTTTGATTAGATTTCAGATTAGATTGGATTAGATTCAATTGTCATTTTATTATTATGCGTACGCAGGATTTGTACAATTATCTTCAGATTAGATACAAGAGGGAAAATCTCCTAGGTCGAGAAGCTCGAAAAGTTCGACAATTTCCGAGCAGTCGATGCGTCTGTTAAAAACTTGGAACATCAACGTCGAGAGTAGGTGAATAAATTCGTGTAATTTGGATGCAATGTTTCTTTCAGGGAATGCAATATTTCCATATTTCCGTAGGTGTCTTCTTTTCTCTTAACCCGGCGAACAAGTACGTTCAACGAACAAAATTGAAAATTATTTACCAACCATCGTGGTGCAGAATCGTTGATAATTTTTCAGCCCGACTGTTACTCCGTTTCCGGAGTAAAGTTTCCGTTAAAAAATATCGTTCATCGACGTGAAAGCGATTTGTAGGTTCACCAACACTCCGATTAAAATTTCCATCACCGTTACAACGATCAATGAAAATTCTTAGAGTTTCGTAGAGTTTCCAGTGACGTGTGAACAATTATCGTGCACGTTTCAACAGCGCGCGTTTCGAGACTTGTCACTCCCGCTGAAGCTTCGTCAGCGAGTAAATTATTCGTAAAAAATAACCAGTACAGATTGGTCCGGTGCTCCGTGAAATTGATCGACCGTGACATAGGTGTAGGTGGGAAAATAATTTCCTCGCCGAGTTTCCCAGGCGTCTCGGTACGAACCGCAGCTCCGCGTCGCTTCCTTTCAACGGACGACGTTTATTAAATTAGTACCGAAGGGAGCAATACGATGGATGCAACCAGCTCGGGTACAGCTGGGGCCAGAAACATCCGGACCACGTCGCGTGGAATCTTTGCGACGAAGCTTTCGATAAAATGAAGCCTTCGCGAGTACGCGCGGAATCCCGTGTGTCGCAGACCTCCCGTTCTATCGATCGAAACTCGAAACGAAGCGTCGGGAATGCGAAAAATATTCCCATCAACGACGAACCACCCGGTCGAAAATACCTGAACGAGCACGGAGGGTACCCAACGAGACGTTAAGTACCTGTACTCGTGACGTTGCTACTCTTTCGAAGAATATATTTATAAATTATTCTCTGCCCGCTCGCGAGACTCTTCCGACAATCTGTGCACGGTGTTGCAAGGGCTTGTATTTTTTCTGGTAAATATACTTCCGATCGAAACTGTTACAGAAGAGGAGACAGGGAATTTTCTCCTTTCGTCGTAAAGTTAGCAGAGTTTTGTACATTCGGTACACTTTTCATCCGAAGATCTCCCGTGTATAGGAAGAACGCATTAAGGTTAATGCAACGAGTTGAAATCTTCGCGGTAAGAGGTAACCTCGGTATAGGATAATCTCTGCGGGGACGTACTCGGGGATACACCGAAACGAATTGTGGACTGTTTCGAATAAACATTCGATTAAACGCGAGCTGTAATAAATCGGGAATAAAATTCACGTGGAATGATTTTTAATTAATTCGTGTTGTGCGTTTTTAAAGCTCGACGCGATCTTTTCCGATCATCGTGATCGCTCTTCGTTGTAAGCTCTCGAATATTAATCGCCGATTAAAACCTATCAAATTTTGGAATACGAGGATATTTATTACTTATCTTCGTCATGCGTCTCGAAATCTCGAGAAAACGTCTCTCGAATATTAATCGTCAATTAAAACCTATCAAATTTAGGAATACAAGGATATTTTTTACCTATCTTCGTCATGTGTCTCGAAATCTCGAGAAAACGTCTCTCGAATATTAATCGTCGATTAAAACCTATCAAATTTAGGAATACAAGCATACTTATTACTTATTTTCGTCATGTGTCTCGAAATCTCGAGAAAACGTCTCTCGAACGTTAATCGTCAATTAAAACCTATCAAATTTTAGAATACAAGAATACTTTTTACTTATCTCCATCATGTGTCTCCAAATCTCTCGAAAACGTCTCTCGAACGTTAATCGTCGATTAAAACCTATCAAATTTTGGAATACAAGGATATTTTTTACTTATCTTCGTCATGTGTCTCGAAATCTCGAGAAAACGTCTCTCGATCATCCCGTTGGTGACCACTCCGCGTTACAAGCTCTCCAATGGTCGATCGTCGAACTCGTGATCCGGGTGAGTTTTTTCGCGCGAAATTTGAACGTCGACGAGCCACTTAAAACGCCATTTAGACCGTATTCGACCGCCACGGACGTAACCGGTCGCGTTTCGTACCCGTTTCCGGGGATTAATATCGCATCATCGCAGATTCATTACGCTAAGAACCCGCAGATTCATCGGATGCCACCGGTCCGCTACATATTCATCGTGCCTCGAAAACTAATAATTTCACGATCGTTATACCGCGCCGTAGCCATGAGCGGCCCCGGTTGGTGGTCGCATTAATCTTCCAGCCGAACTTGGTAGCCTTAATAAACGCGTGATATGACAGTTTCGACGTTACGGGGCAGATCCATTGTGAGACTTGCCTCGTGGAGCACCTCGTTACACACGGCACTCCGAGATCTGTGTTTCAACACGGTATCGTATCAACCGATTGCGAACCGCTGCGTTCGATTCCCAACGAGTGAACACGGAACGATTCTGTAAACATTTGCGTAATTAGCACGGAACTGAAGTTTCTCTAAATTGACGAAAATGAACCGCCAGATCGACATTTTCGAGCCATCGACATCATATCAGGGAACGTCACCTGCCTCGTTTTAAAAAAATCTTTGCTTCTTCAGAAAGGTTTATATTTCTTCCTTGAGGATGTATTTTGATCAATTCTCAGGGTAACTAATCTTCCAGATATATTCTAATGTACTATAGAGTAATATATATATGTATAGGAAAATATGCCTATTCCTCTGTTATAATAATATATTCCCTCTGGATTACAGATGGAAATATAGGGTCTGCGCAAGGTCACGAGCTTTCTCGAAAACTCTTCTTTAACTTTTTCTCGATACCGGTCGACTCATGTCCGTATCGGTCGCTGGTTATATTACAATTCATCTTTTGTCTTTCGCACTGGGCTTCAATGAGCTATCGATCTACCGAAACAGTCGCTCACTCGATCGAAACTTCACTTCTCATCAAACTTCACAAAACTAGTCCCTACAGTACTTTTATGAAAATTTCCCGAAACATTGTTCAAGTTCACTCTTGATACAGGTTTGTTCGTTTCGAATAATCGAGAAATAATTGTGAAATATTATTTCTTTCTCCAAGATGGTGTTCTCTCCTCGCGATGCAACCAAGCTAAAAACGTTAATGGAACGAAAGATTTCCGTCGAAATATAATGTCGGCAGGTAGTTTCGTCGCGAAAGTAGGACGGTGAAGTGGTACAAGAAGTAATTATTTACTCGCGAGCGAGCGGAGCTTCTCGACTTCTCCATGACTGGAGGACTCCTTGGGTTCGAACTCGCGGAGTCTCGGTAATACACGAGAGAGAGAGAGTACTTTTTTTCGATAAGGTTCACTCGGCCATTCTGGAAACCGAATTTGTCGAAAATTCGCTCTGGCCGGGACACGCCTTCGTGTCTCGTCATCCTTCACTGTCACCGATCTCTCACGGTCGTGTTTTCATGGGTAAACAGAGCAGAGGAGAGAGAAAAAAAGAAACGAGGAGATCGTGTAATTTCGTTGTAGTTGCGCGCAGCTGAGATCGGTCCGATCGTGTGCGAAATCGTGGCTTTTAAGTAGGTGCGCGTTGCGGCCTGTGACGCGTGATATATCATAATTTTGTAACTGGTCCGAGAGAAGCAAAAAAAAAAAAAAAAGAAGAGAAAAGAAAAGAGGAGACTGTGAAGAGGGGGAGCGAGAGGTACCGAGTTGGGGGGGGCAAAATTGAATATGTTTCGCGTATTCATAACCCCCGACAATGGACACTTGAACCTGCCTTGTTAGATGGGAGCAGCGATGCGAGAAACTGGGTGGAGCCGGCACCTATAGGTCGTTTCAGGATCCGTTGAAAACGTTATTGATGGTCCTGCGAACGAGGGCGACCGAGTTCCTCGTTCGCAGGACGAAATCGTTTGACGGATACGTCCCGATAACAAGGTACTTCGGACCGTCGAAGAACACGCCAACGATACTCGGACAAAGAAATCGAGTATCGAACGACAAAGTGCACAATTCTCGTCTAATTCGAAGTGGGGACCATAGAAACTCCACGTACCCGGAAACACGGTTTGGAGAACGCGCGGATACGTTGCACGCGTGGTGCATTGAATCTCGTCGTAATCGGTTGTGGTTTCTTTAATGGTAATCGAAATATTTAATGTTCGGTAACACGAGCTCGTGCGAGAGTTCAAGAACAAATATCGTAGGTTTCGGGGTGTAATTTTCGTGGTCGTTGTTTTATAATGAACAGTTTCCAATTGGTGTGTACAAGGTGGTAACAGTTAATTACGATCGACTGGGATTTTTTCTCGATGTAGAAACTTTTCGAATATCTATAAATTTCACCGATATGGAAATCTCGATTGTCCCAGATAAGGGCACGCGACGGTACGTTGGTTAATTTCCGTTGTCGATAATTGAATATTCTCGTTTTAATTCGAAAAGCAATCGATGATTAAATAAATCCCAATTCACGCGAAACGAGTTAAACCGTACGCGGTTGTAATTGTACGAAATAATAATTGATAACGAAACGAGCGCGGATAAATTACCGCGGGGAAAACGGGAAGTCGTGTAACGAGGAACGTGTCCTTTGCACGAAGGAAATTGCAACAATTGCGATGTTTTTCAACCGTTCGGTAATTTTTCGCTATTTGGCGCGAAAAAGAGCGAAATTATCTTGTTCGCGAAATCGTCCAAAAAACGAACGCGAGATTCATCGATGGAGCAAGTTCAATGCGTTTCTCTTGCGACAAATTAATCCATTTCTCTGTATCAAATTTTAAAGAACATTCTCTCGGTCGATGGAAAATTTTCCTTCCTTGAAAACAACATGGATAAAGTAATCGTTACTCTATAAAAAACGTTCTTTGTATCGTAGAGAAAGGTTTCGCGAAGAAACTAGCTTTTTGCGAGTGAAGTGAATTTCTTGTTACGTTACTGTAAAATTTTCAAAAATCCAGCACGAAACGTTTACATCGGACACAAACGGATCGCGTAGATTCTAGTTCCTTCGGGGTTCGCAAGACGGGATACCTCTCGGATTTTTTATTCCGGGAAACTTTACTTCAGAAAACGGTGTGCAACTTTATTTTATTCGCAGACGAAAAATTACGGAGAAATACGAGGCAGCGCTCAAAGTTTTATCCGTTTGACTAAATAACGTACGTACCGGTTAGAAGTGTGAAAGATGGAATCTAAAAAAGATTGAATCGTGTCGAAGCGACATCGATTTAAAAGAAAAATGTACACACTATACTGTATAGAAAATACGAAAAAAAAACAGTGAGCGTACGAATTTTCGATGATTTTTAACGGTGAATGCCTTCTGAAACGCGATACCGATCGGATCGCGCGGGTCAGCGGGAACGTGCTCCGTTACCGAATTTAATTCTTAATTAAACTACGAAACGAAAGTTCGATTCGTTACGCGTCGCCGGCGGGGGCCACCCTACACGTTTTTCGAGCGCACCTGCACGCTCGCGCTATTCTCCGTTGCCACGTGGAATCCGTAGAACATTAAAGCGCATAGCGGCCGAAAACAAATACGCGTCACCCGGACGGGTCCTCGAAGCGTAGGCAATATGTGTCCTCGACCCTAAACTGTCGAGTTGAAAAAGATGAGGCGACGCGTTCAATCTATGTACACCTCTTCGATGATGCAATGGCGCAGCAACCCGAGGGTTACCGCTCGCGCGAACCCTCCGTTTCGCACCAAACACGAAATGCTCACTTTCGATTATTCGTACGCAAACATATGGTTATACGAGCGCAAATATTTCGAGAGAAAGATACGAAGGGTATTACCCGATCGATGGAATACACCGATTTGAAATTCATTCGAAAATTAGTTGGAAATATTTTTATATCGACGTCTATATTGGACAAAGTCGTACAGATGAGGTTATGATATTTATTTACGAGATGCACAAGGTAGATAAGTGTGCACAGAGTTGGGATGAATGTAACCTCAAAATGTATATAATGTACATCACTGCTGAAAAGTCATGGGTCAACTATTGAAATGTTTGGAAGACCTAGAAAACTACTGGAAATCGTCGAATTTACACTTATTAGATTTTTCTAAAATGGAAAATACGTGCAATAATTCTCCCAAAATCTCAAGATCAATTATAATTACATGCAATATATATAATAATAATAATTAAATACATTTACTTCGGTACACGCGATGGAATAGAAAAGAAAGAATACAAATATACAACAACAACGCGTAGGAAGTATCTAAAAAAAGTGCACGATGAAATTCGTTACTTTTTTACACAGCTTGTACCGTGGTTTTTGCACCGTTGCAAGTTGGATCGAAAGCAACGCAAACTGTTTACCCGAGTACACCGGAACCGTAGTCGGTGGCTCGTTGAACTATTAATCGTGAGTCGGGCCGATATTTCGTTGGATCGGTTCGCGGCGGCGCCAATGTAATTGGAACACACCGTAACGCGGGGTCGTTCTCGCACCCTCTCGAGCGGAGCGCGCGCTAGGCGCACGTGTGCGATCGTAGACATTCGTCATGGTTCTGGTTTCCAATGCTCGTTGCAATAACGCGCGTTAATACGCGTTAATGCGCGTTATATACATCGGGTACAGTGTTTATATTGGTTACCCGTTAGAAGATATTGCACCGTTCTCCGAGTTACATTCTAGATGCGCGAGTTGCACCGGTATGTGTTCGAGTTGCACTCGGGAATGGGATGTCAAATCGGGGGAAATGTATCGTAGAAAAAAGAAGTATGGCCAGAAGAATGGAGAAAAAAGTATCATCAGTATTTATATTGGTTACTGATTAGAAGATACTGCTCCGTTCTTTGGATCAGCATCTAGTTGCACGAGTTGCACCGGTAAGTGTTCGAGTTGCACGCGGGAATGGAACGTTGAATCGGGGGAAATGTATCGTAAAAGAAAAGGAGTATGGCCAAAAGAATGGACAAGTATCATCAGTGTTTATATTGGTTACCAGTTAGAAGACATTGCACTGGCCTTCGAATCGAATTCTAGCTGCGCGAGTTGCACCGGCAAGTATTCGAGTTAGGGAACGGAACGTCGAATCGGGGGAATATGTACGAAAAGAGAAGTGTGGCGAGAAGAATGGAGAAAAAAGTATCATCGACGAGAAAAATGGGCAAAAGAGGATCGTCGACGAGAAGAATGGAAGGAAAATGTCGGATCGTTCGAACGGCTCGATGTTTATTGTATCGAGGTGAGCTTGTTCGAGGAAAGGAAAAAAGAAAAAAAAATATGTTTACTCGGAGAGGGGAATGGACGAAACGTGGCTACAAGGGAGGTAGAAAAAATTAATGATCGTTCGTTGTTCGTCGATGACCGCGTGCCTACGTCGCGAGTGTGCATCGACGGAAATGGAGTCGTCATCGATTACGGTTGGTCGGTATACGACAAATTCGTATTAATGACCGGGCAAGTTTCCTTTGGTGTTGCTTTTTGCATACTCATCGTCGGCACAATGTGACGTAACAGTTGGGCACGGCCGGGCCCGCGATCGCTCGAGTTTCTTTTATTGTCGATTTCGAATCGTTCGGAGATCATATGTCGCGGGATACACAGTGGAGACGCCGTTGCGCGTCTGTCATGCAGATTTCGTCGGAGTCTCCGATGGCATACGGCTCGATGAACGCGACACGACGCAGTCTGCCTCGGTATAATTAATTTACCGCCGGGATTAGGTTAATAATAGCGTGTAGCTACGTCCCGTCTTTGCACCGTAATTATATACCTATTTATCTCGAGGCCCTAACAGGGGACTGCGAAACGTCGAATGCAAGTTTTTGACGAAACTTTGGTGACCGTGTTTGATCGTTTCTAATCGAGGAGTACGTAGGGTTCCTATGGTACTTTCGAGTTTGTAGAAAACAATTATTTCGAAACACGTTCTATTTGATCAAAGTACGAGCTTTGTGTCGCGAAAAATATCGATAAATGTTTCGTATAGAAGAATTCTTTCCTTTTTCGAAGGTCTCGGACTAAATGGAGCGTAGGTGTCATTTGGAATGTAGGTTTTCGGGTGACACAACAGGTCGAGGCTCGATCGTCACGTTGCCCCTATTACTGACCAATGTTATCGCGTCGAGAATCAAATAATTACATCTGCTTCTAATTATAGGAAATCGTTAGGTACTGTTCGAAATCAAAGGCGGATGCTCCATCGGCGCGGTCAAATGTTAATTTAAAAGCGTGATCGATTTTCAATGGCGCCACCGCGAAGCAAACACCGAGCACGTTTGTTCGAACGACGAATAAATGTTTTCGGTCGGACGATCCGCTGGAGAAATTTTTCCTTACAAAGGCGGCGGTATCGAACCGGCTCGCTTCTCTTTCGTACGATACAATTTTCATTGGCGGCGCAACGAACCGCGATAAATTATTAGCATCGTCGATGGAACTCGGTTGATCGAAACTCCGATTACATCGCGTTGCTCGAAGCCTCGAGTTATATTCGGTGCTAGTTCAATTAACGCGGAACTTACCAACGGATCGACCGAGCATCTTCTCGAGAAGGAAATCGTCTCGTGTCGGACCACTCGAGTCTCGTCGCTTCGGTGTTTCGCGAACAATCGATTTCGTGTAATCCGATAGGACGGTACGGAGTGGCGTTTGTAGAATAGTCAGGAAGGTCGTACACAAGACACGTCGCGTTTAGACAGTTCGGTGGGATCGATTAGGCTGAATCTCTTCGTTAAAACGAACGACGGACAGTACAGAAATAGGTACGATTACCGAGCAAGGTTGAACGATTACGCGAACATTTTTTTTCGTCGTTTCCAGTTGTAGAATCTAGACTCGTATCGTGGTCCCTCGATGAAAGCACGTGTACGCTCGGAATAATCTTGTCCGCACTACCGCAAAGTGGTAAGGTAACAAGCAATTTCGACCCTAACCTAGTTACCGACACTTTCAATTTACTACGTCGATACGATTATTAACGAACTTCGGGCACAACGTACGCGATTAAATATAATAGCCCGCGTCGACGATCGTGGTAATCGCTATTTCAGTCGCGACGATCTAATAAGATCGCGAATAAAATAACGCGACGAATGTTCGAACATCGATGATCAATCTGGCGACGCGTCTCGTAAGGTTAGGAACAATTTTTTTCGAATTTTTGCGTATAAATAAATTTTTGAAACCTCGAGTTTCTCGGTACTTCTTCTTTCAAGGGTTTAGGTACGAAGTATTATTTTTACAAAGAGAAGTAAAAGATGCCTCGCAAAATACTCCTTTACCGTTACGATACAGGCAAACAACGAATCCTAGAACCTTTTTATTATCCTTGTTCTCGTGAGTCGAGATATTGTACTCCGTAGAATGTTCTTCCGCTGCTGTAATCTAAGCAAATAAAGAATCGTACCTAGAATTCTTTATTATCCTTATCCTCGTGATCTTCCATCGTTACAACGTGGGCGAACAATCGTACCCCAGGACTTTTTTATTATCCTTATGCTCGTTACTCGACGTATCGTCTCTCTGTTTCCTCTGTTGGACGGGGGTGAGTAAACAAATCGTCGTTCAAAATGTCAAGAGAAGGTGTCGATGATTGGAACATTTATTATCACGGGCAAATCGATCGTCGATGATTCGCGAAGATACACAAAGATACACAAAGATACACAAAGGTACACAAAGGTACACAAAGATACACAAAGATACACAAAGGTACACAAAGATACACAAAGATACACAAAGGTGCACAAAGGTACATAAAGGTGCACAAAGGTACACAAAGATACACAAAGGTATACAAAGGTACACAAAGATACACAAAGATACACAAAGTTACACAAAGATACACAAAGATACACAAAGATACACAAAGATATACAAAAATACACAAAGATATACAGAACAATATACAAAGGTACACAAAGGTACACAAAGGTACACAAAGATACACAAAGATACACAACGATACACAAAGATACACAAAGATACACAAAGATACACAAAGATATACAATGATACATAAAGATATACAGAACAATATACAAAGATACACAAAGGTACACAAAGGTACACAAAGATACACAAAGATACACAAAGGTGCACAAAGATACACAAAGATACACAAAGATACACAAAGATCCACCAAAGTACACAAAGATACACCAAATTTCACAAAGATACACAAAAATACACAAACATACACGAAGATCAACTCATACGGGAGAACACGAACGAGCGTCTTCCACGACAAGTTGTCGCGTCTTCGATGTAGCGTCGAACCTCTGCGGTCCCCTCGAAACGGTCCCACCTTCGTTGTTTGCTACTCGTTATCTCGCGTTCGGGGAGCAACGATCGCGACTATCGTCAAACAGCCGCGATTTTTGCCCGGTGTCCCCCGTGGGACGATATCCAAACACGCGGGGGTAGACGGTCGCGTGCAATCGGCCACAAACCGGGGACGGTGGAGCGCACAGCCGGTGTACGCGTCTTCGGCTTTGATGCACAATCAAGTGTCCCTCGTTATTGTTAGCGGTTATTTGTCCGGCGAAGTAGTCAATGGAAAGTGATTTAGTAAACAAGTAGCATATTGCCGATGGCCGTTCGCTCAGCCGTGTGATTTAATGTTTCGTGGAATATACACCGGTTAGAGCGGATCGATTCGATGGAAACGCTCTCTCTCTGTAACCGGTCGGCCATTGCTGGGAAAACGGGGGACCGTGCTTTCCGATTTAAAAGCGCGCGAATGGCCGATCGCGTCCGCGATTCGCTCGTACATCTCTCTCTCTCTCTCTCTCTCTGTTTCTGTGTCGAGCGCTCGGCCCGTAATCGCGCTCGTGTTTGAGCAACTGGATAATTCAAAACGAGAATGATTAACTGTACGATCGGGTATTTGCGTTACTTCAATGAGCGCTGTCTGTTTGCTCGTTGATTAACTCGACGTATACTGGATTACTCCATCCGCGAACGCTTGTAATTCGCCACCTTGCACTCTTTGCTTTCCATTGGAACACGATACCTACGTATCGGTTCTTTTCGAGTGGATATTTTTTAATCGATACACGGTGTTACTTGCAATTCAACACTTTTCGCGAATGGTCTTTAGCGTCTGTGTACAATTTGTCAGTATTCACACTTGCAATTCGATCGTTTGCACGGAGAGTACACCAAGTGTTCAGAATGTAGATCTATTTCTTCGTAAGTGGATTGTATTATTCCTTTCACGAACACGCTTGTAATTTAACAATTTACCTGGACAATATCTAGTGTCTACCTGGAGTAGAGTATACACCTATCCGGTCCTTTTTTGCAAGTCGATCCAAGGGTGTAACAAACCCGTTGAATTTTTCCCAAGCTCCCCGATGTTTCCAGAGAGACTCGATTTCACCTCGCTCTTATCTCCGCTTAGAACGCTACTAAGTTCGGAGTGACTCTCCTCGAAGAAACCGTAAAGAATTCGTTCGAGAAGCTCCCCGTATCTCCCACGGTCTCCAGGGCGGAATCAAGGGGGTGTAATTTCACCGTGGGAGTTACGGGTACCCCTAAACCCGAGTCACGGTCGCCGAAAACAAAATATCCATCTAACCCTTGTACTCCCGTTTTTGCCGCAAACCTGCAGTTTCATCGAAATTGAACCGAGGGAGAAACACGTTTCGCGAGGGCGCCTTGTTACCCGTACACTTGGAGGAGCTTCTTGAAGAAAAAAAGAAATTCGATCTTCGAGACTATCGGGATCTCCCTCCTTGAAACTTACAGGAACTTTGGAATATTTGGTCGGTACCCGAGACATTCCGAGCTGGCCAGCACCGTCCACGAAGGTTTCGCCTTTGGCGGGGTTCTCTTTGTTGGGAACAATGGCCGGCTCTTCGTGCAACTTCGAGCAGGAGAGGGACAGGACGTGGTACACATACACCGGTCGTTGGAAAAAGCTGACAACCCGGATCGCGTGTCTGGGAAGTTAATGGGCCGACTTACGGTCGAGACTTTGACCAAGAAAGAGAGAGAGAGACAGAGAGCTACCATTAAGGAGGTCAAAGCGGGTGCGAGTGAGTTTAGAGGAGGAAGCGTGCACGTTCGAGCGAGCTGCGCCACCGGTCCGGTAATGTAAGTAATCTGGCAATTTTCCGGGACGTTGGGCCCCTACAACGCGAATTTCGTCGAACTCGTAGGAAGTCGGGTTAGTTTAACACCTATTTGCGACGAACGCCGACCGATCTGTTTATCGACCGGTCGTAGAATTATGGTCTCCCGCGTGGATCCTCGAGAACCCCTCCTGGCACGTTCCCGAGAACACATGTCGATTCATTGTTACGCGATCCCGAAGATGCTACCGGTCGGAGGATTTCTTTTTCGTTTCGTCGCGACACGGACACACCCTCGAGGATCCTTTCCACGCGGGATCATCGACGCGTGTCCGATCGCGTCGATGACTACGCGCTCGTGCTCGAACCTTTTTTCATCTGTCGAGGAAAAGACGATCGTTTCGACGCCTTCGAGCGGGGGGAATCGACACAGCCATGCATCGAAGATCCAGGAACGAGAGAGTGAAGAGTTCGATGTGGAAATACGGAACCTGGAACGTTCAACCCTTCCGGAGCGTAGAACGAACGAGACTCGTGTAAATTGGAGGCTTGGACGAGTCTCGTTCGGGGAAGTTGCGCGTGAACGCGCGAGAGAAATTGTTTCTCGACGTTTGTTCGAAATCTCGTCTCTGGCGAAGTAAACAGTCTCTGTATACGTCTCTGAAGTATTATTATATTTTAGAATCTATATTCTTTTTTGGTGAAATAGAACACGAGTGTTTTAGAGCGTATAAATATTTTATTAAATTATATATTCTCCATTTTGGGAAATAAAATCACTTTCCGAACAATTCGATATTATATCGTCTCTTTGGTCTTTAAAGTGGCGCGATTCAATTTTGAAATTTGATATTTGTGGACGATTTAGCGAAATATTCGTAACACGCTTATTCGGGAAAATGGACGATTTGAAAATTAGAAAGGGTGACGGAGAACGGAAACGAAAATCCGTTGAAAATGTCGCGAACGTCGGTAGTTTTCCACGCGGGAAACGCAAAAGCAACCCGCGTCGAAGGTCGAAATACACTAATCCGCTAGGCGATGCGGTCGGTACGTCACCGGGCGTATAAGCGGATTCGAAATCATTCGCGCGGGAATTCGCGTCACGAAGCTCCGAGGACAAGGACGCGGAGGAACATATGTTTACGGGAGGTGTGGGATAAAGGAAGGAAGGAAAAAAAAAAGAAAGGAACAAACAACGAGAGGAACTGCAAACAATCGACGTTCGCTCGTTGGATATCGTTTCGAGCCCCGATCGATATCCGCGCGAAGCGAACGCGTTGAAAAACAAAAAGCCACGGGGAACAATGAAAACGCAGAATGGACCGGCGCGCAAGGTCGCGTCTGCGCTTCCGATTCGCGCGATTCAATACCTAACGCTCCGAAATCGCGCGCAAAAATATGCGCAAATCGGGAAGAAAGATTCTCTCGAGGCTTACTTTTCGTTTTTTTCTTTCGTTTTTATTAACGAGTCGGTGTGCCACGTGGGCATTTGAAACGCAGCTTGTCGAAAAAAGGTAAATTTGGTTCCGTTTGTGTCGACTTTACCATTTTCTGTGATAATTATCGCAAAGCCGAGGCTTCTGACGAAGAAGAAAAGAAAGGAGAATATTTTTTCAAAAATTTGTTAACTTTCGAACGAAAGGAGAATTTTTGTCAAAAATTTGTTAACTTTCGAACGAAAGGAGAATTTTTTTCAAAAATTTGTTAACTTTCGAACGAAAGGAGAAGTTTTTTCTCAAAATTTGTTAACTTTCGAACGAAAGGAGTCTTTTCTTAAAATTTGTTGATTTTCGAAGGAAAGAAGTTTCTTACCATTCGTCACTCCCTTGGCTCGGTCTTCGCAATTATTCGTGCAATTATTCATTGTATTCGAGTATATTCCATAGTTGATATTTTTGGGTGTTTGGAAGTTTCGAGAAAAAATAAACCGCAGATTTTCGGACAACGTGGAGGTAGAGACGATAGAACAAAGGTTGGAAGAATTTTATCCGCCCCCTGTTCTCCTTCATATCAAATATTATCGCTTTTTTACGATCCCTTCGGGCAGACGTTTCCCTACGATTTTTATCAACCGGTCTCGAATACTTTGGGCACCGCTACGACGCGATTAATCAACTTTATCGCGATTTTTGTGGAACGATGTCGGAAGAACGTTTCGATTACGTGGACTTAATTAGGACGCGATGATGTAAGTAGAATTTTCGTGGGATCGTAAACCGAGAGTCGGACGATAATCGGGGTGAGAGCAACGAAATGTCGAGCGTTTATTAACCGGTTTATTAATTCGTTGGCTCTTTCTTCTATTTGTTAATCTTTGAAAGGTTTCGTTTCGATTCGTTCGTTCGACGGTTCCCTTTTCTTATCTTTGCTAGCTCGGTTGCTGGATCGACGTTATCGGAACGGTGACCTACCGGAAGCGGCTTATGAGATTATATTCGAAACTTTCGGCTCCGACGATGAAAATTTTAATTTCCGGAACTTCTTGGGAGTGACACCGCGGATCTGGAAATTCGTGAAAATTGTCGTCTTCTTCGTCATTGGGTTCTCCGGACACAAAGTTTCGAAATCGATTCGGAGAGAAGTGCCAAAATTTCGAAAATTTCAAATTGGGAAATTTCTCTGGAGTGACGTCACAGTTCCTGGAATCTACAAAATCTGTGTCATCCCTTCCATTGTCGCGTTTTCCGAATATAGAATTTCGAAATCGATAAGAAAAGAAGCGCCAAAATTTCGAAAATTTCTCAGGAGTACACGTCACAGTTCCAAGAATTTACAAAACTTGTGTCACCTCTTCCATTGTCGCGTTTTCCGAATATAGAATTTCGAAATCGATAAGAAAAGAAGCGCCAAAATTTCGAAAATTTCAAATCGGGAAATTTCTCAAGAGTACACGTTACAGTTCCAAGAATTTACAAAACCTGTGTCACCTCTTCCATCGTCGCGTTTTCCGATTACAAAGATTCGAAATCGATAAGAAAAGAAGTGCCAAAATTAAAACAATTTTAAATCGGCAAATATCTCAGAAAATGACGTCACAGTTCCAGGAATCCACAAAACCTGTGTCATCTCTTCCATCGTCGCGTTTTCCGATTATAAAATTTCAAAATCGATAAGAAAAGAAGCGTCAAAATTAGAAAAATTTCAAATCGGCAAATTTCTCAGGAAATATCACAGTTCCAGGAATCCACAAAACCTGTGTCACCTCTTCCATCGTCGCGTTTTCCGATTACAAAGTTTCGAAATCGATAAGAAAAGAAGTGTCAAAATTTAAAAAATTTCAAATCGGCAAATATCTCAGGAAATGACGTCACAGTTCCAGAAATCTACAAAACCTGTGTCACCTCTTCCATCGTCGCGTTTCCCGCTCGCAAAGTATCGGGCTCGCCATAAAGAGAAAAAGAATTCCAAGAATTAAAGAAATTGTAATTCGCGCGGTTTCTTCGAACTTACGTCACGGTTCTGGACCACGTACGGTAAAATACTCGGAGCTTGCGCGGTGGGGGAAAAAAGAAAAATTAACGGACCACGATTTAGGTAACTCGGCACCGTTCTCCCGAGCAAGCCCCTGCAATGTCTCCACCGCGAGCCAATCGGTACAAACTAATTAACCTTCCATTGAACATTATCCAAAAGAGGGGTGGGAGCCGATACGAATGGAGCTCCGCGGGTTTCGAAGTTAATCTCCAGCGGCTGGAAACTTCGTGTTCCGAACGAGCGATCGCAATTAAACTGCACCCGGGCTCTCGAACCACCGCAAAAACCGCCCCCGAAAAAGTACGTGTAAACCCCACGTGGCGGGAAAAGGGGAAGGGGAGGGTGTGTGTATATGTGTGTATGTGTGTGTGTGTGTGTGCGGTGCTGTTGAAGTTTCCGTCCAAGCGAAATGTCGCCGTACGGTTTCCACAATCGGGCCGACCGCCACCCCTGCAAATGGCGGAAGACTGGCAAGTGCGGGACAGTACGAAATTCTCCGGCCACGTGTGACAGGGCTTCCGCATTGGACAACATTAATTGGACAAATAACCTCGTCCTGTATCACCGGATCCGGGACCCTCTCCGCTCCCCGAAGGATTAATCCGAACATTCCCAGGAGCAAATCTCCTTTGTCGACCTCGAGTACGAACGCGTGCACGAATAATCTCCTACGCTTTCCTAGAAAATTATACCACACCTTGGACGTCAACGCGACGACATCCTGAGACGATTTGATTTTTGTTGTGGAAATCGTCGTTGACTTTTTCCTCCTATGTAATGTATGTTTTTTTTTTTATCTCCTGGAGGTAAGTTTTATTGGAGAAAGTGCGCAGGAATATTATTTTACGGTATAAGTACAATTATACTAATATTTTTGATATTACTGTGACGACATCCTGAGATGTTTCGATTTTCGTGGAAATCGTCGTTAATTTTTTCTTCCTATCGGTGCAAACTTCGTACTGATATTTTCGACGGTCAATGTATATTTTGTTTTTACCTCGTAGAGATAAATTTTACTCGACAAAGTGCGCACGAATATTATTTTACGGTCAAGGTAAAATTATACTAATATCTCTGACGTTGCCACGATCAGTCCATGTTCGGAGATTTTAAAATGTTTCATCGTGGAAAATCCTCCATGATTATGTTTGCCGCGAACCCGACCTTCGAACCTTTCAATGGAAACACATTAACGTATACATTTTTTACTTTTTTTCACTCCAACGGAGATAAATTTTATTCGACAAAGTGCGCACGAATGATATTTTACGGTCAAGGTAAAATTATATTAATATCTCCGAGGTTGCCATGGTCGTTTCGTGTTCGGAGATGTTTAAAAATTTCCTCGTGAAACATTCTCGTTAACCGTTTTCCCCGCGAAGCCAACCTTCGAATCTTTCAATGGAAACGCATTAACGTACATTTTTTCACCTTCGGGGAGACAAATTTTGTTCGATGGAACGCTCGCGAGTAATCTTTTACGGTCAAGGTGGAATTATACTAATATTTCGAACGTCACCGCGGCCATGTCCAGTGAAATACCTTTAAGGGTATTTCCGTGTAGAAAGTTATACCGATTGTATTATACTTCTACCGCGAGTACGATCTACGAATCGATGCTTTCGATGGAAACACGGCTCGTTGCGAATTTTTTACCCTTGTGGAGATGAATTACGTTCGACGAGGCGCGTATCGACGAAATAATGAAATTCTAGCCTCGCTGGATTGAAAGCTGGTCACCGTCGCTGGAAATTCGCGCGTAAATCAGAGACATCGCGGTCCGGAGGGAAAGTTATGCTCGTCGTGTAATCGGATATCGTGATGATGCATTCGAAGCTTGTTTTCGTTCCGGAGCTGCGCGAATTCGAAATTCGTGACTCGCGGGGGGAGAGAGTCACGAACAGGGGTGTGCGAAATACGGTGGTGATATTTTTCTTTTTTTTTTCACGGTGAACCAAATGGAGCGCACTGTCAGCGTTTAATTCTCGGTGTCGAATTAATAACGGGGCACGAATAAGATAGACAAATTGCACGAGTACAATCGCGACGATAATCCGTTCGAATTTTACCCCGTTTTCGAACGACGTAATTTTTTCAATTTGTACAAGTAAACGTTTACAATTCGAAACATTGCCATTTCGACCGTTCCCGACGCGCGATTTATTTCCCGGATTACGGTGTTAGAGCAAATCTTATAATTTAATAATTTCTCTCTCTATTGTGTTTCTGACAACTACAATGGATGGGATGTCACTCGACGGGGTAGTATTTCCTGGACGTCTCGCACAGCTTCGTTCACTTGCTACGGGATTATATATACGGTCGCGAAAAAATTCGTGCATCTTCTTGAATCGTGTATGAATGTACCTGCAAAGTTTTGTATTTGTGCCTTTGTACGTTCCCTTTGAAAAAATTCTCGAACATTCTGTATTTTTTGCGTTTCAGACCGGAATGCCCTTTTGAGGCCACATTTCTGACCATACAACCGCATTTTAACTTGTCTGACCCCGTCCATGGTCAGACAAGTAGTATCACCCCGTCTATGGCCAAACAAGTAGTATCACCCGTCCATGATTGGGCAAGTAGCATGACCGTCCATGGTCAGACAAGTAGTATCACCAGTATATGGCCAGACAAGTAGCATGGCCCAGGTCATGGCCAGACGAGTAGTATGATCCCGTCTACGGTCACACAAGTAGTATTCCTGCATGTTGATGGGCAAGTAGTCTAGCCCCGTACATGGTCAGACAAGTCGTATGACCCGTACACAGCCAGACAAGTAGTATGACTCCCGTACATGACCAGACAAGTAGTATGACTACCGTACATGACCAGACAAGTAGTATGACTACCGTACATGACCAGACAAGTAGTATGGCCTCGTCTATGGTCAGAAAAGTAGCATTACCCCGTCTAGGGCCAGACAAATAGTATGACCCCCGTCTATGGTCAGACGAATAGTCTGCACTACTATAATGGCTATAACATCGTTGAAAATCATCGAGTTTTAATGCTCTTACGCTCGTTTGAAAGGGAAATAACTGCGCTATCCGAAAATCTGGCCAATACTCTTTTAGAGTTTTTTCTCTTTTAATTCTTTTCTTAAGGGGAACCCTACCTTTCGAGCCGAAAATAGACGATAATTAAAAATTTTCTCCGGTAATACGGATCGTTCGATTCAAATGTTTCATAAGTGTATTTAAAGTGCATACTTTAAACAATATTCGCGTCAAGTTTCGTACAAAAATATCAATCCGTATAAAAAATGTACGCGTCTCCGTGATAAGCTCGGTTTGCTACCCTATCGAAAGTTCAACGAAACGAATGGGTATCGATATCGATTCGAGAGCACCGGAACGGTGGTGCGTTCGTTCGAAGATTGATTTTTCCCCGATAATTAGAGCTAGAACGCGTACGTGAAATCGAGAATCACGCGTCGCTCGAATAGAAACGACACCTCCAATCGTCGACACGACCAGAACGGAGCAACCAAAGCAACTGAAAATACATTCTCCGTGGTCGTCACGAAATTCGCAACCGATTTCCCTCTCGTGCGGAGAAAACCCGCGAGTGCAACGAAACGCGCCGTTTTCGTGAAAGAGGTTACGAAAATATGCATATGCCCGACACCGAGAGAAAGGTTAAGTAGGATTACCCGAGGCGTTGAAGAATGTATTTCGAGCAGTGAACCTAAACGAAAAGAACGTTCAACCCTGGAAAGTTGAGGAGGGAATCGATCGAGGGGATTCGTAGATTAATCGAAAAATATGGAAAACAAAAATGCTACACCGTAGCCCTAATTCTCGATTTAAATAGAAATAATGAAGAATGTCTTCGAAACGGTGCTGAAACTTAATTAACGTAAAACGTAAAGAATCAATAAAGTAGTCAGACTACTAGTCACTAGACACTTACATTTTTTATACGGATTAATATTTTTGTTTTTCGACGTAGTCAAGTAGAAATAATTGCAATTTGAAGTATACAAGACGTATATTTGAAACTTTCGTCATCGACCGTTCGAAAATGAAAAACTTCGATCGACGTCCCTCGTCAATGGTACAAGATATCGATCCAAACGCAACGCAATAATTTTGATAATTTTAATAAATTTGATAATTTCTTAAATAAGAAAATATTAAAAATCGCCCCGACGTTAATCAATCCACGTATTCTTCGAAGGAGCGTATCGAAGATGAAGATCGTGTATATCCGTGATTTTCAACGTTTCGTTGAAACATAACTGGCGCGTTACCTTGATAGATGGTCGTTTCATAATAATAAGAAAAACGGGAACCTCTTGTTCCTAAACGAGGAGAACTCGTCAATGGTACAACGTATCGATCGAAACGCAACGCAATAATTTTGATAATTTCGCTCGTCTCGTGTACACTCCGCCGAAGAAGATATAAAAAATCGCCCCGACGTTAATCAATCCACGTATTCTTCGAAGGAGCGTATCAAAGATGTAGATCGCGTATATCGGCGATTTTCAACGTTCCCTTGAAACATCACTCGCGTCCCTTGATAGATGGTCGTTTCGTAGTAATAAGAGAAACGGGAACCTCTTGTTCCTAAACGAGAAGAACGTCGTCTAATTTATTCCAACGTAAATATCCCGGTTCCAATTATCTATCCCCCGTGTAGCGTAAAAATCTAAAACGGTGCACGCTCGGAGGGAAAAATTTCGCGGAATGGTTTTCGTTTGTCGAGGACGAGCGGCGAGGGTGGCCGTCTCGGAAAACGGGGGTAGCGGGTTGCGATTTACACGGAAGCCTGGCTTTTACGATTCTCTCTAAGCGAGGAGCGGTCATTTCCTACGAGTTTCGGACGCGATCTAAACGGCCACGGTTCGGAGAAGTTTCCACGGAACGGGCCTGGAGACAAGGGCAAACAACCCCGCGAAATCCCCAGGAAAACCGTTCGAGGGTGAATCTCGTTCGGGCTGGAAACGCGCTCGAAGTGGCCGCCGGCGCGTGAGAAATTGCGGTTCCTCCTCCTGGCCAGAGATATCGAGAAGACTTCTCCTCCTGGCAATCATCTCGAGCTATCCACCCCGCGTCGCACCGTGTCCAGCGATACCCGACCCACGACACCGGATCAAGAAAGGGAACTAATGCCCAATGATGGCCACCTACACCGGGAGACCAACCGGAGACCGGGAATCAATAAAGTCGGGCCAACTTCTCCCCGTGCTGTTTTCTCTATCCTTCGTTTTCCCTCCCGAGTTCTCTTTTCGCATTTTCCACCCTTTACCTTCTCCCTGGGTGTACCTTTATCTTCCCACTTTCTCCGAGTCTCTTTGTTCGTCGGTTCTCGTCTTCTTTTCGTTCACCTGTGTTCGCAAGACTCTCTGGAATACGAATACAATGTACAGGGGACGGTTGTAAATAATTGTAAACAATGTCGAGTCTCGCGTAGAAGTTGTTCGGGGAAACGAAACTGGTAATCAACTGCGCGAGGTAATTGTTTTAATCTATAAACGCGACAAAGTCTGGCCAAGTGTTTTTTTTTCTTCTTTTTCCTTCGTCGTTTCCCTACCGAGCTACTCGCTTGCATTTTCATTTCTCACCCCCCGATCGCGGGGTAGTTTCTTCCCCAAGTTTCTTCGTTCGATGGACTTTTCCCTTCTGTTGTCGTTCCTACGTTTTCAGTTCCGTTCATCCCGGTTCGTCGATCTGTAACAAATCGGAACGACGCACCGCTGCTAGGGGAGAAATTATACAAGACGATGCACGGTGTACGGTGGTTGGAAAAAGTATCGACACGCTGGTGGAAGTCGCTTATTCAGGGACAGGGAACTAGATAATGCGATATACAACCTATGGTAATATAATTTATGTACAAAAGATGGCGCATTTTAATTCAGAAGAGGACCCTCCATTGCTGTTCGATATGAAAAATACGCGCGGTGGAATCGTTCTATCGGGTTGTTCGGAAAGTTGTTTCATTTTTTGGTGAAAATGAAACACGATTTTTTCAGAGCGTATAAACATTTTATCGAATTATCCCTTTCGCGGGGAACAACGCCTTTAGGCGCTCAGATATAGACGCTCCCTCTGAGAAAACAGCGCTTTTTGGCGCCGTTCATTTGTTATTAGTAAAACTCCGAAATGGTATAAGAAATTTCTTTTCCACATACTGGACCTTTCGATTTACAATGCTTACATACTCTACGTGCATTGTGTCGTCCACGTGGTCGATCTTCCACTGTCATGCCAGCTGCCCAGAGAGCAATTCATTTCTGAACGCTACGCAGTGAAAGGGTTATATATTCTCCATTTTGGAGAACGAAATCACTTTTCGAACAACCGAATAGATGTATCAATACGTAGAATTAATATAGAAAACACTCCTCGTTTCGAAACAGTTTAACGATTGCCTTTGAGATTTTCTTCTGTCCATTGGCGTTTCGAAGATAAATTTCTCCCTAACATTGGACATCCTGTGTATCTATGTATCCAAAAAAAGAGAAATTACTTAAAAAATCCGTGGACGAAACACATAGATGCGTAGAATTGATAAAGGAAACACTCCTCGGTTCGAAACCATTTAACGATTGTCTTTGAGATTTTCTTCTGTCCATTGGTGTTTCGAAGATAAATTTCTCTCCACCACGGTACACCCTGTGTATCTATGTATCCAAAAAAAGAGAAATTACTTAAAAAATCCGTGGACGAAACACATAGAAGCAATAGATGCATCAATGCGTAGAATTAATGCAGAAAACACTCGTTTCGAAACCGTTTAACGATTGCCTTTGAGATTTTCTTCTGTCCATTGGCGTTTTGAAGATAAATTTCTCCTTACCATTGGACACCCTGTGTATCTATGCATCGACGAAAAGAGAAATTACTTAAAAAATCCGGGGACGAAACAAATAGACGCGTAGAATTGATAAAGGAAACACTCCTCGTTTCGAAACAGTTTAACGATTGCCTTTGAGATTTTCTTCCGTCCATTGGCGTTTCGAAGATAAATTTTTCTCCACCGCGGGACACCATGTGTATCCATGTATCCAAAAAAAGAGAAACAACTTAAAAAATCCCGGGACGAAACACATAGATGCAATAGATGCATCAATGCGTAGAATTAATATAGAAAACACTCCTCGTTTCAAAATCGTTTAACGATTGCCTTTGAGATTTTCATCTATCCATTGGCGTTTTGAAGATAAATTTCTCCCTAACATTGGACACCCTGTGTATCTATGTATCCAAAAAAAGAGAAATTACTTAAAAAATCCGTGGACGAAACACATAGAAGCAATAGATGCATCAATGCGTAGAATTAATGCAGAAAACACTCGTTTCGAAACCGTTTAACGATTGCCTTTGAGATTTTCTTCCATCCATTGGCGTTTTGAAGATAAATTTCTCCTTACCATTGGACACCCTGTGTATCTATGCATCGACGAAAAGAGAAATTACTTAAAAAATCCGGGGACGAAACAAATAGACGCGTAGAATTGATAAAGGAAACACTCCTCGTTTCGAAACAGTTTAACGATTGCCTTTGAGATTTTCTTCCGTCCATTGGCGTTTCGAAGATAAATTTCTCCCCACCACGGGACACCATGTGTATCCATGTATCCAAAAAAAGAGAAACAACTTAAAAAATCCGTGGACGAAACGACACGGGTTTCACGGGTCGCTCGGGCGACCGAAATATTACCCTTAGCGTGTCAATTTCAACGTAGCGGGGCCGACAATGGCGAAAACAAATAACGTAGGACAATATTCGCGATTGCACGCGCGTCCCCAGCGATGCAATTTTCGTTCTGTCGCACGCAGTGCCGCGGTACGCTCGTGTACGTTCCAGGGAAACGCGGTTCACGCTCGCGTGAATTATCCCGGATAGATTTATCGTCGCTCCAGCAAAGATTCGTTTCAACGTTTAATTTAATTACCGCGACGTCAGCCGTGCGTGACCCGTCCTCCTCCACCCCTCTGATCCCTCTGTGCGATTCTAAACGCGAACGACGAAACGATTTCACGCGTCGATGTCCGTACCCTCGAATCGAACCACTCGTCGTCTCAGCAATGGAATGAATCTCGAATCAATGCATTGGGATTTTTTCAATGTTCGACAAAACGAAAATCCGTGCCACTTACGCCGAAAAACTGTCCAAGTATCGCGTCTGCTTTCGAGAAATAAAAAAAAAACGACTCGCGCGTAAAATCGTCCGCAATTTTTTATATATCTACGTATTTGGGATAAAAAAAATTGCCCGGGTGGAAAAAAACAATGGAAATTTTATACGAAACGAAACAATTGTCACCTGCGCGACGCGGCTCTCCTCGAATCAACGTTTCAATATTTTAGCGAATTAATTTTTCGTCGAAACGCCCGGCCACGCGATACAGAGCGCGTACATTTCGTATTAACGTTACGAAAGGTGTTTCGTCCCGATACGGTGGAACACCTCACCGAGTACCGGAGATATCGAAAATATGTTTCAAAAATTGTCTGTCACGTGGAGAGACACGGTATAAATAATTGTATTACCCCTCCCCCAACCATCACTCCTCTTCGTTTCGAACAATATTATTCGAGAGAACATTTTTTCGAGCGATTCCATCGAGATAACATTTCATGGAAATGAAATTTTCATTTTTGATAGCGTTTCTCGAGTATTTTTTGCAAGTTTCTTAAGCTTTCATATTGTACTCTATTTTCTCGGCACCATCATCGTGTCTTTTTTACTATTTTAAACATTCCTAAACTCAATCGTTTAGCCAAAGAACATCCAATAATTTTCTCTCGTTTCGATGGTGATTTTATAGCAGAAAAAAGAAAAATTTTTCCATATTTGGTAAGCTTTCTACAATCTCGAAGGGTTTAATTACTTTGTATTAAAATTACACGGCGTTGCCTCGGTTTCGTTAAACCGCTTTCAAGTTATTCAAAGGAGATCGTTGGTCGACCGCTGCCTGAATGTTGTTGGCATTGGCCGCGATCGCGATTCCACTGTTACAGGGTGTGACAATAGAAAGGGGGACAGATTGTTGCGGTCCAAAGGCAAACCCCAAACGAGAAAAGTTTCCGGAGGGGGGCAACGGGATCCGGTTTTCCGGTTGCGTCGCGAATCGTCCACATGCGTGCCCCGTTTACGGTAGGCGTGCCACGCACGACAAATCGTCTTTCGATGTATGCCTGAGCGATTTCGAATAGAAGAAATGGCACCGAGGAGCAAGAACATCGTCGAAAGAAGGGGTTGGAACCCCGTAAATATTTTTTTTTTGCTTCTCGAGTGCACGGTTGCGCGCGCATCGCTTCGACGAACGCTCGTCGGTATCGCCTTCGCAACAGGTTTCCGACGAGCGAGTGAAAGATTTTATTTATGCAAAATGGTGCACCCAACGAGTGATAATTCAGTTACGAACGAAGGAATTCTCGGAGCTGTTAGATACAAGAGTGACGAGAGACTTTATGTTTGCGAAAAGATGACCCCGAGTTGAAGGAATTTACATTCTAAACGAAAGTAGGCGATTTAATTGAATGATTACGTGAAACTTCGAAATAAATTTATCGATCGTGAAACTTTTACGTTTCGTGGCCGATAACCAAGAAGAGGAAATAAAATTTGATTCGCGAACACGCAGTGAGTTTAATAAGTTGATTCGTATAATTTTACCACTTCGAATTCGTGTTTTATGATACGTATGAGAATGTGCATGTGTTATTGAAACGAAAGAATGCGATTGTATCTCCAATGTATCTATGTACTTTAATAAATTTATTTCGAGCAAGGCAAAAGATTCTTTTTTCTCCTCGCCTACCATATGCTTATATACTATCTAACTATTCTAAATTCGCAACCAATTAGCTCGGTACTACCCGCGACGAATACTTATTGTTCGCCGCGAGTAATACCGATTACCAGGTCTCACCACGTGGAGGTTGTTGCGAGCGGAGACCCGGAGAGAGATAGATGGAATCAAAGTTCCATCGATCTCCCTCGATACGCGGTACAAACGAAATTACTAAACTCAAGAGATAGAAGGAATCGATGTTCCTTCGATCTCCTCGTTTAATTCTGCCGAGCAATTACGTTATGGTAAAATGAGGCAAAATTGGGAAATACGCGACGCGAACCGTGGAGTTGTTCCTACTAGGTCGGTCCCGTTTCCCCTCAGTGGGCCAGATTCTCAAGGAAATGCGCGACGCCGTCCACTCCTCTAGAGGAGTGCCCCGTTTCTCCCAACTCCGCAGCCAGGAGCCACGCAAAGCGTGGACCTGACTCACGGAGGATGACGAAGAGAGGGTCTTGTGGAACAAGGGCTTCCGCAGGGACCGGTGCGAACACCTGCCCCTGTGTTCGCAGCATGTTCTCTCTCAAAGCGGACGCACCAGAAGAAACGACGATCGAGCGTTCGGTCCACCTCCACGACCGGTCACTTGCTTATGCAACAAGCAGAGGTGGCCGGACTGAGAAACGAGCAAGCGAGCAAAGAGAAGCTAAAGATTGGATAATTGCTCGGCAGATCACAGATATTCGTACATGGTGGCCTTAAAACTAACTTAGTCTAAGCTTAACGAAAGATCCCACGAGTTAGGGGTCCTCCTAAAGATCCCCGGTTGCGACGAGAAAAACCTAAGAGAAACCTAAAGTCAAGACACGATAGAAGATAGAAATGAAGTTGGTTAGTGGAAAAAAATATATATGGAAAAACAAGTAGAAATTAAAATCAGAGAACAAATAAAATAAATTAAACAAAGGGAAAAATAAAAAAAAAAAAAAAAGAAAGCATTAAGAGAGTAGGTCGCCAGTACTGACCACCGCCTATCGGTAGTCAGTACCGGTTACCAGGGTGGGGGGTCCCCCTTCCGTGAACCTAAAACGAAGACGTCCGTCCACCTCGGAGGCTCCAGGAACATTGAAATTTTAAACAACCGGGGGGGCTCCTTATATACCCACCACAAGGTCACTCAGTCACTTACCGTTACTTCGATTGTCTTTGTTCGAATTTAATCGAATATTGCAACGAATTGATGGCTTTTCAGCCATTATTTATACTAGAACATTGTTAATAATTGTATAATCTACGGTCCTATGACGGTTGTTAATAATTATGATAAATAAACGTCAATATATTGCGAAATCTGCGAAGACGAACGGTTTCGGTGAATGTTTATTCATTTCCACGATCGTTACTAACATTTATACATGTTCTCAATATTAATCGAACAATGTGCATCTTATTTATGCATTAAAAATTATTAAGTAACTTGTTGAAATTGATTTCGATCGAGAATCGACGTAAAAACATGTGTCTTAATGTTTTAAAGCGTGGAAAGTAATAATTGTTCATTAGGTGCATTAATTTAACTTTTATTTAATTGTTATAATATACACAATACGCGTAAGAGTTGTGTTTTTTAGTTAAAAGCGCCGCAATCAAATAAATCGCTTTCCTCGATAGAAAAATCATTGCAACGAATACTTGTGAATCGATAATCGATACATGTAGCCTTGAGAATGTCAGTTGGTCCCCAATGAAAAATTCCTTCGTGGACAAAGAATACTTCAACCAAATGATATTTTATGCGATTATATATACTAAGACATTGTTGATAATTGTTTAAAGAATGGTCCTACCACGATTGTTAATAATTATGATGAATAAACATCGAGATATTGCGAAATCTGCAAAGGCGAACGGTTTCGGTGAATGTTTGTTTCTTTCCGCAATAGTTATTAACATTTACGCATATTCCCAATATTAATCGAACAATGTGCATCTTACTTATGCATTAAAAATTATTAAGTAACTTGTAGAAATTGATTTTGATCGAGATTCGAAGTAAAAACGTGTTTCGTAAAGTTTTAAAGCACGGAAAGTAATAATTGTCTATTTGGTATATTAATTTAACATTTGTTTAATTGTTATAATATACACAATACGCGTAGGAGTTGTGTTTTTTAGTTAAAAGCGCCGCAATTCAATAAATCGCTTTCATAAATAGAAAAATCGTTGCAACGAGTACTTGTGAATCGATAATCGATACATGTAGCCTTGAGAATGTCAGTTGGTCCCCAATGAAAAATTCCTTCGTGGACAAAGAATACTTCAACCAAATGATATTTTATGCGATTATATATACTAAGACATTGTTGATAATTGTTTAAAGAATGGTCCTACCACGATTGTTAATAATTATGATGAATAAACATCGAGATATTGCGAAATCTGCAAAGGCGAACGGTTTCGGTGAATGTTTGTTTCTTTCCGCAATAGTTATTAACATTTACGCATATTCCCAATATTAATCGAACAATGTGCATCTTACTTATGCATTAAAAATTATTAAGTAACTTGTAGAAATTGATTTCGATCGAGATTCGAAGTAAAAACATGTGTCTTAATGTTTTAAAGCACGGAAAGTAATAATTGTCTATTTGGTATATTAATTTAACATTTGTTTAATTGTTATAATATACACAATACGCGTAGGAGTTGTGTTTTTTAGTTAAAAGCGCCGCAATTCAATAAATCGCTTTCCTCGATAGAAAAATCATTGCAACGAATACTTGTGAATCGATAATCGATACATGTAGCCTTGAGAATGTCAGTTGGTCCCCAATGAAAAATTCCTTCGTGGACAAAGAATACTTCAACCAAATGATATTTTATGCGATTATATATACTAAGACATTGTTGATAATTGTTTAAAGAATGGTCCTACCACGATTGTTAATAATTATGATGAATAAACATCGAGATATTGCGAAATCTGCAAAGGCGAACGGTTTCGGTGAATGTTTGTTTCTTTCCGCAATAGTTATTAACATTTACGCATATTCCCAATATTAATCGAACAATGTGCATCTTACTTATGCATTAAAAATTATTAAGTAACTTGTAGAAATTGATTTCGATCGAGATTCGAAGTAAAAACATGTGTCTTAATGATTTAAAGCGTGGAAAGTAATAATTGTTCATTAGGTACATTAATTTAACTTTTATTTAATCCTTATAATATACACAATACGCGTAGGAGTTGTGTTTGTTAGTTAAAAGCGCCGCAATTCAATAAATCGCTTTCCTCGATAGAAAAATCATTGCAACGAATACTTGTGAATCGATAATCGATACATGTAGCCTTGAGAATGTCAGTTGGTCCCCAATGAAAAATTCCTTCGTGGACAAAGAATACTTCAACCAAATGATATTTTATGCGATTATATATACTAAGACATTGTTGATAATTGTTTAAAGAATGGTCCTACCACGATTGTTAATAATTATGATGAATAAACATCGAGATATTGCGAAATCTGCAAAGGCGAACGGTTTCGGTGAATGTTTGTTTCTTTCCGCAATAGTTATTAACATTTACGCATATTCCCAATATTAATCGAACAATGTGCATCTTACTTATGCATTAAAAATTATTAAGTAACTTGTAGAAATTGATTTTGATCGAGATTCGAAGTAAAAACGTGTTTCGTAAAGTTTTAAAGCACGGAAAGTAATAATTGTCTATTTGGTATATTAATTTAACATTTGTTTAATTGTTATAATATACACAATACGCGTAGGAGTTGTGTTTTTTAGTTAAAAGCGCCGCAATTCAATAAATCGCTTTCATAAATAGAAAAATCATTGCAACGAATACTTGTGAATCGATAATCGATACATGTAGCCTTGAGAATGTCAGTTGGTCCCCAATGAAAAATTCCTTCGTGGACAAAGAATACTTCAACCAAATGATATTTTATGCGATTATATATACTAAGACATTGTTGATAATTGTTTAAAGAATGGTCCTACCACGATTGTTAATAATTATGATGAATAAACATCGAGATATTGCGAAATCTGCAAAGGCGAACGGTTTCGGTGAATGTTTGTTTCTTTCCGCAATAGTTATTAACATTTACGCATATTCCCAATATTAATCGAACAATGTGCATCTTACTTATGCATTAAAAATTATTAAGTAACTTGATGAAATTGATTTCGATCGAGAATCGACGAAAAAACATGTGCCTTAATGTTTTAAAGCGTGGAAAGTAATAATTGTTCATTAGGTACATTAATTTAACTTTTATTTAATCCTTATAATATACACAATACGCGTAAGAGTTGTATTTTTTACTTAAAAGGGCCGAAATTCAATAAATCGCTTTTTTAGATAGAAAAATCATTGCAATGCATACTTGTGAATCGATAATCAATACGTGTAGCCTTGAGAATGTCAGTTGGTTCCGAACGAAAAATTCCTTCGTGGACAAACAATACTTCAACTAAATGATATTTCCTGCCATTATTTATACCAAGACATTGTTGATAATTGTTTAAAGAATGGTCCTACCACGATTGTTAATAATTATGATGAATAAACATCGAGATATTGCGAAATCTGCAAAGGCGAACGGTTTCGGTGAATGTTTGTTTCTTTCCGCAATAGTTATTAACATTTACGCATATTCCCAATATTAATCGAACAATGTGCATCTTACTTATGCATTAAAAATTATTAAGTAACTTGTTGAAATTGATTTCGATCGAGAATCGACGAAAAAACATGTGCCTTAATGTTTTAAAGCGTGGAAAGTAATAATTGTTCATTAGGTACATTAATTTAACTTTTATTTAATCCTTATAATATACACAATACGCGTAAGAGTTGTATTTTTTACTTAAAAGGGCCGAAATTCAATAAATCGCTTTTTTAGATAGAAAAATCATTGCAATGCATACTTGTGAATCGATAATCAATACGTGTAGCCTTGAGAATGTCAGTTGGTTCCGAACGAAAAATTCCTTCGTGGACAAACAATACTTCAACTAAATGATATTTCCTGCCATTATTTATACCAAGACATTGTTGATAATTGTTTAAAGAATGGTCCTATCACGATTGTTAATGATTATGATAAATAAACTTCGAGATATTGCGAAATCTGCGAAGGCGAACGATTTCGTTGAATGTTTATTCATTTCCGCGATTGTTATTAACATTTACGCATGTTCTCAATATCAATCGAACAATGTGTATCTTATTTATGCATTACAAATGATTAAGTAAGTTATAGCAATTGATTTTGATCGAGATTCATAAACATTCACCGAAACCTTTCGCCTTCGCAGATTTCGCAATATCTCGATGTTTATTTATCATAATTATTAACAATCGTGGTAGGACCATTCTTTAAACAATTATCAACAATGTCCTGGTATAAATAATGTCATAAAATATCATTTAGTTGAAGTATTGTTTGTCCACGTAGGAATTTTTCATTGGGGACCAACTGACATTCTCAAGGCTACAGGTATCGATTATCGATTCACAAGTATTCGTTGCAATGATTTTTCTATTTATGAAAGCAATTTATTGAATTTCGGCCCTTTTAAGTAAAAAATACAACTCTTACGCGTATTGTGTATATTATAACAATTAAACAAATGTTAAATTAATATACCAAATAGACAATTGTTACTTTCCGTGCTTTAAAACTTTACGAAACACGTTTTTACTTCGAATCTCGATCGAAATCAATTTCTACAAGTTACTTAATAATTCTTAATGCATAAGTAAGATGCACATTGTTCGATTAATATTGGGAATATGCGTAAATGTTAATAACTATTGCGGAAAGAAACAAACATTCACCGAAACCGTTCGCCTTTGCAGATTTCGCAATATCTCGATGTTTATTCATCATAATTATTAACAATCGTGGTAGGACCATTCTTTAAACAATTATCAACAATGTCTTAGTATATATAATCGCATAAAATATCATTTGGTTGAAGTATTCTTTGTCCACGAAGGAATTTTTCATTGGGGACCAACTGACATTCTCAAGGCTACATGTATCGATTATCGATTCACAAGTATTCGTTGCAATGATTTTTCTATTTATGAAAGCGATTTATTGAATTGTGGCGCTTTTAACTAAAAAATACAACTCCTACGCGTATTGTGTATATTATAACAATTAAATAAAAGTTAAATTAATGCACCTAATGAACAATTATTACTTTCCACGCTTTAAAACATTGAGACACATGTTTTTACGTCGATTCTCGATCGAAATCAATTTCAACAAGTTACTTAATAATTTTTAATGCATAAATAAGATGCACATTGTTCGATTAATATTGAGAACATGTATAAATGTTAGTAACGATCGTGGAAATGAATAAACATTCACCGAAACCGTTCGTCTTCGCAGATTTCGCAATATATTGACGTTTATTTATCATAATTATTAACAATCGTGGTAGGACCATTCTTTAAACAATTATCAACAATGTCCTGGTATAAATAATGTCATAAAATATCATTTAGTTGAAGTATTGTTTGTCCACGTAGGAATTTTTCATTGGGGACCAACTGACATTCTCAAGGCTACAGGTATCGATTATCGATTCACAAGTATTCGTTGCAATGATTTTTCTATTTATGAAAGCAATTTATTGAATTTCGGCCCTTTTAAGTAAAAAATACAACTCTTACGCGTATTGTGTATATTATAACAATTAAACAAATGTTAAATTAATATACCAAATAGACAATTGTTACTTTCCGTGCTTTAAAACTTTACGAAACACGTTTTTACTTCGAATCTCGATCGAAATCAATTTCTACAAGTTACTTAATAATTTTTAATGCATAAGTAAGATGCACATTGTTCGATTAATATTGGGAATATGCGTAAATGTTAATAACTATTGCGGAAAGAAACAAACATTCACCGAAACCGTTCGCCTTTGCAGATTTCGCAATATCTCGATGTTTATTCATCATAATTATTAACAATCGTGGTAGGACCATTCTTTAAACAATTATCAACAATGTCTTAGTATATATAATCGCATAAAATATCATTTGGTTGAAGTATTCTTTGTCCACGAAGGAATTTTTCATTGGGGACCAACTGACATTCTCAAGGCTACATGTATCGATTATCGATTCACAAGTATTCGTTGCAATGATTTTTCTACTTATGAAAGCGATTTATTGAATTGCGGCGCTTTTAACTAAAAAACACAACTCCTACGCGTATTGTGTATATTATAACAATTAAATAAAAGTTAAATTAATGCACCTAATGAACAATTATTACTTTCCACGCTTTAAAACATTAAGACACATGTTTTTACGTCGATTCTCGATCGAAATCAATTTCAACAAGTTACTTAATAATTTTTAATGCATAAATAAGATGCACATTGTTCGATTAATATTGAGAACATGTATAAATGTTAGTAACGATCGTGGAAATGAATAAACATTCACCGAAACCGTTCGTCTTCGCAGATTTCGCAATATATTGACGTTTATTTATCATAATTATTAACAACCGTCGTAGGACCGTAGATTATACAATTATTAACAATGTTCTAGTATAAATAATGGCTGAAAAGCCATCAATTCGTTGCAATATTCGATTAAATTCGAACAAAGACAATCGAAGTAACGGTAAGTGACTGAGTGACCTTGTGGTGGGTATATAAGGAGCCCCCCCGGTTGTTTAAAATTTCATTGTTCCTGGAGCCTCCGAGGTGGACGGACGTCTTCGTTTTAGGTTCACGGAAGGGGGACCCCCCACCCTGGTAACCGGTACTGACTACCGATAGGCGGTGGTCAGTACTGGCGACCTACTCTCTTAATGCTTTCTTTTTTTTTTTTTTTTTATTTTTCCCTTTGTTTAATTTATTTTATTTGTTCTCTGATTTTAATTTCTACTTGTTTTTCCATATATATTTTTTTCCACTAACCAACTTCATTTCTATCTTCTATCGTGTCTTGACTTTAGGTTTCTCTTAGGTTTTTCTCGTCGCAACCGGGGATCTTTAGGAGGACCCCTAACTCGTGGGATCTTTCGTTAAGCTTAGACTAAGTTAGTTTTAAGGCCACCATGTACGAATATCTGTGATCTGCCGAGCAATTATCCAATCTTTAGCTTCTTTTTGCTCGCTTGCTCGTTTCTCAGTCCGGCCACCTCTGCTTGTTGCATAAGCAAGTGACCGGCCGTGGAGGTGGACCGAACGCTCGATCGCCGTCTCTTCTGGTGCGTCCGCTTTGAGAGAGAAAATGCTGCGAACACAGGGGCAGGTGTTCGCACCGGTCCCTGCGGAAGCCCTTGTTCCACAAGACCCTCTCTTCGTCATCCTCCGTGAGTCAGGTCCACGCTCTGCGTGGCTCCTGGCTGCGGAGTTGGGAGAAACGGGGCACTCCTCTAGAGGAGTGGACGGCGTCGCGCATTTCCTTGAGAATCTGGCCCACTGAGGGGAAACGGGACCGACCTAGTAGGAACAACTCCACGGTTCGCGTCGCGTATTTCCCAATTTTGCCTCATTTTACCATAACGTAATTGCTCGGCAGAATTAAACGAGGAGATCGAAGGAACATTGATTCCTTCTATCTCTGCAGTTAGAATAAGTTAGTTTTAAGGCTGTGCTCTGCCAAGCAATTATCCAATCTTTAGCTCAATTTTGCTCGCTTGCTCGTTTCTCAGTCCGGTCACCACTGCTTTTTGTAAAAGCAAGTGGCCGGCCGTGTAGGTGGTCCGAACGGTCTATCGCCGTCTCTTCCGGTGTGTCTGCTTCCAGAGGGGACACGTTGCGAGCACAGGAGCAGGCATTTTTGCCGGTCCCTGCGAAAGCCGCCAAAATAAGACCCTCTCGTCGTAAAGATGGAGAAACGGGGCACTCCTCTAGGGGAGTGGATGGCGTCGCTCGTTTTCTATGGAATCGGACCCACTGAAGAGAAACGGGATAGACCTAGTAGGATCAACCGCACGGTTCGTGTCGCGTCTTTCCCAAGTTTGCCTAATTTTTCCATAATGTAATTGCTCGGCAGAACTAAACGAGGAGATCGAAGGAACATCGATTCCTTCTATCTCTTGAGTTTAGTAATTTCGTTTGTACCGCGTATCGAGGGAGATCGATGGAACTTTGATTCCATCTATCTCTCTCCGGGTCTCCGCTCGCAACAACCTCCACGTGGTGAGACCTGGTAATCGGTATTACTCGCGGCGAACAATAAGTATTCGTCGCGGGTAGTACCGAGCTAATTGGTTGCGAATTTAGAATAGTTAGATAGTATATAAGGAAAAATTGAAATCTTCGTTACAAAACATTGTTGTAACGCCCATAAAGAAATTAATACTTTTATCGAATTGAAGCATACGAATATCAGTCTAATGCATTTCGATAAGTTCATTGAGTATAACATGAGCTCCACTTATTCCTATACATTGCTCTCATTCCCTCCACTTGATCCTAAATACTAAATCAAAAGACGAGCTTTGCAAGTTCAAACTTGCGAAACTCTTTGAAAATTACGTCAATTAGCTTGGAATGTAATAATTATTTATTAAATATATTAATTTAATATTTCTTTAATTTTTATATCTTGGACAAAATACGCGTAGAATTTGCGGTTTTTACTCAAAAGTGTCGAAATTCAATTAATTACTTTTCGAGATAGAAAAATCATCGCGAAGTATACCTATGAATCGATAATCGACACGAGCTTACTTTACATCGATATGTACACAATCGCAGTATCTATCGAAGGATGCTGCGTTAATTCACCAACAATAGAATTACACGACAAAGCGAACGCAATTTACATTTTAATATAATTAACCTCACTGTGTAACCGACATGGCCCGATGTGTTTGCGGAGTATAGATATAATAGTGTACTTACACCTAATGTAGGTAAGATACCTATGCGCAATTAGTTTCCTGAATCAAACTCAACTTGAACCGTTCGAAGATTTTTCGAAGTACGAATGAAATTTATGAGGACGATGTATATTATATTATTTTAAACAACTATTGTTCGAGACACTGTAAATGTTCTTCGAGGTTGTCTGTTTTATCTCGATACGGTGGAATATCCCGCGAAGAAGGTAATATGTTCTTAAAAGCATTGTTTGGTATAGAAGGGGACGCGTTCAGTATAAATAATTTTTCCACCCTCTTCTATGTCGAACAATATTCATAGGAACATTATTTCGATACCATCGTGTCGATATAAAACCGACACGTGGAACATAAACTTCAATAATATCTCGATACTACGAAAATTTTATTTCAAATATTTTTCCATATTGTATTTTTCGAGTAATTTAAATTCGTCGAATTAGACACCTCGCTCTCTATATACATATTTTCCTTGTTACCTTCCCAGTCGTACAACTTACGAACTATTAGCTCGTTGCTGCTTTCTGCTAAACTTTCAAAATACTTTTATATTTCGCTAACAGGGAAATGTTCAGAAGGTGAATATTATTTTTATAAATCTCGTTCGAGAGTTACTTGTTCCTCGGGTAGAAATCGATGTATCTCGGACTCGCTATTTTCCTTGAATTTTTCATTCGTTATTTAGGCAAGTATATAATATTTACTGTTCTCTTCAGTACACTCAAACACTTATACGTTAACACACGTATCTACTTCACCCGAAATACTCGAATTCAATTCTCTCCTCTTTAATCTTCCCTTTCATCTTCAGATTACAGTGACAGTACGACAAATGAACTTCGAATAAGTAAAACTCGTTTAAAAAACTTCCTTAATTTTAATTACACACACTCTGCGTATTATGTTCCAACAAAAGTATCTACTCCCAGCTATTCACCGATACCAGAGTGTTCGTTTCGAACCAAAAATTACAAAAAATTTAAAACACGATCGTATCACCCACCGTTTGGAGGCTACAAGTGGCCTTGGTCAGTTTCCATCAATTGCAAGGTTGTTTATACTCGGATCGTTCTTGCGACCGTAGTTGAACACAATTTTCCCGTGTGATTGGGAGGCTCGTTCTCTATAGGTGACCTTGGACCAACGCCAAAGCGAAACCCGTTCGTTTCGTTGGCTTTCTCGTTTCGATTGGAGCGATTGTACCGTGGTCGGCCATTGATGAAAAAGTTGGCGATAGACCTGGCCACTTGTGCGTTTGAATTAATTACCGAGGTCACGGTCGATTCGATACGCGTCCCTGATTCACGTCCAGGAGAACCGGTGTTACGTCGGCCGTGCGCGAAACTTTTAACGGGGCGATGGTGAACGTTCAAGGCGAGGGAGGACTATCGTCGATACCACGTGGTACGATGTACTCGAGCCACGGTAACGCTGTATTTGTCTCGAACTTCGATACACGTCCCCTGATAATTGGATAACGACGTCTTTGGGAGTTACGGGTAAGTTCGAAGTCGGTCTCGGCGCAGCACGTGAATAACGCAGCAACGCGAGCGTGTGCCATCCGTTTCCGTCCCCGGCACGAAACACGCGCGAAACGAGAATTTCCCACGCGAATTCCGTTCGATCGTTCAATCTCGTTTGGTTTCCCGTTTCATCTAAACGCGACGAGGTTGGAAAAAAAAAAGAAAAAAAAAAAGGAAATCGAATCACTCGCTAACGAACGTTAACCCCTTAACGATCCAGTCCATGATAGCGACGAGCGAGCACGCACACCGGCTGCTCTCTCGGCTGGGATTGTATTCGCACGTGTGCGAGATAGTACAGCTCGGACCATTTTACACGGTTTTATCGCCGGGGCGACCCGGGAGGAATTTCGGTCATCCGGGTGAGAAATATTAAAAAATTTCAACCGGTTTCGAGGATGTTGGTTTTCGTCGGTTAAACGATCGTAGACGGTGTTCAGTTTGCGCGATCGAGTAAGTACGAATTTAAATCACGAGAGGATTGGAAGTTTCGAAATCGGTAGAGGTCGTTCGGGTGTGTAATTTTTGTTCGGGAAAGTGGCGGGGAGAAAAGCTGTTAAACTAATTAGAAATTTCACCCTCGACTATTACACGAATTACTGGTATAGTTATCAGGGGTGTCCCGTTCTCTGAACACTGACCTTTTTTAATTATTTCTCGAAGCGTGGAACCGGGTACTCCGAACAATCGTGTCGGTGTACGCACGGATATTTTCCCCTCGCTAATTACCCCTGGTGGCCTTTAATAAGTTTTCGTGACTCCGTTCTCTGCCCTCTCTGTGACTCGTTTGTATCGTGGCATCTGAGCCAGAAAAAAAAAAAAAAAAAAACATAACAACAACGTTAAAAGCTGGCCGGAATTAGGTACTCGTTTCGCGGTACGATAGGAGCGCGTAGGTCGTCCTTTTCGCCTAGTTCCGAGCTACGGAAAGGGAATTATAAAAATGGTTATTAACGAGGATCGATACGGATTGTGTTTGTGCCCGTGGGTGGACGCAAAAAGGAGGATTGCGAACGTACTCGATAAATGCTTCGAAATATATCGGGCGAAATTAAATTTTTAGTCACGTCGATGCCTCGTGCTGCTTCTATTTACGCTTCGGTTTTCTCATTTTTGTCGATAGAAAAAAAAAGATTTCTGTTTACGTAAGACAGGGACGTTCTTCGTAATCGGTTATGCACAGGGAAGGTTCTGCGAAATGGAACGTGTAGGATGAAACGGAGAACCATCTGGTAATTGTTGTTCTTGACGCTCAAAAAAGTTGTCCTAGGACAAAAATTAGTCAAATTTTTCGTAAAATCTCGTCCAATTCGCTAGACACTGACAATTTTGCTGCAACGAACTACTGTACACGCATTAACGCCCCTTTTCTGTCATTTTCGATAAAAAATCGCCCTTCAAGTATTCTCTACACCATTTTTTATCCCAAAATATCAATTCTCCATTTTTTTTTATTCCAATCAATTTATGAAAGAAAAGTACACTTTATCGATAGAATATCGTCGAATTCACTCGACATTGATACCTTTGATTGTAATTAATTGCTCTGCACGTATTCACGTTCAGCTTTGGTCGTTCTCGTTGATAAAAAAATCATCGTTCGAGTCTTCTTCTTCTCCTTCGAAACACCAACGTTTGCAAGAGAAGGAAATAGTCATCTTTTGATAGAATTTCATCCATACGGTACAGTTTCGTAGAATCTCGTCCAATTCGCTAAACCCTAACAATTTTGTTGCATCGAACTACTCTACACGTATTAACGCCTAGTTTCTGTCATTTTCGATAAAAAATCGCCCTTCACGTATTCTCTACTCCAATTTTTACCCCAAAATAATCGATAGAATATCGTCGAATTCACTCGACATTGATACCTTTGATTGCAATTAACTGCTGTCCACGTATTTACGTTCAGCTTTGGTCGTTCTAATTGATAAAAAATCATCGTTCGAGTCTTCTTCTCCTCCTTCGAAACACCACCGTTTGCAAGAGAAGGAAATAGCCATTTTTTGATAAAATTTCATCCACGGTACAGTTTCGTAGAATCTCGTCCAATTTGCTAAACACTGACAACTTTGTTGCAACGAACTACTGTACACGAATTTACGCCTAGTTTCTGTCATTTTCGATAAAAAATTGCCCTTCACGTATTCTCTGCTCCATTTTTTATCCCAAAATATCAATTCTCTCCACTTTGATTGCAATTAACTGCTGTGCACGTATTCACGTCCAGCTTTGGTCGTTCTAATTGATAAAAAATCATCGTTCGAGTCTTCTTCTTCTCCTTCGAAACACCAACGTTTGCAAGAGAAGGAAATAGCCATCTTTTGATAGAATTTCATCCACACGGTACAGTTTAAGGGGTTAACGCGCGTGCTAACGAGCGTCCGGCCGACGGATGCTGCGAATCATGCGAGGGTTGGGTATCTACCTACGTATCTATCTACCTACAGGATGACACATACCGACTCGGGTGAACTATCGAGGCCAATCGATCTCGATACCGTCGTCGTTGGCAATTCATCGCCGCGAACAATGAGGAATCGCGGCGCTGCAGCCTTGGCTACGATATTCGTACACCGAACGCATTGTCGTTTACCTAACCCAGGTTCACCCTCTTCCTTACAATAAGGCCTTTGAGAACCCGATCTCGTGTCGACGGTTTCCTCGAGAACCTGGTCACGACCCAGGGCCTCTTCCTCGATCCATCGAAGAGGTTAAACGCTCGAGAGTAATCACTAGGGTCCCATCTGTATCGAGATCCACCCTGTTCGAGATCTTCGTCGATGAAAGTGTCGACGTCATCCACGTATCCGCGATTTCGTACACAGGGTGGTTGAATAGAAGGTCCAGGACTCTCGAAGGGAGTATGAGAGAAACAAAGAACGTTTCACGATCGATCCTTTCGACGCAGAATTAACTTTCATCGTTGTACGACAACATCGATACGTTGTATTTAGACAGAGGAATCGATCTAAAAATAGAAGGTTATCGACACGAGATCGTTGAGATCGACAAAGATTGGACACTTCGTCGACGATACAAACTTTTCTCCGTTCATAGCAAACGCTCCATGTCTGTTTTTCTTCTATTCGATACACGCATCTTCTATCTTTTGTCGTAAATACAGCACATTGTTATCAATAACAGAACCTTGTTTCGAGAAACCACGCGAGAAGAAATCTACGCATCTTAGCGATTCGAGATTACGTCGCGCTTCGTATTATTCGTATTATTACTTCGTCCACGAAGTAATTTTCGTCGATAATAGCGATCTCGTGCGGATAATTTTGAACGAGTATTTTTCTTCACTCGCTCCGTTCGGATTCGTATACGCAAATAATACGACTTCGCAAATACGAAAATTAATTCCACACGGAAAGTACGGTCGATCGTAGACTTGCGTCGATATTTTTTGTTCCTCTTGCGGAGTGTGTTCCGAACCCCTTGGAACCCTTTTTTCTTTTTTTTTCTCTCACCGCCCCGTACATTCACGAAAAAGCTTAATTCGTTCCGACAGCCCTCGACCCTCCGCGAATGTTACGTCGTAGCCAGCAGTCTCCGCGATTCGGTAACCGAATTACGAAGCGTTGCGCACTTCGGCAGATGCCAGATCTCGCGATAAACCTCCAACGAGAGAGCCTCGCGCGTCGAAACAATTTACCACGATAACTGCATACGGCTTTAATCCCGTATTCGACCAGTTCCTCCTCTCGCTGTAATTGTTTACTCTCACCTTGCTCGCGACAGGTGAAATTCTACCGAACAAACTAAACGTTCCTACCGATTTGTTTCATCTTTCAATCGTTATTCCAAACGGTGTAATGTATCTTCGTCTAATATATCTAGAAAAATTATTTTTAACCGAAGTAGAGAATTTATCCCTAGTTAAGGACGATCCAACAATTTCAGACGCGATTAGCCGCCTTTGAAAGTCTTCTACGTACGAGTTGGTTTCTTTTAACTGTAAAAAGAAAAGCGATACGTTACTATTGTAACTGTGACTAATAATCGAATCTTGTGGAAAATTTCTCTTCTTTTTTTTCGATTTTCATCTCGGTAGCTCTCTTTCTCCACGATTCGAGATAGTGTTACGGTTGTCGAAATTTTTGGAAAATTTGTTAAACACACTTGTCCCTTCGAATGTGAAATTAAAATAGAACGAAACGAGGTTACGACGATACGTTACGAACGATAGGATAAATTCGCACGTCCCCCACCAGCCACGACGAGAAGAGAACCTTAATTTTTTTTTCTTCTTTCTCGCGACAATGTCGATACGTACAGCCTCGTGGTACGTGACTCCCGAAAGGGAAAGAGTCGCGGTGAGTTTCAATCTGTCCGCGGGAAGTTTGCCCTTCCAATCTGCGAGGCTTCCGCATCGAGTGATAAGGGATTCGAAGAGATTACGAGCGGAATGGACGAGAAACTGCCGCGAATCGATTGTTTCTAGCGCGTTGTTCGCTCGTCGCGGTTCCATTGTCCGTGAAACGATTTTAAACGCTCGTAACACGGGTGTCCCGTGTCGTCACGAGTTCACGCTTTATCCGCGACACTGTATTTACGTATTAGAACGTAACATCGAGTGTTTCAAAGGCTACTTTTAAGAGTACTTCGCGAACGTGAGCTTGTAACCCTACCAAACCACTGATAACATTCCTTTTCGCACACGTTTCAATAACAACGCACGAGACTCTTTCCGCTCCCATAACAACGCATAAGACTCTTTCCACTCCCATAACAACGCACGACACTCCATACGACAGATTACTGATAACCGAAATTCATTTTACACGCGTTCCCATAACGACTCACGAGACTCTTTCCTTTTGAACTTGAGAGCGTTTGGATGCAGTGTACTATAATATTTTCAATCCGGGAAAACTTCACGGTTCGGAATTCAAATTGGAATTTAAACATCACGTGCACGTAGATTGTAAACACATTTGTGCGAAGTTAATAAAAATGTATAAAAAATTCATTCCGGATGAATTTTACGACTTAAAGGACTTTCTCGGGGCGCAGGTTTCCGGTAACAAGGAAGCCTCGAGTGCAAAGGATTAAACGTGGAAAATGATATCGATCGTGCTCGTATTATTGTCTTTAGTATACATTGGGAGAAAATGAAAAAGTATTCGGTTATGGTAGTAGACTATTAAGCCTCCATGTGCGTACTCGGCTCCGAAAATTGCACGATTTCCGCGTCAAACGCAGCGCGGAGGGTCCGGGAAAGTTAATGGTCCATTAGGTGACCCGTAATAAAAAAAAAAAAGAAAAAACTTTCGGGTACAATGCGAGAGCGTATCTGGTGGCTCGTGCTCGAGATCTGGTCGGTTGTTCAACGCGTACAATATGGCGGGTAACGCGACACCGGACCCCGTTACCTCTTTAATCACGAGCACCAACGTTTGTAATCTCGGCGCCGAGGAGGATATTAACTTCTACGCGATAAGATCACCCCCGTGTAAATTCCGCCCCGCTCTGGACCGAATTCATTCGATAACGATTACACCCTCTGTGTTTATCCTCTTGGATTTTTTGTCGCGCGACTTCCCTGTCGATCATTCATCTTTAAACGTCAACGAATCAACTTCCTCCGCGTGGACGCGAACGATCGATTCTCAACGCGATCAACCATGGCGGGATAGCATTGCAACGCGGAGGTTTAACAATTAACGGAGATACGGTCACAAATATCGAGCCACACTGTATATCTGTACACTTCCAATTTGATCGTGGGTCGTCACGGTGAAAGGAAGATACGAGTGCAAAAAATAAAATAGTAAAATATCTCTGGAAGTTTCGAGTCGATAATTCACATTTGTCAAAGACGAAGGAAGCTTTGCGAGTTAACCCTCGATAAAGGTGAATTATAGTATATATTGGACTTGAGTTACTTTCGTGAGTAAAGATTTCTCCATGTGTGGAAAAGTGATAGAGATATTCAAAACGGTGAAAGTTATCGGGGAGACTCTACATAACAGCGAAACCTAAACCTGAATGTGGGTAATCGATCGAGTGGTCAAGAGTGTAATTAAAATTTGGTAAAATCAAAATTCTAATTACGTCACGGTTGATAGGGCGAGGTTCGTCGAAAGTTGTACCTGATACGATAAGTATCGATTCGTGGGTGCGATTGAAATTGAAAGAAAAAGAATTAAAATTTCAACTCGCCACCGATGTGGAAAATTTCGGTCAGTAATGTTGCCAGTTTATAATGACCCGACCGTTACTTCCGGGACAGGGCCGCGCGCAACGAAGATCCGGGCGATTAAACGTGCAAACGAGCCGACGACCGAATCGTTTAAAACGGTGCTCGACTTCCGTCGACCTTGACCTCCTTCGAAATGACACGGAATAAATTTCCATAAGCCATCGAGTCGATTCCGAATCTACATGGGATATCGAAGGTACCATCGTTTCGTTCGATTAACTCGCGTTTCCACGACGACAGCAATATTCGAACGAACGGGTAGCCGATTTTCTCGAATTTCTCCCACAATTATCGCGATCATTCGATGGATGTTATTTTTCGAGACCCCGATGCACGAATTTTTGGACCCAGTGCAACGAAAAAAGAATCCACAGGATTCGAACGATCGAATAGGATTCGAAGATATACCTAGCACCTTCGTTACGAAGAATCTTTCTCCGCGAAATAAACGGGAGAGAATATCCGACGAGTTCAGGGTAACTTTGCACACCTGTTGCAATACTTACACGGAACTAACTGCGAAGTTTACCTACAAATACGAAGTTAAATTACCGATTACCCGGTCCCTATGAACCGTAATACTTCCCTCGGTATAGAGGAGCTATCTCGATCGCAAAGTGCTCTCTGTCCTTGGGGAAACGTCCAGGGTAATATAAATTAAAATTTCCGTCCTCGAATAGTTGATCTCGATGTCGATTGAAACGTCTTTCGATTAAAAGTATCCAGAGTCTTTCGAGAATAATCGTTCGTCGATTGTAATATTTATTTGGTTAGAATTGTTGTCTCGTGGAAGATTTTATATCGTGGTTATACACTCCGTAGATCAATTGGCGCGCTCGCGTTCATTTTTGACGACAAATTAGCCGAATATCGACAAACCCACGCAGCAGGCCCGCGATTCCGCGTTAATTGTCGTACAACGGGAACGAACAATTACGCGTCGAAATTACTTGGCATCGATTCGGGCTGTTTCCACAGTTTTAATTGGTCCGCCGCAATAACGTTACGTACGACGATTAAACCGATGTCAGATCGTACTCGTGTTCCCGTACCTCGATCGACCGACAATTATCGCTACCTCTTTCGGGTTGTCTCCACCCGGGATCCTTTGTCTGGGTCCCTTTATTTTGTAGGTCATGTGCTCGCGCGACGAGCGTTGAATCGCACGGATGAAATTGTCGCGTCGTCGAATGACAAGCCCAAAATGCGGCCACTCGTGTTACGAGAAAGGGAAATACGAGTACGAAGAAACGGGACCGGGGGTCGATTGCTTCCCAGAGGTCAAAATTCGAGAAGAAATGTCTAAACAGACATCGAAGCTGCTGTAAGATCGTTCGAGGGGTGCAACGCGGTTGGGAAAGTGGCCGCCAAATGTTTTGGTCGCTCAAGGTTGTCCCTGAGTGATAACATTCGAGAGGAAATGATTAAATAAATATCTAAGCCACTGTAAGATCGTTCCGGGGACATAATGTAGTCGGAAAGTGGTTGCCAAATGTTTTGGTCGATCAAGGTTGCCCCTGAGTGATAACATTCGAGAGGAAATGATTAAATAAATATCTAAGCTATTGTAAGATCGTTCCGGGGATATAATGTAGTTGGAAAGTAGCTGCCAAATGTTTTGGTCGATCAAGGTTGTCCCTGAGTACCAAGATTCGAGAAGAAATGATAAAATAAATATCTAAGCTACTGTAAGATCGTTCCGGGGATATATAGTAATGTAATCGGAAAGTGGTTGCCAAATGTTTTGATCGCTCAGGTTGTCCCTGAGTGCCAACATTCGAGAGGAAATGATTAAATAAATATCTAAGCTACTGTAAGATCGTTCCAGGGACATAATGTAGTCGAAAAGTGGTCGCCAAATGTTTTAATCGCTCGCGACATCTCTAATTGTAACATTTTTCGTTGGGTGAGTAACAGCACCTACATTATCTATTCTCTACAATTGTCAATAGCGTTAAAAGAACAATCAGGTGGTACGGTAGAATTTACCTTTCGATGGCCTTGAGCGGCCAATATTTCTGGCGCTCACTTCGTTCGTCGAGAGAAAAGTTCGACTGCCCCACAGTCGACGCGGTGGTACGTGTCCAGCTCCTGAAGAGAACGTTGAAAACGTGGAAATTGCGGTGGTTTCGACTGCGGTTCGAACGAATAAAAATTTAACGCGAGAACGGGTAAAAATTGGAGAACGGACCTGTAGTGGCGACGAGAAAAAAAAATACACTATTTGCGGGTATACCCTGTTCTCGAACGTAAACAAGCAGTTCCATCGGGACCATCTGTCGAAATAACGTGCCCGAAGTCTCCTCGATGAATCAAAGTTACGCACAACCGAAAGAAACGATCCTGATTATCAAAAGTACATTAAGGAAAATATCGAAAAACTTAACTTCCAGCGTCAATTACGCGCACGATACTTTTATTTTTGCCTCGTGAAATATCATTTCGAGCGCGTTGGTAATTGTTTTCCAGCGGTCGCGTCGATTGTTATCGATGTAGCCTCGGTTCCGTTGCCATTTACGTTCGTTCGTAACCGCGATAACGAGGCTCGCGGGAATCGGGTACTTCCGGTGTGTACTTTCCGCCATCCAGTGGTTGCAATCTTCTTACTCGCCCCGGTGAAACGTCTCGACGATTCTCCAAAGGAATTTAAGCGTCTTACGTCGGTTCTTTTCCTCTCGTCGAGAAAAAAATCGCGTCGGAGCACGCGTTCTCGAGGAATCGTTTCCGCTCGCGATCTCGCGCACGGACGATCGTCCCTTTCATCGATTCGGTTTCCTCGAAAGCACGGTGGAGCGTTCTCGCGAACACGCCTTGCGAAAAACAATCCACGAGGGATGACGGGCCCCGGCCATCGACGTTGCCTCGAAACCTGGTAAATTTCTCTGTTCGTTGTTCCGGCAATATGTCCCCCCACGATATTTACATTTAGATCGAATGCCGTATTCGCTAAGGTAACTACGTAATGTTACTCGACTAACTCGATCCCTGGCATCGCGAGACCCGTCTACTTTCCCCGATTCCTTCAGGGAACGGTCGTATTGCTCCGAAACATTGCCTTCTTTGGGAATTAATCCCGAGGAAACGCGAGTATAGACTTTTCCATTCGCACGATGTTTAGTTGTATCAAGAATAGTGACAAAATTTTTATTTAGTTGTCTACAGAGTGGTTCGATAATTTTGACTACTTTGAATATAAATTTATCTTCGATAGGCCTTCTTTGGGAATTAATCCCGAGGAAACTCGAGTATAGACTTTTCCATTCGCACGATGTTTACTCGTATCAAGAAGAGTGACAAAATTTTTATTTAGTTGTCTACAGAATGGTTCGATAATTTTTACTACTTTGAATATAAATTTATCTTCGATAGGTCTGCTCCGAAACATGGTCTTCTTTGGGATTTAATACTGAGGAAACCGCGAGTATAGACTTTTCCATTTGTACAATATTTAGTCCTATCAAGAAGAGTGATAAAATTTTTATTTAGTTGTCTACAGAGTGGTTCGTTAATTTTTACCACCTCGAATACAAATATACCTCCGATAGGTTTGCACCGAAGAATTATCTTTTTTGGGAATTAATTCCGAGGAAACGCAAGTATGCACTTTTCCATTCGCACAATATTTACTTCTATCAAGAATAGTGACAAAATTTTTATTTAGTTGTCTACAGAGTGGTTAGTTAATTTTGACCACCTCGAATACAAATATACCTCCGATAGGTCTACTCCGAAAAATTATCTTCTTTGCTAATTAATCCCGAGAAAACCAACGCGATTCCATACTTTTCCTTTCGCACGATGTTTACTCGTATCTCGAAGAATGCGAAAATATTTATTTAATTCTCTACAGGATGTTTCGATTCTCGTTCAAACTCTTCTTCATTATACAGGGAACTATCGTGCCGGAACTCCGCTCGGAGAAATATTCGATCTCGACGTTAATGTTTTTCGTTAACGAAACCCGACTCCGCTGCGGAAATTACGTAGCATCCGAGCGATCCCGGCACTTCTCCACGGAGCGGTGATAATTAAAAAATATTTCCCATCGAATCTTTCCCGGTATCTTTTTATTCAATTTCGAGCGTTCGCGGAGCGTCAAAGGAAAATACTCGTCGATAAATGACAGTGAAAAAGAGCGACGTACCTTTGATGATTTCCCAATTACTTCGATTCCTCCGACTTTTTGCGTCAGCTTGCCGGGTAATAACGATAGCTCGTGCGACGGCTTGACGGAGAAAGGGTTGACGAGAAACCCTTGAAAATGGAGGTTCGGGAGAGGGAGAGAGAAAGAGGGTTCGCTTTTCTCGGAAGGGGTTGCGGTCTCGAGACTAAAAATCAAACACACCGGACGTATACCACGTAGACACTTTTTATTTTCAATATTCGACGGTTATGTTATAAATGGGTCACAATATGAGTCCAACATGCCCGCTTACAATCGTTCATTTTCGCCTTCGCATGGAGAATGTTAAATTCTCGTTAATCGAGCTCCGCAAACCGTTTGTTCTAGTCCACGATGACTCGTGCGCGTCTCGACGATGATTTATGCCATCTGGTTCCAACAAGAGACCCTTAAACGCACCTTGTAAATCTGTAACTCTGTAAATCCTTGTCAATGTGATTCGTGCGCACTATTTCCTCGAGGAATCGGTCGGCCATAGGAAAATCCTTCGTGAACAGTATCGAATGGTTCGCCTGAGAACATTTCGTAAAATTTCAATAGAACAGAAAAACGTTTCACAGATTTCACAATTATTCGTCGAACAATTTATTCAGGGTGGGGCCGAAAGGGCGGTGCAACCGGATAGGGGATTATTCTACGGTAAGTCGGAAAGAAGAATTAACATTTCGTCGTTCGTGACTCGGTATACATCGAGGCTCGGCGCATCGATAAATAAATAATGAAAATATCGACATCATCGATACTCATTCGACGACACATTTACCAAAGGTTTCGAGTGTGCTTCGTTTTACACGTATGCATTTATTATCGAGCGAATCGTTGAAAGCGACGACCGGAAGGAAACTTTCCCAACGGATCGATCAATCGGGAAAATAGTCGAGTGTACTCGATGGAATTTTCCAACTGGGTCTTCTCGAAAACGTGGCCACGAACGAAACAAATATCGCACTCCTTTTTCATCGACACGTAGAATAATTCCCCATTCGTTTGGTCTCGGCTTGCTAATCGAGATGATACAACAATAGGAAAAAATATGACGGGAAAATCAAATTGAATGCTCCCGAGTTGGCCTCGATTACGATTCCTTTGACCTTACCGATGTGAAATTACAAAGGGACGTGCTCACTTCGCGGAAAGAATGCCCCGTTGTAAAGAACAACTTCCAAGAGAATTAAATACAGTGTTCGACTTAAACGTTCGCGTAGAATATCTCCGGCCAGTGTTTCCCAACCTCTTTGTATCAACGACACGCTTTCGATTCGATCAGATCCTTAACGTAGAGAAAATCTCTTAAATAAAACTCTTAAAAATTACAAACACAATATACACTCGGTTATGTTTAATTTCATCGCGAAAAAAACAAAGAAATATTCTTCGACTCGCTCGACGAGAATTACCAGAAACGCGACACGATTCCACGAGTACAAAATATTTCCTCGATACACTTTCTCGAGTTCGTTATATATTTTGGAATCACTGTTCCAGGGGTTGGTCGTTGGGCCTTACGTGCGCTAAATCATCGTCGATCGCGAACGGTGACGTTAAATCGTCAACGCGATCGTGGAACGCAACCTCGATCGCTCTCTTCTCGAGAAAAGAAATCGCTCCGCGTTCCTTCATCTTTCACCCCCTCTTACGGTCCATTCTCTTACAGGTTGCGTGTGTTTCACGCGCGCCATTGTAAACGGGATACGCGCAAAAGATCCTTATCGCGTTCGCCTTACGATTAACAACGTAGCGTCGACAGGAGTGGGGATGGTGGCTGCGCGTTGGCGTTGGCACAGAAACAGTTCGAGGGGTGGTTCACCGGTTCGGGGGTAATTTAATTTAACGAAACATGTCGCGCGATAAGCCCCGGCATTGTACCGGGTTGCACGGAGCCCGGTCGCCTGCTACGTGCAGATAATAACGTTGCAATTCGTCGGGGCGAATTTATTTTTAACGTCGCGGGAACCGTCCATCGACGAGAAACGCTCGTTGAACGTTGCCCGTTGCTACGACCCGTTATTTTCAACACCGGTGTTTCAACAATACAACCGAACGACAGTTGAACGGTTCCTCTCTGGCCCGTGTTCGACGATTCGACGACACGTGGAATCGATACGTTTGCGTGTCGATTTCAGGGGGGAAATTAAAAGAAAAAAATAAACAAAACGCGGAATGAAGAGGATAAAAGAGAGCGATTGGACCGGTTGTGGGCGAAACAATCGATTGTATAACGTAGACGCGTGGCGTTGATGACGATTGTGTAATAATTTTGAAGAAAGTTAAAAAAGGAAAGAATCAATCACGAAGTAAGAAAGAGAAAGAGTGGCATCGATAACGGTTATTAATAATCTCGGTGAGAGATTAAAAGAAGAAACTAACGAAACGTTGAATAAGAAAGATGAAGAGTCGAGGGCTCGAGATTGGTCGATCGACTCTGCGCGAGAAATCGATCGAGCAATTCGCGGGGAACGTGTGGAAACCCCGGCAGACTTTAGCTGTCGGTCAACGTCGTAAATCTAATACCTTGTCTCGTTTAATTTTATCCTGAGATATTTCTCGGTAGCTGCGATATTCTCTACGTAATTTTTCTCCTCCTTTTTCCGTAAATTTAATAACCGATTTCATCCCGAAAGCTCTCGAGAAGATATTGGGCTGTACCACCGCAACGGAGAACCGGTATCCAGGGATGAACAGTTATCCTTTGGATCGACGTCACGAAAAGAGAGTAACGTTTAAGAGTCTACCGGAGTTTCTTTAACCTCGCCCTACGCGCAACCGTTCACCTTTTTCGATACGCGATGTCCATGATAACTACGTCGCGGTTAAACTGAGAAAAGTTTTGCACACGATCTTTTTGTAAGTTGCGCATACGAACCGAATTGTCTGAACATTTTAACAAGGAGGCCAATTTACGTGTTAAACGCCACGGTGATCGCGACTCCGTCTCGTCGCGTTGAAATTATAAGGAATCAGCACGGGGCGATCGTGGACACACGAATCGATGGTCCAGATTGCAAACGAATCGACGATCCGAGTTCCAAATGGATCGATGCTCCGGATTTCAAATGAATCGATGGTCCAGGTTACAAATGGATGGGTAATCCAGGTTTCGAATAGATTGACGGTCCCGGTTGCAAATGGACGGGTGGTCCGGGTTGAAAATAAATCGATGGTCCAGGTTACAAATGGATCGAGGTTCTAGGTTGCAAATGGATCGAGGCTCCGAGTTGTAAGAGGATCGACGATTCGAGTTCCAAATGGATCGATGGACCGGATTTCAAATGAATCGATGGTCCAGGTTACAAATGGACCGGTGGTCCAGGTTTCGAATAGATTGACGGTCCCGGTTGCAAATGGACGGGTGGTCCGGGTTGAAAATAAATCGATGGTCCAGGTTGCAAATGGATCGAGGTTCTAGGTTGCAAATGGATCGAGGCTCCGAGTTGTAAGAGGATCGACGATCCGAGTTCCAAATGGATCGATGGACCGGATTTCAAATGAATCGATGGTCCAGGTTACAAATGGACCGGTGGTCCAGGTTTCGAATAGATTGACGGTTCCGGTTGCAAATGGACGGGTGGTCCAGGTTTCGAATAGATTGACAATCCCGATTGCAAATGGACGGGTGGTCCAGCTTGAAAATAAATCGATGGTCCAGATTGCAAATGGATCGAGGTTCTAGGTTGCAAATGGATCGAGGCTCCGAGTTGTAAGAGGATCGACGATCCGAGTTCCAAATGGATCGATGGACCGGATTTCATATGAATCGATGGTCCAGGTTATAAATGGACCGGTGGTCCAGGTTTCGAATAGATTGACGGTTCCGGTTGCAAATGGACGGGTGGTCCGGGTTGAAAATAAATCGATGGTCCAGGTTGCAAATGGATCGAGGTTCTAGGTTGCAAATGGATCGAGGCTTCGAGTTGTAAGAGGATCGACGATTCGGATGGAAAATGGATCGACGGTCCAAGTTGCGAATCGATGATCCAAGTTTGAAACGGATCCACTTAATTAATGGATCCACGTTTTCATTTCGCTTGTAAAGGCGAGCGGAAAATAATTTGCGCGCATCCCTGAACGCGCGTGTCGCGTGCCTCTTTCTCTGGAACACGTTCCAGCGCGTTCTACAACGACAAGCGTTTCGCACGCGTTTCGATTCGTGGCATGTTGCCGCGACATTACCTCTCGATGTAAGTACACGTTACGACGACATGTAACACGCGTAATAGATGCTGTTATCGATATACATCTACCATTGAAGCGATATGTTATAGTTAGGCGACGCGTTTGTCCGGGTGGTGAGCGAGCGCCCGGAACCTCGGATTCCAGGAACTCGAGGGAGATCCAGAAACGTTGCGTTACGACCGGTGGAACAAATACAGTGATCTATCCTCGATTTTCAACCTATCGAGCGACCCTTGTCGGGTAGAAATCGTTGAATGGATACGTTGGCCGTAGGGTGTTGCTCGCTATCCACGTCTGTTCGCCTCGAGCCCTTCTACAGTCTGAAAAGGATTCCTTCGAGTCTTACATCGATGCTGGCTCGCAGCTAAGAGCCCCAGTATTTCGGTACTCTGCAGATTTTACGAGATAGGGCGCTTGAAAAGAATGTTAACACTTGTACGGAATATCTGTTTGTTCGCGAGCAGAAGGCTAACGAGTGTTTACGTCCCCACTCTCGTTTACGATCTATCAGTTCGCCCCACCCCCGTTCTCCTCATTGGTCGAGGAGGATGACGGAGATCGACAACGGCCAATAGCGTAGCGGAGCTGGTAGACTCTAAAGTAGAGCGGGGAGGTAAACATTCGTTGGACTTCGTCTCGCGAACCTTTAACGTGGCCAACGCCATTTCTCAATCGTTTGAAAGTTCTAACGTTCCGAAAGAAATATTCCTGTCTGCGTCGATACCACTTTGCAGCAAAGAGGGCTAAATCTACAATTTGGATACTAGTTTTCGCGAGGTAGTTCGGAAAAAAAAAAATTGTAACGTCGATACAGGGAATTTGTACACGTTCGTGGACCTTTAACACCACCAGCACGTTCTCCATCCGACGACGAAGGAACGTGTTCGTGGTACGAAGCCACGCGACTCGAAAAATTTCAACGAAACGTGTCCCGAGGCGCTGGAGACACGCAAGAACGACGATAACCGATAACCAGGACGACTCTACCGAAATAGATTTCTCGATACAGAGCACACACGTTTTCTACGTAATATAAATTCGATTCTTTAAGCTCGTTAAATTTCTCTCGACACCTGCTGATCGATGGACGAACGAAATTGTAGAGTTGAGCGTAAAGAAAGTCGAGGATGTTCTCGAGGAACTCGGACGAAACAAGGACATAAAATACGAAACGTCGTCGCCTCGAAGGTGCTTCGAAGTCGTATCGTGGGCGAAAAAAATTGCGATACGTCCACCGGTTACGTAAAAAAACCGTATCCGTCCGAAATATTTACTTGTGAAACACGTTCACCGAAATAATCGTGTAAAATTCAATTCGGTCAACTTCGACTTTCCTCCGTCTCGCGAATCGGTTTACTCGAAAAGAAAACAAAGAGAAAAAACAAAAAGAAAAAAATACTTCAAACCGTTAACGTATTCCCGAAGCGTGTTTCATCGATCGTACCAGAAGGTTCGGTATATTTCAATGTTCTGCGCCTCGTGGTTCCTGCTTCCGCGTAGAGAGACACTTGGCCGCAAGTGTTAACATATTTTCCAAGTTCGATTCGTTCCAGCCGAAGTAATTTCCACGTAGCCGAGGTTCGAGCGATCGTACATCCCCAGGTGTTGTCGGCGAGGACCGGCTGAACGTTTAGCGAGCGTTTTGGGTAACGGAGCAAGTGTTTCTTATATCGAAAGCCGACCGCGCGTACCATCGCATCGAACGTATGGTTCGAAGGTGCAAGATCACTCGAGTGATGTTTATAGCGGTAAGAAAGTCCCTAGGCACTACGTCGCGTTTTATGCTCTCTAGAAAAATAATTCACGGTTGGCTTTTCATCCGGGCCGAAGGTTCTCTCGGTTTGCCGGGTGACGGTTATAAAATCGCGCGTTTTCGAGGCGATGATATCGCACGGTCGTGTTGTTTACACGCTCGCTAATATCGTCCAGCGACGCCGCGAAGAAACAAAGTGGTTACTCGTACGCTGTCTTCGAAAAGCGGTGCTCTCGTTCTCGAAAGCGACCAGAAGAGCGTTTCTTGCGCCGTTTCTAGCTCGAGAACAGCGATTGGATACACGAAAAATATATTGGTCGTGAACGCGAATGACGTTGAACGCGTCCACGGCTCGACGTCTCGTCCCCGAGATGCTCGTCGTCGGAAAACATTCAAATTTTCTACAGGGGTGGGCCCGTTCCATTCACTGAGTACGCAATGGAATTCTCGTACGCGTGAAAACCTCGAACAACGTACACAAGGTAAATCTTTACCTCGAAAAGTGAATAATAATGTTGTATCTCGCGTCGAGCGAGCAAACATTCGTCCGAGCGATCGATCATGGTATTCACCGTTATACGTTGTCCGTATCGAATTTTGTCAAACTTTCAACAAACATTTGACAAATTTCGTGGAGCGTTAAACGCTCCTGTATCTCAAGAGGCATCGTCGAATACTGTGTACACACACTCGTGTCTTGGCGATTTTTCAAATTCTTCGAAAGCTCGTATAATCTAGAAACGGTCCAGAAATTTTTGGATATTCTTCAAATTGAATTATTTAGAAACGATCGATATACGTACGAGTATCTCGAGTTTCGAGAAAATTACAAACTCAACTAATCGTTCATCAATGCTCGCGAATTTCGCTACGAACGAGAGTACAAATTTACGAATTTTGTTCCATTGATTTCCATTTTCGAGAACGTACTCGATGCGTTGCGAAAAGTTCTTTAAAATAATCGTGAATCTTCTACGAGCAAACAAACGATTAAATTTTCGTATTCCCGTACGAAAAATTCACGTTGTTACAATGTCGTTTATAATTGGAATGTCGTTAAATTGTCGGTGTATTTCGTATTCGACGACGAAGTTGAGTAAAACGCAACGCGCGGATACTTTCGTTCGTTGGTGAACGTGGTACCGATCGGTATCGAAATACGGTTCGCCCACCCCTCGCTTACTCGGATAGGACGACTCCATTTTCTCTCGTCAGGTGAAACGTTGAGTTTCATTTCCTCGTTGTCGAGTTGCCCCCGAGAGACACGGAATTGACGAGCGTCGTTTCCTGCCGTGAATCGCGTGGACGCGTTAATTTCACTAATAAATTAGAGAACGTCGAACAGTATTACGGACGAGAGACCGAATAAACAAATACGCGCGTTGTGTTCGCTCGAATGGCCTCGCGCGATACATACTCGAGCCGAAATTACGCTCGAAGAGGTGCGACGGATGAACTCGCGTTGGATCGTTGCCGGTGATCGCGTCGATCGATTTTTGGAAATCGAATACAAATAATCCCTCCGTATCTTGGTTCTTTCGTCTGCGTCGATCATTCGTGATCGACCGAAGCCATTCGTTCTATCGGTCCATATTTGCAGTTGCATCGTCAACGGAAAGTAGAAGGAAAGAAACGTAGAAAATCGATAGTCGCTCGGCGGTGACTCGTTATTTGCGAAGTACCACCGCGGCATCTGACAGTGGGACCTCGATACTTGCGCGCGGTGCGAACCAGACAATTCAGAGATCATGGATCGTTGCAGAGAGACCGACGAGATTGCATCTGAGGTCAAATATCAGCCGTAGATAGCGGAGATATATTTTTTTTTTATATCGCAAAGGTTACTTCCATAATTGCACGAGTTTCGATACTTGCGTATCGAAGTGGAAGGGATAATTTAGAAACGTTAGATCGTTGGAAGGTTTCCAACGATTGCAATAGTGGTTGAGTACGAGTTACAGGTAACGGAGAAATATTTCTGTTTTCTATCGGTTACTTCCATAATTGCACGAGTTTCGATACTTGCGTACCGAAGCATCGGGGATAATTTAGAGACAAAGGATCGTTAAGAAGAGATCAACGATCGCAAGCAGAGGTAAAACGCGAGCTACGAGTATTCTGGTACTCGTTGTATCATCTGCCTCGATAATTGCACCGGTCTCGATACTTGCGTACGAAGCATCGGGGATAATTTAGAGACAAAGGATCGTTAAGAAGAGATCAACGATCGCAAGCAGAGGTAAAACGCGAGCTACGAGTATTCTGCTACCCGTTGTATCGTCTGCCTCGATAATTGCACCGGTCTCGATTCTCGCGCGTTCTCCCGCGACTATCGAGGTCCCTCTGTGTCCGTTTTCTCAGTTTCGCGTCCGTATTAATCGGACGACCCAATTAACGGCTGCGTTGAAACGATTACTGGATGGAGATACGTGTTCTACGAACGCGTCACGTCGCAGTGAGCCTCGTTCCGAAAGGTACCTTTTTTTCTATGTCGATTTCGCGCACGATCTCTCTATCACTTCTTTCGTTCTGCGCATGCACGATCGTGAGGTATATACCGGAACGACGCGAGTCGTTCGCGGCCGAATGGTGCAAATGGTGTAGAAAAATGTAATCGATGTCCGCGATAGTTCGATCGGCTCCGGGAATAGCGATGGGGACTTGTACACTTTCTAACTGCGCATCGAGCACAAATTTCAAATTAATTTCGACTGTTAGATTCGTTCCATCGAAGAAGATTCGAACCATTGAACGAGAATCGGCCGAAATGAATAATTCTCTTTCGGTGTTCGTTCTCGAACGATCATTCGATCGAAATAAAATTAATTAATTTCGACTATTAGATTCGTTTCACCGAAGAATATTCGAACCATCGAACGAGAATCGGTCGAAATGAATAATTCTCGATCGGTGGTTCGTTCTTGACCGATCATTCGATCGAAATAAAATTAATTAATTTCAACTATTACATTCGTTTCATCGAAGAAGATTCGAACGATCGAACGAGAATCGTCCGAAATGAATAATTCTCGGTCGGTGGTTCGTTCTCGAACGATCATTCGAACGAAAGAAAATAAATTGTCGAACACGTCGAGGAAGTTCGAGCGTTATTTCCTATCTGGAATACCCGTCTCGTTCGGTCCGTTTTCCAACGCGTTGCTACCGCTCGGCCAGCTTGGAAATTGGCCGGTAGGTTTACGCGATCTCACCGCGATACGATTGTTCGTACAACCGTATACCGGTGGGTTAGAAAAGGAATCTCGATCGCGTATTTCCGTTTACGATTCCCCGGTCGCTATTTCCGGGATCGAAGCTAGGGGTGAAACGCACTCTCACGTGTTACGATGGTGAACGACTACTGTTAAAGCCTGGACCACAATTCGCGAGGTAGTGCGTGCAAATAATTCTAACCGCTACTGAATTGGTCACGACACGACTAAACGCACTTTTTCACGCGTAGCTAAAAATCTCATCGAAATAAACGTTAATCCGTTGCACGTAAGTACGGTAGACGTACGCGTTACAATAAACGAATAAATATTTTATGTACACGCAGGTGTGTCGACTAAGCGTTCAATTAGCCATTTGTGTAACGTTCGTGTTGGATAATCATCGGTAAAATCAACAACAATGCGTGTATATATGTGTGTACGTGTCTCTGTGTGTATGTGTACGTGTGTATGCGCACGCGATCCGCGAGTCTCGCGCGTATTCAGAATCGTATACACGTAACGAAGCGAAGAAACCGCCAGCGGTTATAACGAGCGGCGTTCTCTTTCGTTCGTTCCGCGTTCTTCAATTAAATATATATGTCGGACGCTATCGAACCATTCGGTATAAAAATAAATAAGCTCTCTATCCTATATGAATCTAACGACGCGTTAACATTAGATATATCAACAGAATCTTTCTCAATTCTTACGCGCTAGGAATGATCAGGAGTCGCGAGAGGGAACAATACCATCGAGGGGATTCCTCGAGGGTTGGATCGAGCGAAACGAAACAAACTGAACGCGATTTCCCTTTCGCGGCTCGTGTATGTACATATATGTGTATATATATATATTTAGAGATGTTCTATGTATACAAATGTATATTACATTCGCGATAAAGCCAAGAACTAAAAAATATATATGTATATATATATATATATATATATATATATATTTATGAATGTACGTAGTCCATAGCCAGCGGATCGTTCGGGATCGTGGAAACGTCGAATCAGAATCGGGAGATGAATTTTGGTCGGTTAATTTCATGTTTGTCGTCGCTCAACGTTTCAATTGAAATTTCAGTGCCACCCTCCCCCTTCCCCATCCTCCGCCCCCGACATCTCGTATTTCGGTTTCGCGTTTCGTGACAAAAATATTTTCACCGCCCCCTCTTTCGAATATCGGTTGCTCCGAGAGTATATCGTGACGCGGATTGGGAGGGTGGAGGGTTGGATTTATTTGCGGCTGTCGATTCCACGCTACCGGTAAAATAGCGAGCCATCGATGCCTCGATTGAAACGTCCCGACGCCACTCGTTTCGAGGACCGTCCTCCATTTCCTTTTAATCGCGCGTTTCCTTTCAGTACCGCGAGAATTTTCATCCCCCGGTGCTCGTACGGGGCGTCACCGAATTAAATCGAGGGGCTCCGGTAATTTCAAACCGATAGGAATCCTTCTTTTCTCGAACGATACACGTAGAATCTCTCTATAAACGTTCAAAGAACAGTACGATGCGATTGATCCGGGTATCTTAACGATAAGCTCGATATTTTCGTAAAATTTCACTTTACGCTTTAAGCAATCTTTGAACTTACATTCTTTGGAAAAACTTCGATTCGATTGCAACCAATTTGGAAAATTGTCGATCTTGGCTCCATTCCTGTTCGTTGGGTGTATTTTAACGTCGGTAATTTTTCTTTCTTTAACGAGAAACAGCAGAACGGTTAGATATCGCGTTTCGTTAATTTTCGGTTGATTAATTTGAATTATTCGGAAAGTAAAAACGACGAGGGACACTTTCGGTCCAAAGTATCGTCGACTTTGAAGGAAAAGAGGAACCCCGGGGACGAGACGTTGAATCGAAACGTTTGAAAGTGTTTGGAGAAGCTGGTCCGGTGTTTGGTTCGAGGTAAGAACGTTTCCACGATTCCTCGCTGGTGTTCTCCGTTAAATTGACCGGGTGATACGCAGCCGATCGGGATTTCATCGAACGCCGCGACGCATTCGCGCGATTCAAGCACGCATGCGCGTACGCGGGCGATCCACGCGAACAAGCGGTTGTTAATCGTTGGGCGCGTGTATGGCGAAGCTGCCACGAAACAATCCGTAACTAAGAACGTAAATGCATGCAGCTACGATAATTAAACATCCACTGTTGGAACAGTACGTTTCGTTGATCCTTCGACGCGATTATCGGCCAAACGTGGTATCCACCGTGCGCGCGAACAGTGGTTTTCGAAGCGTTTTCGATCGGTTGTTCCCCAACGCGTCGTTAACGCTAACAACGACGGAAAATTGAACAAGAACGGCGAAGGAAGAATTACCTCGGTTTTCGAGCATTGAGTTATTAAACGTAACTATTCATTTATTCGTTAATTATATTCCTTTTTTTTCTACTTCTCCCCCTTTTACCGTTTCTGAGCGTCCGGTTAGCGAATCTGCAGTTGATCCGCGAACAAGCGTGAACTTCTCTGCCCATCGGAATACCCAATCTCCCATTGTTTTCTTATCCTAGTAATTCGCTGTCGCGCGGATCGCGAAACAATTCCACCGAAATATCACCGGACGAGTACCATCGGCGGAAGTAATTCGAATCCCGCGATCAGTTTCAAGCGTAACTGCGTATTCAGGTCCCTTTTACGTTCGTGTGCCCTAATTTCGAATAATTGCGAGTCTGCTTTCTTCCGTGTCCGTGTATCGCACGTGTATTTGTGTGTACGTGTGTATATAAATATATATATACGTACACGTGTATACGTACGCGTATCACGTGCACGTATACGCGATCGCTTGAAAGCATTGTTACGCAAGTGTTCGACGTGTTCTCTATTTGTATTTTTCTTTGCTTTTCTTTTTGTTTATTTTTTCTTTTCTTTCTTCGTTTTCCTTTGTTCCTTCTTTGTATTTGTACTTCGTTGTGCACAGCCGTAACACCGTCCCGCGCCCGTAGTTCCCCGAGAGCGTTTACCGACTCGGTCAATTACGGGCGCGCGGAGCGCGTTTTGTCGGCCGTTCCCTCGAATCCCGACGTCTCGCGGGAAAATCGTTTCGCGTGCCTCGATTTTCCACCGTCGGATGGCTATTGAGTGGACGTCTCGTTTTTCTTTTCCCTCTCCCCGTTTCGCGACCGTTTCTATCGTTCGAAGTTTTCATTTTGACGGGAACGAAACAACAAAATTGAAAAAGAAAAAAAGACACGAAACGTGGACGATTCCTCGACCTCGTTTCGGTTCGTTCGCGGTTCGTTCCACTTGTACCATCCTGGATCGCGATCCGTGACAACCATCGAGCCGATTATACTCGAAGACATTACTACATCGACAAAGTGTACACACGATACAGATGTAACGTAACACTCGCTCGTAAACGGACGATTGTGTATGGATCCGTGTTCGAATCATCGCGAAACGAAAGACGGGCAAAATTCTCGAGCACCGAAAAAAGAGGAAGAAGAACCTCTCGTTCGTCGAGCAGAATTTGAAACCTCGACTCGCGGCAATGGAAAATATTTCACGAACAGCGAACGAAAATTTCACCACCAGCCGCTCGAGTGAGCGTCGCGCTGAACAAACACACGCTCGGTTTTCTTCGAGTAAAATTCTTTGCCCGTCCCCGTTCAGGCTCGCGTGAAAAGCGAAAAAGAAAATTGTCCCGAACGCGTTCCATACGTGTTACTTCTTAAAGTACCTATCGATCTCTCCCTTCGGTTTTTTTTCTTTTTCTTCATTTTTTTCTCCTCTCTCTGTTTAGTCGATACTTCGATAACGATTATTTAACATACAAGTGTACATGTATTTATATATTTACATATATATGGAATGTATATACATATATAGATATATGCGTACGTCGAATTGTCAACGGTCGCGTTCCCGAGAACACGACCCGAATTAAAATCACCCCAGTTGTGGGTTCGTATCATTTTTTTTTTTTTTGTTCTTTCTTGCGTTTTTTTCTTTTTTAATATTTTTAAAGTTTAATTGACACTTACTGATTTTCCATTCGGTTCGTTCCGAGTCAGAGGACTTCGTGCGTTACCCTAGATAGACGAGATCCCTGTTCCCAGAGAAAGACTCTAGGAGGGGGCTAGTTCGAAAGTTACACACCCCGAACGTGGCCTTTCCCCTAAAGAGAAGAACGCTACCTTGCTCTTAAAATAGTAAACAGACAACACTTGTTTTTTTTTTTTTTTTTTTATAGATTTAGACTTTATAATTGTAATCGGGTTATTTTTTTTTCTTTGTTATCGTACTTGAATCTTCACGGATAGTAACGGCTTGACAACAGACACAAATGGAGAGTACATCGTTTTTTTTTTTTTTGTTTTTTTTTTTTTATCATTTTGACACCGTCGTCACGAGCCCGCGTGTCTCCTCGCCCCGATCCGAGGATCGAGCGACGAAACAACGAGCACCGTATTTTATTTCGTTTTGCGAGTGTCCCTTCAATTGTTAAACCCTCGGTCGTGCTTCGAGCGGCGATTAAAAATTTCAAGCTACGACGATCAATCCTTTCGATGTATCTGCGATCGAAAATTTCACGGTGTTTCGAAGATTGTTCGAATATCTCGACGTTTTCGCGGGAAATTTCTTAATTTCGAAAGTAACCGATCGGTGGTCTATTCATCGTTCACCGATGATCAACGAAACCGAAATCTACGAAACGAGTTTTCAATTGGTATCGCGTTCCATTTGTTGGAATATTTTTAAAACGTAAAAAGATTCCCTACCGAACCGAAATTTCTATCGAGGTAAGCGATTCGTGTAAAAGAAAAAGAGCGAACATTGCGCCATCGTCGAACGGAATGTGTTAATTTCGTAGGGGATTGCATCGCGAAAATTAGAAGAAAACGCTTTCAAATCGATGGAACGCGAATGGTCGAAATTGTTCGCGGTCACGAAAACTTTAACAAACGCTCCGACCCGAAACGCTGCAATAATGTGTAAACAGAGACCCCGCTACGTCCGTAATTAAAAGGTCGGTTGAGAGAACAAAAAAAAAAAGAAACGAATGCTCGCTTTAAATGTAAATAAATACACGGAAGCCGGGAAATCGGGCACACGGTGGTGAGTCCAAATGAATGTGTAAAAAAAGAAAAAAAAAAAAAAATGAAAGGGAAGGGAAAAAAAGGAAGGTGAAAAAAGATAATTGGAAAAGCGAGTACGTCGATGGTCGATCGCGCGCCGAAGCTATCGGTTAACAGTTGAAAGGATTTGATTTCAATTGCACACCATATAACAGACAATATGAATGAAACCCCATAACCGCCGATAAAAACATTTATAAAAAGTAGTGTGTACAACAAAATTTCTACCAACGGAGGAAAAGTACTCCGGACAAAAAACACCATCGCGTACATTCGCGAGCTCGATTGTCGCGAATTGACCCTTGTTCACCGATTCGATTTAAGCTTTGACGATACGCGCGATACTCGATCGGCGCTCTTACGTTGCTCGAATTCGTTTCTCGAAATCGTTCGAATTCGCGTTCAAATCCCTCTAAACACGTTCGCTCGTTCTTTGCAAATTCGAAATCGTACCAACCCTCGCGAACCGCGCGATCCGATTTCGGAGCGTACCCCGATCTTCCCACCGCGAGCGATTCCATTCGCTTCGTAGAATCGAATTTTCTCCTCGTTTCGCGAACCGATTCTCTTACCGTTGATTCGTCACGATCTTCGAGATGTTTCGAATCATCGAACCCTCGCGTAACTCGAGTCGCTCCCGAGGAAGCAAAAAGAACCGTCCAATTGGAAAATCTCCGTCTTTGTTTCGTTCTTCTCGAAGCCATTAGCGCGTAATCGTCGAAGAAGCAGCTAGAAAGAAAGGTTGGTGAGCGCGTCTCGAATATATGTATATACATATATATATATATATATATATATATATATATCCGTATTGGGCAGCCGCGTGTACGTCGTACTATTCGATTCGGTGAAGTAGATCCGGGCGTTTGATCGTTACGTTAGATTGTTAGGTACGTATGTATATATATCCAATGACAATAAAGATTCAATGTACTTTCTTAGCCGCTCCTAAAATCGATCGAACTCCTTCGTGATCCTCCGTATATCGGATAAACCGTTTCTCTTCTTAAATTTCCGGACAGAAAATATCGCGCGTAATTCTCTCGGCGAGGTTTTCCGTCACCGTACTCGTCGTTGATTTTTCAAGTACACCTTCGCCACGAATACTCACGATCGAGAGCTGTGACCGATCGAGATTAACAACGGTGTTCGTTTCTTTCGATTCACCGAGAGAACCGTGTCCGAGTCCTCGGTTGGAAAATTAATTTCCCTTTGACAATTGTACGAGTGCTCCTCTCTCGGTTCGGATACGATTCAACGGATCATCGATGCGTCAATCGAACAAGCGTTCCGCTTCGAGGAGCATCGCATCGCGAGTCGAGTTCAAACGACGATTTATCAAGAATCGACGATTCGTCCTCGAACGATCTTCGTCTTGTCCGAGTAAATGTTTCTCCAGATTCGTGGTGTCCCTTCGTCGTTCCTTGATTCCGTTCCGTCGGTATCACGAGTGTCTTTACTTTCTTTCGACATCTCCGATTCGTTCTGTGTTTCCTGTTTCGTTTCGTACAAGCGGAACCGCGTCTCGCAGGAATTGATCTACGCCGCGGCCCCTGGTCGGAAACTCTCCCGGGACATTTTAGATTCTCGTTGTCCTTGTTCTGTTCCTCGATCGTCCTCAATCCTCGTCCCTGGACAAAACAGTCGTCCTTGTTCCACACGACCGTTGTGGTTATTTGTATCTGAAAGAAGCGCAACGATACGTACCCGGCGTGTAATTGCGAATATTTTACGAGTCGAACGTTCACGCGGGTCAAAAGGGTGATCTCTTTCCACCTGGATTTATCTGTAAGGAAATCTCGCGGTACGAGTATCGGTATATCCTGTCTATACACCACGGTGGATATTCACGAGCCTAAATCTACAGAGTGGCTCGCCTAACCTTTTTTTTCGAGACCAATGGACGAATCGAAGTAGTCTTCTTTCGCGTTTTACGATTACGAAGAAACTTCATGGAGATTAGCTAAACGAGAGGTTTTTTCTTTTTAATTTATACACGAAAAATCACACGTCATTGTCTCGAACATCCTTCGAAATCGCGTCGTTTAGATTCGTCGGCTGGTCACGAAAAAAATTGACTTTGGGAAAAATTCGGAGGATATTTCTACAAACTACTCCATTTTTAGGGACAGAAGAATTGGGAAGATATTTCCACAAACTACTCGATTTTTAAGGACAGAAGAATTGGAAGAATATTTCCACAAACTACTCTATTTTTAAGAACAGAAGAATTGGGAAGGTACTTCCACAAACTACTCCATTTTAGGACAGAAAAATTGGTAAAGTATTTCTGCAAACTAATTCATTTTTAGGGAGAGATAAATGGATAGAATATTTCTGCAAACTGATTCATTTTTAGGGAGAGAAAAATTGCTAGGATATTTCTACAAATTAATTCATTTTTCGAGACAGAAAAATCGGTAGTATATTTCCACGAGTTATTTAATTCTTTCGGCAAAAAGTTCCTTCCCTTCTCGAAACAAGCTCTTAGGTGCGTTTACGTGGAAGCTTCTACTCGACACCCCATCTACTTAACTCCCCTTCTACTCGAGTTTCTTTCCACTTTCGGTTCAAAGCTCCACCTTCGTTACTTTCACGTTGCGCACAATTGCGTGCAATCATTTTTCCCCGATTTCTCAGGATATACCGACAGACGTTACCCACGAACATTTTCGTATCTCGAACAACCAGCGACCAATAGCAATGGTGCTCCAAGGGCAGGTATCTCAGCCCGTCGAGGGGGCGGCAGGATGAAAGGTTGCCCTTTCGCCGGCCGACTTTTCCTCGATGCACGAACACGTCGAGACTAAAAAACATCCAATCCCGTGTTGCACGCGGCTCCCTAACCTACGCGAGAGAAAATTGCCCGAATGCTCGTCGTGTCGCGTGATTCTTCGCCGCGTTGTTTTTACTTCCCCCTCTCGATCACGCGAGCTTGCTCGCGTTTAACTCGAAGATACGAGGAAACTAGAGAGAGAGAGAGAGAGAAAGAGGGAGAAAACAGCGCGGAAAACTTGGACGATTGCCTCTCCCCCTCGTAGCGTGCCCCCCCCCCCCCCCCTGACCCTTCGGGCAACGTGTTTCGTTCATCGCCGCGAGCGAATACGCGCCGGTCGGTCTCCTCGGTATTTATGAGCCTTTCGCGCCGGCACGCGACCAAATTCGTTGACCTACTATTTCGCACGTAGGTCCAGTTAACGCCGCGCGAGTATGCGCGTGCACGTACAACCGCTGATTGCTTTCCGAGTACGGAATATTTAGCTTTGACGTCGCATGCGGAATATTCGCGCCGGTTTCCACGCCGCGTGACCCAATACCGCGGTGCGAAACAGCCCGCGGAGCGTTTCCGCCGCCCGCGGATCACCCTTTCCAGTTCTCAACGCGAAAAGAATAACCGCGATCGAGCGACGGTTCAATCGGGAGATCCTCTTTGATCGGGGAACTCTTTCAACGGAGAACTAATTAAATGATTCTTTTTATGTTTTTTGTTTTTTTTTTGTTTTTGATTATAAATATTTGATGAATACACTGGAAAACGTATCCGAAACTTCGATTTTTGTCCGAACGCTTTTCAATTTAGATTCTTTACGCGGTGAAGAAACGCGGGGGAAGCAACAGCGAATTGATCTTGCGCGTAGTTTCTTCAATGAAACTTGTCATTCGTTGTTAAGTTATTAACGTGTTTTTTTTTTTTTTATCAACTTGTTCGTTGCTTCGTTTAACACGGGTATCGGTAAGTACGAGAGAACGAAGTTGCACAGTTTCGAGATTCGGTTTCTTTTTTTTTTCCGGGGTTTCTTATTAGACAGGGAAGATTTCGGGGTGTGTACCAACAGGAATACGAAATTATTTTTGTCCCGAAGCGGCAGGAATTTAGGTAACCATAGCGCTCGTTCGAGGGACCGTTTCCCCGTATTCGTGCATTAAAATATCTTTCGGTAAAGGAAAGTTACCGGGGCGATGGTATTACCGGTCGATTCGATCCTCGTGTCTCGCGCAATATCAATATCGTACGATAAAAGGAGAACCTATAACGGAATCCCCTTTCTCGGATCTACGCGGGATACTCCGAAAGCTCTCACGCGGACATCGAAAGGACGCTTTCGTATCTCGTGGAAGCCGAGTCGAAACGTTCACGACTGACTTCGTGTTTGTGAACCGATTCAGCAATTCGTACACCCTCTGCTCCGTTTCAGACCGCCCATTTTCGTGTTTGCGCTCCGAATTGTAACCACGGATTTGCTTTCCACGAAAATCGTCCCTTCTCGTGTTCATCGATCGTATCGCACAATCTCGACAAATTTCGAAGAAGTTTTCCAGTCGTTTCGATATCGAAACGAAATAAAAATCACGATCCTTGAAATTGGAATTTCACTCTACTTCGTTTATCTTTCTCCTCGACGCGTAGAATTTCATCAACTGTGCGGAAACGCTCCGCGCACGCACGAATCCACCAGCGGCGAACGTGGTTCAACGCCGCGGTTTAACGCGTCGTTACGTGGGAATCGCATCGACGAAATTTCGATGGTTTCGCGATTCGACGATTCCCGTGTATTCCATGTATCGCGAAACGTTATCGCGATTCGTTAGACAGGACCCACGGAATCAAACGCGAATCGTTCTTTTCGTTCGATTCACGATCGTTCTTTTCGTTCGATTGACGATCGTTCTTTTCGTTTGTGTTTTCTTACCTTTGCGGCAACGGGCATGCCAAAAGTCTAACAGAAGCCAGGCCTATCATTCCCAGCAACGTGATCCCGATGACTATGTACACCACACCGAGATGAACCAGCGAAAATATGTACAGAAATTTGTGGCAATAGGTGTCCGGTGAGAATGTTCGGTATTCGAAGTGCGGCCAGGAAATACTTAGGATCCAATAATTTCCTGCGACGGAAAATTGAAAATGGTATCATCGACGATCGTGGTTGAATTGTTTGGAAATTTAAGCGAGCATCGATTTCGAGCGGCGGAAAAATTACACTCGTACGTAAAAATATAGTCGAGTATATGGATGCATCGTAAAAATATAGTACGCTAAGTTTGCTCGCGAAAATTGAATTTTCCGCGATGCGAATTAACGATTATCGCTCGTGCAAACGTCGAATTAAAGTAATGACAATTTTAAAGCGGTACGGTCTACACGACCGCTACTCCATTTGATATACTGCTCATTGATTGGAAAAACATTGCACTCAAAGTTGCGTCAGATTTTCGTTCTTTTGGTTTCTTCGACGATGCACAGTACCGGACGTGCTCGGACAGAAGAAATCGAATCGTCACACGGATGCGAAATCACGCGCGGGAAAGTGATCGATGAATAAACGAATCGGGAGCGCACGTAAAATTCGAACGAAATACTCTCTGTACGAAGAGATTCCGTAACGTAACAACGGATAATAATTAAGAACCCTCGAACGAGAGACAGGGTTGCGTTTCCGTGCGTCCCCGCTACGCGTTAATGTATCGTAATTGTCTCTCGTCGGTGTATCGAAATCCGTGCGAAGTGGACGCGCGTAAAGCGACGACGAAGCGTAATCGTTGTATACGGAAAATTGCGCAACGTTTGCATACGAACGGCGTGGATTCCGTTCGTGTTTCCATTCGTGCGTTCACCGTGATCCACTGTCCGTAATTCGCCGTTAAAAATGTTGCCGTTAAGTGGAAACAAGAGAGAAAACGAAACATTTAACACGTACGGTACACTTGTACGTGAATATGTACCGGCGAGAGTTTATTCCGAGCCCGTTCGTTCCGCCGTGCTTGAATTTTCTCCCGCGAATCATAGCCCCGGGCGGACCAGTGGTTATCGAAACGCGTAATGTCCGATTAGCGGTGGCTAATTCGAGTTAATCGTACGTACTTCTGGAACACGAGGTATTGCGCGCGAACGACTCGTTTCGCATTGTGCGAACCGGATCGAGGGTGGCTGGTTTGTCGTTAAAGAAAGAGAAGAAAGAAAGAAAAAGAAAAAGAAGAAACGTTGGATCTTGAAGACTCGTTGCAACCAAACCGACGCAATTACGTCCGCGAATGTAAAGGGTAAGGAGTTTACGATCGGACGAGATCACGAACGAAAATTAGGTTGCATCGATACAATTCGCGACCCGTGGACGATTACTCGCGTGACAAACACGATCGATGATCTTCGCGTAGCGCGCGCGCGCGCGTGCGCACACGTTCGAATCGCACCGAGATATTCACGTAACGCGGATACGAGTTCGAGTGCTCCTCGAACGAACCTAATTTCCATCGATCGACAATAAGTGGTGTTACGCGATCGCCGTGAACGTTATTTCGAGCGCGTTCGACGGAACAAGAATTTTTCTTACTCGAACGGTGGAACTCGCACACGGAACTCGGTGAATAACGGAACTCGGACGGAACTCGTGGGAAACAATGCTATCGGAACTCTACCGAACCAGTACCCTCGCGTATTGCAAATGCACGCTCACGGTGGACAATCGACACGGTGAACTCTTCTTTTAACGACTGAACTCAATCGGAACTCTTTCGCGAACCGCTTCACCGTACTTTTTACGTATTGTGAGTATACCTGGGCGTTTCATTGACAATCCACACGGTGAACTCTCCGTTTAACGACAGAACTCAATCGAAACTCTTTCGCGGACCGCTTCACCGTACTTTTTACGTATTGTGAGTATACCTGGGCGTTTCATGGACAATCGACACGGTGAACTCTCGTTTACGGTGTTAATTTACCAGCGAGAGTGCGGGTCGTTCACGGGAAGAAATACGGGGAAAGATTCTTAACGAGGAGCATAAATCCGGTTTATGCGTCTCGTAGCTGACCACTTGCTTGGAAATTCACAGACTTTGACGCGAAGAGCGTTTTATCACGCGTGTCTCGAGTGAAACGCGTAAGTGAAAATACGAGATTCCGTTTCGAACGAATCATCCGTGAGTTCTCGATCGATTTACGTTTCCTCGGAGGAACGAGCCAACGCGAGATAAAATTCGTTTATCGGTATCGAAAGAACGTACAAAACGAGCACCGTATTTCTTCCGTTTGTCTGCTGTGCGTATCTCGAGTTCCTTTCTTTCTTTACTTACCCATCACGAACCAGATCGTCAGGAAAATCGATAAAATAACGACCATAACTTTTCTCAGGGAGATTTGAGGCCTCGGTGCCGGAACCATCATAACGTCCTGTCTTCTCGATCCTATCTGTGAGTAAATTATCAATAGCAGTAATATCATCCCAAACATTCCACCTATCACCATGTAAATGGGGATATTGGTCCCCTTCGGGCAATCGTTCATGAACTTCCAACCTGGAACAGAGAAATAATTCAAATGCTTCTCCGTAGATTGTCAACGATATTCGAACGCATCGTAAATTTTCATGCTCCGCAATGCGTAAACATACTCCCACCACGGTTCAAACTAACGAGTCAGCTTTGCACGTGTGTTCGTTCATCGAGGCTCGAAGTCGGTTTCAACGAGATGGTTTATCTTTCTCGATGGAATTCGTATCGCCGACAGGGAAAATAATTAATTGAACGAAGCGAGGGAGAAATATGCTAGAAGATATAGTCCGCAGGACGTTGAGAAATTGAAGAAAATATGATATACACGCGTTCAAGACCGATTAGAAGTACGTTTGATCGCGAGGAGCGTCGCAACGGGGTAAACGTGGAAAATATTAACGAAATTGTCGCGATGGTAAACTGTAATAATTTCTCGGAAAGAAACGCGATGTTTCGCGGTCGATTCGGGCCCCGTACGGTGTGTCCGGTCCCCGGTTGTTGATTTTTCGTTTCGTTTATCGAAGCGAACTGTTTAATCGCGGATCGATACACGATACGATAAACATTCGCGCGTTGACTCCGTTGAATAATGTAACGTTAACGACATCGCCTGACTTCCACTCGCCGTGTCGAGTCCTATTTCGATATTTAACAGAGAGCAACGTGGCATGCGAACCCACCACGCTCGATGCTTCTCCGTTTCGTTCTATCCGTGGTGCGATTTGTTAAGAAAGGCTTGGATAATTTTTTGAAAAAAAAAAAAAGAATCGTCGATCGAGTTATGCGAGTTGTTCCCTCTCGTCGAGCGACACATTTTTCACGAGTCGCCGCGCGTACCGGATCGTTACGATTAACCCGCGGCACGGTGACAAAAGGCTTTGTTCGTTCGAGATGAAAGCGATCGATCGGTTTCAAGACGCGACGATTGTCGAGGGAAATTCGCCAACGATATTGTAATATCCCGTTTGTCGCCGATGAACGACGAGAGCCGATCGAAACGTGTATTTTTCAAGCGTTGTCGAGATCTTCGAGCACACGAGAGATCCGGAACGATCGCAGAACACTGTTCGCGAAGTTTCGCGTGGCTGGGAATACGAATCACGTTCGAGTATACGTTGACACGTTCCTCTCGGTTCTCGACGAGTGTTTCGATCCTCGTGAGTACGAGTTTTCTTTTTTTTTTTTCTTTTTTCTTTCACGGAGAAGAATCGTTCCACGGAATCGATGAACATCGTCCGGTATCGGTGACGAGACGAACATCAAAGAAGCATGAAATCGTTCCAGCTACCGAGAAACGTTTACGCGACAAAGGCGCTGACCAACAAATTGACGAGCGCAACGTCGGAGGAAATTGAAATCATCGAGTAAACGAAAGAGATGCAAATTTCCACGCAAAAGGATTGCCACTCCTCGACGAAGAACAAATACTCGAGAGTGAATTGTGGTAAACGTGGAACACCGACGAGAAAATAGGAAAATTGTTCGAGCAATGATCGATCGATGTAACTATTTCTCCGTCTAAACGATCGAATAAAATAAAACGAAGAAAATATTATCTGTGGATGAAAACACTATCTCGAAGAAAATCTTTCGTATCGTAAACGGTGGAGAGTATTCAAAGTTTCGCGTTCTTTCCTCTTCTTCTTACGTTGAATCGATTCGAAAGTCGTTAACGATATTCTTATCCGAACACACTATACTTTTGAGAACGAGTTTGTCCCTTGGAGACAGGGTATCGCGTTCCTCGCAGTGTCCCATTGGTGCCGTGTCCGAATTCGCGTCGTCCGAGTGATTCAGTTCCTCTGCATTCGTATGGAACGCGGTCGTTAATATTTGGCTGGGACACAGGTTACACCGAGACGGTACTGATTCCATAATCAAGTATTCGGTTGTAATTTTAGCGCGGTCCTTAACCGGGTTCTGATTCCATAATCAAGCGTTCTCGGTCAATTTCGCCGCGACCTTAATGAAAAGTAATTTCCTCGGGAAAATTGATCTTAATTTCGTAACGATATCCCGCTCGAGAGAATACCGTATAGGCGTATCGCGATCGAAATCTCGAACACGTTACATTTTCATATTTATCGTTAGGAAAATGTCAGCGGTTTCAGGCGGCGTTGGAATTAAAATTCCACCCTGTAAACACCGGTTCGTCGGGACGTGTAAACACCGTACGCTCCAGTTTACACCGCGTCGCGATCAATTTTCGAAGAAAGCTCGGGCGAACGTTCAACGGGGGTAATTCTCGTTTCTGCGAACCGTTCGCACGTTATCGATCTAAAAACGGTTACTCCGCCGCGAGGAGCGCTCAGTTCAGGAGGGTGAATGCGCCGTACGGGGAATCTATGCCTCGTAGGAACGAACCAGTGAAAAATAAAAACGTGCTTGCATGTCGTAAGTAGCCCACGTCGGTAAGCTCGCGTGTCGCGAAACCGTCAATTAGCTCGGAAACGATGCCCGCGTTTCGACGAGATCTCGAAACCGGGGACGGTGTGGAAAAAAAGCTGCCAGGGGAGGGGGGTAGAGAGGCCGATTCGAGACGCGTTCTCGTCGTTTGATAATCCGCGGATCGGGTCGCGTGAAAATTTCAAACATCCCCCGGTGCTCGAATTATTTATCGATCGAGCACGGTGCGACGTCCGCGTTGCCCGGAGAGACGACGCGTGTCGGCCACGACGTCACGACGTCACGACGTCGTGACGACCGAAAAGAAACCGAGCGGCTCGAACACCGCATTAACGACTCGTTGCAACCGCGGACTTTAAAGTTTAATTCCACGGTGGCTTCGACACGCTACCTCGATTAGTAGCGAACGCGAGCGTGTACGCGATCTCGATCGTTTACAGCGATTCGAGAAACTCGAATCTCGGGAAAATTAGAGTCAAATTCCGTGCCAAATTCGGAACGAAATTTTCGAACGGACGTCGCAACCGACCAGTCTCGCGGAATTTCTTTCCGACGATTTGGCACCACTTGAAAAACGTTAGCAATTCCTGGAATTTTGTTTCAACTTACGGAGAAAATTCACCGAATCCTTTTCGACGAGTCTCGCGGAATGCTTTTTGGCGAATGTGCGACTCGTAAAACGAAGAGGAGGAGGAACGGAGTGAAATTTTGTTACGAAACGAGACAAACGTTTACGGAGATTCTTCGAACGTTGCGAGTAACTTACCGGGGGACGATTGTTCTTGCAGAGTGCTCTTGGCGACCGTGGAATTTGAAAAACGAACCTCGGAAGCTACTCGGAGAGAAGCTCGAGTCGTGCGCAAATCCGACGAATTTCGAAAGTGGACATTTTTACGAGCGGTTTAAAAATTAGGTTATCGAGCGACCACGTTGACGAACAGTGTCCTATACCGGTGAAATACCCGCACGTTCGTTTAACGAGTATTTTCGACATCGTCCGAGCACTTTCATCGCATCGACGTCGCGTTCGTAATTTTTTTCGTATCGTAAAAACGTATACTGAGAATTAATACGCATCGAGTGATCAAAAAGATGGAATCGAAAGTACGAATAATTGCGACGTGTAAAAAGAGGAGAGAAGTGTACGCGATTTAAAGTGAGATTATCGCGTGCCTCGGTGAAAAACAATGTTCTAATATTAGTCGGTGTATTAGGGAATGTCGTGTCGGTGGTTTTCGAACAACAAGAATTCTAACGATACGAGAAAGTGGATTCCAGTTGCGATGGGTACTTTTTCTTCGAGGATTAACGAGAGTCGGAATGGACGATCACACCGTGTTCCATTAATTAACGAGAACCGGTCGCGCTGCGAATCTTCGTTTCGTACGTGGCGTACGTGTTTCGTTAATTGCGTGGATAAATATAGGCTCGGGAACGTTCCCGTTTCGAAAGCTGGGCAAAGTTGCGGCAAGTCGAGTTCAACCAATTCCCTCCTGCCGCCCACGATCCAAATTACGCAAATTTCTCGAAAGGAGAGCCCGAAGGAAACTATGCAAATCGCGAAGAATCGATTTCGCGGTCGACTCGTTCCGCGGGTCCCGAACCTCGAGCTCGTTCAATTTTCGACAATTTCTCGGGAACGTTAATATTTGCCAATTTTCCAACTCGTACGTTTCGTAGAGGTTAAACATCCGAAACGCTCTTCGTTTTACCAGGGAACACTTCCACGGGGTTCGCGTGGTTCGTTTCACGTCCGCGAGTAACGAAACGCGATTGAGAACCTTTTCGGGGAACAATTTTTATTCACCGACTCGTGCACGTAAATTTATCACGCTGGTATAGATATTTCCGTGCCAAGTTACTCGATTGTTGTTAAGAAAGATTCGTTGGAAACACATGGCACTGCAACGCGATAGAGTCTCACTCACCGAAAGTCAGCATCAGCAGCGGGAAAGTGAACAGAATCATCAGACACACCGTCACCACTTTCGTCTTGCAGATGACTTGCAACGCACGGAACACGAAGTCACAAGTGCCGTTCGCTTCCAGATTCGCGTCCTTCAGTTGAAACACCACCGATCCGTACGTTATCACGCCCAAGTGTCCATCCTCGATGGTGCTCTTCGGTACCTTGACGCCGCTGTTGAACAATCGTCGCGATTCGTCGCCCGAGAACTGGAAATTCAATTAATTGGGAATTATTAACGTCCTGGTATTTATCTATTGGATCGTCGCATCGACGTCGAAAATTTCATCCATTCGGCACGATACATTCACGATACATTCATTTCAAAAAACGAAGGATCTTATTCGTAATACGTAAGTGGAATTTCGTTGAACGCTGTTTAAATAATCCACGCGAGTACCGATGCAACGAGTCTCCTAAAGTTTCCACGTTCGTGGTTGCAAGGTCACGAGTGCATCGATCGAAATAAAAAATTTCGTTACGCGATCGCAATTTAATTTCTTCGATTTAATTAATTCAATTCGTCGATACTTGGTCGTTTCTTTCGCGCGTTTCACGGCCGAAACGAGGAATAAGCGCGCGCGTCGCGTCGCGGCGCGAAATTGTACGCGCGGATACGCTGGTTCTCGCGTTACAGCCGACGAAAATTCAATAACCGTGCCGACGACGCGCGGGGAAAACAATTTCAGACGGTCGTAAATAACCTCCAACATCGCGAAAGGAAACGTTCCGGCGAAACGTGGGAATCGTTCGCGCGGTGGTAAAAGGCGACGTTTTTACGGAACCTTTCGACGGAAAATATTATCAACGAGCGAATACGTTTTGCATCTGCGACGAGATGTCTCAGACCTGTCGATCGAGGCTGTTTTAACGCACGATCGTGTCGGACAGTTGCACCGGAAGTCACTAGAAGATACGAGACACTAGATGCGAGCAACGTTTCGCTGCACAATACATTTTCTTAAGCTTAAACTGGTACTGTGGTTATTTTGTCATTTACACCGTACGGTGGGGTCTGTAGATCTCTGTAGAATTGTTTAATATTTGTAAGAATTTAAAAAAATACCCTTGCCACTTGCGGGTTAATTATCTATTTACCACGTATACAAAGAACGTATACGAGAATGTATAACATTCGTCAGTGTCTCGAAGAGAGAAAAGGACACCGAATTCCCGATCGAAGGGTTCGAACGCGAATAAGAAACTTTCACGACGGGTAAAAATAACATCGGATGGAATTTATCGTTTACATTTTTATTTCTACGATCGATCGAACAGATAAAGGCCCCTCGGTGCACTCGCCTCGGGGATTTGCAACGCTGTCGAGACGTCCTTGAACGCGATCGAACGGAACGAGGTGGATCGGTTCCGTGCGGAAATCGACAACGCGTTCGTAACCGAGGTCTCGTCTCGGCGAAATGGAAAACAAAAGGTGAAAAGAGTAGACGAGTCGCGAGCCGAGGACGACGTGTTCTCCCGTGGGCTAATCTTCGAGAAACGCATTTGCCAAATTGCGGAGTAGGGGTTGCTGCACTTTGCCTAATGAAATTCTCCCAAGTAGTGGGAAAGGTGTTTTGATTCCATTGGAAAGGAGATTACGAGCCACCGCGGCCGGAACTGCTCCAACTTTTTCGCGTACGAACGAACTCGTGTCGATCGAGTATCGAATATTTTGCCCAACGAGTCGAGCATCCGGGTTCTTCGTGGCTCTCGAACTTTACTTTCATTAGAAACAGCGTTGCGTTCCCTTCGACCACGTGGAACACTTTCGGTGATAAAAGTAGCTGGAATATTCGTAACGATTGTTCGAGTAATATCGAAACTCAAAGTTACGAGTCTCCACGGTTGGCGATCATCGGTCCGCTCTATCGACTCACTCTGTTCCACTCTGCGAGGAGTTCTTCCCGTTCTAGTCAGCCGTGTGATCGAGTAGTCGAACCGACGATACTTTTATGCAAATAAGTAGCAACGGTTTCGGGCTGTAAAATATCTCCCGGCTGTTTCGTTGCAGCTGGAGGTACTCGAACTGTTGCCATCCGTGGAGACTTTACTGTGTCTACAAAATTGTCGAGCAGCCCGAGCCGGCGAAATCTCTCCCAGAAAACGGAGGAAACTCTCGTGGAGCTTCTCCTGTGTGTATCTCGACAAAATTTATCGACCGGAGTGAAACAAATTTCGTTAAAACCTTCACCGAACGATGATTCCATACGGTTGCGTCGTCCAACGCGCTTAAAATTGAAGGGAAAAGCGAGAAAATTCGGCGAGCTCGACGCGAAAGGTCTCGAAATAATGAAAAATGTTCAAGTTCGCATGCTGGGATGATAACACGTTTCATACCTGGGAAATAGAGCTGCTGGCCCTCCTTGAGTCCTCGAAAGTGCTCGGCCCGTACGGTACATTGTTCTGGACCGTGCCCCCGGTCGATTTTACAGCTCCGGAATTCATTTCTTTCACTCGATGAGGGGAACAACATCTGTTGCTGCTGAAACCTGGACAAACACCGAACGTAAATTTGCATCGTGCAATTGACGCGTCGATAACGTTTCGAAAGTGTCAACGCGACGTTTACGCCTCGAGGAATAACACCGGTGCGGATCGCGAAGAAAATTTTCTCGTTCGAGACTTGACAAACGTACATTAATAATTATTTTCCAAACGTCAACGGTAACTCGAGTAAATTAATACCGAGATTGTAACTTCTATTTCTTCTTTGGAGTCAGAGGTGTGCGTTACCGATCCACGAACAATTTATAGACTCGAGAATAATTCTCTAAGAGTTATTCCAGGCACAGAACATTGCCAGTCGTCGAAAAGTTTGGCGATCGTCTAAACGATATTTATTTTATTTCGATAGAAAACCGAAAACACGCTTTATCGTAGCAAATTATTCGCGATCGAACGAATCACGCTTTGATCCTTTAATATTGAAATTCACGTTACTGCTTCACGAGCCGACGTAGAGAAAGTTCGTCACTTTGTGCTTCTTGCTCGAAATTTACACCTGGATTAAAGTTTTCCTCGTCTCTGGTGGAAATCACGTTTATCTCGTTCGGAGATATTAATGCTTAAAGCGTAGCGTTTGATACGGAGAACAGGGACGCGGAAGTAATTCGATTTTCACTCTAATTCTCCAGGGGCTCGTTCACCGATACTAGGCTCGAAAGTTTCAGACGTTTACGAAACATCGAGACGCGTTATGCAATAAAGACACCGGTGTCGCACAAGTTCTACAGAGTATGCGAAAGGACAGATTACACATTATGGACCGTCTAGGAGGAGAGTTAAATTATGGCCGTCAAGATCGACGGATCGAGAGGAAGAAATTTCGTCCCAGACGAAAGTGACAATTCGTTTTCTTTTCATCCCGACTGGCGCGTTCCTGAGGGAATCGAAGTGTCTCGACGATGAGGGACAGAAGTAATATTGTGTACTTAACGTGGTAATATTTTTACTCGACATTGTCCTCGACGAACGAGTCTCGACAGTGGACGAGTGTCATTGTCGCTCGTAGAACCAAAGGAACTTATTTTCTGTAATGATCGATCGACTCCTTTTAATAAAAAAAAAGAAAAAAATTAATGTTCGAGGTCTACGTCGCTTTAGAAAGATGTCGAGAACGGTCGATTCGCGATGAACCCTCAACAGTGATCATTTTTGGAAAATATTTCAATCGTCGATCTTCAACTTTACAACAAAGAAACTTGTACGATTGTATCATACACGAAAGGATACTGTGCTCTTTAAAAATGATTGAAATTCAATTGTAGTTTGTACTCGTGGCAGTTTATATGTCGTCCAACTTGCACGTGATTTGGAAGCTCTCGTTGCGCATTTTTCGAACGACAAGCCGTACACGCGGATCGTTACCGAACAATCCGACGATTTCTCCGCGAACGCTTCTTTTAACCGAGATCGCTTTACACGCCGTGTCGACAGAACTCGATTATTAATTTTTCTAGCGAGCTCGGTTTCCGTTGCTACGTTACTTCCGCGTCGATAAATCCACGCGTTCAATTTACGAGAACTGGGTCCAGTCTGGCGGAAAAGAGTCGATTACCGGCGGTAAACGGCGGAGAGGAGGGCAGCCAGTAATTCTTAACGCATCGGTAATTTATCGACTCCGTTGGATGCCTTCGAGTAAGTAAATTTTCTCTCGCATTGTAATCGCAATCTTTCAATTTATCGCGCCGTTTTGCGAGCAACGCGCGCCAAAGGTGCGAATAAACAATTCTCTGTGTCAATTCTCGACGTTTCTTTCTCATTTTCCTGCCCTCGTTTACGAATTTTACTTCGTTCCGTACCGCGAAGTTTCTCAATTGCACCCTCGATTTCGCTCTTTTCTTTCTACGCGCATTTTTCCACGAATAATTTAGCGAACTTTGCTCAAATATTTAGTATTATACCCGTCCGTGGTCAGACAAGTAGTATTACCCCCGTCTATGAACGGACAAGTAGTATTACCCCGTCTATGAACGGACAAGTAGTATTACCCCCGTCTATGATCAGGCAAGTGGTATTACAACCGTCCCTGGTCGGACAAGTAGTATTACCTCGCGGGTGGTCAGTCGAGTAGTATGACCGCGTATATGGCCAGACGAGTAGTATAACCCACATATATGGCCAGCCAAGTAGTGTCACCTACGTATAGACCGATTACAGAATCAGAAAAGTAGTATGACTCCCTATCTATGGCCAGACACGTAGTATGACCCCGTCCATGGTCAGACAAGTAGTATGGTCCCCGTTCATGGTTAGACAAGTAGTACGATCTCCGCCCATTGTCAGACAAGTAGTATGGCCCACGTCTATGGCCAGACAAGTAGGACGACCCCGTATATAATCAGACGAGTAGTATGACCCCTGTCTATGATCAGACGAGTAGTCTGCGCTACTGTAATGGCTATAACATCGTTGAAAATCATCGTATTTTAATGCTCTCGCGCTCGTTTGAAAGGCAAACGACTGCGCTATCCGACAATCTGACCGATACTTCACTAATTCTTTTTTCAAGCGGGATTATTGGTCCGCGAAGAAAGCATATTTTGGCAAAGCGGTCGTCGAGGTTCGTGCCACGTGACCAGAGCTTTACACTGTCTCGAATCGCGTCCAGCTTTCGAATTCTTTTCAACTACATCCAAACTAGCGACGCAACGATTCCACAAGATTTTCTAGACGTTACGTAACCCGCGTAAATTATTTTGAGAACGCAATACGAATATCTTCGGACAAAGAATATTTTTTTCGTTCACATTTCGCGTATCGCGACAAAATCTACGTTGTAGTTAAATTCTCTCAGGCTGGTTCATTTATTCGTCGTTCCCTTCTCCGTACACGGAACCCAGAGACGTTCGTCCGAAAATCTTGCGTCAGATTTCGGTTCCTCTCCGCTCAGGATTACTCTGGCGAAGCTCTCGCCCACGAGGTGCACGAAACGAGAGAAATTCACAGCACCCTCGAGACACCGCGTCACGGTGCACGGTAATGAGCATCGAATTGCCATTAAGTTCTCGATACGGGTAGACGCAATTAAATCGCAGTCGCCAATTCCACGAGGAAACAGCTTTCGTCGCTCGAACGAAAATCGATGGAATCATCGCGCGACGTGCGAGTCCGCCGTTAGAAATTAGAGCTCCGACGAGCTTGCGAAGAACAATACTACTCTAAACGCGCGAACGAATGATTTTTGTCCTGGAGGAATCGGGGGACCGGTAAAGACATCTACAACGAATTATAATTCACGACGGAAAATTTCATCCCCTTGAAATAAAATTTAGCGCGAAAGAAAAATAGTTTCGTATCGTCGAGAACTCGCGCAACGCGTATAAAACGTTCTCAAATTTTCGAAACTTTCTCCGAGTGTCCCTTACACATTGAACGCGCGTAGAATTTCATCGCGTGACGAGAAACGACAAAATGAGACGCAACGATAGAGTTCGCGTCTACGTTTTGCTCGTCTCGTATAGTCGCGTTTCGTTTTCGTCGTTTCAGCTTACGGGGCGATCTCTGAACGTTAGGATTTTCCTTACCTTGATCGGCCGAGGCCCTCCTAGGATCCTGCGCCATCAGACTCGTTTTCGTGATCCTTCGTTCCGGCAAGCCGCCGAGACTTCCCCTCTGATTTCGATCGATGGTCATCGGTTCGATGGTGCGTCGAGGACTCCTAATTTCCTCGTCGTTGGTAACGATCGAGCATCTTGGAGCGTCGTTGACGCCGATGCTACCACGGGACGATCTGGTCACTTGTTCGTAAACGGCGATCGAGTTCCTTGGACTCGCGCAGTCGGAGGCTATCGAGCCACGCGGACTCCTCTGTGGACTACGATCCACCAACTCCATGTTGGTGATACTTCCGCGTGGACTTCTGGTACCGTTCGGTATGAAAGATGATTTCGGGCTACGGTTGGTTACTGGCTTCCCGTTCTCGGACATCAGCGATGTCCTCGAGCCACTCAGCAGCACCAAACTGTTCCGCGGGCTCCTCTCGTACACCGCGTCTGGTACCAATGAGTTCCTCGGGCTCATCCCCGCGTCCGGGATCAACGAATTTCTAGGACTCATGCCCACGTCGGTTATCAAGGAATGTCTCGAACCGTACTGCATTTCCGGTGCAAGATTACGTCCCCCGTTCCGTGGACATCTGTAGTAGTCATCCGGAACCAAAGAGTTGCGCGGACTCCTACTAATCCGTTGGTTAAGCATTTGTCTTGAGCCAGTTTCACGATCGGGTAACTTGTGTGTGACGACCTGAAAGTTCAACGGTGCACCTTCACGCAAAGTCGAGCGTAACACCCGGTCGACGCGAAAACGTTTTCGTCCTTGGAATTTCCACGGAGGGGGGGAAACTTTTCGCAATTGGAAAGCTTTTGGGAATCCGAACTTTGGAAATTGTATCGCCCCGGATAGAAAATATTCGGAGGAAGATGGATCGTTTGTTTCGTCCCCTCGATCGCGAGCCATCGAGTTCAACGTCGAGTCGCAACCATTGCGCAATGCTATCGACGTTGTGCAAAAAAATTTCCAACTATATCCACGGTTAATTTTCTACCCGTTACCGTGGAAAGGAACCGTTGGCCGACCTAGTTTCCGGAATCACCGTACCATGAGGCGAAATTCGCGGGTACGGGTAAAACGGGACGATTCTTCGCGCGAAAATGTACGAAAAACGTGGAACGGTGTTTTATCGCAGGGAGCTTCGCGTTCGGGAAGATTATCTCGGAAAATTCTACCGTCTGTTCGTTCGTGTAACGCGTCTGATCGTTGCTCGTTGCTTCTACTCGGCTCGGTGTTCGTTAACATCGACACAGATATTTTATTATCCGTTTCTGGACACTTGGAGTCGGTCGAAACGGATAATAACGTCGTCGTGGATGATCACAGCGGCGCCAGTGGAAACGGCCGGCAATGATCCGACACGAACGCAGGTCTCCTTTCGAAATTGTCTATCTCGGAAACGAAGCTCCGTACGGAAAAAATACATTCCACGTTTCTTGTGTATTTCAACGCGGAGAATCACCTCGTGTCCTTTCTCTACGGGAATTTCGAGCCGTCGCGCGTGTAAACCCGGAAACCGAACATCGAACAGTCTCCCACCGCTATCGATTCCAAGGAACAAGGATAATCTAGGAGACCCTCCACTCCACATCGCTGCATACCACCTCGAACACTAGCGACAAACAAGATGACTAATGAAACCGAGTGACCGTATTGGACGTGTAACAACAGTTGACGGCTTTGTATCGAGGTGACCTAGCTGGAGTGGAGAGTGCTCTTTAAGCTGTCGAGTTCACGTATAGATCCGCGTTACGCGTAGAATTCAACAGATCGGGAATTTAATTCCACGACTGCGACGAACGCGCGCCGTGTGCGGAGGAGTTTCTCGCTCGCGAAGTAAGCATAGATTTCGAACGCCGATGGGCGTTCAACGCACGCGATCGATCGATCGAGTATCCGTATCGATCAAGCAACCGTTTTTCCTCGATTCTGACCAATACCCGCGACACGAATACGATAGATATACGCGCGAGAAGTTGTACGATCGTTAACGACCTCGTCCGAAGAATCGGTCTCGGGGTCCAGGGCTATGTCGGGCACAAAGCTGCTCCGAGGCGATCGTTGCCGTTCCATGGTCGCCCTAGGGCTGGTTTGCGGCATATCTATGGGCCTGTCGGTTGCAACACTTGCGCGGCGGCCTCGAGGACCAGCGACCGCCGCGGTCCCTCTGCATCGTCACGAGGACGTACTTCGATGCAACATCACCGGGGCGTACTCTCGTCCCTGGAAAATCAAACGAAACCATCGTGAAACACGTGTAACATTGCTAAAGTTACGAGGTAACAGAAAAAGTCACGCGATTATTTTTCCGAGATGCACTTTATTCGCACCATCGATACACATCGATTTTGGACAACGAGTCTTCTAATAATAGATGGAGTTCCATCTCGAGTTCTTTTGCATATGTTCCCGGAGAAGTAACGCCTTTGGCGATCTCTCTAGCTGCGAAGTATACCGTCTACGTGAAAATCGTAAATTCGTAAATTCGTTTTCGGGACTTGCAGATGTTTCTATTTATTACGGTTGTTAACTACGTGCCGATAGATACACTGCAAGATTGCGTGTATCTTCGAGATGCGTCTCGAAAAGCCACGCAACTCAAAAGGTACGAAGTATCTCGAATCTCGAACGTCTAGAAATTTTTAAAAGTGGGTTAACGCGGTCACCTCGAGTAACTCGTAAATTATTACACTCGTACCGTGTCCACTATCTGGCTTCACGATCGACGATTATTGTAGCAATACTAATTGAATTACCTCTGGGCAGAAACGATTGCAAGATCGAACGCGTGCACGACGTTCCTTCCAAATGGGACGCGACTAAAATGTTTATTTCGTTTCGATATAGAGTTTCTTATCTTTCAAATATATATATATTTATCGAAAGTTCCAGGAGTTCGTACGGTAGGTAGAATAGAGAAGCAGAAACAACGATTAACGAAACCTTTACGACGAAGTTGGCGGCGTGTCGGCCAATCGGCGTGCTTCGTTCCTTTTATGGAATATTTTTACTCGACGGCATGCAAAGTGTCCACGGGCACGAAACGCGCGGTCCTCTGTGTGCTCTTACCACGGACGAGATAACCCAGGTATCGAATCAATTTCTCGCGAGGGCACGGGACACACCAGGTGTACGTGACAAACAGCTTTCCAAGAAGATAGCCCGAATAAGTACGCGTCGATTTTCATCGGTCGTCGTGGATACGGACTCGCTCTCACGTCCTATCGCGTTGAACATAATTTCACCGAGGCGTAATTAATACAGTTAGCGTAGCGCTGTTCGCGTAGAGGGAACGAAACCGATTCGTTAATCAGCGGGGGCCAAGCCTTGACGCGCTAACAGGATTCTAATTTAATTTCAACCGGTTCCGGTTCTCGTTTCGCATTATTTGCACCGATCCATTATCCACGGCTAATGGTGATCCATCGCGAGTCGGATGACTAATACTCGCCGTTATATCATTAGAATGATCAAGGTATGCCCGAGGATCCATCTAAACAATGCTATCCGAATGTCTCGTCCAATTACCATTGCCGCGAAAAATATTTCACGCGCAACGCAAACGGTAAGAGGTGACTTACACGAGGAATATTTCCTTCTTCTTTTAATAAATTTTCTAAGCGTTGTTCGATCAACGAAAAGAATTGTAAATTTCCTCTAAAAGGTTGAAACTACTCTGGACAACGCTGTGTATTTTTGTTTAAGTACGAACGTAATCGAATTTGCGAAATTTCTCCGCAAATTTTCACAAGACGACGACGACGACAATATTCCCATTTCTTCTTTAATAATTTTTTCAAACGTTGTACGATTAACGAAAAGATTCGTGAATTTCCCCGAAAAGGTTGAAACTACTCCGGACAACCTTGTGAATTTTTTTTTAAGTACGAACGTAATCGAATTTGCGAAAATTCTCCGCAAATTTTCACAAGACGACGACGACAATATTCCCATTTCTTCTTTAATAATTTTTTCAAGCGTGGTACGATTAACGAAAAGATTCGTGAATTTCCCCAAAAACGTTGAAACTACTTCGAACAACTTTGTGAATTTTTTTTAAAGTACGAACGTAATCGAATTTGCGAAATTTCTTCGCAAATTTTCACAAGACGACGACGACAATATTCCCATTTCTTCTTTAATAATTTTTTCAAGCGTTGTACGATTAACGAAAAGATTCGCGAATTTCCCCGAAAATGTTGAAACTACTTCGAACAACTTTGTGAATTTTTTTTAAAGTACGAACGTAATCGAATTTGCGAAATTTCTTCGCAAATTTTCACAAGACGACGACGACAATATTCCCATTTCTTCTTTAATAATTTTTTCAAGCGTTGTACGATTAACGAAAAGATTCGCGAATTTCCCCGAAAATGTTGAAACTACTTCGAACAACGGTGTGTATTTTTCAAGCACGGACACGTTCGTGAAAATTCTCTGGGAATTTGGCCGCAAACACGTCGAGTTTCGCGCGAGTGCCGTCCCGTGACAAATTTCTCGGGCAAACACGGGCGAGCATTTTCGAAACGAACTACGTCGTTTCTCCTTCCTCGTTCCGTCGAAATAACGCGAGAATGAACCCGGTCGGGTGAACGGTTACCGGTGACCGGAAGACACGCGCGCCACAACGAAGCTTTTTCCCTGGAAAATTACATCTCGTCGCGGCCATCGGATTTTTAATAACGGGCCAGAGACAGCATTAAGCTTCGCAGAGGACGCGGTCAGTCGTAATTAAGCTTTTGCAGCCCGACGTCGACCGGGACGCGACATTGTGTCCCGTTCCAGCCGGTTTTATATCGAGCCAACCTCGACACTGAATTTTTATAATAATTCCTACAAACGTGTCGCCATCCGTTTAACCGAAATGCGAAAATACACGTTGGCCGGTGGAAATTGTTTACGGTTCGTTCTATATAGAGAGAAACATTTCGGGCAACGAATCGACGGTAAACAAACGTTTAATCGTTGCTGGTCAAATGAAAAATTAGCATCGAATCGCGGAACGAAATATTCCGCGTAAAAATTAAACACCATTCGATCGGATAAACGTCACGAATAAATCGCCGTATGTTGTTCACCTTTTATTCGATTAAAATTTCCCACGTTCCCGGGGAACGAACGTTCGATGTAAAGTCGAATGAAAAATCTTCCGAACGAGATTATCTATTAAATAAATACCGTACATTTATCTTACGATACGATAATATTACTCTTATCGCTGCAGAACGAACTCCCGTCGCATCGATCTTTCGAGCTGCGTCGACTATAGCACTTTTCCTAGACGTTTCGGAATATTTTAACACCCTGCGGAAAAGTTACGCTCGACAACGGTACCGATTCGCAATGCATCGTCCCGTGTTGACCGCCCAAGGCCACCCAACCGCAATCCCCACCGCATAAAAGGTGTCTCGACTAAGCGAGATCACCCGTAGCTCCATAGATCGTTCTACGAACAGAATTACACCGTTTCAAAAGACGCGCGCAATAGGTGAATATTTTCTCGAATTTGATCTCTTCGCCAAGGTTTCAAAATCATCGATGCCTCTTCCAACAAAATTATTTCCCCCCAATGACATCCTTCTATAGAATACGAAAAGATTCAACGACCTCGATAATTGTACCGTTCGATCTCGAGATACCCAAGGATAATAAAAAATGTCCCAAACAGTCGCGCGCTACAACTCCCTTCGTTCGTTTCCGCGATTCTTTCACACGCGTCGATGTATATTTCCCCTGAGAATCTATCGCGTAAAACGCGACACATTTAAAACAAATACGACGAATCCGAACCACCCTGTGTGTATTTAAAGTTACTTCGATGCGCTGATATAAATTGCGAGCCGTTGTTATAAAGTCCGAGGAACGGGGCAACGGTTTCGTCGTCGATCGTAAATAATAAACTTAATCGTGACCGTTTCATTTCGAAAGAGACTACGGAAGTTTCACCCTCTCCTCTCTCTCTCTCTCTCTCTCTGTCTATTTCTCTTTCTCTTTCTCTCTTCAGGCAACGTTAACGTCCTCGTTGGGTGTAAATCAACGAGATACCGTGCCGTGTGTATCGTTTCTCTCGAGTTTCGTTTCGGTCTCGTGGTCGTGGCGGTGCGCTCGCAGTCCCGCTTGATTCGATACCGCGGAATCGTTAAAGCGAACGATACTCGCTTTATCACCGACACCGACCAAGTGTACAACCGAACAGCAGTTACTCGAGCGGTTACGCACGCGACTAAAGCGTCTCGTTCTCGAACGACTCGAACGCCGCTAATTAATCCAACGCGGAGCGAAACGGATTACCAACGAAACGAAGCACACCTCTTCTGTAGTCGCGACTGCGAAGGTGCGCAGGGAGTTTGTCGAGAACTTAAATCAAAAGTTCACCGTTGCGAGCTGTTGCCTCGAAGGATGATGCACACGTATACGTGTATACACAGCCCGTCCCGTTTAAGTCGACGGAACGGAACATCTCGCGGACGACTAATTAAAAAACAAAAAGTTGCAACGCGTTGCATAATTTTTCGAGGAAATTCAAACGAGTTTCTTCGCGTTACCGGATTTTTAATTCTCGACCGTACCCGTGGCTGTTTCGAATTCTTGCTCTTAACGAACAGAGGTACAGAGGAAATTGGAAGTAAAACGGAAAAGTATCACGGTGCGGATATTTCGAACGAAAGTTAAATTCTACTTTTTCACGGAATGAGATTCCAAAATTGAAACGATTGGAAGACGAAGAAAGAGTAAATTGACCTTGAATCGACTTTGGTAACGTGCATTGAGAAACAAGTATATTGGAATTTCTTTTTGTAATCGTGAAAGACGCATCTTTTCTTTTAATTTTTCATTCGGCCCCCCACGGTACGTTTCGTCGCGTCGACTCGAACGGGATACCCCGTGTACGACACCTCGTCGAGCCGCGTTCGCTCGACGAATTATATCAATAAGTAAACAGCCGAGTGTCGACGAGCGTTGTCGAGCGTTCACGGACGCGCGCGCATCTAGTATCGATGGGATTTCGAGTTTCATAAAATTCTCCGTGTCGATGAAACTGCCGGGTCGAAATTAATAAGACGGCTCGGCGAAGATAAATGGTGGCGGTGATACGAGCATCGAGAGGGTCGATTCGTTGTTCGATTTATCGTTTATAAAGAACGATCGCGCGAGACGTTCACCGTACGAGAGATTCGTCCGGCCGATCGTAAATTACGCTTTTTTAGGGATCACCGACGTCAGGTTCCGTTCCGCGCGGACCAACGCGTAAACCTCTAGCCACGATTACGATCGTTGAATCTGAATTACCGCGTCCACGGCGATTTTCTCGCTGGTTGTGCAGCTACCTACGTTCCGTTCCGATAATTCGATTTATCCAACGGATCAATTTATCGCTGTGCAAGCCCGCTTCTCCTGTTCTACGAACGCGCGACTACACCCGTTGTACGCTCCGCTTGATCGATTAGGTTGTCTTCCGTTCGGAACGTAACACCGTCACGGATGTGTAACGATGATTGCGATCACGGCCAACGTTGCATCCACCGATTCGCTAATATCCAGCTGGCCAGCGATCCATAAAAATGCACCGTGTTACTCGCGCGAAATGCACCACGCAACGCGACGACGAACGGACTTTTTGTTTCTTCCGATGAGAAATGGAAGAAACAAATTTCTCTACCGTTGAGAAACGTTTCTTCGAAAATGTTCAGAATCTACGGAACTTTTGTTTTAGTTTCACGATGGAATAGACGAGGCACGAGAATATAATACGGGAGCCTCGAGTTACCGTGCGCGAGTATTTCCAAGGAAGTACAGGAGCGGTCGGTTGAATTTATTGTACGTGGCTTTAATTGTTGACGAATATTTCGAGAGACGGATCGAGAACTCACTTGGATCTTTTAACTTGTTAAAAAGACTTTTAACTTGTTCATCGAACTCGAGATACGCCTAATTCGTAGCGTTTCGAAAGTATATGGTATCGCGCGACGAAGAGGGTTATTTTTAAAGAAGTCCGTAGAAAGTTACTTTTACGCAACAATGACGTGTCGCGGAGCGTTTCTTTCGAGCTGTAAAATTAATCGTGCCGATAAAAGTCTCCATTGTTTGCCTCCGATGGAACGATGTCCCGACGTTTGAATGCGGCCAACGATTAATTACGCTAGCAGTTAATTGCGATACGAGGGAAAACGAAAATCCCTGGCAGCGATGGTCGATGAAGTGGCATTTTTGCGCGTGGCGGCGCCCGGCTGGAAATTAATTAACTAAAACCGACGCTGCGCGTTCCAATAACTTGTTACGCCGGCCCGATGACTCCGATGCATCATCGCGTCCCTCGATGCGTCGCGTCGCGTCCAATTGGGATCCGGTCCCTTACGCCTTTCGTCAAACCTGGAAATTGTATCCGATTCGTGTGTTCCTTTTTAGCATCGAATAACACGAATAAATGGACAAATCGTCAACCTTGTTGTTCCTATTCTACGATACACTTGCTATATACAGCGCAACGTAATTAAAAAGTTTTCAAATGTTAACGAAAAGTTTCGAAATGTACTTTTTTAAGGACTTACGTTTTCCAGGAAATTATATTTCACGGTGCATCTCCACAATTGTGTTCATTTATTTTTCATAAAATGTGGAAGTAACTAACGACAAGGAGCCCTTTAAACCCGGGGCAAGTGTCCCCTTTGATTAATAATCGGGACGGTTCGTTGCAATTTTCGTCCACGTCGCGAAAAATAAACGAAGACGACGAAGCTACAACGGAACGAGGAGACGGAACACGATCGATACGAGGACGGGCAAAGGTCCCGTTTAATTTCGATCGAAAGAAAATTAATTCCGCGCGGGGCCGAGCCACGAAGAATTCGTTTCTTCGCTCGTCGAAAAACCGGTACTTCTCGTCTCGCGTGTGTCTATACCTCGCGATCCAAGCGGAATATTTAATCCGAGAACAATTATTTTTGCTCCTGGACGACGAGAGGGATCCCGGATGGGATTTTGCTCCGTTCCTCCAAAAAGTAATCAAGCCGATTTCGGAAGCTGGATTTTAAGCAGCGTCGAGATTATTATTTCGCATCTCGAATTCTCGCGTCTCGCGTACGGTTCGAGCTTTGAAATTTTCGTAGATTTCTTTTCAAACTCGATACGTTTACGCTAATAACGCGTCGCGATTAAGACAGTACACATGATCGACTTGGTCGCACTTTCGAACAGAAGAGAACGTCGTTAGCGTGTAAACTCTTAATTTATACTACGAGATTCGAAATTCACGGGCCGAAAAAATCATTCAGGACCGACTCAATTGTTGTTCCTTATCGAACATCTTCCGGTACGAGTAACCGTATTAATAGACCGTGCACATTGGCGAATTGATTACCCTGACAATATTGACTTTTTTCACGGAAAGATATTATCGTTTAAAAGCTCTTTGTCGGTTGCATTACGGAATTAGGTTAAACATTCTCGCTGTATCTTGCATTCGTATATTTCTACGTACTTTCGTATAAATGGATATCACGGAACACCTGTCGGTTGAAAAAGAATCGTTGTCGAGTCCCGTTCCAATGAGAAACTTTAATCAATCGGTGAACCAAAATCTCAGAGAATAATCCGTTGGTTCGATCCGTTTCGATTTTTCCAACGGTAAGAAATCATCGTGGAAAAATCGCTCGTGGATATCCGGGAACGGTTTTCACCCACGCGTGTCGCGACATTTTTTCCCCGTTTCGTTGCGCGGTGAAACTGTTGACCAACCTTTTAGGAAGACCCTACACGGTCGTTTCACGAGATGGAGAGAGATTCGATTAACCGGTGGTAGGATCAGCGAACGATCCCCGTTTCGATCATCTTGCATCCCGAGTTTTTGCGCTACCGCGGATGTTTTCTTCCATCGTTTCCACCGAAATCCATTTGTTTTCATTTCGTGGCGGTTCGGCGAGAGAAACGACGCGACGAGAACGAAACCCGCGCGGAATTGGGGCCAATTTTGGGGAAATAGATCTCGCGAGCTCGGTTCCACGATTCTTCTCAATTTTCACTGCCACGGGATTACTCGCGAAGAGAGATCCTTCCAGACAGCTGAGCTCCTTCGTGGGTAGCTACGGGACGAAAACGTGCCTCTTAAAATTTCAACCCTCGCTAACCACGAGATCCGTGACGACCATCTTACGTAAGATCGACGAGCTGCTCCGTTATCGCGAGCCCTACGTTAATTCGCCGCGAAATTTCCAATTCGAACGGAGATAAACGCTCGACGCGTGAGTTATGCGCGACGGTCGGGCCGCAATCGCGACAATTAAGGGGAACTATGTACCCCGACAGAAGCACACGGTTAAGCGTATCTACGAGCTTTTAAACGGTTCGACCTCGTTCTCCCGTGATCCTCGGTAATAATCGGAGGGTACGTAATTTCGGTCTACAAGGAAAAGAAAGAGGGATAAGAGACCCACCGTCGGGGAGGAGAGGTACTCGGTTGAAAGTCGAATTTTTAACTTTTACTTCGCGAGCCAAATTTTACCATTTGTTTCTTGTTTTCATTCGTCGCGCGACGAGAGTAGTTTTCTTTTGTGTTCCGAGCGACGAGAAAAAGAAAAAGAAGGAAGACGAGGAAACAACGACAAAGTTGGTTGGATATGAATATTTTTACCACTTGGAGATAATAATTTTCTTTCTTTTCTTCTTTGCGTAATGAAATTTTGTTCTCTATATTGTATTTCAGAGGAGGAGGAAGACAGGAGGGAAGGGAATCGTAAATAGAGTAGAGAGAAACGGTAAAAGTATTCGATAGGAAGTAAATTCTAACCATTTACATTCCACGGAAGTAATTCTCCGTTTCTTCAATTCGCTGCGCAACGGAAGGTTCTCTTCTTTTATCGTCGAAGAGGACTCGAGTAAAACGAGGTCGAAGCGTTTAAAGTACGCGTACATTTGCATAGATTTACCTCCCGTGTGGGCTTCTTAGCGAATTTTTCGAAGTCACGATTGATTTTCGTAAAAATCTCACCTACGCCGAAACAGAGACCAGAGGCGAGACGATCGTTAACGAACGATTAACTATTTCACGGTGTCAAGGATATTCTTCGTCGTCCGTCTCGAGGAAATTGCTCGAGAAATGGAACATCGAACGGTGGGTACACTTGCGAGGGAAGCACGATAAGATGGTTACTTCTATTGGATAGGAAATTTATTCGGTTGGTCCCGATGATTGTCGGCTGGAGTTTCAATTCCGACGCGACCGCTCTGCGAACGAACGTTTACTTTCGTGTACGATGGTAACCCAACGTTGATGTTTTCGTCCCGGTCACGTTGATCCTCGATCGTACTCGATCGTAAGTGGGTCACGAGTAGCGATACTTTCGGGCCACGGTTAATGAAATCTATTCCGTGGAAAAGTGTAATTTCCGTTCCCCCGGCCGAAGAAAGGGGAGGTTGATTAACGACGACGAAGCTTTCGCGCCTGCCAGCGGACGAAACTTTCTACTCGCTCGGGACGCTCGAGGTAATCGCGGACCGTCCATTCTTTCCTCGGAGGTTCGCGCGCAATTAAAAAGAAATTGTCGAGGACAGCGAACTGCAACACGGGAACGCTAATTGCCCCGGCGAGAGGAGAGGACGGTTCGACGACGAGAACGATTCACGCTCGGAGAGACGTTCCGTGTCTCCGAAGTCGACGATCCATTGTTCGTTCGTGTTTCAACGAGCGGTCCGATTAACGAAAATACGGCGAAAAATTAGAGGAAATAAAGTTTCGAGAATGGAAGAAAATGAAAATGTATAAAAAGAAGACGAAGAACGAGCGGTAGGACGCGTTCGTCCGCGATTGCAATCTTGGATGCATTCTCGTGGGTTCCCCGCGATTTCCGCGCCAATTTCACGGGATCGATCATCGGTCACATCGAGAGAGAAAGAAGGACCGGTCTCGCCGTACGGAAAACGATATTACGGATCAGCGGAAGGGGTATGAAGCGGTATGTCGACACCGATGTTCCCGGATATTCGTCCGGGAAAAAAACGGGGGGAGGATGTTCGTGAAAATCGTGCAAGCCCCGTTGAAAGCGGCTCGCAAAGCTCAAGGCCATAGGCAATCGACCGAAGCTTCAAGCTCTTCATCTGTTAAACGTCCAAATGCCATTCTCTCTGTTAAATGGGAGGCCAGCGGAGCCGAGGGACCCGGAGATTCCCTCGCGAAGTCACCGGGGATGCGTTCATTTAATTTTACGCCGGGAGTTTTAATCCTCTGAAACGACGGGAGATGCCTATCGCGGCGCAAACTTCATTTATTTATTCCCATCAACGCTCGAAAGCTGGATCTCGCGTCAAATACAGACCAAATCGAATAAAGCGGTCGACGAAGGCTATTTTCCAAGTCCGCGAGGTACAGGGGTGGGAAAGGGGTGGAGAGGGGGTATACGGGAACGGGAACGCTTCGTGTGACGAGAGGCAATTCGATTTTTTTCCTTTTCTCTTCTTCTTTTTTTTTCCCCTCCCCACCGAAAGAAAATGATGGACGGGACGTTGAAAACGTTCGGCGATCGAATCGAATTAAACGAAACTGGTACGTTGAAATAAAATAAACAATCCTGCGCGGAGCAAATCTTCGAGTAATATTTTCCTTCAATTTGTCGAGCTCGATTCTCCAAGTCCCGAATCTTCTCGACTACGAGTGTATCTCATCGCGGTGGGGAGCGAGTTTCGAAGGGGTTCCACGGAAGTTGTCGCTCGAAAGATGTCCAAAGATGTTCAAGGATGTCCAAGGATGACCAAGGATGTCCAAGGATGACCAAGGATGTCCAAGGATGTCCTAGAATGTCCTAGGATATCTCAGGATGTCCAAGGTTGTCCAAGGATGCCCAAGAATGTTTAAGGATGCCCAAGAATGTTTAAGCATGTTCAACGTTGTCCAAGGATGTCCAAGGATGTCCAAGGCTGTCCAAGAATATCCAAGGATGGCCATGGATGTCCAAGGATGTCCAAGGTCGGTGAGCCCGGAACCGGATCGAGGATCGATATTGGAAACCGTCGCCGCGAAATCGAGTCGATAGGCTCGAACTTCGAAGGTCGTTGGGACGCGCGTGCGCGACCTTGCGCAATTATTTCAAACAACGAGAAACGTGATATTTCATGGAAGACGAAACCGAGTTGAACCCGAGGTCTCTTCGAACTCTATCCCCGTATATTTCTTTTTTTTCTCCCTTCTACCGTTTATAAACGAATCCTCGAGTAACCGTACCCCCTTGCGGCGAGGCGAGTGTTTTTTTCTTTCTCGAAAAGATAAAAAGATAAAAATAAAAAAAAAAGAAAAAAAGAGGAAAAAAACACTTGCCTCGTGTGCTCTGCTCGAGCGTGCACGATCGAAACGTTCGTTTCACTGGAATCCGAAACCGCGAGAGACCTCGGTCCGAGGTGAATCGAGATTTCCGCGCGAAATCCCCTGTGCGGTGCGCGTGTCTCGCCGCGACCTCGATCGACGAACGCGCTCGAAACGGACCGCCGTGTCTCTCGTTTACGAATTTTCGTCATTCTCGAAGAGACATTGTTATCAGACTCGCTCGACGAACGGAGAAAAGTGAAACACGAGACTGGATGCCGCGCTCGTTGTTCGTCCACCGACTACTGAAAATTCATAACTGCCTGGCGTGCCGCGGTAATCCGCTTTCGACGTTATTTCCCGACACGGTGACACTCGCCTTTGGTCTAATGGTTTACAAATAATATCGCCGTTTCCGTTTATTCAAACCGTTGTACGACGAGGAGGGGGATGCAGAACGAGTTTTAATTCCCGTGGAATATTCATACATACGAGGATCGTTCGCGGACCACCGTGGTTAGCGATACATTAAGGAAAGAGTAATACGTTCCATTCGTAAATTCTTCGTTAAATGCACGCCCGCTGGAAACGGTCGAGATTTATGCGTTTCCTATAGTAACGTGCGGAGAAGCGAACAACGAGCAGTATACTGGCGAATAAATTTTTCCCGCGCTCCGAGCGAACGACGAATGTTACTTATGTATACCCTGGAATCTACGTTCTACGAACACCCGTTACCGCGAACGTTCCAGTGTACGGATATTCTGCTTGGTAAACGTTGCACGAACATTCCGTTTCGCGAACGTTTTATCATACGAGCGGTATATTTTTTATTACGGTAGAACAACCGTGTGCAAACGTACAAAGTATTTCTTTCCTCCCGCAATATCGCCGAAAGAGATATCGACAGTACGGTGTTGCAAAATTAATCATCGCTGTGTATCTTCCCGATTTTGTATTCTGTATATGTGCACCAAGTTACCTACGAACGAATTGTATTCGCGTTAGTTTGTTCCGTCTCGACCGTTAAATAAAACCGAGCATTACGAACTTGTTCCTCTATTGTACGAAACGATCGTTTGTTCCACGATTAATTCGCACAACGGAGGTTTCAACGTACCCCGAGGTCAATTGAGAATTATCTTTTCCTTTCAAGGAAACGTACATCTCGGTTACTCGCGAATTCGACCGGCCATTTTATTACCGTTAGGAGGAACGTAGGTGAGCGAGATTGGAATCGATAGGAAGGTCAGGTAACGTGTTGACAAACACAATTATGTTAATAACGTCCCGGATAAACGGACAATGTAATCGTATCAGCGGAAACTCGTCTCGGTTCTCCTTATTCCGCGAAGTTTGCATAATAATGTCTCTCCCTCTCGGTTCACGGGATCTCCAAAACTCGCCGCTTCGGGAACACCGGGGACACGACTTCCGCAACATTTGGTCGTGGTAGATAACGGGGAAGGTGTGGACCGGCATACGACAACACGGCGAAATTAACCGGAATACCAACGAACGATCCGACCTTCGATAAAGAACAATTTATCAAACCGCGAACGACAACGACGACGAAGGATGGCGAGGACATGGGTGACGTTGGGTAAGCGGTACCGGTAGTTGATCATTTAAGAGGAACCTGTCGCGGAAACTCGTACATTTTGCTAACTTTTGTCGGGTCGTTGATGCAAATATCCTGATGTTCTTTTTCGTTTTAGAGAGAAAAAAAGAAATACGAAAACATCGCGACAGTTTCGAAGAAACATTGTACGCTTAGAAATTGGTCTCCAAAGGAATCGAAACGTTCTCCAAAATCGAGATCCAACGATCGCATCGGTTGATCAACGATACGGAGTGTTATCCTTCAGAGAGATCTCGTTTCGAGGATTTCCAAACGAGACGAAATACAATTCATCGTTTTCTCGAGGAGATAACGTTTCGTTCTCTCCTTACTCGAAAACAATTACGGTACCCTCGAACGAATATCACGTTCGCGCGCTTGTGGCGAATACGGAACACTTTTGGCGATTTGGATAAACTTGAACGACATTTTCTGGATTTTCCTTCTGTTTTTCTTTGCGTCGATGGACGACGGTAATTCTCAAAGTTGCGGGAAAGAAAAATTGATAAAACTATACGGGATGTTTCTTACGCCACGGATTAGAGTCTTTTCGTTCGAGGTAGGTTTCCTTTTTTTTTTTTTACAGCAACGGTGCTTTCGAAACATCACGAGCAAAGAAGAACGGTGTATTTCGCGAACAGGAAGCGATCCCTTTCGTTCGTATCACCGAATCCCTCTCAAGGCAGGAGGAAATCCTATTGACGAAACGAGAGCTTCCTGTCCGCGCGACAAGTGCTTATCAAACGTTAATTGCACGGAAAATGTAGCTCGCGTCTGCGGGCGTAGCCAAGATTACATCTCTCGTGGGAGATCCCTCCGTTTGATACGGAAAGTGCAAGTATTAATGGAGGTAATTAATTTGATTACCCGGCTGCTGTCAGTTTGGAAATCCGTGTCGGTGGCGTGACTCGCTCGACACCGAGCGGACAATTTTCCGTGCAATTTTTTCCCGCGGTTGCAAGGGATGAAAAATTTTCACCGGGCATTGAAACGAAAAAAGAAAAAAAAAAAAAAAAATAGAAACGGAAAAAGGGTGGGATCGATCCGATAACCGATCGAAATAATTCGATATCAAAGACAGGACTTGTGTCCTCTGAAAGCTCGATGATGAAATTTACGTTTCTTTTAATTTCATTCGTTAGCCAGAAAAAAAAAAGAAAAAATGAAAAAAAACGATAAAGTTCGGTATCGCGTTATTCCGATCGAGTGATTTCCGAATTGGTCCGATTTTTGGACATACTCGACGTTTCGATCGAAACGCGCCAACGAAATGCAATTTAACCCGGACGCGGTCGATCTTCGTTCGAATTTCAATCCGTTACGCGCATCGTTGCACTGAAAAATGCACCGGGCGCTGCCTCGAGACGAGCGTAGTATTCAAAACACGGGGAACCATCGTTTCTGCGATCGCGTTTACCGTCCGTAAACACGATACGCGATAGACACTGGCTACGACTTCGCGGTCTACGATCGATAGGATGCAAACGAAAATAGAACTTGGCGCATTTATTTCATCCGACCGGTTGGTCGCGGCCAAAATGCAATAAAAACCTTCGTGAAAAGGATATCGCCGTGGCGGTTAAAGCGTTTTACGAGTCAGCGGACGCGCTTAGAAGCGCGAGGCAAAGGGAGCCGGATATCGTTTAGATTTAGACGAGCTCGTGAATAAGACTCTCTCGGTTTACGCTCGTTTTCTTCTCGATTGTACAACGCCTTCCACTCGGAACGTTACGAAACTCGCGCCTTTTCGTTTCGTCGCGGTTGAAACGTTAAGGAACGGTATTTAAATAAAAAAAAATTCGAGTCGCGGGAATCACGGAACTATCGTTGATAAACGAGAGATACACGATTCGTGTACACAGCGAGGTGCTTTTTAGAAATTCTCTCTCTCTCTAGAAATGCAATCGAATACGTGGTCGCGACGCGAGTAATGGTATCTACACCGAATCGTTTGCCCGGAATAAATTATTCTTTAATACGAATCTTTGTCGTTGTCCGATAACGTTCAATTGTTTATACGAACGGTGTGTAATTCCTACGGTCGTTACCGTAGATATTTTACTCGAACTTCGTGACCGAGCAGAGTGTTTCGCGTAACGATTTAAAATTCTACGATAAAACATCGCTCCGTCGGTGAACGAAAACGAGCGACGAGTACTCGAACGGAATACTCGCTGTTGCGCGCGCGCGTTTGTTAACAGCGTAAATATGTTTGCAATTACGGTAAATAACAAGTGTACGGAGCGGAGGGTCGAAAGTTCTCGGATTAATAGGAACTGTGGAGAGAGCCGAAGCTTTCCGAAATTGAGCGTCGAGCGAAGCTCGAAAATTACGGAACCTTCCGTGGAATTCGCTTAAATTTCGCCAGTATTGGCCGCCCGCTTTCGTTTACCCCGATAAAACGCATTCGAGAATTAATATTTCGGAAAGACTCTACGAACAACGATAAGGCAACTTTGCGCCAGCTCGAAATCGTGAATTCCGTTCGTGATAATTTATCACGGGTTTACGAATTTATTTCGCGTTTTACGATATTATATCCGTGCCAAGGATTTCGAATAGAGGACACCGGAGCCCGAGAACCGACGATTTTTCGTCCCGTTTCGTCCCAACGAGGATGGAAAAATTATTTTAATTGGACTTCCCGAAAGCGTATCGCGAAACGGAGACACAAAGCTGATAAAACAGCGTCCTTTCAGACATTTCGGTACTGCCTCTCTGTTCGCGATTCAGTTCGACGTTCGTTAAGTAATTGCGACCAGTTTCGAACTCGTGTCCATCGGCGAGAATTATATTCGCGCGTCGTTATTGTCCGGAATAAAGAAAACAAAAATTCCTCCGCCGAGGAGATAGGTGGACGGACTAATTAATACGCTTTTTTGCAAATCGCAACGATTCGCGCCTGCAACGAAACGAGAGCCCTCTTAACGGAAACGCAGCCTTGTTCGTTAACGTTACCGTCGTTGAAAAGCGTAGACGAGAATTACATTTAATTTCGTTCCAACCCCCACCACGGATGATACGTCCGTGAAAGGAATCATTAGGGAAATCTTGCTCGGATTTCGAGCTACGATAAACAAATGCGTGGGTCGTTTGCAACGTTATAACAGCGAGGGGAGAAAAAAAGTTCCCTAGCCGTTAGAAGTGTAGTCGTACCGAACTTTGCGCGAAGGTCGATCGAAACGATATTAATATCCGCGGATATCCAAAAGTTTCGCAACGACTTACACGAGAGAATCAATTGCCTTCGCGAGGGTGGACTCGTTATTTTGTAACGTTACGAGTGGAAGGCGCATAAGCGTTTATAAATTTTCGAGGAGCAACTCCGACTATAATCGTAGCGGGTAGGTTTCCCGCGTTAAAGTACAATGAAATGGCCGGTATCAACGTCGGACGATGTACGTATTTCTGCTCGCGTCTACTAATCAAATTTTATTCGCTCGAGCTTTGTGCCCGGTTATCCCGGCTTATTAAAATCAATTATCCGCTACAACGTGAAAACTACAAACGGATACGAATATTGTTCGCCTTTCTATCCTTGACCGTGCGCAATTTCCTATCTACAAAATGTTCCACTCGAAAACAGCTTACCGGCTACTTTATTATAATCCAACGAAACGAACAAACGTTTCGTACGTAATTCGTACCGTTTCCAGTAATCGCCACCTTTCGAGAACAAATTCTCGAAATCGTTCCAAACGTTTCCAGGTCGTCGAATATTTCCCAGACGAGCAACCTCGTAATTTTTTTCTCTCGTAAATCGTACTTCGCTTCGATACCCGTCCAGATATTACAACAACGCTTTGTACAACTTTCTTACGGGAAATTGAACCGCGAAAGCGACCGTGGTGGTCCGTTTCGAGCCAGTACGAGCGAACACGTCGATTCGGTTCGAAGTGTCGCGCATAATCCAAGCTGTGCGATCCTCCCCTTACGTCGAAAGCAAGCCGCGTTCACCAAGGTGAACAATTTCACTCGAACCCGTTCTACGGACCAACTGTGCCAAAACCCGTGAAATATTCACGTTCTTGACCCATTCGACCTCCGTAGTCGTCTGCCGCCCGCGGTGAACAATCTCGTTCTTTTTTTTTTCCCATTGAAGCTCGAACCGAGAGAAACGACGAGCCGATAAAAAATAACACAAATGGAGCACGGCGTTCGTGAGCGCAACGAGAACAGGGTCAACGCCCAACCAGTCTCGCTGTTTACAAACCTTTTTTAAACGGAGTACACCGAGCGTAATCGTAACGATCGCGCGAGTTTCTGCGGGAAGTGACCATCGAGGACCACCGATCAAAGTTTGCCCCCCATTTCGACGGTCCGAGAGGGACGATCGGGTACCAACGACGAAGGGAAGCAACTTTGATCGCGGACTCGTGGCACCTTGAATTATTTACTCCCGATTCTATTCCCGTTCCCATGTCAATAACATTCGCACGAAAAGTCAACACTATGCGCAGCGATAACCATTGCCACGATCGATCCGTCCTTCTGTGTCAGAAGCTCGTCGTTCCCGACGTAGACCGCGCGAATTCACCCCCTCCTCTTGGTTCCCGTCTCGTATCTACGTATTCGATCGCCTCGCGAGACAATTCTACCATTCTTGGTTTCCCGTTACGCGTCCAGCCGTGAAATATTTTTTTCAAGAAGCGTCGACCGAGCGATACCTATCGAAAATCTTTCGCGATACGCAATACCCTTCTACGGTGAAATCGATCGTTTCGCGAAAACGAATCGCTGTCAACGCTGCTACCTTCTAGATGAAAAAGTGTTCGAAGCGTTCGGAGAATCGGGGGTGTCAGTTGCGCGGCGATGATACCGCGAAGCGTTTAATTACCAAAGTGAAAGAAACATTGAAAAACTTACCCCTGGAGAGTCGACCATAATGTACGAACGCGAAATTTCCCGCCTTTCCGTCGGTATCATTTGTCAAAGTGCGGTCGAACGTGGTAGAGAGAAACGGAGTAGCGCGCAGCGTGCGCGTGTATCGTTTCGGTGGGCCCTCGTCGAAGGTGATCCCGATCGATTCGTTCGTTGTCGTTCCGAGCCGAGAAGCTTCGGATGCGGTGGATTGGCAACGGATCGTCCTCGATGTACGACGGTTCCTCTTCGATTGGATGTTGTCGCGATGGAAGTGGTCGGAGCCGCGGCTCGAGGCAGACTGAACGCGCCCCGCTGTTCGGCCACGAATATAAGCGCGACGCGCAATACGGAGACGCACGCCTCTCACCGATACGCCCGTGATTGTGGCCTTGATCGACCTTAGGCGTGATTCGCTCGACGATCGCCGGGAAATGTTATCACTCGTTCCTCGTCCGATCACGGCTGCGTCTCATTTCAGTGCGACGCGCACTCCCGGGTAACTCGATTTTAACCTGCCTCGTGTGCCCGCCCAGGCCGCGGCCATATGGCTGGAAATGTTTCGCGAGGCAACCCTTGATACCCTCCTCTATATTTATCTAACCGTGAATACGGGATTCGTTATCAGCGGTAACCGCGAGTATCGTCTAGCGTTTCGTAGCTACGCTGGATTTCACCATCGATGGGAAGAAAATACGCAGAACGCTATACGAAACGGAACACGGAAAGGCCCAACCGTTTTTTTTTTTTTTTTTTTACCGATATTAACGTTCTTTTCGAGCGATTGATTCTTTTGTACGTGATTCGCAGGAATGTAAAGACACTACGTTTACACTCTTCTCGTAGGCTTGGATGGATAATTGAAAATTTTATTCTAGTGAATCCTCTTCGACGGTTACTTCTTGACACCGATATTCGTTAAATCGTTCGAGCTTCTTTTACACGTTTTTAGGTTTCGAATTACAAGTTCGTACTTCACCATCGTGTGGGTGTTCTACGCAGCATCGACTGCGAGGCAATTAGCGATGGAGTTATCTAAATGTACTATATTTTCGAGTACACGTTTATTTCCTCGAGGTGGTTTATCGTGCTTCGTTGTTTACGTCATATTTTTGTCCGAGTTTCTCTGTGTTCGTAGAGAACCTGGTCGTTGATATTTGGTCGGGGTAGAACTTACAGGGCGGTTCCTATTTTTGGATAATTTTAACGTGGCCTGTTCTGCGATTCTCTTTTGTTCGTATTGCGTCAAGGTAGACGCGAATATCGTATTGTAAATTTTTCGTTGTTTTCCCGATGATCGAGTATCGATCGCGAACGTTTACACGGCAACGTTAACCGAATCCGAGTTGCGAGTAGTTCGTAAAATTGTGAAAACGACGTTCGAAGTCGCTGCATCGAGTAGTCGCATACGAATGCCGTAACTCGTGGAAAAAGAGCGTGTTTTCGCTTCTGGTTCTCTCCTTGTAAGCGTATGATCTCGAGCAACCCGGCCCCGGATATTCAGCCTGTCAAGAACCTTGCGCTGTACGTGACAAAACGCACCCTACAGTCTTCTCACGTTCTCGCGCCAAGTTGTACAAACATAACATTTTCGAGAGATACCAAAACCCTCTGGAAACTCGAGACGTACAATCGCTCCCGCGTCACGAGATCTTTTGCATTCGATTACGATTCTGTGTAATATGCACGTACACCCTGAGCCGTCGGACGAAAAAAAAAGTATCTCGAATAAAACATCGTTTCGAAAACATTTCTAACCCGATATCGCGAAATTGACGCCTTCAAGGAAAAATGTGTAAACGCGAGAATTAAATATTCTTCAACGACGATGTTTCTGCGTGCAATTTTCGGAAGAAATCATTTCTCTCGATAGTACAGTAAACATTGGTACGTGCCTGGTAATAATGCCCGCGTTAAATATACGTAAAAATTATTCTATTCGTAATTTACGCAAAGTCCGAGGGAATAAATTTGATCGAAAGCTACCAAGTGGCGTCGTTACACGCCATTATACGATACCTACGCGAAAACGCGTATCATCGATTCTAGCATTAATCACGGCACCTGCAACGCTTCCTCGTATCGGTGCAGGTTAATTGATTTACCTTCGTTCGTCTTTTTTCGCGTCGACACGCGAACCACCCTCGTTCACCTCCCGCGAATAGTTTCTCGCATCGGGAAGCAGAAACTACACGAGCCGAAAACAGTTTCGGAATGTTTAAAACCCCTCTCGCCGGCCACGGACGATATTTTTGGTATTGCATGAATTTTTCATTCGCAATGAATTCCCTCGCTGGGACACGACGCGTCGAATTTTTCGCGAACACTCGGAATCCTCGCGCGCTGGCTTCATCTCGAATTGCGCATCGAATTTCTCGTTCGGAAGTAATTTGAGTCGCAAAACTGTACGAGGAGAGCAACTGTAGGCGACTTCACCTGGCCATTGTGTTTCCATTTTTTTTTCGCACGATTGTTATCGGTTCTGTAACGAGGCATTGAGTAACTACAAATATGTACGTAGACGCCTGGAATACATCTCGACCGAGGGCGCGTTTCGATGAAAAGATACAAGCTTCTCGCGGGAAACGGTTGAAAATCGTGTCGCTAGAAATCGGTATCGGCGAACGGTGTAAACAATTGGTATCGTAGGATGTATTACGGGGAGTTTCTCGAGAAGGAAAAATTATTATCGAGTCGAGTCGTCGGGTTTGTTTCGTTGTTTCGAAAGGAACACGATTCGTTTGGAACGAATCGTCGAAATTTAAGAGGAAATTATTGGCAACGGTATCAAAATCTAGAAAGTGTGTTCCTTGGGAGATATTCGTTGTCGAACATTCCCGACCACGGGATTTTGACACATACACGATACTTTACCATAGAAGTATTTACTTAAATGATTAGCAAAACTACGGAATAAAAATATCTAACCGACAGTTTCTCCCTTCGTTCGAATATTCTTACTCGGTGGTTCCCGATCGAATTTAAAAAGAAGTTATTCACCGATTCGACGATCACGAGTATAAAATTACCACGAGTATCGAAGAGTTCTAAAAACGCAAAATATTACCGTGGTACGTCCAAGACACTCTCACGGTACACGGTACACTCTCGAGTATTATGGGTTTCTCGTTCTCCAAGATGACCACAAACACACGTTTGGAAAGGTTCACGGACAAGTGGTTAGTGTAGTACAATACTTTCTAGAGAAATTGAAACGACCGTAACGTTGGATATGGAAAAAGGAAGTAGCGGGCCACGCGGTCAATTATTAAAATTTTACTCAAAATGACGTAGATATTCGTTGAAATTTTTTCAACTCTTTGCATTTTTATCATCGGGGATGCATTTTTAGTATCGAGGTTCGATGAAATCGAATGCTATTTTCGAACCTCCCTATCATATTGATGTAACGCAAACACGAAACGATCGCGTCTGGTTAGACTGTAAACGTAAGGGATAGTTATTCGTTACCGAACGACAACGTTGCTCGAAATCATCGAAAATTTATCGTTGCAACTTCGTCGCGAAAGAGCCACTCGAAAGTTCTCATTTCTCGCAGTATTTTTACATTTTCGCGGTCTCGGCGTACCGCGAGTATCGGCCGAGCGAAGACGAAGTTCACCTCTCCGTTTCTTCGTTTTGTAAATCTCGGTTACAGGGTGCACACTTTCAGGAAGCCGTTATGTATTATTTATGCGTGCAACCGTTTTTCCTCCACGCTTCTGTGTCCGCGTGCTAAGTATATACAACACCGCCGCGGAGCGAGAGAGGTTTCGAGCGAAGGATGTTTTTCCACTCTGTCTTCGTTAAAGGTAAGTTCGCATAAACATTCGCCATCGTTTATAGAACGTCGAACAATTCCGTGGTAGCGTCGATCGGATTCACGAAACGTGAATACTCGATTCCGGGTATACGAATATGCAATTAATTTCGAGGTGACACGCGAGATCGTTGTCGCATCGAAATATTAAACTTTCGCTAGGTTTTTCTTTTACCAGCGCGGTAAATTTTTTTTCAATACCACCATTGTATCCCCTTGATTCTCTCAAGTGGACCAACCCCTTCATCGAAGGGGAAAATCTCGAAATCGTAACGATGTCCGCCGTAGTGACTTCACCAAGTCTCCGATGTAATCTGGATATCGAAACTGTGCGGATATTGTGCTCGACGATACGAAGATCCTTCTTCGAAACTTGACTTCCGAGTCATCATCCGTGATGGAAGCAAAAAAGAAAAAAAGAAGAAGAAAAACAAACAGGAAAACCATCGTTCTTCCATCGAAAACTTTTTATCGCGCAAATTTTCAACGAGGGAAAGTTTTTTCTCTCAATACTGGGAAGAGGAGAAGTATTTCGTGCACCGCAAACGTTAACGATCTATCTCGAATACCTTGAATCGAAGGAAAGATCATCGATCCTCGAAACGAGTATTTTTCGTACGTTCGCGAAAACGTGTTCTTCGAATCGTCCGCGGGAACTTACGAACGTTTCGACTATTTCGACGTATTTTCTCGTTAGAGAGCGGAAAATTCCCGGGCACCGGGCTCGTGCACCATTTTACGGAGTCGTCGCATAAAAACGGCCAAGGTAGCGCACCGAGAACGATTATTTATCCCCGTGATGTTGCATAAACGCGGCGTATTTGCTCGACAACAATGGGGATCTCTCTCATCGGGAATTGCGAGAAGAAACGCGCCGCGGCGAACCGACGAATGCGCCGCGGCATTGAATATTTATTCGTTTGTATAAATATGCATCGTACGACCCTCGAAATCCACCTTAATTGAATCGATTAGTTCGCCGTTTGGGTCCTTGAGGACGAATCGTGGTACTTACGCGACAACCTTGCCAACCGATTTCCCTAAACGCGACACAACGTGCGGTGTTACGGTTTACGCGACGACCATAACGCGCAAGGATTTTTCACACACTGAGAAAGTTTCTATGACGCGTCCTTGGCTGGAATAGAGTCTTTCGTTTCCTGTCTGTTTGCTCCCGCGTGTCGTTAAAATTGCCAACGAAGCACAAACGTTTCCCGCTGGTTTACGATCGTCTTTTCGCCTCCGCGATAGGGATGCGCGTATCGAGTGGCTTAATACCTAATTTGCGCTCGTAGGAAGCCCGTTGTTGAATCGAAACGTCGTATATTCGCGCGAGCCCGGGCTAGCACGCGTTAACGAGCGGGCGAAAGTTTCCCGGTACGCGTGGGTCGAACAATGTTAAATATCCAGGTAATACGTAGGTGAACGAGGGTAATCGTTCGTGGAAAAATGAACGAGAAATTGCGCAATAATATCGAGGCTTCGTAGTCGAGGAAATCGATGATGAAAATTCGACGGATGCAAAGTGTAAAATAAAGAAAAAAAAAAAACAGCGTAATCGACTTCGACCACCTGGAACGATTTCTATTGAAGGTAGTTGACTATTGAATGTTCTTTAGCAAAATTGTGTATAAATTGCACTTGGAGGCAAACCGAGTGTTCTGGCCGACCATTGTTCGTTATTTCCACTTGGTATCGATGATAGTACGAGATTATTCGTTGGAACGTTATTATCTGAACATTTCGGGACCTCGATGCGACTCTCGCGATACGGCTGACCGTTATTCGTTGTTTCTACTTGCGTCGATGCTGTTACACGTTGACTCTGCTACGATATCATTTGCTTCACTCGTCCATCTCGGTATCTTCCAACCGGTTGGTACGGTATTACGTGAAAATTCGTCGGACGTGTCTGTATTTCGCTACTGTTCCAACAACCCGGCTGACCATTACTCGTTATTTCCACTTGGGTAGAAGCTCGTAAACATTGTCGCGACATTATCTGATTTTCCACGATGGTATTATCTTCTAACTAGTTGGAACCAGTTGAAACGGATAATACCGTACAGTCGTCGATGTTTAGAAACACCGACGCCAGTAGAAGCGGCGAATCGTTGGTCAGACACGTATGGAAAGTTATTCGATCGCGCACATACTCCGTGGCTGTACAAAATTATTTACCTCGCATTTTCGATTCACCTTTGCACGTGGAACCCCTTCCCTGTTGCGCCACGAATTTTGCCGCATTCTGTAATTATTCATTATCTCCCGCGTTGGTTCCCAGCGAATTCGTTCTTATCGAAACGAACGTTTAAAATAAATTACGGTAGACTCGAAATCGTCCGTAAGCGAAAACGATCGATTTGTTCCGTTGAATAAATTACACCGTTCATTACTTTTGATCTTGTAAACTATACGAGAAATATTAAAAATATTCTCTATGACGTATCGCGTATTACGGCGATTCGTTCTAAAAATATCTTTTTCTTATAATACACGTCTGGTTTTGCTACCGGATGCGAGCTCAACGAGGAGGATTAATCGAGGGTGCAGTTTCAAGATTCCCCGGTTATCGTAACGTGAACTTCCACCTTAAGGACGGACGATGACGGGAAAAAGGTTTACGCATCGAATTTCTTCGATCATTGTTGTCCTCGTTCTCGAACGATCTCCGATCTGTGATATCAGTAATTGTTACTTTCTTTGTTCGTCCAGTGAGAACGTCCGTACCGTCGACGAGAAACGGAGTCTACGGCTCGAACGAAACGAGTGTCCCTCGTTTGTATTTAGGATTGGTGTTCCACGTCGACCGTAAGATCCATTTCGAGTACAGAGCCGAATACGGCCACTCGCACTATTCTTAATCCGAACTTAATTCGAAGTTAGACAGCCAGACAGCATTGTCAATCCAACTATTGTAATTGGATTCCATGAAACCGCTCTGCTCGTACCAAACAGTTCGCGAAGCCCCCGTCTAAGCAATTTGACATAGTTCATCTGCTTCGAAAGGGGATACAGTTAAACCGTTATCTTCCATTAAGAGTTTCATGATTTGATAACCGAAGTAGTCGTGTATACAACAACACAGGGAAACGTTATTCGCCGCGGGTACGTTGCCACGGTATGTAAATAAACGATCTACAGTTAAGGTGCGTGGAATTCCGTGAAAAGAGCGAGAAGTTACGATCTGTGACACGGGAACGATAGTTCTCGGTTTCTCGTTCGTAACTCGACAATTCTTCGCGCGTAATTCGAACGGTACTTCTCGTAAACTGACGTAATCGGTGATACAACGGAACCGTGTTACGCGATTCGAGGTTTACGTAATCGTACCGTGTTGTGTGTAACAGAAATCGGTAAATTCTTTTAAACGAAGCGGTCGATAGTTTCACGGCCGGACAGGAGTTTCGCGTTTACGTTTTAAGCGAGAATCCCCATCGGCGAGACACGTGGAATTGTAATTGCAATTCTGTCCTCGCTGCGTCGTAATTATTTACAACTAAACCGTTGATTCGAATCAACGGATCCGCGGCGAGAAACTATCCCGTTGAATAAATCGCACCGTCGAACTGGGTGCAATTATTCGCGAACGAAATGTCAACTTTTCGAGGTTGTTCGTCGATGTTGACGGCAAGGTGAGAAAAAGGTGGGAGGATGTAAAAAAAAAAAAAAAGAAAAACAAGAGAAGGTGACGCTCGTTGTTCGGTGTTTTTCTCGGCCCGAGAGTCCCTTAGGCTCGATCGAGGTTACTTTTCGAAGAAGATCGATCGTTTCGTTAAATCGGACCGCGCAACACGCATATCCACTTTCGTTTGAAAAAGGAAAACTACGTTCCTCCAGCTACTCGTGGGAATTCAAACGGATGGAAATGTGTGCCCAAAATTCTGGTCACGCATGCCCTAGAAATCAGCGAATTCGAAACCGAGCGAATTATCGTTCAGTGCGATCGAAGTTCAGCGTTTCGTGATCGTTGAACGGTCGGTGGTTCGATCGATTCGAGTTTCTGAACAATAAAACGTGGACATTGAAAATCGAAACTCACGTTTCGCTCACCGCGACAAATGCTCGCTAAGTTGCAACAAATACGTGAGAGAGACAGTAGGATTTCCTCGAACGTTGATAAATTTCATCTTAAATTTCTTCAAGGTCGCGTCAAAGTCGCGTGACGTTTAAACGAATCCACGTACCTCGGCTCCACTATCGTAATCGCGTAAAAGCGTACCAATGGAGCGAGCTCGAATACAGTTGACCTTCGGAACTTTATCAAGATCAAAAGAGGGTAAGAATTATTTAAACGTCGGAGAATCGAGATCCTTACCTTGTATTTCGTCCGTAGGATACGTTCCAAGTTTGCACCTTCGGCTCGACCAAGTTGCAGCAACTTTGGCCGCTCCTTGTCCTTGGATCGTTCGAAGGTCAGCGCGCAGGAACTCCTCGAACGACCTTCGAACGAAGAAACAAAGAAATTTGTCTTCGCGGACTGATCTCGAATAAAATATGAGCGAGGAGAGCTGTTCCGTGTTCGTTCGTACCTTATCTACCAACTTCTTCGTCCAACGTTCGTAGATAATTCGCTAGACGTCGCGCGAACGCTGTACCACGCGTAACATATTTTTAATTATCCGTGATATTTTTACCCGAACTCCCGTACACGTTGTTTCGAATATTCCGATGGACGCCTAGAGACCGTTCTGTCGGTCATTCTGACGGGACAACGTGCACCGTTAAAGGCTGTATACACGGTCCAAACCCTGTCGACCTTTATTATCCACCCGCTGGATCTAACGATTGTTTCGCTTTGCGCTGATTAAAGGCAGTCACGGTGCCCGGCCGAGAGGAACGTAAACGCTACGTGAAATTCTCCGATGCATCGACGTCGATGCAACGATGTAACTACGAAATTCGTAGCGGTTGCAACGAACAAGCTAGCAAATTCGCTTTTCCCATTGTTGCGTACGAATCGCGTGGCACATGGAAACTAGCTACTGTTCGTACGTGGGAAGAAGGTTAACACACGTGTGTACATCCCCACTCTAGTTTACAGTGCCTCCCCTACCGCTGCACGCGCGATTCTTATTGGTTGTTGTCGATCATCTTCGTTGTTCTCGGCCAATAGCGACAATACGTACGGTGGTAAGGTAATTGGTAGATTGTAAGTTGGAGTGGGGATGTAAACACTCGTCAACCTTCTTCTCGTGCACGGGCAGTACATATATCGTAGAGAAAGCGTAACGAGATTATCTATTCGTTCGATTTGAATCATTCTCGTAGCTGCGAATGTTCTAAAATATAGTGACGCTCGATGGTCGAATTTTTTCGCTCTCCTTTGTCTCGGTTTCATTAAATCGAGCGCGCGAAGTTTCGCGCGAAACGATACGGCTCTTTGGTCGATCGATCGATCGATCGTTGCTAATAAAATTCGAAATACGTGACCGCCGCGATGAAACATATACAAAGTGTGCCCGATAACATTCTCTGTTTACCGTGCGCGCAAACTTTCGCACGATTCATCGTCCGAATTGCCCCTCGCGTTAATAGGATTCCGTTTAATCGTCACGATTTCGAAAGAGGTCGGGGTATCGATAGGGAGATTCGTTCGACCTTCGCCAAAAGAGAAGGGAAACCAGAAACTCCATTTATATTATAGAGACGTAATCCGATATCGCTAGTTGTATCGTAGACGAAGGTGCCAGAGATGTTGCGACCCAATTTCGCGTACAAGGTTCTCTATATTTCATCTCACGAACCAGCCGGGTTCTCCCCGGTAATTTCACTCGTATACGGCTGATTTTCACCAGTCGTTGTTAAAAACCACGAATTTTCTTCAAAATTCGCGCCAATAAGCGAGACAATACTTTTCGATATCAATAGGATATCGCGTGATCTCGATAGAATGCCCGAAACGTTCTTCTCTTTTAGCAAGATAGCGCGATGATACGTCCGATAGAAAAACGAGACGATATATTTAAAAACTTCGTCGAACAGTTCTGAAAGAACGTCGACCTTGGCTGGGTTAACGCCAAAAGAGAGACCACGTTGATTGTCCAAAGTGCAGTATGCCGGTTCATAAAAGAGTTCTTCGTTGGCTGAGTTTTACAATTCGCCAAAAGTTCTGCACGAGTTCTGTACACTGTTGCGATTTCTGGACGAGTTTCGTTCCTCGGGTCGCGTTTTCGAATCGAGGCTGAAAGATACACTTCTGGGAACGAATATTGCTGTTTTCCGTTTGCTTGTGTTTTACCGAACGGTGATGGAAATTTTAAGAATCGATCGTGGCGGGTCCAACGAGTGGTTCAATTCCTGGGAAGTCGTGAATGCGTCGGATGTCGCGTTATGTGTTGTACGTGGGTGTGACAGGTTTTGGTAGTAATTTTTTACGAAAGGAAGCGTTGCTGACTCGAGCTTCCGGAAACTAGATATTGTCCAGCACACGAGGTGTCCAGCTGTTCAATAATCTCCGGTTCCTTTGGATTTAATACCGTAAAACTAAGCTCGAAGTCTCGAGAGTCTTCGAGGGCCACGGCTGTCGAATTTCCTACCAATGCCACGAGTGCCTTCTGATACGGTAGCGGACCGAGCTTCAAGAGAGTCTACGAAGGAATTCTTACTTCGCTCGAGAGTAAATACAAAAGGTGAACTTTCGTCTTGTTAAAAATCGATACTCGCTGAAATTTAACTGAATCGGGGACCGGCGTCGAATCGATCGTCGTAACGATTTTATTCCAGATATTGTCTCGAGCTCGATGAGAAACAGAACACGAAAAGAAGCGAAAGAAGCAGAGATAATCGAAGAATCGAGATAATCATTTCGAAGGAACGCGACACGATGAATCGTTCAATTACAAGAATCAAAGTTTCGCATTTTTTCACTTTCGCGACAACGATGTCGATGGATCGGTGAGGTTCTCCCAATCGAAATGAGTTCAAACGCAACGTAAATCGAACAAACTTTACTCGTGACAAATTAAAAAATTCCAAACAGCGAAGATAGTAGAATAGTAGGGAAATTCCTCCAATTCGTTCGGACTCGTTTCAATCGAGCGAATCGTTGCAACGATAAATCGAGAAGAATAAAAATTTAAATTGTTCGCAATCGAACGATCGTAATCCGTGGGACGTTTTCTTCCGAGTATCTCTTTCCCGCTCATTGAAATTTAGTCGAGACGACTCTATTGAAATTCGAGCGCGCTCTACCTCTTAACGCGTTAATGGAAACGCTCGTTCGAACTAATTTTTCGCGCCTGCCTCTTCGTACGATTCGCGAGAAAGTTCACCGAGAGATTTCTCCTTCGTTGCCTATGAATGATCCCCCAAGTGGGGTGAGAGCGAAGGGTGCAGGTACGAAAACGCGGATCTCACCCGAGATTATCGCGTTAAGAACACTCGAAGCTCGAAGGAAAGCGACACCGGTTGAAACTCTTCCACGGTTGTGTTACCCGCTCGTGATGCAATTAATTAAAACTATCTTCGCGTACAGTCGTCTCGCTGTTGACGTTTATTGTCGCGCGAGTGGAGCCGAGTCGTTCTTGGTCGCGATATTTCAATTTCCCTCGGAGCTGCGACTCGGCGAGACGGGGGCTGTTTAAATTTTAAACAAAGCCGGAAAACTAAATTATCGCGCGCACGAGAGCCAAAGTTTCCACACCCAGCTAGGAGAGTATTGTTCCCGGTGTCGCGGAGATCGCTGGTTATCCTGTGATCGTCGGTGCGCAAACACGCGATTAAGATTTGCTGCAGTCCGCGAGGGAACGCACCGAGACCGTAATAAATATTTCTCCTCGAGCTGGAACCACTTTCTTGTTCTTCGGTTATCCGGGCTGGAAGGCAACGACGCGATAAATTCCACTTAAAAGGTACTCGAGAAGCGAACGGAACAACAGAGAGTGTTCTTCCACGGTGCGATTCCGCGCCGTTATTGCGCCGGAACACCTCCTCGAACCAACTCGCCGAGCTTTAATTCTCGGATCGTGGACAGCGATCGTTCGTGACTCGCGAGGAAGCTTCTCGTGCTTCTGAACTACTCCCTTTGAACGCGAGACAATATTTTCAAAGTATCGCGACAATATTTATCGAGTCCCTCGATGCAAGAATTCCCGACAATCCGATTTCACTCAACGATTACCACCGTGTTACGCGTACGAGATAACTCGATCGACGAGTCTTTCGTTCAATAAGAAAAATTGAGTTTGTTCCGGAAATGGCGCGTATTATCATTTACGGCGATAAAGAACAAGGGTCGTGTTTGCGTCGCGAGTAGAACGATGGTAAAAATATCCGGAGAGGTGACTTGTGTCCAGATTTTCTACATTCTATTCGCGTTACTCGTTTCATCGACGTTATTTTAATTTCGTATTAGACATCCAAGGTGTGATATTCACCGATTTCGAAATCTTCGCGCGACGTTCTTTCCGTGTAATCCGTGTAAATCGATCGATCGTGTACGCACCAGCGTCGGGTCAACAAAGTCTCGATCTTCGATAGAGTCGAAGCAGCTACCACTTTCTTCTGCTTCTTTTCTTCCTCGTTCGTAGAACGAGTGCCGAATTCGCGACTGAACGATTTCTCGTGTCGAACGAAGACGATCGAAATCCTCCTCGACTACCCCCGTTCGTCCTCCTCGCAACGACTTCAATCCGAAAAACGTTTTTCTTCCAGATCGTCTACAGTCCGTTGGACTTTCTTCGGGACCGGAATTACCATACATATTGCAGGTAATGGAACCCGACGTGCGAGGAATGACGCAGAAGAATGAATCTTTTGTTGCGCGACCGAGTGACTTTCATTCAGGCCGTAATCGAATTTCGGTTTCAATCAAAACGACGCTGTCCACCGTCGAGATATTTGCCATGAAAATGAGCTCCGTGATTAAATTCCGTCCGACGGGAACGGGCAATCAATTTACAAACTGCATTAATGAACTTCTTAAAAGAATCGACTCGACGACGCTAGTTGACGAGTCGTCGTGCTGCTATTTTTCTTGAAAATTTTCACGATACCGCGACGAATAAGTGTCATTAAAAACGCGAGGTTCCTGGTTTCTGCATCGGCCAGATGCACCGCGCGACGCTACCTTTATTTTCTCGGGGGAACGCGGCAGTTTTCCATCGGCGTTGGACCGAGGACGTATCGGTAGCTTCTTTCTCTTTTTTCATATTTTTTTGTTCTTTTTCGTTTCCTTTGTAACACCACCTCTCGCTCGCTGCCCTTTTGTTCGCGTCGTCCCGTTGTGCTCTATCGCGAGGAATGTCCCTTTGCGTTTATCGCTGCACGATGATTTCGCGTCGTTTTATCCCGAAGATAAGATACAACTTTGACCGGCTCCCTCTATGCACGAAACGATGGATATTCAACGCGCCGGTTGGTCCCGACGATATCCACACGTGCGACATTTTCGTTCGTTTCGATTAACAATGAATCCTTCCCGGTGTTGTTCGAACGCATCGCGATCACGAACGCACGGCTTTTCGACGAGGGAATGCGCTTTTCGCGCGCCCGTATCGATAACGAAAAATGTTTTTTTCTTTTATTTCCGGTCTCCGTGAATGCTTCGCGAGTAACCTTTCCGCGTTCTCGCTACCAATCGTGTTATTGTTCCACGCTACCGGCCGTGTGTACACCTCGCGATACGTACGAGCCACACCTGGTAACCGTTACAAATATTCGACAATTCCGTAAGATCAGTTTTGAAAATAATTAACAAACTTCCTCTTCGACTCTGTCGGCTCTCCTCCGAACAATCTTACGATCGATGAATCTTCGAATGCACCGACGGTTGAATTTTCCATTCGTTTCGAATAAGAACTCCGGTGTTGTTTGAACGCATCGTGATCACGAATGCATGGCTTTTCGACGAAGAATGAATTTTCCGCTTCGCTCTACCAACAGAAACATGTTTACCCTCGGTCCTCATTTCCAAATGAAGGAGACGCTCCGTTCCGGAGTTATCCAGCTTTGTTTGGTCTCGACCGGTTCGATACAATTTTATCCAGTAATTGCGTGTCCCGGAGGATACGACGCAACGATGTCGTGGCCACGGTGAATCGATCCCAGTGCTTTCTAAAATTTCGTGCGTCTTTACGATAAACAGGCATGAAACCCCGGATGTAAATGAAATGTCAAGGACGATCGAGCCGATCTTGAAATGTCGGGAGAATCGAGGGACAGGACGGTGCCGGCTCGGCCGACTCCTCGGCTCTGTAACGAGCGTCTTATCTTCGGGCCAACACACTCGATATTCCTCGGGGAGCTCGAAGACATTACCCCCCGACCTATTTCCAACGCATTCCCACGATCCACTCTGGAACAGATCGCGTTGACCTCGGGACGATCGCTTCCACTTTACTTCCCGATGCAAATACTATTTGGCACCTTTATTCGAAGATTCCGACGTGCACCCGTAGCGTCGCGAGATTGGAACCGAAACAAAATATTTCGTTCACGGTGTTTGATCTCGAGGGAAACGACGTCGCGCGAGGTTCGACTATTATCGAATAATGCCTCCTGGAAAGGATTTTCCATCGTAAGATTCCTCTTAATGATTCCATTGAAATGTGTATTGTACACGGGGCGCATCGCGAACTCTTTAAATCGTAAACAGAGAGGAACGGTCCAGGAATGACTCGAATCGAAAGATTGGAAGCCGAACAAAGTCTTTCCTTTTCCGAGTTTTTTTTTCTTTTTTTCTTTTCTTTTTTACCAAGGGAAAACGATGTTTCGCGAGATTTTACGAATAATGGGATCGCCTCGTCTCCTGAAAGGAATTTTATACCGTGATACTCTTCGTAATGACCCCGTTGATACACCAGGTTCGAACTTATCGAACAGTACTTACTTATGTACGTTGAGTAAATCAGAATTTTGTTAAATTGCGAACGGGGTAGAATGTACCGGGAACGATTTAAATTGCGCAAGTTTGCGAGGTAGCTGAACAGATTTTTCCAAATGGGGGTCTTTCTTCCCGGATAAATTAATTCGTTGCGTCGTTCTCGTGAAAATGTTAAAGCACGCGCATCGAGAAACTAATAATAACTTACGAGATATTTCAACGTAAAACGTACTCCACTCCGACATTGAATATATTACGCTTTGAATTTATTCTCGTACCTGAACGTATTTCCGTAGGTAGTACGTCGGGGACGATCGGTTCGCGGAAAATGGTACGCGCGATGTCGCGGGAAATAGTACAATCGTGTCTCGCGAGTTAGAAACATCGCAAATATTTTGGATGCTCGAGGAGATACATCCGCTTTCGTCGGAACGTCGTTGCGCGCCTAGGGGGTCGTGAAAATATTTGTTTCCGCGAGGCGCGCTCGTTCTTGGAATCCCGTTCTTATCGAGTACACACGTAAGAACGGGACCGTGTCGGATATTAAAGAAGAGAGTACACGAACCAAAGAGAGAGAGAGAGAAAGAGTTTCTTCCAGCCGCAACTTCAATTTTCCGCCCCTGTAATCGTCATCCGGAACTTTGTTTTCGGACTTTGTCTCGCGGGGGACGTGCACGGTTTACGAATCCGAGCGCGGACCGAGCACAAGCCACGCGAAATAATGTTTTCATAACGGCGTCCGTGCTTCTTCGATAACTCTGATAGTCTTTGGGAAACCTTCGCGGAACTTCGACGAGGGTTCCCCGATTTTTAACGGAGAAATAAAACCGGAGGACCGTCGGTCGAGGTTACGAGATTCCGAACGCCGGGACGATTTCAATATTTGCCCATCGGTCGACGAAAGGAACGAACGAGCGCGTAAAAGAAAAAAAAGAAAGTTCTCGGTACGTTTAAATCGCGGTATAAAAAAATCCCCGGTACGAGATGTTTAAAGTATTCATTAATACCGTGGATACGGCCGGTAGGTAAAAGTGGTGTGTTCCTGCACGGAACCGGATCCGCATTTCCACTTATTGCAAAAAGCTTTTGCGGGTAATCCGTTTGCGGCTGGTATCTCCGCCTCCCCTCGAAAATTGAGACACAAATTCTGATCGATCCTCTCGACCGATGGGATCGTCCTGTGCGGTGACGAAATTTTCATTCCTGTACCGTTTTGTTCCACGGTGATCGGAATCCCTCGAAAACGTCACCTTTGTTTCTCGAAGGGAAAAATTAATCAGGAGGATCGCCGATTTGGGAAGATGGCTATCGATGCAGAGTAATGACGTTGCTCTTGTGCGTTGCACATTTGGTGCAAATTTCCAAGTTACTCTCTGCCCAGATGCACGTAGATAAAAATCTTAATACCATAGTATTAAGATAGTAACCACCAATACTATGCTTCTTTATTATTTCCTATACCTTACGCACACTATCGATCAAAATAGTAGAAAAGTGAACAGTCGAACGCGACACGCGTCCCCATCGACTCTTCTTAATTTCACTTATTATGAATTTAAAGTGTCACACGAAGGATCGCGTGTCGCAACACTCGACGTTTCCCGGAAACTCGTATCCGGGAGCACACGTACTCGCGAAAATAATCGAGCACCCCCTCGTTCGGCGAGGTAAAACGATTTTTCACCCTCGACCGTGGAAAAAAAAAATGTTTCGTCGTCGGCCGGCCCGTTGGATCGCTTGTAAATTAAACAGCATTCCGCGAGGAAAAAAGGGGAAAAAAAGGGAGAAAAACGGAACGGTGCATCGCCGTGTCGTAAGTCTCGCGTAATTTAAATTTACGTACCACCAATTTCCCGGGCGAGCATACTAACTACTAATTAGTTCGCGCCACGTATCGTTCTTCTTTCACCCTCCCCCACCCCCATCATCCCCCTCTGTGTGCCAGTCTATTTCTCGAATCGCGAGCCCGTGAAAGCTTCGCTCCACCGTGAACCGAAATATCGAAATCGGTTAATTTCGCGATTTGTTTTCAAAGCGTATGGACTTTGCTTTCCTTCTGCGGTAGGAAGTACACGTACCGGGAACCGCAAACCTCAATTGAATAACGTTAATCCTCCATTAACGTTTTCCGCGCGAAAGGATTTCCGACGTAGATTTCCCCGCTCCGGTGATTAATTTTCAAAACCGACCCGAGCTACCTTTCGCCGAATAAACGCGCCATTCGGGGTGTCTTTCCATCGAGTCTGGTCTCGAAAGTCGAAATCGTGGACAGTTTACTCTTCAACGAGGTCCGATATCTTCTTGCGAAGCGGAGAGAAGTATTTTTACCGGTCTCGTGAGCGAAAATGTCTCGAGAAATATAATTCGACCGAGAAAAATTGAACTTACGTCAAGAGATTCGGTACGTTACGCGCAACGAGCGATTATTAAATAATTTTCGTTTCGGAGCAAATCCATCCCGATGTTCATCTCGACAGATACGATCGCGATGAAGTTGTTACTTGTCAGACCTCGACGAAGGATATTCAATGCTACGGATCCGATGGAAATGTCGTCTTTGCTCGATGTTCCAGCAATGCTTGCACGTACCATTGGCGTTTGGTTGTACGTTTGAACAACGAGATCGGTTTCGTTATTTTATTCCAGAATTTTCCTGGGAACTCGTATACCGTGTGACGGGAGCAAGCGTGTCTCCTTTGCAAAGATTCTATCCCTCTCGATCTCTCGAATTTAAATCGATCTTTGCGAAACCATCGTTTCATTTATCTCTCGAACACGATCGAACCTTGATCGGTTCGCGATTAAGTCGATCCATCGCGATTCTTGGGTAAATTCAATGCACAAGTGTCGCAGAGTCGTATCTGGTGCGCGTATCAACGAACTGGTGCACATTGTTTCGGAGTAAGTTGCCGTAGCTGTCGGAAACGTTCCCGTATGTAAATCCGCGTGTAAACAATCTCGGCGCGCGTATGAATATTCACGTTTGCGGAAGAAATTGAGAGCAATTCCAGTGTGTCTCGGGTATCGGTACCGGTGAAACGTTGCGAAGGTTTTGCGTCCCGCGCGGTGTATCGTAACCCGAAACGCAACGTTGTAAGTGAAATCGAACTCGCCTCGGACCGAAGAATTATCGTATTTCGGTAACGGAGAACCGCTCGAACGATGGACTTTCCGATGAAACTCCCACGAACGATTAAACCGGACCGTCTCTTCGTCGACTTTGTCGTTGGTAACTTCGTAGCGGCGAGTTTTCCGTGGGGACAGCGGAGAAGTAGAAGAATAAAAAGTGAAAAAGAATTCCCCGGTGTAACTCGTTCGCAGCAACGGTCCCGTCGCCCGAGCTCACGGTAAAATGTGTTTCGCCTACTCTTACGTAGAGTTCGGAATGTAAATTTCAGTTTCGCCTGGAAAGGGCCACGCTCGGTCGAAGAGAAACTTCAATAAAGCGACTCGCGAGTGGAAATATTTTTTCCCCCGCTCCTCCTCGTCACCGTTCTCGCACGAAAACATGTTTCCCCTTCGAATTTTTAATGAAACCCTTTCGACGAACGTGGTAGCTCCCTAAAGAACATAATCGCCGTGAAATGGGAACGACTGAAAGCTGCCCCGGGGATAGAGAGAGAGACAGAGAGAGAGAGAGAGAGCAGAAAAAAACGTGCCACGGGGAAATTTTTCATTACGCGACGTTGCAAAGCCAACTTGAGTGTTTTACGAGGAAACAACGATCCCCCCGAGGACCGATGGAACGAACGATTTTCGCGAACGGTTCGAACGAACGGTCAACTTTCCTTTCGGGATCGGTGTCGCAATATCGGAGCAAGATTCTAACCGGAATAATTAGTTTTCGACGGTAGCCAGGACGACGAGACGAGCATCGAATTGGGTCACGAAGACGGTGGCCAGATACGTTTACGTAGGTGAGAAAAGCGGCGGGATATCGCCGGTTCGAAATCGAAGACGAGCTTGTTTGCCGTAACCTTAAACCTTTCGTTGTGTACACACCGGTCACCGACCCTCGAAAACCTCCACCGGTCCACCGTGTCCCGTTCCTTGGACTATTTGGGTTACACTGGAATTTCCAAGCGATCGTTTATTTCCGTCGACTCGTGTCGCGTACACGTACAGTTCGTAGGAATTTGCGCGCGACGATTTATTTCTCGGATAATTGCACCAGATCGCGTAGATCACCGTTGACCCACGAAAACGATTTACGAACGAAACGAAACGAATTCCACGACGAACTTCTTTCATCGATGTACCTTTCCGAGCGTCGAGAAATCTCAGGATGAAACTTCGCGCGAACAAGCGAAATTGTTCCATTTGTAAAATTATCGTACGTCGAGCCACCGTTTATCGCGCGATATTTCTTCCACGCAAAATTCAATGTTCCGGATTAGTATTCATAGTCGCGCGGCCGGTATTCACGGAGAAAGGTGTCGTATATTCGGTGTGTACACGCGGAAACATCAATAACCACGATTGATCCGCCAACCCAATAATATTTCGAGTTATACGTGTAATGGAACCGGCCACGTTGTCCGCCCAGTAACGACCGTTACTACTGCGATACACGTTACACCGATGTTCCGTCGCTTTATCGCGTACCCGTGCTATCGTTGGCAACACCGATATCGCCGGTATCGGTGCATCGAAGCGAAACCACGCCGTTTACACGATAGAAAATCTAACGACTTATTGAAAAATTTATGGACGGAATATTCGTGGAAAATGTTACGAATTTCGTCCAGCCGAGACGTTCGTTTCTTTATACCGATATAAAACCACCGAGCCGAATTTAGAACGTTTCTCGAGCGTTAAACGTAATTTCGTATCGAGATTTCACAGACGTCTACAAATAGAAGATTGTCAACAAAAACGAACACGGCACCCGTTTGCAGCGCGCTGTTAAATTTCCGTACGAAGAACTACGCGGTATCAATCGATCCAATAATAAAGCAAATCAAGCTCGTTTCGAGCCCGGTTCGCCACATTGGAAAGTCATTCGCGTAAAACATTCAAATCGAATTAAGCGATCCTGCAACTTCTCTCGAGAGAACTGTCCGATCAATAACGGACTGCGCTACTGCGGCCAGCGTTTAAGTAGTCTCGTCCGAATTATTCTCGGCCGCGAATGGTATTTTTGTTCAAAAATTGCCCTCTCTGCAATACACGATCTTCCGTCTCGCGAAACGACGCAACGTTATTTCCTCTCGAGGATATTTTGGCTCGAAATACTGACAATTGTGAAATATCCAAAAATGTTGTTAGAACGAACTCGCTACAATTTTACAGCGAGTACAAGAAGCGGTACAGGAACTGTTCCAGGTCATTTGGTCGCGACAACACCATTGAAATTCGAATTAACAACGAGCAATTATCGAAAACATCAAATATTATGAAATTAGAAGACTCGAACGTACGGAAGATTTCTCGGATGAATATTTCCGAAACGATTTCGCGGAAAGGGGAAAGAATCGATTTGGTGTTTAGATGAGAAACTAGAATGTCCTTTTACGGAGCGGATATCGTGCGCTTCGTCATTTATACACGGACCTCGCGACTGTTACGTACTTACCAACAACGAAACCTTACGAACGAGGTATCAGGTTTTCGCGGAAACATTGGAAGAATGCTTTCGTGCGGATGCTATCGGTTTCGGATCGTCGATGCTTTTGTTGCACATGCACGGGACGACAATGCACAGCTCTTACCGCCGTCACGTAACACAAATTTACCTCTCAACCCGTTCACGGATTACGTTCACCCCTTTGTAGGCGAACCGCACCACAGCCACACGGTCGAGGAGACGTTGGAACGTACGTTGCATGGACAACGAACGAAACCTCTTTCGATGATCTCGTGGAATATTTTCATCTTCGTTCTTCTTTCTTTTTTTTTCCGCTCGAGGCAAATGAAACGCAGGAATCTCCCGTGGACGTTAATTCGATTCTCTCCGCGAGAAGTCGGACGTCGGGATTCGTTCGAGCGGACCAGAAACGCCGGGCCCGAACGAAACGTTCGTTACACGGTAATTAAATATTTCACGTTTCGCGTCGCGTCGAAGGACACCGGCTGAAAAGAAGTTCAGGGTTTTTAAATCCGCTCGATGGCCACACACCGCGCCGGCAAGAACTAATATTAATAATTAGTCGAGCAACTCGTGAAACTGGGATAAACCCGAGGCCGTCGCCGAACGGGAACAGTACAATTAATTTCAGCCGCTTACCGTTTATAAATAGAATACCGATCTCGTATCTTCCGGCCAATATTCTTCGCGGCTTTGCGAAACGTCGCAATAACATTTAATTCCGCGCCATCGAGACGAGCGGAACCGCGATCGTTGTTGGCATCGGTGCTCTCGCTGTTTCAATTTAAGTCTCGTTACTTTCGTCCTCCACGGTTTCTCCCTCTTCCCCCTCAGGCCCTATATACGTTTGATTCCCGGTATAATTAAATTTGTACTCCATGCTGGGCGTGCTTCAGCCCGCCAAAGGAAGTACCGCCAGCCACTTTTTATCTTCGAGTTTTCGCCGGCCTTTTCGACATCCAGAAGGAAATTTCCTCGCGGAAACGCGTGGTCTACGTCGTCCTTTTATGAAACGACGCCGCCGTCCCCGTCGCCACGCCGTCGCCTCTCTCGCCGCGACTCTTGTCTTTTCTCTTTGTACGTTATTGCGTCGTTGGATGCAAGGGTTATCAGTTTTTTTTCTTTCATTTTTCACGGCCGTATTTTCATATTTCATCCGCGCGCGTTACGTTGCATCGATTGCACTCCGGGGACCCTTGTCCTTCGTCGCGTAAGGATGATACAATGTCAACCGCAAATATTAATCCAGGTCTTAAGGGTGGAAAATCGATAACGAAATGTGCATACATTACGCGGAAGAATATCGAACGTATCGAGTCGTTGTCGAATCGAGAACGGACTCGGTGGATCCGTGTGAAATGTTGTACGTTCGACGAAAGTTAATCTAAGACGAGAAAGGGACGGTCGTTAATTTACGAGCCGCAGAAACCAAGTGGACGAGAACCTCCGGGGGCCTTCTTAATTCTTTCGTTGAAAAACACTCGAGATTCCGGAGCGACCGAAGACTTCATTTATTTTTCACACCGAGAATTAAGGAAGTCAGGGTTCCTTCCAGCTCTGTTGCATTTTCGTTAACGCTACACACCGGTGATGAAAACTGAAACCCGATCAACGTTTCCACGGTGAATTTCACGCGTAGGAATAATTTAAAAAATCACGTAAATATTCACGCGACGAACGTTCGGGTATTCGATAGAAAATCATTTCGAGTCGTCTGTTTGAAATTGAATATCCCTGTTACGTTCCTATATTTCTGAAATTAAACGATCATCGTTTCGTGGAGTGACATTCGAAATGGTTATCGATGCACGTTAATGTCCATACGCGATATGGGGTGAGGGTGGGGGACCGATACCACCTACCTTGGTTGTCGGTATCCAGAGATTTCCGGTATCGAAAATCAAATTTGAAGATCGATGAATTTCGGTGGGTTGTCAATTCCGATGGAACACAACTTATCGTCGAAATTCTCGATACGTTAATTCCGGGTACTCGTTCAACCGTAACGTTTCGATCGGATAACAGTGAAACTGCATCGAACGGTACCAACCGTGGAAGCGAGGGAATTTTTGGACTACACGCCGCAATGGTTCGCGAAAGGTAACGTCGATTCGAAGGGATCGTTCAAGAAAACGCCCATCTTTCACCCCCCTTCCCTTTATAAGTGGGTCACTGGCGTCTGCATAATATCGCTCGATTCCCTCCGTGCGGAAGAAATATTGCATTCCGCATCTTTTAAAAACGGGGTCGAACGTAAGCTAGGGAGTTATAGAAGGTGCAGGTTTCCTGGATTTCGTGAACTCATTGTTATCCTACGGATACGTAATGGAGTACCGTGCAACCCGTGAATAATGGACGACGCTTCTTCTTCCGACGGAGAACTTTCACGTATACTTAACGGTACCGGTGAAAGAGCCGAACGAAAAATGCAACTGTACTTTTCAAGGGTATACGGAGAGATTAAAAAGTTACCGCGAAATCTTACGGGGGATTATCGAACATCCCCGGGCGAGTATTCGAGGAATTATATCCGAGCACGATTAACGGAAATAATTTACGTCTTCCGAATCGAGAACCAGGGGAGAGATGTTTCGAGCCAGAATGTTACCAATGAGGATCGATTGTACGAATTGTGCGCCACGAAACGGAACACAATGTCGCGGAATTTTAAATAACACGGACTTTTGCTCAATCGACCTTGTTCCTCTCTCGAGTAATTATTCTCGGTATTTAACAATTGGCAATACACGCAGTTGACCTACATTTCTAACAAAATGTTTCAACGTTCCACAGGGTCTCGCCTTTTCCGAATAAATAAAGATAAAAGAGTTAAGTTCGCAACAGCGAATTGGATCAGTCGCCCGTTTCCACGTTAAAAATAATTCCGATTTACTCCCGATCCAGAGAGCACGAAAATAACGTTCGTAAGATTCATATTCCTGAATCGGTAACGAACCAGTCATCGAATTATGTTTCACGGGAATGAAAATCGAATCGCGGATGGACGATTTTTCTCCGGTTTTTAGAAATTTCTTTAAAGGAGCATTCTAAGTAGGTGAAGAGTTGAACATGCAAATGCGGAAAACTAATCAAAACTCGAAGTCGGCGAGACTATTCTATTAGCCGGTTTCAAGGTACCGGAGATAGTAAATAATTCTGTACCAAAAGTTCCAGACTTACCAACGAAGCTAGTAATTCTCGAATATCCGTCATATATTATAAGTTATCGCGTGAAAATTCACGAAGCCTGATTAAAACTTCTGTTCCTTCCGATATACTCTGAGCGACTTTGTCGACCAAAGACTGCCAAGAAAATTTCTTTATGTATATATATATACACACGAATCTACCGTGCTACGATAATAATCGCAACCGACCGAATTGAAAAATCGCGCGTTAAACGAGCGAAAAGTTTCACGAGTAATATTTCTCGTTTTAATTACAACGCGACCTTCGAGCGGAACTGCGTTAATTAAGAAAGATGAGAATTATCATTCCGTGAACAACAACTGGAGATACAGTATTCGTGGAAAGCGTAGAGAACCGATGGGGGAAAAAAAGCGTAGAGAACTGGTGAAGGTCTTCGTTACGGTCTGCGTAGAAAAAAAAAGAAAAAAAATAGAAACGAAATTATCGCGCGACGAGGACGCGAAACGTGGACAACGAGAAGCATCGGATTAGGGTAATTGAGCGATGCGTTGGTAACCGAGATTCGTAGGTACGGGAGAACGGAGCGCGCTATTCGATGAGAAACGATGAGGATCAGGGTTTAGCAGACGTGAGGGAGGTACGAGAAATAAATCCACACTCCTGAGAGTCGGATCAAAAGGGCAAACATTTTGAGCTCTCAGAATCTCCGTAGTTCGGATAGAGCTGGTGTCCCTCTTTCCGTCTCGTTGTATTCCCTTTTTACTCTTTTCACTGTTGCTTTCTCTGCAAACTGCTTCGAGATTTCGCTGTGTACGCAACGTGTACTATACGCACCGGGTATACTCAATGGTTTAAACGTTACTATAATGGAACGATAAGTGGCAGCGATGTCCCAAGGTAGACACTCCACTCCACCGTGTACCGATTTTTCCAACGTTATAGCCACGCTCTGAAACTACTATATTCTGAGGCTAAAAGACGAGCAATACCGATCGATGCTCAAAGATTATTCGTTACGATTACGATTATCGAGGAAAGGAACACGAAGAGTGTCGAGATTGAATCTTTGAACGGATCCCAGTCGGCTCTAATTCCCGCACGCGGGAAATTCAGTTCAGAGAATTGACTCTATAGCCGATATTGTCGGACAACGTTGTTACGCGTGTACAGAGTATAATCTTGGCTGGTATACACGGTGAGATTTACCGAGGTTTATGCACCACCGGGATTAAAGCAGCTGCGATAAACTACAGTTGTTCTGGGCTAGGAATTTTGCCAGCAAATAACGGACGCCAGGTCTGAGCTTGTGCTCGATGAAATTGTTTAGCAGGAATTCAAAGGGGGTGAGAGAGGGTCGTTTCGCTGTAAACGGTGCACGAACTGGCGTACGAGATGAGCAACAAAACGGTTTCGCTATCTGATGTCCCCAAGGGATCAAGAAGCTTCACGTTCGAAACGATTCCGCAACTGAATATTATTCTTGCTTTCGTTCCAACAGATTGTGTTCCCCCGGTAATTTTTCCCTCGTCGTGGCTATAAATTACCAATCGATATACCAAGCTATAGCCGTGATCTATATGCGCCAACGATAAATTCATTTTGATCGCGTCGGTATTGCGTTAAATTTAAAATATACGAAATTTAAAAAGAAAACATCCAGTCCTCGATAAAGAAACAAAGAAACTTACCGAATATAAAAATTGTACGAGGCGACAGAGTTCGTTGAATTTTATTACGCAAAGGAAATTTTGTTCAAGATGGTAACTATTGAATTTGATCGAGCAAAGAAACAATCTGAAATGTACACTGAGAGAATCATTTCAATGTTAGAAAAGTATAGAGAGTATAAGAAAATGGCACCGAAGACAGTACGTAGAAGTGTGCTTTAAAACTAATCGACGAAACTTGTGTTTTCTTGTCAAACTATAACTCTCTACAACACAACTGGTGAGCCTTTATAAAAAATTTCCTTAGACGCGACTGTAGATTTTTTTATCATTTATTTAACGGACATTAAACCGAGCAAACCAAACTCGTTTACAAAATTATATAAAGAACCCACCAATACGTGCGAATGATGTTTGTCCGTTCAATTTATTCGGATGTTTGAATTTTCCCGTTAACTCTATGCAATATCCTCGTAATTTTTTACCAAAGATTTGAACAATGCCCTACGTGTACATTGTAACGTGTATTCGTGCTATGCGTAACGATCGAATTCAACGATTGCGAACGGAAGGTCTAAATAATTGAATAATTCGTGTTTGCCAAGAGACGACAGGTGATAACACGATTGGGTCGCAGTGTCGAGTATTTTGTAACTGTAAAAACTACAGCGAGCAGAAAACGTACGAGAGAAACGTGAAAGATTACCGCGTGTATAAACGCTGGAACATTGAAGCTAAAATCAGGGGGCAACCGTTACGGGAGTTGTAAATAGCGACTCTATAGGCGTTTTGTTCACTTCAAGAGAACGTTCATAATTTATTTTAAATGACCGTTACGATCGATACGGGAACATATAGCGCATAAGGAACACGTACCGTGTGCAAGTGCAATATCTTAATCGTACACGTCGCCACGGTCAATACGAACACAACAGCGAATTAATTTCAATATCTCTTTATTTGTGAGTTTTTAATATAAAACGATTCGTTCGTTGTTAGCACAACCTTGTTACACTTTGCTTGCACAGCGATGGCTAACATAATCGAAAGGATTGTTCTACTACAATTCTTTTGCTCATCGTTTAATAATAATAATCAACTTCAATGTTTAATATCGATTAAAACTATCTGTTTATTGTACAAAGTATCAACAGACTAATAATGAGGAAGAGTAATGTCTGTTTAGAAATTGAACTAATTTACATATGAAATCGTAGTAATTTTGCGTAAAATGATTAATCGCCATACGTCCGGAAGTTTTAAATACAGTTACGAGAATAAAAACACGTACGGTGTATTTGACGTTGAATCACTGTAACTAAACAATATCGTGACAAAATACGTGCGCGGAACAGAAATTACTTTGATGTGCATCTATGTTTCTATGTAACTCGTTCGATCTCGAGATCGTTTTAGCCGCGTTGAAAGCGTGTTTCGATAATCGAAGGATGATCGAAGTGTAATCGTGATCTCGAACGGTTGTCAGTACGTCACGCGCGCCATCTTTTTGTAACGGTTTCTCCCCGTCGCGTTCGAAACGTTCGTTGAGAAATATCGCGAAAATTGTATATTTCATATGTAAATTCACTCTTACAAAAAAGTATATATATATATATATATGTGTGTGTGTGTGTGTGTGTGTGTATGTATATATATACCGTGTAGTTCACCGATATAGTGAATCTTTCACGCGTACCGACAGTTATCTTCGCTCGAACATCGGATTTATTCACTTTCGTTTCTCCCGCCGGCTCTGTCCGAACTCGAATGACGGGAACCAACGTCGCTGCCTGAAACCGATTTTCTGGATTCTGGAGTAGCAGATCTGGAAGAAACGAGTTACGATTTTCACGATACAGGAGGCGGATCGGATCGTCGACGAGTTCTGCATTCAACGAGGTAAGTACGTCTATGTGCACACTGAAATGGTTTTCAAAGATGTGGGGGAAGGGGGAAAGAAAGAAAGAAAGACAGAGAGAGAGAGAGAGAAAATTTCAAACGACGACAAATATTCTCGATAAAACGAATATAAGATATATTACTCACCGTGCCGATCCACTCGGGCTGCGACTTCGAGATCCACTCTTTGATCTAGAACCCGAACGCGATCTCGATCTCGAGACAGACTTGGATTTCGATCGGCTCTTGCTTCTGGATCTGCGTTCCTCTCTGCCAGATTGCGAAGCGCTTCTTGATCTGGATCTCGACCTTGACTTTGATCTCGATCTTGACTTTGACCTCGATCTCGATTTTGACCTCGATCTTGACCTGGACCTGGACATTGCTTTTCTGGATCCGCTGGGCGATCTCGATCCCGATCTTGATCTCGCCTGGGATCCGCTCTTTCTCGAACCGCTGCGCGACCTTGACCGTGACTGACTCTTCCTCGATCCTGATCTCGATCGAGAACCCGACCTCGAACGCGATCCGCTCTTCGCTGAACCCGATCTCGATCTGGATCGGCTCCTTGATCGCGACGGGCTTCTGGATTTCGATCCCGATCGAGATCTGGATCGCGAACGAGATTGCGATCTGGACTGAGAACGAGAACGAGAACGGGAACGCGAGCTACTTCTGGAACGACTCCTGGATTTGGATCTGGAACGGGATCTGGAACGCGAGGCTCGTGAACCCTCGGAGTCGGATGCGATTCTTCGGCTACCACGTGGACGACTCTCGTTTCCGCTTTCACCACTGGGAAATAAATTAAACCGCGTGTCATCGATACGCTCGACATCGTGTAGTTTCGAGATACTCCGTTTCTAAAACGCGTTCTTACCCGCTGGCAATTTTAAGACCTCCCGAATCGCTGTCGGATTCGCTGGTCGATATAGTTTCCTTCGACAGGAAACTACTTTTACCCTTTGAAGTTTCGGCTGTACTTTTACGAGATCCCTTGTCCCTTTTAGTACCTCCCATTTTTCTTCCACGTTTCGCCTTGGGTCGATCACTCTCCGAACCTGAGTATTAAGTTGCAAAATTTTTTCGTTTAAACCCTTGAATACTTTCCATAGTAGACCTAACAGATTTTGGTCACTCAAAATTAGCAATTTAATTGAACATCATATAGACCATCGTCTTACCACTTTCACCACTTCCCATGTCCTTCTTGCGTCTTCCTTTGCCTTTGCCCTTCTTTTCTTTATGTTCGCCACTAGCTTTCCTTTTGCGAGGCTTTCGTTCTCTTGGAGTTTCCTCCCTCCCTTCGTCCCTTCCGGAACCACCACTGTCGCTAACGTACTGATCTGTACGTGCCTTCTTCCCTTTCTTCCCGGGCTTCTCTGAGGGCATATCTCCAAACACCAAGGCATTTTTGGTCTTTTCAACGTACTCTTGTCGTTTTTGTAACATCTCTTCTTCTTTCTGGCGTCGCATTTCTTCGAGTTTTCGTTGTTCTTCGGTCTGACGCATTTTGAACGCTTGCCTATAAAATATTTTAAAATCGTTGGTCACGTTGGATCAATTTCGTTTCATTCGTATTACTACCTTTCTTCTTCTTGTTTCCTTCTGAGCATCTTCTCCTCTTCGTCCAATCGTCTAGCTCGGGCGACGTGATATTGTGCTTGGGACAATAAATCTTGACACCTTCTGGCTTCTGCTTCCGCGAGTTGTTCCATTCTGTCTCCATGAGTTGACAAATATTGGAAATATTTATGGGAAAGTCCCAATTCATGAACTGCCTGCAGTACAGTTGTCAGAGTCGATTTTTCATCTTTTAAAATATACGTTGCTAAACGTTGAAGTACAAGTGCGATATTGTACAATAAAACAGTATCTTGTGGGGCTACTCTGCGCGCCTAAAAGTAGTAACATTCGTTATTTCACTATTTTAACGGGCACAAATATAATAAAAATATCGCTAAGATTTACCTTCAATAATGTCAATTTTGCTTCCTTTAATTTACCAGCCTTAAAGTAAGCCCTTCCAAGATATTGCAGAACTTCAACGTGATGATATTTATAGAATTTGCGAAGACAATTTTCGTACTGTAGAAACATATTTATGAAATAGTACACTGTCTTTATTGCGAATTAATTTGCAATACTGATCATGAAACAACGAATTACCATTTGAATAGCGCTAACAAATTGTTTTTGTTCCACATAAATATGGGCAATATTTAACCAAACATCGCAAAATTCTGCCGTCGCTTCTCTAACTTGAGCAAAAATATCTCTGGCTTCGTTCACACATCCTTTGTGTGCTAATACCGCTCCAATTCCATTTGCTGCCCAAATATTTTTAGGATCGTTTCGCAAAACCTACAGATATTACGTACACAATAATATACGTTCGAACAACTAAACACAAATTTCTAATATTTCGTATTATACCTGTTTATACATAGCTAATGCTCTATCTTGATGACGTTTTTCTCGATCTTTATCTTTTCCACTTTGATGTAGAGTCTGCAACCAAATATTACCCAAAGCTATCAAAGAATATGCATCTGTACTTGTTGTTGGATTTTTAAGAATTCTCTCAAATTTCTTTTGGCCAGGTCCCCACTCCATCTTAGCTAAATGTAAATTACCCAGAAGAGACCACGCATCTGGATGTTCATTGTTAATTCTCAAAGCATCTTTAAACCAATCGGATGCTTCGTAAATTTGTCCTTTATCTCGAGCCATACAACCAAGTCGTAAATAACAATCTACATAATTTGGATGCTCTTTTAAAATATCTTTGTACAATTTTTCTGCTTTATCAAAGATACATAAAGCTTCGCTTAGGCGTGCCAAATTATACGTTGTTGTAACAGCAATAGAATTATAATACACAGAATCGTGTAAGGCATCAGCTTTAGAACGTGCCAAAGATTCTTCCAAATTTTTTCTAGCTTCTTCTAAATTTCCAAGCCTTGAACAATGACAAATGTTAAAAATATTAATTCGAAAATAAAAATCAAATTTAGAAGATAAAACAAGGTACAAACCTATAGTGTAAAGCTCCAACGTTATTGAGAATTTCGGGTGGTATATCCGCTTGAACTTTTTCTTTTAAAATTCTAGTTGCAGTACCGTATGCGTTTAAGGCTGCATTAAGGTCACTTTGTTCTAATATTTGTGCCAGCTCGATCCATGCCTCAACATCATCAGGAAATTGTTCAGTTACCTTCCTAAGATGATTTTTGGCGATATCGCGTTTTGATTGAGAACTCGAATTTGCATATAACGATCCGAGAATTTTCATTGTTTCGTAATTACCCGGTTGAGCTTTTAAAACTTTTTCAAAACATTGTGCTGCCTGCAACAACAAATGGATTTTTTTAAATCTATTTTACGCAATATGTACTATTTTTTTAAATAATTAGTCAAACTTACATTTTCTGCATCACCGCGATAAACGTACATTTGACCTAAACCAAAGTGTGGTAGCACGAAAACTGGAGGTGCAAATTGAGTTGCCTGATAATAGTATTGAAATGCTTGATCATAATCACCCTAAAACAGTTTAACTTTTTATTAAAGCTGCATCACTTGTATTCAGTCTACACGTAAATGCGCTTACTTGAACGTGAAATGCTCTGGCTAACTGGTAGCAACTTTCTGCGCGCATAGCTTCGTTTTCAGTATTGTGAAATGCATGGAGTGCCAAGTGTTGCACTTTATTGTAATCTTTTTTAAAGAAAAAATGATTCGCTAAGTGGTTTAACACCATAGGATTTGTAGAATCGATTGTATAAGCTTTCGACAACATTTGCACTCCGGTTCTGATACTGTCAGGCTGTTGCTGATTCAGTTTTAAAACCGAAAGTCCGACTAATGCTCCCACGCATTGGCCGTCTAATTGTAAAGCTCTTTCAAAGGCTAGACGTGCTTTTTCTTGGTTACTCAACTTCATAAAGCAGTGGCCCATTCCCAATCTAACAGCAGCTGGACAGTTTGGATTTGTTCTCAAAGCTTTTTTGTAAAAGGCAAGTGCACCACGGTAATCTTTTTTGTTGAAAGCTATACAAGCTTTACCAAGTAGAGAAGGAATATTATTCGGAGATTGATTCAGTACAAAATTGAATTGAGCATCGGCTTGATCCATTTTGTCTCCTTCCAAGAGGCAAAAGTAAGCTCGGCCAAGCAAATGATTCTTTAAAATAAATTATATTTACGTAAGACGTCTGAATATTTTGAAATACCGACAAAATTAGTACAAACAATACATATACCTGGTCATACATAATGATTTTATCAGCAGTTGTATACAATAATGTGGCTTTTGTAAAAAGGTCTCTTTTCTTATCCTTATTTTTCTCTCTGTTGGCTTCTTGGACATAGTACGCAGCCAACATGTCCAATGCTCGCATTTGATCTTTCTCATAGTCACGGTAATCAATATTTGCATCAATCCGAGAAGATTCAAGTATTTTAATAAAATCTTCGATTTTATGTTGTTTGTAATATTCAAGCTGGAACGAAAAGCAATATGTTTCACTTTCTCTCACTATCCTATCGCAATTATCGCAACTTTATATATCGAAGATACATACGGCCAAATTGACCCAGATATTAAGTTGGGCATGTTCTTGGCGTAAAATTCCAAGAACTTCATCTCCTTCTGGTAACTGATCAAGGTAGAGTTCTATTACCTAACAGAATGCAATTTACGAATTAAAACAATTATCTATAAAAAATGAATTAATACAATGGCATGGTGAGGCATTTAATTAGACAAAGAGTAGGTAAAACATTTGATTTATTGAAAATTTTTAATTAACAAATGGCTAGCGTCCGACATTTTATCGTACACGTTACAAACTAGACATACTGAAAACAACATGAATAAAATAAAACCAACAGGATAAAAATAATTCAATCAAAACACGTAAAACGATAGCCATCTATGTATCGTATTATAGAATAAATTTTGATGTATTAAATTAACATTCTGTGTACAGCTACATCGTATGTGTACGCTTTATTGCACAAGTATCCCTTGTAGAGGTTAGGTTCACTGAAACGTCCTTTTATCACGATTGCCGAACAAAATTTCAGTTGCACTCAATAGACGGATAGAGAACACCCTTAAGTTTCCCTCAGTATATTAATAATAATAAATTTCGGAGTCGGAAACAAAAATATTCACCTCGTCTGTGTCACGAAGTGGAATCTCTATAGAACCCGCCATTGCGGCATCGTCACTGATTTTCACGAAGCGTGGCCAACAGATGTCCCATTAAACGAATGATAAACACGTCGAAGCACGCGGTTCGTTTAAAATCTACGAAACCAATAGTATGTACATCAGGCAGCGCCCCAATTATAATACCTAACATAAAAATACGTTAAAAGTTGAGGTAGAATTTGAATCGGTTTTTACGTTCGTTTATTACTTTATTTCAAAAAAATATACACAATACATGAAACAACGTTTCGACACGTGCATGGACGATATAATGTAAGTTCGGCGCAACATACTTGCGAATGAAATCGATCGATAGAATTAACAAAAGAAGTATCAACGATTCTTACTTATTAGTACAACGAGAAATTAGTCAACGTTCGTCACCGGATCTATTATTCGAATCTAATAACAATCGGTTGTATTACTCTTACACGTTAGAAACTATTTTGAGCAACAAGGATATATGTATAATAGGTACTCGTATTCTCGATAAATATACAAATTAACAACGAAGATCGCGTTCGTATCACTGCTGGATATTAAAACGGTGAAATTCTTGGAAAAAACCTTTCGATTAATCGAGACACGTTATCCGTGCGTTGCAAACTTAATCGACGGGTAGATATATCTATTTGCCGTTTATTGATTAACATCGTGTACGCGGGGCAACGTTTCCCTCGTCGCCGATTTAAAATTTCGTGTAAAACATTAACACGAGCGAACCAGTCGCGGAGAATGTACATACATCGTACATTGTACGCGTGTACGTTTCCCGTTCGCTCAGTCGCGGTTTCTCACGGTGCTTCAATCGTCGTAGTAGCTTTCGTAGAACGAGGTGAAGGCCGTGTCAAAGCTCACGCTCGGTGGCAAACTGGTCGCGTCCATCGTGTCCATCGTTTTCATCTCGTTCCCGTGGTTCGGCGCCCTAGCGTCCAGGGCGCCGCTCACGCCGGATATCCCCGAACACGAGTTCGTCGAGGGGCGTCGGGCCATTTCCACCTCCCCGACGTCGGGATGAGACATGTGTCTTAAAATGACGTCTCTTTAATTCACAGTCAATTCTTTGTTAATTTTCTCGTCAGCCGTAGAGGACCATTAATAGTAGTGGGAGTTAGGTAGGGGAGAAACTATTTCTGAAACGTGCAAGGGATTCCAAGAATGATGTATTAGTGGAAAATTTGATCGAGGTTGCGCTCTTGCTGCAAACAAAATTATACACACGAGAGTCAACGAACGTGGAAGGTGACGTTAAAATGTCGCGACGGGACGAGGATGATCGACGTCGACGCCAAGGACGTTTCAAGGTCGCCTGCGTTCTCCATTCGTCTCGTTACGATCTTGTCATCGAAAATGTATTGAACGCGGCGTTCGAAAATGGACGAACGATCGATGTCGATCACCTTCGACCCCGTTCTCCCCTCCGTGTTCAATTAATCCGATTCGAGGTAGATCTCTGAAGATACAATCGTTCGTAGTACAAATGTTACCTGTAGTCCGGAGCGGGGAGTTCAACGTGCTGTCTCCGCGAGTTCGACGATATCGACGTTCTTTTTATCGCGTAGATGTATATGCCGGTCACCGTGAGCGTGTACGAGACGAAATACAATACGTGAAACTGGAACAGGAGGAAGGAGTGTATCAGAGCGTACAATTGCCGGCACGGACAACCGAACGAATTAAGAGAAGCGCGTGAAGGATCTCTCCGTGGGTTACAACGTTCGAGAATCGTCACCGCCCCTCGAATTAAATGGATACCTTGTACTCGTGAATCAACATGCCAGATAATACGTTGAACGAGTCCGCTGTCAGCAACGCCAGCTGTAAAGCCGTTGCGCCAGATTCGTGCAATATGACCGGTACCAACGAGAAAAAGACGAACTGCGCGATACAGTAGACCACCAGGAACGTGATCACCGGTGCGTTGTTCCAATGAAACGTTTCCAATTTCAAGCTCTCCAACACGGCCCTGTAATCAACGATAAACGTTCCGCCGGTACGAGATCTCGATTATTCGTTCGTCGTTGACTCACGTTTGCATGCAGCTCAGGATCGTGCCGAAGAAACCGATCATGCCCAGATACTCGATAATATCGACGGTTTTCACGGCCAGTTCCTGGAGCACGGTGGTCACCGAGAACAATACAGCCCCGCCGAGGCACAGCATGTCGCCGACCAGCTGATTCTTTCCTTCGCATAGGAAGCACGAGATTTCAACAAATTTCGGGGATCGACGACCGTTCGAAATACGTTAAACATCGGTACGTAGGCGTAACGTGATCACCTGTGGACGCAGGATCTTTATTGTCGTCGATTCCCGCCCAGACCAAACATCCCACGCCCATCAGGCAAACGGAAACACCGACGATGTGCACCATCCGGTACCTCACCCCGAGGACCAAGCACGATAACGCCAACGCGACCGGTATCGCCACGCAGTAGAGCAACTGAAACAGATTTCTCGATACGATCCATCGGGACGTGTCGTTCGCCTCGTACGAGGCTTCAATGCCGTGCGAATGACAATGACGAAGTTTGCACGGTCTCCATCTCGCGCGGATCAAGAATAGCCGCCGCGGGGTAAGTGTGTATCGGGTCGAAGACCCGGTGGCCTCCTTTCACCCGGTGGTTGTACATTCGATACAGTGGACGTTCCGTGTCATTCATGTCCCCACGAATACTACGCTGCTTCGATTGACTGCTCAGTGACCAACATTTCGCTACAAGTCGCGCGCCGATTAACCGCGCGGCGTATTGCTCCACGGGGACAGAAATCTTGGACGCTGATCGCAAATAAGATGCATCCGTCCTCGATAGAATTTAGTTTCGAGTTTGGTAAAATATTCGTAAAAGAAAAAAATAGAATAAAAAAAGGTGATTTTCAATTCTAGCACGATCAACGATGGATCAAGGGCTGCGTGGATTTTCTCGTGATTCTTTAGCGTATCGAGGAAAATTGAATTTCGTTTTTGTTCGAATTTCTACGTTTGTATTCTCGAGATTGATTCGAAATTGATTTCCATTCGAAGAACCAAGGATTTAGAAATTTGGAAAATTTTTAAATATACGAACGATATGTATTCATTCTAATTTTCACCGGAACGAATACTCGTTCCAGAGGTTACTCGCGTTGCAAGTACCGTTCGTGGTAAAGAACTTCGTCATCGTTTTCTAGCGAGACGCGACGCCGAAATCTCCGACGTGACATCATTAGCGCGTACCTGTATGCTAGCCAGGCTGGTGAATTGATGCGCGGATGTTACAAGTGTGCATGCTTCGACGTCAATGAGTGCCAACAACAAGTACCTCCATCCGCGGGCCTTTATGACCGAAATTAGGCCGTTCCCCACCCCTCGGCAGGACATCCAGGTTGTGTATACAAGGCACATCAGAACGTAATGGGGAAGATTTTGTCCTGTCTCGCAGAAACCATATCGTCCCGTGATAACATCGCGATCCGTTTTCATCTGGCGAGAAATTAGCACCGGGCGGGCACCGATCGCTCGATAATCACTTACCGGTCGGAAGCGAGAGTTGATACTCGGTGTTGATGTGATGATTCGCGAGCGTCATGAAACACAACACCAGGGACAAGAATTGCCCCATTATTATCGCTCTCCATACCGCCCTGCGAACAAAGAACAGAAGATAACGATTCGACGACGATAATCGTCCGTACGAGTATTTACGTAATCGACAACCGGGGAGTACGTTTCACGAGACTCGGTCACATCGGGTCGCAACGTTCTCTGCGTATCCGCGCGCGTGTACTCGACGAGTCGACAAACTTGAATCAACCCCCGGAAAATTTCTCGTAGAAAGAATCTCAACGAGAACGCGTTCGAGCGGACGAAACAGCGATCGATCGACGAATCGATGAATTCGAGAAATTTTTAAACGCGAAAATTAACTCGTCGAAAGTATCCCGTTACTTTCTCGGTGTTAGGTTGAAAGAGAATTGTATTTGTTGAGAAACGGTGCACAAACTCGCTGCACTGAGAACAAACGAGATCATCGTTTACGTATCGAGAGGGGAGGGGGTGGTAGAGGTTACGATGAGAAAATTTGTCGCGAACACCCGCCACTTTTATACCAGGAACCACCCCCTCCCGGTTGACGATGATTGCCGCCGTTTAGCCGGTTCGTGGGCGGAAACGGTTTCCCTCGATGGTTTCGCACCTGGAGCGATCCTCACGCGTTTACGTACCACTGTCCGAGCTCGGATATGTAGTTCTCGATTTTGTCGCAAATCCCGTTCCTCGCCTGCATCACAGTATTTTGACCGCAGCGACGTTCACCCGCTGACACTCCCATGGCATGGTGCATTTTCGCCCCGAGGCTCTTAACCGCCGGCGTTAGAATAGGGGCGCTTGCGCGACCTCTTTCCCTCCATCGGGCATCCCGCAAGGAGGTAGGACCGCGATTTTTTCGTTTTTACAAACGCGAATGAGAAACTGCGTACACCGGGAAACGGTACACCGCACCGTCGTGTTCCACCGCGACGACGTCTTTTCGTTGTTCTCGAGTCGTTCATCGATCGCGCACACCCCGCGTTAACCGAACCGAAGATCGATGAACGTGTTCGACGGTGCATCCCTTTACGCGTCCCGTTGCAACCGTCGATGCACCGATACGCGTTCGATCGATCGTCGACGATTCGTAAGAAGGTTTCTCGAGTCGTTAAGAGATCGAGAGATTTCGCAACGATTTCCAGATTTTTCATCGGGCGAAGAGATTGATAAAAAATCATGGTTCTTCGATCGGACGTATTCGAGAGAAACGTATCGAGCGTCACGTGGTTGTTGGAAGTCTCGAGGGTTAATCGATACACTTGTCCTCGTTCGTGATCGGTAATCTCTTATCGTTGGGAGAGGACACCGGCGTGTGATAAGGATGCGGTTCGTTCGATTCGAATCTCGAAAACGGTGTAAAGAAGTATGTCTTTCTTTATTCTCAGGTAATCTCGTCGTAGATCGTTATTTACAACGTATTGACATCTTTGATTATATCGCAATTTCAGTCGTCAATGATCATTAAAAAGTATCCACGTAATCGTAGAGATTCTTTTCGCAATTTATATAAACTTTAAACACCTTCAACTTACGTAATTATCTTATGTATGTATACCTCAAACATTACGTGTTAATGAATTAAATTATTTATGCACAAGTGTGGTCGCCCGACGTATGAAAAGAAGGCAATCGTAACGTTTATGATAATGTAAGAATTTGTGCAGTCGGTTTCCGTGATCAATGATTAACAACATTTTGCAATTACCTATCTAAGGAGGAAACTGTTGGTTATACGATCCAGTTACCTTTACAAAGTTGGAAAAATAGGTTGGAAAAATATTTCACCAGTCTCCCTAGCCTGTTCGCTCGTTCGCGCTTGCTAGCGGATTTCGACCGAAACGCGTGCGACTCGGAAGAATTCCTATACGATAACGCGCCCTATTCGCGGCTTAAAAACTTTGCGTAAGACTTGGAATAACGATAAATGTCGAATGTAAAAAGTACACACGCGTTCGACGTTCCAGCGTACGAGCGAGTACCAGCCGTCCAAAAGTTCGATCTTAGGTAGTCAAATGTTATTAATGCATCCGTTTTGCGTGTAGAAATTAGAGACTACGATTATCGAAGACGTTTCAGGTCGAGTAACGATCGATTGGTCGTTCAGACGCGTGTACAACGACGCGAGACGAAGAATCATTATTTCTTCTTTGCTTCTTCCTCCACCGCCTCGTTCTGTTTGCGGAAGCAGTCACCGACAGGGAAGAAGTCCCAACACCTTTGCTGATACATGTTCCACACGTACGTCTCCTGACCGGTATACTCGGTGTCCGGTTTGTTGATCAAGTGCATGAGGAAGAACCTGTGAACGTAAATAGGGGTTCGATATTCCACCGAAAGGATACCACGTACCGAGAACGATCGCGAACGCTCCAGTCAACCGCTTACATATAATTAGCAAGATTATGTTCCTGTTGAACGTGCGTGTCGAAACCATGGGGAACCGTGTCGAAATATTCCTTTCCCAAGCCACAGATGAAGCAATTGCTCTCCATATTCGTTTTCACGTTCTCGAGCTGGTCTCGAAGTTCACCGAACGCGTCGATAATCAAACCTGACGAGAGAAAGAAAGAAATTAAAATAGCAATAGAACGGGATTCGCGAGAGGATTTGGAAATCTAAAGTGACTTACCCTGAATAATAGCCAGCAGAATGACAATGACGAAGAAGAAGAAGGTGATGTCGAACATGATACGATAGACCTCGTAGTCATCGCCGTCAGGCTCGCCAATTTCGTCACCGATACCGCCGCCAGCTCTGACGCCTTTGTACAGATGGAACACGAAGCACTGCGAGAAAAATTTCACTCGATTGAAATTCATACGCGCGAGGGACCACCAAACGCGAAAACCTTCTTCCAATTCGTACCGTTAACATGTCGTGACACTTTTTGTCCACCTCGTCGTCTTCCTCTTGAATATAAAATTTCCTAAAGAAGTTGAACGCTATGACCGTGTATATATAGACAACGATTGTCAGTAGCATCACCGTCAACACCAATTGTTTGCCGTTGTGCGTCACGGATTGCAAGATCGTACGTAGCGTCTTGAATCCGACCGCAACGTCCAGCAAATGAGCCGCGAAGAAGAAGTTGTTGTAATTGCCGAGAATCGAGAATATGAAGTACCACAAACTGTACAAAAATGCCTGGAAAGAAACAACAGAAACGCGATGTAACAGAGTGGAGTCGATGACGTGTACATTAACGATCGAAGGTCACTCACATTGTCCGTGATGGTGACACCAGCCTTCCAAACTTGATACCTCCAGTCGATATTTACAATGCTGAAAGCACACGAGATGTCAGTAAAAATGGTCGTATACAGATCGATCGTGCCACTTTTTACTTACAAGTGCACCAAACCGGAACCCTCTTCTTCCTGCTGGCTGAACGAAGTCTTCTCCATACCGAGCAAATTGCTGATGTAGTCGAAATCGTACGTCTCGCTGTACTTCTGTCTTACTTTCTTCTTCACGAACTTGTCCCAATAGTTCACCGGGAACGTTTTCGCCGATATCACCATTTTGTCCCAATGCGCCTTGATGTCGTCCTCTTCCGGTGTCTCGGCAATATACAGACCATCGAATTCCACTCTTCGCGCGATTTCCTTCTCCCGTTTGAAGATGGCCAGTGGTACCTGAATCGTGCACATTTTCATCAATAGATATTCTCGTGACTCGAGACTTTGATACACGGTCTACGAATCGTGAACTGAGTAGCGTGTCTTATTTCCTCTACTTATGGAAAATTAAAGATTCGTTGTCTTCGTATTCAAAAAAACTGCAAATACAGAAGTAACTTATATTATTGCAACTATAATGGAATAACACATATTTCGAAGCACAGTCGTGCTCGGTGTCGGTACCGAAACATTGTTGGTAAAAGCACTGTTGGCGAGGTAGAGTAGTCCATAGAAAAGACATTGCAACTCGTAAAGACAGTCGGGTATCGAGACTCTAGAGGCAAAGCTCTTGGTACCTTCAGATGGTAATAGGCGACCAGCATAGCGAGCGAGACGATCGAATGTAGAGCAGCCATGAGCCTCATAACGTGAGCCATGTAGTAGAAATCCTCGGCCACCTCCACGTACTCCAGAGCGTACGCGTCCTCCTCCTCTTCCGATTCATTTTCCCCGCTACCGCTTCCCATTTCCATCCCGCTGCCGCTTCCGGAACCAGATGGACCTTCGCCAGACATCTCTGCCAATATATCCACCATTGCCTCACCGCTGCCTTCCTCGTCCGAATCGCCAGCCAAGGACGACACCTGTGAAACAATTTATAGCGTAACGCGTGACGAGATTTTCGGTGCTCAAGGTCCCCGGCGCGTAAAAAAGAAATCATCCTTGCCTTGTAGAACAACAACATGAAATTGATGCAGAAAGCTAGAACCAGAGCGACGTATTTCAAGTTGTAGAAGTTTCGGGCGAGGAAGGACACCACTCGGTGAGTGTACTCGGAGAAATCAATACTGGAAGACGATGTCTCCGTGGTCGTTTCCTGTTTCGCCTCGGCTTCGACCGCGGCCATTGCTGCCTGTTGCGCAGCAGCTGCTTCGGCAGCGGCTGCAGCCTGAGCTCTGGCCTGTTCACCGCTGTTTAAATATTCAATAGTAATATTAATGTACGAACGCGAGTCGTTTTGCAACGAGTACAGTGAACGGAGAGAGGAAAGTTGCGTACAACGATCTGGCAAAGAAAAGAAGAAGATTGCATCGAAGGTGTGTACAGGGTGATACGCAAAAGAGAACACGTTCGAGAGAAATGGAGAAACGTTAACATAGGTTCCACGATCGATCCTTCCTCCGTAAAATTAACTTCTGCTGTATATATTTGGCCGCGACGTCGTAATTTACATACGACACCGATAATCGATATAGAAACTACGGAAGACTCTATCGTACCCTAGCAAGTCGGCCAAGGAAACAGGTGACTCCGAGTCTCCGCCAGTGGGACCTTCGGTCCTCGCACCCTCTTCACCAGCCGCCTCTTCCGGTGTGCTTTCACCGGTTTCTTCGATGCTCGACTGCGGGGTCGAGGCGGCCGATTCGTGGGGCACGATCTTTATCTGTCCGCCTTCCTCTTTCGTTATGTCCATTCCGAAGGCTTGCACCTGCACAATGATCAGAGTTTAATCATCGGTACGTTCGTTGTCGAAACAAACGAGCGAACAAACCTGTAAATTGGATTCGTCCGGTGTCGGTGGCAGGGCAGGCAGATGTCTCGACGGTTTCTCTTCCTCCTCCTTCACCTCCACCACAGGTTCCTCCACGTGCGGTCCTTTCATCAGCGCCAACAGCAACCTCATGAAGTAACCGATCACGTAGCCGAAGCTGAATCCGGAATAGTAGAACGCGTAGAATATTATTTTGAAGAAACCGACAAAGAGTTCCAGGAACGTCATCTGTTGCATCTCGGCGATCTTGTGCTTGATGTTGCTCGGCGAGAATATGGAGAAGAAGAAGTAAATACTGTCCTTGAACGTTTGAATACCCCTCCTGATCGGATCCTTGTTCCTCTCCTCGTCGTCGTCCGTCATGTAGGTGTAAGAGGACTCCCTGGCTTTACCGATTCCCCCGCTCTCCTCCACGGCCATCAACGCGCTAGCGTGTTGCATCTCAAAGATGGCGTCCTCGCAGAAGTTTATGAACGTCTCCAGTTTCTCTTTCTCGCCGGCCTCCACGACGGTGTTGTAGAAGTAGGTTCTCTTCGACTCCTTGATCTGTGGTTTCTCCCATTGCTCGATGTTCGATTCCTTGATCTCGAAGTACACCCGCTCGATCTTCTTGTTACCGCCTAAGATCTCGATTCGACCTAGGAAGGGCTCGAAGTAGTTCAATACGGAACCAGCTGTCTCGAGGAACCTCGCCAGTCTGGGCTCGTTCGGCATGTGCTCGGACAAGTTAGTGAGAAGAACTGCGAGATTAAAACCGATCTCTTTCGCTGGCTCGTGGAACCGGTCCATGAAAGCCACATAGTCGATTTTGCCATCGTGATTCGTCTCGCAACAGGCCAGTAGAAACTCGATCTCCTCGCTGAAAAAATGATGTCACCGTGTGTCCCCTTCGTGAATACCCGAACGATTTTACACGCCTGGAAGAACTTACTTGGTGTAGCTCTTCTGTTGTTCCATTTTCTCTTTGAAATCCTTCGGGTACACCCAGCCATCGCTATTGAGATCCACTTCCAAAAAGCTCGGCGACGATACCAGATCTTTCAGCTTCAAGAACATGTCGAAGTACTTGAGAATCAATTCGACGTTGCCCGCCGATTCCACCAGGGTGTCCACCATCTGCTTTCCGATCGTTCCGTTAACAACGTTACCTGCGACGAGAGAACGCCATGAAGTAACAACTAACGTAACTCGAACAGTGTGGAGCACATTCTGGAATCGAGGAGAAATACCTTCCAGCATGGAGAGCATCATGGTGATCATGTCCTTCTGCAGGTTCAGCAACTCCTTGAGAAGATCCACCTGACTCGAGTGTTTCGACAGCTTGTCCTGCATGTGAGAGAACAGAAAGAGGAAACCACCGACCGCGTCCCACAATCGGGAGTGCGCCAAGGCCTGTTGATTCTGCGCGCAGGGTCCCTGAATCACTTCGGTGAGGGTGTTGAAGACTTGACTGGCAACGCCTATAGCTTTGAAGAAGTTGGCTTTGCCGGCCGGGTCGATGAGCTCTTTGCTAGAGTAGTGCCAGTAGAAATCCATGATCGACTCCTGGAGTCGCAGAAGGTAATCGACGGTGCAGATGACCACGTTCACCGTCGTCGTGTTACCGGCCTGTGTTCTTAGATAGTTCTGCCAGTCTGTCGAGATGGGACATTTTTTATCACCGTGTACCTACTGCGTACAGGGTGATTCTTTTGCCAGTGGACTTAAAAACAGGGCCTAAACACTCCAACGGAGGTATTGGCTATTTCGTCACTGTACACAAACACTGGATAATCGTTGAAGCATTTAGATCCTGTTTCAACACTGTTCTCGAGTCCACTGCTGAGAGAATTGCCCTGTATAATTTTCATTATCGCGCGTGATCTTCGAGAATGAAACAGCCTACCGAGATTGTGGCCCTCGCAGGTGAGTTGGATGAACCGAAACAGGGCACACGTGAACTCCGCATCGTGCATGTTCTTCTCGCCTGCTGCGCCCTCGGAACCCACGCCCAATCCCTCCGCTTTTGTGTTCCTCTCGAAAGCGTCCAGGTCCAGGACACTGCACGAGTTCATCAGACCGGCTATCGAGGTGAAGAAACCCACATCCTTCTTCTCCTTCAAGTGGTTCAGCATTCCTCGTTGGATCTCGATGTTACCGCCCCGCAAGATGGAGATTCCTAGTTCCAAGGTCTTCATGACCATCTCGCTGGGCAAACCCTTGCAGGCCGATATGTGAAGCAACACCATCTCCGCTACACCGCGATTCGCCAGACGCGCTTGATGGAAGAGGAGCTTCTGCTTCTCCATTTCTTGTTCCTGCGAAAACAAAACAAACAATGGATGCATCCTTGAATCGTGAAATCCAAGCGCGTACACAAGTGTCTTACCATGAGTTTATACATTGGTCGCTTCAGGAGAGCATTAAAAAAGTATTAGTCGGTCAAGATCGTCGGCAATAATCAATGGCTTGGGTGACACGAGGAACAGCAACAAGGAACACAACAGAGGACACACAGTGTGGAACACAGTGGAAGTTGCTTTACTAACGATCGAGGATTCGGACATCTTCGACGCAAGCATATTTACATATCGTTACGTACATATGTGTGTGTGGGTGTGTTTGACCGTACACATTTAAATTGTAATTGGGGAAACTACACAGAGAAGGTTGTACTCAGCAACCGTTGCATTGCATTTCCAAGTCTGAGTCAGGGCCAGTACATATGGATGCGAATGAATTTCCGCGATAATTATCTATTCTTACCAAAAGTAGCTTATGTGCCGGCTACAAGGTTAGTGCGCAAGAAAAATACAGGAAGTTGTTAATAAGTTTAGAAATACAGCGGATAGTTTTTTCGTAACTCTCACTTTCCTTATGCATCGTGTAAGTACGTTTTGGCATTAGATCCGTTTAACGAGAGTTTCCGAGAGCAGAGTCTGCGAACGGATACTTACGTGGATCGAGGCACCCCCTTCCTCTTCACCACCCCCACCTTCCTCTTCCCCTTCCTCCTCTTCCTCGCCGCAAGATTTCGATATGATTCGCGCGTAGCTCATATACAAAGGATCTTCTTGAAGAGCACCGGACCGTTCTGTCATCGCACCCCGACAGAACGTTGTTACCAATTGCGTGAGCGGGTCTGGTTTACTCTCATCTTCGTCTTTGTCCATTTTCTTCAGTTCAGCGTCCTCGAAAGATTGCTACGGGGCAAACGAAGAGAGATCGATCAGGGCGACGATCGCGACAACTTGCTCGATCGAACGTGTTCGAAAATCAAAATCGACGATTGTTTACCGTAAGGTCTTCAATCATCACTTCCTGACCGACGTTCTCGTCCTGCAACCAGAGCTCGTAGTACGTTCGTGCGAAAATATTTATAGCTCGATGCCTGAAACGACAAAATGGCAACGATTACTCAAAACGGGACCGCGTTACGCCGCGATGAAAATGTTACCTTACCTTCGTAACTTGTAAAGCGGCTCGCTACGTAGACATGCAATTGCTGCCCTCTTTCTGGCCGCGCACAACACACGCTTCCATCCATCCCGAGATGGTGGAGGTTTCGTTGCCTTTTAGCAGCATGCACACACAACTATCGTTGTTAGACCACTAACGAAACAATCAAGGTACACGACGTCGATTACATCGACGTTAATCGTCCCAGCTCGTATACAAGCCCTCGTGGAAAACACCGAACCAAACCAAGTACCGGTTACTGGTTCACGGTTAACGGTAAACGTAATGCAAAACATAATCGAACGTAAAACAAAACGATAAGTGTGATTAAATCGATGCAACGAAAGCTTAAGGAGCGGACGATGAAACCGATTTCGCGTCGATCGCGTCCGAAGCAAACGCAACTCTCGCGGAACACCAGTTAACGCGATCAAACCAAAAGAGGATACCTGGGCAAGGAATGTAGGGAAGTTTGACGGAAACAAGCGATCACGGCTCGTTTACGTTGTATCGACACCACGGATCGATATTGACCCTTGCTCTGCTGTTGCGGATGATCTATCTACTCGAGAACACAAAATTGCTAAATGAATCGATCGAATCCTCCAACGGAGCAACTTTACTTATCTGAGAAACAGTGATCGTGAAATATGTTAAATTCAACGATTAGTAGCGACCATGGACACCTCCACTTACCATGTGTAGACCGTAGAGAACTTTGGCCATGTCGGTGATCCTTGCAACGACTTCCTCCAACTGTTGCGCCTTCACCAGTTCCATACAGTCCTTCTTCTGACCTAACTTCGAATACAAATAATGCTGCCAAGACATCTCGTCCGCCGGGTCGATCTTGTCGGGCAATGTCAGCTGTGTCTTCGCGAATTCGGCGATGTCGTACTCGGGCATCTTCTTCAGGAATCTGTCTTTGCAGTGCTGCACCAGTTCCTGCTCACGACCAGCGAACAGGTTCAAACCTACCGGTAGCAACCTCTTCAAGCAAGCCACCATCAGGGATGCTTGCACCTCTTTGTCCTTGTCTCTCTTCTTGTCGCGATGTTTCTTTTTTTTCTGTGGGTCGAATCGTAATATTAAGACACGTCCCTGCGCGATCGACTTGTCATCTTTACCTACCTTGCCACCGCCAGAAGGTGCGGTACCATCTGAGATGGCGGCCGGTCTTCTGGTCGCTGTCGGCATGATGAGCACCATGTTGTCGATCTCGTTGGCGGATATGAAGTTCTGCTCCTCGCGCAAGAAGTACTGCGACTTGGACCAGATGTTGAATATCGCTGCCACGTGATTGTAAAGGTCCTCGGCTTCGGGGATGTTGTTCCTCAGCCAGTGATTCCTTTGCAGATCGACGTATTTGATCAGGAGGGGATAGAACGAGTAGATATCGCGGACAAGGAGTTGCCAGTCTTCCTGGATCTGCGCTTCGACCTGCGACGTGTCGTCGGTGGACGATTTGATGAAACCACGTAGAGACTCTTCCTTGTGGAACATGTTATCGGTACGCTTTCTGACGCGTTCGGCGAGCGGCAAGAAGGGATCCTTCAACAACTCCTCGGACGAATTGATGATGATCTGTTGGGTGTAGGCGGCGATTCGCGTCATCCACGGGGCGTTCTCGTTGCCGATATTCTTCTTGATCAACTTCAGCACGTTCTTCAGAAGTTGATTCATGTGATCGCTGGTGACCATACTGACGTACGTCCCCTCCGTTGGATTCACGTTGTCAGGGCCCTGGGCCCACCAGAATGGCAAATAAGAGCAAAGTAGAGGCAGGATGACGTCAACGACGTGTGGAAGATCGTTGTAGGTCTTCTCGGATTCGACGAATTGGTCCACTTCCGTCAGGATCGTTTCTAAGGTCGGCATACTCGACTCCATTTTCGTCATTATGTCCTGCGCTTCCAAGGAATGATCGGCGATACGATTTAGAAGGGAATACTGATTGTGCTTGTTCAGATGCGGTTCCAGGAAGGCTACGGGGAAGCAACTCGAAAACGCACCCAAACAGGAACCCAAGTTGGGCTTGTGACGTTCGATTTCCGTCTTCAAGTACTTCCTGTCGTGGGTCAGGGTGGAGTCCACACCGAGTGTGTACAGAGACGCCAGCATTTTGTAGGACGCCACTTGAATTTCATCCACTGTCGACGATAAAACACGGAGATTAAATCGCGATCAACACGCAAATGGATCCAATTCGAAGATCGTTCTACTTACGTAACAGGTCACTGCCGTACTCGCATGCAGCCAAATGATCGAACATGGCCGTGAGTACCGGTAGAATGACGCTGTCGATGTACGACAAGGACGTCGAGGTCTTCAAATGCGTGCCTCTCAGATAGCTGTATTTACCCTCTTGAAGATTCAGAATCGTGTGTCCCAGATCGTCGGCAGTGTTATTAAAGAAGGTCAGCATAGACGTTCGAATGAACTCGGGGCAATTCTTCACCAAGCTCTTCGCGTCTATGCCCTTGACCAATACTTGAAGACAACGAACGGTGATCCTGACGTCCGGGCCAAAGGCAGCGAATCTGGATCTCAACAGACTGGCCAGTTTGCAGAAAAGAGCCGCCACCATTTCCTTCTCCTTCAAGGACGCAGCACCGACGTTGTTGGTCGCTGTGGCTACCGCGATGAAATAATTCCTATGGGTGCTGAAATATTTCTCCATTAACGGCAGGACCACCTTGCTAAAGAACTTGATGTCCTGCGTGGAGGTCTTGAAGCTGTTACGTCGACTGAACGTATCGGAAGGTTTCAACAGCTTCATGTTGATCGTTGCCTTGTCCAAGTAGGCTATCAGTTTCTCCAACAACGAGTAGGCGAATCGTAGCTCCACAGATGCTCCAGCCGTGGCTACCTCTGATTCTCCGCCTCGATTCGGTTTATGTAGCTTGTAACCTTGGTACTGCAAGTACTTGAGGAATTCCTGGGAACGTTCGCGATCCTTCCGTTTCTCTTTGTCGGTGAGTAGGTCGTACGGTACCAACTGAGGATGAATACCACCTCCTGGTAAAGACGATGGAGTGTTTCGATTAAAACCCTAATGTTGACGAACGAAATTCCTGTCTACTTTTCGTTGGTACTCACCGCAAGTGATGAGTTCCTCCTTTTTCTTCTTAGCCCAGATGTCGTGTGCGTTGTCCGCAAGCCGTTCGGCCATGTTCTGCATTTCTCTGCTGAGTGTCAAGTTGGTCATATCGACCGGGTGAGGATTGTAATTGAATGGATTTGCCGAATCACCCTAAAATGTTGTCACAGCGACATAGAATAAACGTTGATCCATCGAGCTACGTATTCTCGAAACGGAGCGTCGACTTACTTGACTTTTTGATGATCTTCTCATAGAACTGCGATTGGTCGAAGGTACGTCCACCTCTGCGTGCTCCACGCTCCATCCTATAGCCAACAAAGCCTTTAAGCTTTCCCTAACTGGCTCTTTGTAACGTTCCCTCTCGTAATCGTTCAGCATGTTGTAGGGCTTCAATCTGGGATGAGTTTTATTCGCGTCCGACCACTGATCACCGTAAGTCCAACCGTTTTCTAACTTCCGACTAGCCCAAGCGTCGTGATAATGCTCCGAGAACTTTTGCACTATTTGATTGAGGTCGTTGTTGAGGACCACGCTGTCGAAGATGGAGAGAAATAAATGTGATTCAAAATTGATTATCGTTTTGCGCGGATTTGGAGGGAAGAATTACCTCGATGTATTGATTGGCTGTGGATTGTAGGGTCCATCCGGTGACTGCGTGGATGCTGATTTGCTCCCATACCACTCGTCGTCGTAGTTCTTGGATAACGAGTAATCGGGCGGCAGAGCGCAACCAATGGCCGTGAGGCAAGGCAAAGCCTTTCCAAACAACTCTGGCTCGTAATCCATCTTGGATAACGAATCGAAGATGTTGCTGAAGAGGACCATGGTCAGACGCTTCTCTTCGTCGCTTGAAGCGCCGTATGCACCTTGACCACCGGTTGATCCGTAGTATTTTGCGCAACGATCGTAATGCAGTGTCAACAACTACAAAGTAAAGTTGAACGCTGGTCATTTGTACGAAATAGAAATTTTCAGTATTCTTTAGACAAGACTTGATCACGATCCATATTTCTCGAACATTATGAAACGATCGAACTCACCCTTAGAGCAACGGTGGTGTACTCCGACAGCTTGGACACGTCTACGGTTAACTTTCGAAGAAGTTTCAACAGCATGCTGGGTTGCATTTGGCTAAAAAGAAGAGAAAATTAGTAGCGAATTGTGACCAGAGTGTATCGATAATAACGAATACTATAAGCGCCGATTGCCCTCATAGCTTATTATCTGTGACGATTGTCGTAGGCAGGGGGTAAGCGGTTTAAAATAATATTGATAGAACTTACGAGACATTTAACTCGTGGACTTCTCTTGTTAAGCAACAAAACGATTCCGTTAATTATTTTAATCATGTTTCAAAGAAGTTTGTGTTTACCTGGTCAGAGCTACTAGGAAGTCCGACACAGCTTCACGTTGACCCTTCGTTAGCATTCTGTTCTTGCTCAGTCGATAGACGGTGTGTAGGGTGGCGTCCAGTAAACTGGCATAATTGTCCGCCTCGTTGTAGAACTTGGAATGCTTGATCAGCAGAGGTAGAATACTGTTCCCGATGTAACGATTCATCGCCAGGGCCATGTCGGACTCGTATCCGTCGTTCTGAAGAGATCACAATTTTGGAACACGGCAATCGTTGGACGTCAGGCCACAGAAACTTTGCTTTCAATGTCTAGTGTGTCTGGTAAATAATAGAACGATGAAAGTTCGTCGTTACTCACTCTGTCGAGCATAGTAGCGGCTCGAAGATCGGGTAAGAATGCTTCCTCGAGTATCTTGAAGAACAATTCTTGCGTTTCGATGCCGTAAACCCGCTCCAGAAATAGGACGACACTTTGCTTGTGTCCTGGTATCAAACCAGATGGCATGTCGCTCTTTGGCTTCTCCTCGCCAGCGGCGGGGTTCAGCAGAGTGAACCTCAACGACAGGACACCCTGTAGATCGTCAAGTGGCACCAACGAACGTAGAATAGCTCTCGCTCGCAGAGACTCGTTCTTCCCTGAAAATTGTCCTCGAATTTAATCCCTTTCGCAAAACACAATCTCAAAGCAAAGAAAAACTTTTATTTCGTATATATTACCGACGGATTCTGTAGAAGCCTCTGTTGCTCGGTAAAAAATAAACACTCTTATTAGATAAATAATTCTTTCCAGTTACGTTTTTCTGTGAAATCATTAAGGATAAACGTGATAAATAAGGGTCACAATTTATAAATGAAAATAACCGCGTCTATGGCTTTCAATGTTTTGAATTTTGATGAAAAAATGAAGCATGTACTACCATTAAGCGATGATACTTACGACCGTGGCGTTGAATGTTTCTATTAAATTTATAGTACTGTGGTTCAGGGGGGAGGATGAAAGTAACTCCAGGTTCACTTACCTTGCTCGATGACAGAGGAGTCTGGAGCACAGCGACCTAATAGATCTACCAGAGTACAATAGAAATTCAAGATCGCGGCACCGGTGTCTATGTAGTCTTCGTCGTCGTCCGATTCTGGAAGAGGATGCTCGAATTGCATCACGCCTGTGCCCTCCGTTTCATCGTGTACCTGTTTCACGAGTCGATCGAACGTTAGTCGAAATTTTAATCTACTTTCTCTCACCCGAGGTGGTTAGCAATTGGACATCGCAACTTACTTTTCGTCGGTCGGCGATGCGTTCGGACATCTTGTTGGCATCTATAATGGCCCTTAATAGACCCTCGCCCTCACCACGGAGCGCTGGTCCCAAACATTCTGGTCTTCTGATCAGCAAACGTATCACCAAGTTTGCGTTCTCCTCGACGCTTTCGCCTGAAATGACAAACGAGTCGTTCAGAATGGAATTTGATCCTATTAGTCGTTGCTCAACATCGATGTAAATTCGAAGCTCACCATTAACCCAAACGCAAAATCTCAAGAAATCCAAATATCGTTCACCCTCCACCGGATCCCATCCCAGATCAGGATAACCTTTCTCCACCAATTCGGAGTTCGATTGTAAACCGCAACGGGACAAGTAAATGGCGATTTTCTCGAGGTAATGTTCTCTGAGGGCCAAGGCCAGCTCTGTGTTCTCCATGAGAGAGGAGTAAGCCACGTCCAGAGGCGTTGATCCTCTCAGAGACGGTCTCGACAACAGAATATTACTGTTCTCTAGCAGGAAGTCAAAGTGATCGAACATCGCCTTTTGATTCTGCCTGGACGTACGACAGAAGTAACAGAGGAATCTGCAACACGCCACCACCATCTCGTGGGAGGTGTCCTTTTCCTTGGAAGCTGGCTCACCCTCTGTAGTCTGGGGCTGAGTTTGAGCGTCCGACTGCGCCTGCGCTCGTCTACCCAACGTGTTCATCATGATCGCCATGACGTTCTCGTGAATCCTCAGTACCCGGATCAGATCAGGATGTTGGAAGAAAGTGTGATTGTTCACCAGCTTCCAGAGACGCTCTCTGACCAGCTCCTCCTCCTCCTGGGACATCTGTACGGGCAGTAACGCGCGAATTTGGCTCAGACCGACCCACATCAAAGCAGCGTCTTCCCTCGTTTTGCTGTTGGTCACGTAAGTCTTCTCCAGGGCTCTGATCAATTCGCCCACTGTGTCGTACTGACGAACCAGCAGACTGAACATCTCGCGTACCAATTTCGGAGTTTCGATTTGGGATTCCTCGGCCCAGCTGACGATCGTCGATATAAGGACTTTGCGGAACACCTCTGCAAGAAAGTATATACAGTGTTTCAACGGTCTTGGAATCGATACAGGACGTCACGGATACATTGCGTCGCGATCTCACCTTCCGGAGTCTTCTTCTCTGGCTCAGGTTCCGGTTTAGGCTCCTCCTCCAACTCTTTCACAGCGTTGATGAAATTGAACAGTCTCTTCATCGCGCCAGGTTTCTGAACCTCTTCCTCCGGTTCGTTGGCGGCATCCGCTGCTTCCTGAAGAGCGTGCAGAGACACGTAGGACATCAGATTGTTGTGGAACTCGTTCATCCTGGTTATCAAATCTTCCCCGCAGGGGATATTGTCCGGATCGTCCGCAAAGTCCATGTTCTTGAAACTCAAGATCGCGTTCATCTGCTCGCGAGGCGGACACCGGAACTCTCTGGTCTTCTTCGCTGCCACCGCCGATGGTAAATCGGACTGCTTGATCTCGATGTAACGACGAAGCTGATCCGATTGCAGATCGCCGACGAAGTCGTGGCTGAAAGCTATGATGGATTCAACGCGATGTCGGAGCTGGATGTCGTTCAGGTGATGAAGAAGGTAGCACATCTGCAGCTTGGCTCCTTCCGCCATTTTCATGTGCATCAATCCCTTCTTGTGCTCGTCTTTTCCCTCTGAAATCGATCGTTAACGTTAGGTCACACTGGACCGTGAACGATCCAAATACACCAGAAGCATTTCCATTACCTTTGTCGAATGTTGGGTCCCAAGTTTCAGGATGAATCATGATGAGAAGCTTCATGATATCTTCGTTCCTAAGCATTCCAACTAGGAGTAGTCTATCTACGAGTTTCAAAAGTGGCCTGTAAAGCAAAATCATTGTATCAGTGAAAAGCGTACAAACGGATCCGGGAGCCTGTAGCAGTAAGCAGCGTAAATTATCCTGAAAGCATCTTCTTCTTGACGCGATATCGGTCGACGGAGACTTTAATCATGCAGACATATAGCCCAGGCGTGTGCGCGCCGCGTTCACAATCGTACATACAGGAAAAGATTCTCATTGCTGCCACCGATCGGATCTCGATTGTGTACTTGATTGACCTCGACGGCCTCGTTTAAAGCCTGCATCACGTAATCTCGTACCACGTCCAGCGGGAAGTACGGACTGTAGAGGCTCCTTATGTTTTCGATCGTTTGGTCGCTGGAAGGAATTTCCCTTGATGTCGACTATTAGTTAGGTGGTTCACATTTAATTTTTGTTTTTATACACTTACCTGATATCCGTCATTTTCATCTGCGGACGAACGGACTCGGTTTCTAGGTACCTGAGGCTGTGCCTCATTTCTTCGTTTTCGTATAACTTGTTCAACTCTTGACCTGCAAACGACCGGTCAAATTAAATACACGTTGCAATCTTGTTGCAAGAGACGTGGTCTCGTACTCGCTACGGTAGAAATCTTACCTAAAGGAATGATATACTCGTTCTTGCACACTTCCATCGTCGTTGCGTGCGATTCGAGATGCAGAGCGATCAGCAAATCGTAGAATCCTTGTCGTAGGGGCCCGGACATGTACTCTGCTCGGATCGCGTACAACAATTGTTTCTGGTCTACGTGTTGGCACAGAGCGTGGGCAGCTCTATAATTGGATTGGTAGCAGAGGGCTGCGTACAGGGTGAGGGTGTGCGCGTGGAAACTGTAGCAAAGGAAACAATCGAACGTCATCGAGTGAACGCGAGCGGATAGTACAGAATTATCGAGCGGAATCGATATCATTGATCGTTGTTCAATGCTTCGACAGTCTCGAACAGTTTACCTCAGCAATTTGTCCATTTCGATGAGTTCCAATATGTCGATGCACCTGTCCTCTTCTGGAATGTGCAGAGCCAGCATCGATATCGCGTCCTCGCACAACATGGACCAACCTCTGATGTCGGACAGCTTCAAAGCGTGCACCTGAAGCGACTGATTGGGCACTCTGGCCCATTGATGAGGTTTCAGACACTGAACCTTCAATCTGGGCGGGAACTGCGGTATGACGTGACGTTCCGAGTTCTGCAGAACAGCCGCGGACAACGGCAACGTCGTGGAGGTCCTCCCGAGTTCGATCTGAAGGATCTCCTTGCTGGTAGCCTCCACGAAGATGGCGGGGAACAGTTTCGTGTCGGGCTCCATCTTGAACTTGTGGCTCGTTTCCTTGCCCTCGCAGGTGAAGGAGACCCAACCGGTCGCCGTGTCCACGAAACATCCGACGAACATCCCTTGAGACGCACCTTTGCCAGAAGCGTCCTGCGTTACTTCGTTGTAGAGCTCGTCCGCTCTCACCATGTAACAGCTCTGTCTGTCGACCCTGTGATCGCAACGAGAAGAAGGATTTATATCCAGGCGATAGTTCCATAAAGTTATCATTACACATAGAAACAATCAGCAGGATAATTCGAGATCTTCGGTTAGATCGAGTATACTCTATCGTAAAAGATTATCGAGTACTCTGTCGGTGTAGATAGATATCGAATCGTCGATTCTCTAGCCTGCTAAGTTGACAATCGGTTGTCCAGAATAACGAAAGTAGACGATTCAAACGTACTGTTCCACAGGACGATCGTAGTCGTCGGTGATGACCACGGATCCTTTCCTCACGCGCGACAGATTGAAGTCTTTCGTGTGAAGATGGTACTGGGAGGTGACCCAACCGACGTAGACGTGAGTCGGGTCCTGTCCAGGGAAGATCCTCACCCCGTAGAAGTACTCGTTCATCAGCTTCAGACACTCCGAGTCGTATATTTCGTTTCCAATCGCCTCGACTCCCGACCCGCTCAGAACCGACATCGCTTTCGGCGCGTTGCGTTCCGGAATTTGAGGTGGAACCACCTTCAAATCCGTCTGGAGAAAGATTCAAGTAATTAGTCTCTGAGCGCTCGAACGGGGACCGATGTTACGAAGCAGGTTGGATCCGGATCGTCGAGATAAATAAATGAAATAAATGTTTTTACATTTGATATGCGAACTTGGGGAGGCCGGCTACTTGCTTTGTTCATCTGCAGTGTCTTGGTGCTCTTGTCGGAGACGTCGGATCGTACCGGTGGTTCGGGCGTTTTCGCTTTCGCATCCGGAGATTTCGCTTTGCGCGAGAAGAACCTGAAAAATTTTACGGGAAAATTAGCCTCCGTGTCTGTCCCGCTCCAATTGGCCAGGGTAAAATCGAAACGGGCGTTGGAAGAAAAATCGAACGAACGAGGCGTCTTTCTCTGAACAATTGTGTGCTATCGAACCACTAACGTCGGGAAATACAAATCGTCTGTAAAGGATTGCTGATTCAACTTACGAGGCATCCTCCGTCTCTTTGCTATGCTCGCTAGGAAGGTTCAAATATCAGAATCAATTCGTCCCAAGATTTCATTGGGACAATTTTAATCGATCTTTCGTACTAACCGGAACGGTGATCGCCCACGTTTCTTCTTGTCGTCTTTCACGTCGCCGTTCATGTCGCCGTATCCGTTTATTTCACCCTCGCTGATGGCGTTCTCCATGTTTCCACCCCGTGAACCGTAGATCGAACCTTTCCTCGGTGGCCTGGATGGTTTGTTTCTTTGGGTGGGAAGAGGCGACTCCTTCATCATGTCTTCCGCTTCTACCGCATCCTCGGAATAGTTTCTTTGTAATCCTAAAATTGCAGAGATTCGATCACTCTCTCTGATCGGTTAATTAAAAGAGCGGAACATTGACTGGTATTAAGAATAACGCATATACCTTTAATGTCACTCATACTGAAACCAGACTTCATGATCTGCTCCATGTGTGCCGAAGGCGCGGCCTGCTGGGCTTGTTCCACCTGCTCGCACAACAGCCTGTTCTGACGCATCTTGATCTCCTGCCATCTGCGTAATTTCTCGCTCTCGGAGACGAACGTGGACTGACAGATAACTGGCAACGACAATCGTAGGAATTCCCAGTTCGCTTTTTCCATAGTCTCGAACGTGTTGTGGGAGATCTTCAGACAAGGCGGTGTATCGGAACCAGCTGGTATTCTGGCAACGTCTATCCTCGTGTCGGCCATGTCGTCGGTGTTTTCGAAGATCGGTTGATCTTTCGTGAACCAGTATGTCACCGGACGATTCATGTTTCTGAAAGATCGAGGACGAACGTACGATGGATAAGTTTTTTTTTGAAAATACGAGCGAGACGTTGACGAATAGCACGCGGTGTAATAATATCGCTTACACGCAGAACGGCTCGTATCCTTCTTGCAAACCACACGTGGTGAAGAACTTGAGCGTGTTCACGTCCTGTCCAAAAGTTAATTTCGCCTTTTGGCCAACCCCCAGCGTGAAAGCCGGGACAAAGCAATCGCCTTGAACATCGGCGAAAGACGTTTCTCCGCCCAACGCGTCCATCAATAATTCTCCGTTCAGAGAGAAGCCTGGATAACATTACACTATACTGACGCAATTGACGATCGAATATCGAAGCGTATAAGAAAGTTACCATTAGCAAGAGAATATTCTAATTAACGTAGGTAAATTCAATACTGTGGAAAGAACTAATTTATTTTCTAGAGATGGCACTCAATGGTACTCAAGCATTATATATATATATATATATATATATATATGTCCGATTAATTAGTAATTTGTATCGAGCAACGATCGTTAAAACATAAATATAATACATCTACGCAAAAAACTATGCAAAGCGGGTGCAGAAATTAATCAAGTAGAATACGTTCTCGCATGCGGACGATAGTGGAATGAAATAATATAAAAAAAAATATATATATATAAAGGATGGTTCTGTTAGCAGGGTACGTAAGAAGAGAAAAAAAATTAATAATAAAATTCGTAGGAGAAGATACAACGAAGAAGTAGAAGGATGATTAATGGTTGGTTTTGGCGTGGGAATATTTTTGAACGTTTTGTTACGTTAAATCCGTCCCCAGATATTATTCACCGTTGTTGCCTCTTTTTTTTTCATTATTATTACTTTAATATCGTTCTAGAGCAAGCAAGCGTAAATGAGCGCGTGAAAATTTAATAGTAATTCGGGGTCACCCTTTGCTAGTACGTAGTTAGTATGTATGATTTGTATGAATTACGAAAGCGCTGTTGTCGGCTGACTATACAACACTGACAATGAGTAGAATACTGGATACCAAAAAAAGACAAGAGCTAATGTGACGCTAAGACGAACTGGTATGATTTTATTAACAATGAGAACACCAGCTGTAACAGGTTGATTGTGCGATGAGACGTCAACGAAAGCGCTGCTGCGATGACGTGAATGGATGAAATAATAAAATCGATAACAATGAGTAATTGTTTTGCGAAAGCGATTCTCAGAATGTATTTTTCCTTTCCTTATGGTTTTGCTGCTAAGTTTGGGCGATCAAGCGAGCAACACTCGTGTCGACTGTACAAAACACGATGAACTGATCAAATAATATCGAAAGAAAATTCATTTTTTGTTTTTGTTTTTTTTTCTTTTATCGGTAACAACCGTAGGAGATTTTGTCAAAAGGAAACAATTACTTTCGAGCGTCTAATCGTGTGTCGATCATGGATTCGTCCGATTTCCGTTCTTTTTTAATCGTAAATTGTGGCATGTTTAGAAAGTCTGTATCCAGTAGTCTATCTCTTGACTCAAATTATACGTGTATGTAGCTTGAAATGGCAGCTGAAGCGTTCGCTTAAAGATTCCGTCTTACTAATCGTTCGGTCAATTAGATCCAGGAATACCCCGACAACGTCTCCAACCTGCCATTGTTTGCCAAATGTTTCGGCTGTGCCCGAGTATACTTTTTCCTCCTTTAAAATAAAATTTCACCAATTCAACACTTCTCCATTTGCGACGCAACGTGAACCGTGGACGTTACTTAACGATAAAGCTACTCTCCATTCAACGTTGGTATCGTGTGTGTGCGCGCAATGTAATCGAGAATTCGAACGAAATGAGGAGAAGACATACACACTTAATCGGTACACTGTACAAGTAGCTTTGAGAAACGAATCACTGCAGATCCCGTCGACGTCGATTGAAATCAAGCCACACGTTTCGAATGAAAGTTCCATCGATTTCATTCACATCGGGGACAAGGATGCAGAAAAAAACAACCAAGTCAACATGAAAGAAACATATAGAGACAAAGACAATAGTAGTAGACGTGAAAACTCAAAAAATAGTGGACCTTCTAGATCGGCTATTGAAAAAATTGGACTCTTACTGATCGTTCTGTCCGCGACGTCAATGAAACATCCAACTATGTCGCCCACTTGATATTTGTGGCCAAACGACTCGTGGCTACCAGCGTGTACTTTAGTCACCTGATGTTCACGGATAGGTATCAATTATTCATGACCTTTCTCACGCAACCGTCGTTAACGACGCGCGACAATTAACTTACTGACAACATTATCTTACCGTGAACGCTGTTGATCGCAAAATTGCATTCGATTAAAAATTCTAACCGTCGTGAAAAGTTAACATTTTCGAACTCTAAATTCTTTTACCGCGAATTGTTAAACATACGTACGCATAAACGTACGTTATTTTGATCAAGGTACGAAAAAAAAACACGATACGGAGGACTTACGTTGTAACCGTCGAAAGCCCATGTATTCTCGTCGCTTCCCAGCATGCTTCCAGGCATGCAATCGGCTTTTGCCCAACCAACTCGCATTGGACCCGCGGTCAATACCTCGAACTCGAAGTACCATTTTCCGCTGCTTACGGCGTAGTGTTTCTCGACTCGATAAGTCCTGAAGGACGATTGTCGTAATCTGCTCGCCTCCAACAGTAACGCTGTAAAAATATAATCGAATCTCTTCTCGCGTTTCTGCTTTTACAAAAGTAAAAAAAATCCTCTCGAAAAAATACCTTCGTGCTGCTCTCCGGTAGGTGGTTCCAACATGTACCCGTATACCAACAGTGTCCTGACAGTTTCGCTGGCGGTGTCGCGATTAGCTTTCTTGATCGCCTCGTCGACTTTGGGATACGGTACCAAGTGGGGACTCCTTCTCATCTCCGAATCTTCATTGAGACCGTAGGTCCAGCCCTGACTGATCCTCTCTTTCGCCCACAAATTGTGAGTGTTCTCCGCGAGCTGATCCACCAATTCCTCCATCTTCGGTGTGAGCGTGATAGCCGTGAGATCCAGAGGAGCCGGTTTGTATCCGCTGCTCTGCATGAAGGGCTCGTTTGGAAGCCTCAACGTCTTTATCCTGGACGGTGGTTTGTCCATGGTGATGTAGTAACCCAAAGCCAAGATGGTCTTCAACGTCTGCACAGCCAGCTGGGTGTCGTAACGTTTCTCTGCAGCTGGTAACCTCTCGAACTGCACTATGCAAGGATGAATCTTCCTCAAGTCGTCCCTGTGCTCCCCGTAGATCCATCCAGCCTCGATCTTGTTCATGGCCCACATCTCGTGGATGTTCTCCGCCAGCTTGTCCCTAATTTGCTCGACGTAGGATGGCAGATTGATCATGGATGTGTCGACAGGAGCGGGAACGAAGGCAGTGTCGTCTTCGACCAGCCACGGGCCGGCCAATACGACCTTGTTCATGTTACCGAAGTAGAAGCAAGGGTCTAGCGATAGAATTTGTTGAGGCAGGAGACTCTCCACCAGGGGTGAGAATTCATCGGGTGGTTGGAACTTGAGTCGACCGTGATCACCGCCCAGAAGGAATCTGCAGGACAGTTTCGAGGAACAGCTGATCGCGGGGAAGAACATGCCGTCCAGGTTGAAATTCCTGAAGGAACCCAAAATAGGTGCTCCGTTGAAGGTGAACGTGATCACGGGTACGGTCAGATCCAAAGCACAACCGATCACGTCGCTTTTCCTGATGTAAGGCTCGGTGGCGTTGATGACGACCTGGATCTTCCTGCCACCGGTCCATAGATGAGCACCGTCGAACCCGAAAGAGTAGAGGTCGTCGCCAACACCGTTTCCACCCCACTTTTCACCGCCTCCAGGATACGGCATGTAGCTAATCGAGGAGATAGGAGATTACGAACATCGAATAAGACTCTAAGGAGAGATCAACTTACCCTGCTGTATTCGCCCAGCCGATTCTCAAGTGAGGCATCATGTGAGTCGTCTGCTCGATGTGATCCACGGTGACTTCGAAGTACCACTTCTGATAAAGCGCCGAACCTTCGACTCTGCCTACGAATATGTTGGGCCTGACGCTGGCCACATGGTCGACCAGTTGCGTCTGGAGTAGAAGATTCTTCCCAGGTAGCAGGAAGTCGCATATGTTGTTCTGCGACGAGCGAACCGCCACCCCGTTACCCACGCAAAGCGAGCAAAGAACGTCCAACACTTTGGGATCCCTTCCGTGTTTTTCGAGTAGCGAGATGATCACTTTGATGTGCTCGTCCTGCGAGGAGAAAAATCCTTTATACAGTAGAACGTCGATTATCCAAATTCGGTTGTCCAACGTGGAACGAGTCATCGTTGCAATCGAGGATGCGTGCATTTGAGATTTAGAAATTATAGTACCGACGATACTCGGGAATGGTTAGACACAGACAGTGATCCAGGATGTAAAATTATGAGCGACGATGGTAATATTTGATCCGTTCTTAATAAAAATGATGACACGGATGAAGACACTATGGGACGTACTAGCTCAGGTACTGTACCAACGTATGCATTGGATGTTACATTACAACGAACGGAAACGACAAAAATAAGTACTCTACGGATGTTTATTCTAAAAATGATTTCTTAATAATACATTTCTCTCTTGTGCGACAAACAACCGTACTTCAAAATTGTTTTATTCTTGACGGATTTCTCTTTGATAATCAACGTTCTACTATATTCAGAGGATCGCTTTTGAAGAACGGGACAACTCGGATTATTCTCGTGCTTACCCTCATCATGTTCAAAGCTTCGGGCGAGTCGATGAGGACACAATGAAGCACGTCCAACATTCCGGTACCCTCGCTGGAAGCTTGCGAGCCCAGTCGGCTGAACAGCCAGTTTAGACGATTACTGTTGGCGAACTGCGCGCAATTCGTGTGATTCCCTTTGATGATAGCCGCCAGTAACTGATACAAGTATCCGGATATTTGGTCCCAGGCCTGGCCACTCTCGTCGCCCGATAACGCCACGAGGAAACCCTGTGACGTGATCACGTTGATCTTGTCGATCGCCTCCAGAATCAGATTCAGTATACCCTCTTCTTGGAACAGATCCTGACGGTTTCTCAGCGCACGGAACCTGTTTTGTTTCTCCTCGTGTTCTGCAAAAATTTAGGCATTTCATCGCTCACGATCCAGGCCGAGATCGAGACCTCGGAGAAAGGTGTGACGGGATCGGAACGTTTTCCTTACCCATGTCGTCCTCGGGTTGAGCAAAATAATTAATCAAGTCTTCCAGACACATCACCATTTCGTTCAGATTGACATTTTGGAAGAACATAGACGCTCTTCTATCTACTTGCAGCGTCTCTAGGCCTCTAAAACATATTCGGTCCTTTTAGCGATCTGCTTGTCCATTGTTAATTTATCATTCGGTTTTGTAACGGCTCTGTACGGTTCCATCCAAGCCTCTACCATTTTGAATTTCATATTTTAATGCGAACGAATCCAGTACGACTGATCGATAAACACTTACGTAATGAACTGGGTGAACAAGCTGCTGCATTTCCTGATCACGCGGGCCGTACGGGACTCCTCTTCCTGCGACCTGGAGAAGTCTAGACCGTCGTCCATCTTCCCCTCTTCGTGAAGGACTGCTTGTTTCTCCTCCACTTTACCCACACCCTTTTTCTTCGTCTCGTACGACTGCATTGCCGTCGAAGACAATATTAAACCTTCTCGCAATGGAAAGACACCTGATACTTACCTTGTACGAGACCCAGAGACACGTGGTGGCGTGTTGCATGATGACGGTCGAGTCACCGTACTTGATGATCGGCATACCGATCACCTCGAGATCCTTGTCCTCGAGAATGATCTTCTGGTCGTCTTTCTCCTGACGCAGCCAAAACGTCGACGTCTCGATCGTCGCCTCGTTCCTTCGAACCGAAAAACGATATTCGTTCGCGACAAGCCACGCCATTAGCACGACATTCGCCGTGAACCTTGAACTTTTAACTAAAAATAAGTATTCACCTATCGACCAGGTATAGTTCGTTGTTTTCCTTCACGCCGAGATAACGCCCGGTGGTCAGGTGCCTGATTCTCATCGGGTGCAGCCAATTGATGAACCCACCCGCCCATTTCGTTCTCGCCAATTCTAGCCGCCACAAAGATCGCGCTTGGCTCATTACGCTGCCACCTTCGTAGATCACTATACTGTAAACAATGTAAATTAAGCATCGGAAGCCTTACGAGATTCGAACCGTTCTAATCGGGTTACGGGTAAAAACGGCTATCTCGAACGGTAACGAGAACAACGATAGCCGTGAAAATTTTCTGAAATTTTCCACAAAGGAAAGACGTTCGGAGAAGGTCTTTGATCCTCGGTAATTAAGCGGAAAGAAAACTTCTTACGGTACGGGGTGGGATATTGACAATCTCGACGAATGACTGACGAATAGTTGCGAGGACTTTTTGAAATTTTACAAAGACGAGGTACAGGTTCACCGAAGTTCTTTGATCTTCGATAATTAAAGGGGTAAGATGGCATTCCGTGTTATCGAAATAACAATCTCGGCGGACGGTGGAAATACCGACGACAACTGTCGGAAGTTTTTGAAATTGTGCAACGAAGGGGATCAAGTTTCGAGAAGTTCTTCGATTCTCGGTAATTAAATGGTAAGGAGGTGTTCCGTGGTACGAAGAGGGATATCGAAATAATCTCTACGGAGCGATGAAAACGATAGCCGTGAGAATTTCTTGAAAATTTTATACCGAGGGACTCGAGGTTCAACGAAGTTCTCCGATCCTCGGTAATTAAATAGCAAGGAGGTGTTCCACGATAAGAAGATGGATGTCGAAATAATCTCTACGGTTAACGAAAACGACAACCGTGAAAATTTCCCGAAAATTTCACACCGAGGAGCTCGAGGTTCGGCAAAGTTCTTCGATCGTCGGTGAATAAATGGAAGTGGGCATTTTTCGGTTAAGGGGATCGAAACGATGGTGAAAATTTACTTTTGAGCAGCCGCTGTGCTCCACGATGACGGTATAGTGAGGCACTCGTCGCCACCGTGGAAGAATCGCAGGACATCACCACCGAACACATAACCGACGTACTTCATTCGACTGATTCCAGTACCGTATGGCTGCACCGACCAATGGGTCACGTGGAACGAGGCGTTCACGACCGACAGATCGTTCTCTTTCGTGGTGTGCTGAAAGAAACCAGGTACGTTGATCGATAGCACGAAATGTCTGGCACGACAGAAACTTTGATGGATCATTAGAGAAGTGGTTGCGTGCGGGCAGCCAGCCAATGAAACACATCGATTCTTTCGTTATCGTCGATGAATTTCAAACACGCGTAACGCAGTGTTTTAAATAATCGTTTACCAAATATCTTTCGGTGGCCACGGACACCAGAATGAGATCATCACCGACTCGGACCTTCTCACCCTCGGACCTCTGTTTCGACGCCGGATGCACCGTCCACCAACAGGCCTCCCCTAAACGAGCGACATCGTGGTTGAATTTACAGGCGTTAACCAATGTGAATTCTAAGCGGTAATATTTCTTTAGCCAACCTTGAGAATGTTGTTGCAGACCGACGTCGAAAGCCAACTTGTCGTTGGACGAACTGGTCGATAGACAAGCCAAATACTGTAACGAGAGCACAGTGTTATTCAATCCTGTAACAAAAGTTGTTAAATATCGCCAACGTGAAAGTCGCCGGTTGAACAAATATTTACCATATCGCTGTTCTGATGCCTCAACAAAATAGCATTACCGTACAATAACGTTCTGTGCCCGGATCCAGTGCCTTTCCCCTAGAAATACAAGCACTGATTGTAAATATCGTTACGCGGCCGTCGGGTTCACCTGAGATGTTCATAGATCGAAAATCGATTAAAGAAAAAAGAGAAAAAAAAAAAAATAAATAAAAGTAAATAAGCGTACTGATAAGAGGAGGCCATAAGTAACGATCGCTAACGAACAAGCTGAAGTAAGAAATGTCGAGCGTGTTACATTGTTAAACGAATGAAACGTAAAAGTATACGCAGAATGCATGTAACAGTATCATACAATGTGTCAGCGTCAACATAAAAAGCACAAGAAACACAATCGAACTGAAAAGTAACGAACGTTCAAAAAATAAAGAAACAACAAAGAGAGAAAGACAGAAAGAGAGAGAGAGAGAGAGAGAGAGAGAGAGAGAGAGAGAGAGAAAAGATAGAGATAGAGAGAGATAGAGTGAGGAAATAAATACAGAGAACGCAAGCGAATGATGTTACCTAAGCACGAACATAAACGGTGTCCTGAAGTGATAACGGAAGGTATACTTACTAAACTTTCTTGCTGCTGCAAAGAGAAACATAAGAGTTGTAAATCTCGTTCTTTGCCGATTGTGAGAGTAGAGAATGGTGGAGAATGGTAAAACACGCCTACGATGTCGTTCGATAGGTAAAGAATCGCTTTGCGGATGATTCTCGTATTGCGAGTTGCGTACACGCTTCGATGAGCGCAACGAAAAAAAAAAGAGAAATAAAAAAGTTGGACAACAATGTGGGGGACAAAGACAATGCGAATAATGAAAGACAAATTCGTGATTGTTACACGGCTACATGGACGCATGCCACAATTATTGGACAGAGGGTGCGTGCGGATGCATTCAGAAAATCGTTTTAACACCGTTTCTCTTTTTTTTTTTTTTTCAAAAAAGAAAAAAAGGAAAAATCCGGTGCGAGCCGTTTTGCCAGGGAAAAAATATACTGGACAAAGATCGGACATACCGCGACAGTGTCTACTTTCTAAGTGCATCGTTCAAGTTTAGTGGAATACATTTTTACAAAAAAAAAAAAATGAGGACAGCGGTTTTGTTGATTAAACTCTCCTGCGTTCGACGTGCGATCGAACAAGACTTTATGGCCCACTCCTATGCAGGTGATCTACGTACAGTGGCTTTCTCTGATTCTTTTCTTTTCTTTCTTTTTTTCTTTTTTTATTTCTTTTTTTTTTCTGTTTAGCATCAAACGCGTGATGCAGAGGAGAGTCCTGTTCGTCGCGCGGTTAGAAAAGTTCGCGCTTAAAAATCCTGTAAAACCGTGTTTCTTTTTGTCTCTTGTCGTCGTTAGCTAACAAGAGAGAAAAATTGCAGTAAAAATATTAGCACGAACGTCTGCACAGGAAAAACAACGCTGAAATTCACTGGAATTTGCGAACAAGAGAGTCCGCGAATCGTTTCAAAGAATCTCGTTGATTAAGTTGGCGATGTATGAGAATCTTCGTAGGGTGTAGGGCGATAAAGAAGTGGTACGTTACCGTCTCGGAACCGGCAGCGGTAACCAATTCCTGCAGCGCTCTCACCGAGAGAGCTTGTTCTATTACGAATACGCATTGCGACAGGTCCGGAGGTATGTTCTAAAACCATAAAACAAAGGACCGGTGTTAAGCCACGCGATTCGCGTAATCGACGAACGAATTCCCACCGATCGTACGACTCAAAATGGTTTCAAAGTTCACAATTCAATGTTAAATATTCCTTAATTATCTCGTTTCCCTTATCCAACGCGGTGCTACCTACGAGTAGACTTTACACAAAAGTTTTTTCTAAACGATACTCCGTATTTTTTAAAATTCATCTTAGAGTCGATACTCCTTTGTATCTTCGAACTTGGAATTTTAACTATTAATATCCGTAACGCGATTTCCTGTATGAAATGAAATAGCAGATTTAATTTACGAACGAATGTAAAGTTAACACGATAATAAAATTATTATTTTTAAAGAGTGTCGATCGAACACGGTTTACGAGGATTTGTCGGATTTTGATCAGCCGTGTCGGACACTTTAAAACCTTCTTGTTGTTGTCTCACGTCTGTGATTAATCCGTCAATCGACGCCTCGATGGTCACAATCGATAGGGATTACCTTGTCGGCGATGTTCTCGAGGAAACAGTGTCTGTTACCGAAACCCTCGGCAGCGAGACAAACCCTTTCGCCCGTTGCGGTGCAAGACAGACACACCATGTCCTCCTGAAAAATTCAATTTCGGAATTCAGTTTCGTTCCCTTCTTTCCGTCCCTGTAACATCGTTCCGCGCCACCGTTGATTCGATTTCGCTGTTTCTCGGCAAACACTGATCAGTCTTCGAAATTGCATCGGAGCGAAATTTCCGATGAACAGCGGAGGAGGTTGTAACTCGTTTAAAAAATATATTTCGTTAAACTCCAACTACTACTACTACTACTACGGAGAGATTTCTAGCAACCAATTTCGTTTAAAGTAAACTCGCCGCTGTGCATTTAAAGGGCAAATTTCAGAATTTCTCGTCGATCGGGATTAAGAATTATAATCGAAAATTTGATTCGGGGTAGACGTTGCAACTCGTTTAAGAAATATAATTCGTTCAACGAAGGAGGGGTGGCGTCTCTGGCGGCGGTGACGCATCCTGTGGAGAGCAATTACGCATTCGTACGCGATACGTTCGAAGCGCGAGTTTCGCGATCAAGAATTACAGTCGAGATATTCGATTCATTGATGCGTTGGAAACACGGGGAGCACAACGACGACCTTTGCGAAACGTCGAAATATGATGTGAGCCAAACGGCAGATGTTACGCACGGTGCCAAAACCAATTTGGACCCGGTCAGGAATGCGCGAACGGGTTTACACAAGCATACTGGGAAACGCTTCGCGAGATTTTCGACGACGGATCGTCGACGAGACTGTTTTCGCCGCTCAGACGATCGCAACGTGTTACTTAAGAGGCTGCAATGCCACTCTTCGGCATAAACGGTGGCTATGAGTCAGATCGTGCTCTAACGAGCCATCGCGAGATTTGGCGTTAAAATAACACGAGAATTCTTCCGTTTAAAATATCGATGAATTACGTTCTTAAAAATTCCGCTCCAAATAAACACCTACCACTCCGCGCGATGTACGCCCGAATGGCCGTTAAAACGAAAAGGGAACACTTCCGTTTAAAATATTTGATGCATTGGGTTCTTGGAAAATTCAAGATCAAATAAACAGGCAAAGTACTTCAAAGCGCTGTAAAGTAAAGGGAGGACTTATTTAAAATATAGATGCATCTTCTTAAAAAATTCCGGTTTAAATAAATACCTACTAACCTGTAGAATATTATAATATCGCGAGGTACGCGCGAGCGGTGTTAAAATGAAACGAGAACCCTTATATTTGAAATACAGATACGTTATCTCCTGACAAATTTCGGATCTTGGATAAATCAATCTACCGCTCCGCGTAGTATTATGGTATCGCGAAGTTTATACACCCGAGTGCTGTTGAAATAAAATAAGAACCTTTCTATTCGAAGGAAAGATGCATTACCTCTTGACAAATTTCGAGCTCGAATAAATAACCACCACCTTGCACAATATTATAATATCGCGAAACGCGTCTCGGTCTTGTCGCGTTGAAACACTCCTCTGTTTAAAATAAAGACGCGTTACCGTATGACGAATTTCGGGGTCGGTTAAATCGTACCTACCGTACAATATTATAATACCGGGTAATACGTTCAACGTGCTCCAGAGAAACGGACACGCGTCCTTTGGTTTCAAGTAGGTGTACTTGTAAACCGTTTCCCGTGTTTCCGTAGTGTCGCGGGAGCACATAGATACGTCCGTGTTCACGTGTATCTACGAGGGGACGTACCTCAGGGTAACGTAAATTTTGCGTGGCCCGAGGGACGGGTAGGACGACTTGAAAAATTGATCCGGTTGGTGCATATTGCGTAAAAAGAGGACTCGTAATTATTTTACAACGACGGTTCGTCCCTACTTTATTTTTATCACGAGTTGCGGTAGCAGCAGCAGCTTTCGGTGACATTCTGCATTCCCATCGTTCCACGATGGTATCGGGGTGATCGAAGGAAACTGCTGCACGTGGAGTCGTCACGGGGCCGCAAGGTGGTCGAGTGTTATTTTTCTTTTTTTTTTTTTTGTCAATCGACGATTATTTGCATCGTCGACGGATTTAGAATTTCGATCGCGTCGCGAACGATACGAATTCCCTCCGCGTGCGTTCGAAATTAACGCATCGCTTCGTACGAACGGTGTCGATCGACGAGGGTGTACGGTACGCGCGATAACGCGATTACCAGCTCGCGAAATGTAATCGCGATAGTCGTTGAACGGCGTAAACGCGCAACAAGGTTACCTCTGTCGACGAGCCGAACGATCGTGTCGTGGATATCGTTTCTGAAATTCCGTGTCGTTTCTCAATTTACAATTCGCACCGTCGCGAAACGTTGCTTCGGTTCCGTCCCTCACCCTCGACGAGAGGGTACTGTTTTGCATACTTTCACGCGGACGAAACCGACACGCGCGTGTCCGTTCCCGAGCACGCTGGAAATAACGAGCGCCGCGCGGCGAACTCGCATAAATGAATGCCCGTTAGAGGACGAATTAACATAAACCGCGTTACCGGGTCGTAGCTACGAAAGTGGCACGAGACTCATCCGTACATCGGTTATGATCCTCGACCATCCCCGAACACGTCGAGAGTTTCCCGGATATTCGCTCGAGCGGAACGTTAATGACTTTTCTTCGACTCCGAATCTTTCCCTCCCGATGTTTAACGAAGCGTCGATCAATTTCCGCTCGAACGGAACGACCGTCGAATCACCGGGTCCGTCGCGATCGATCGTCGCGCGAATTTCAGCGACCCTCCGATTCGGGAATTCTTGCATACGATACGCAACTATCCGAACAAGGCTACGAACGTGCATTTAACGAACCAAACAAACCGATTATTTCCGCCGTCCGCGGAATCAAGCGCGATCGAAGCTGCAACGTGTTGCGGTATAGGTCAAGGGTACATCTATATTTTCTTCGCCGGATAATCCGGTGCAATTTTGTCCCAGCGGTAATGTCGACGTAAATCATCTCGACTTCTGGGTCCGTGACGGGAAATTAAGCTTCTCGTGGCCCCGAGAAACGTTTATTAAAAACGAACGAACGAACGCACGTAGACCGAGAGGGCAGATTCGAGGAAACGAGGAGAAAATTCTTCCCTCGTTTCCGTCTCCCTTGGACGATCATCGCGTCGCGTAGATTACTCATCGACGAAACGAAACGAAATAATGTTTACGCCGATGACGACTATCGTTGTCCGGCTTCGGAGAACGGAACGAAGAAATAACGTGCCACGAATCGACCGATTATGGATCGATATCATCGTAACGAGCTTTTTCGAACGGTTGTACGCAATTGCGTCGGTCGTGTGTCATCCGCGTTACAGGCGAGCGGAAACCTTCCGTAAACGCTTCTGTAACCGTTATTGGATACTTTCATCGGCGGTGGGCGAGCACTCACCGAGTCAGCCGTGTTGTTAGCTCGCCAGACTGTTTCTCGACGCGGAATCTTTAACGAAGAGCCGGCCACGTACGCGTACACGAACGCAACACGTATTGATCATACGGAACAATGCAACGTCGATTGCTAAAATTAACCATTGTCGTTGCGCTCTTAAAGAAGAGCGCCGGTTAGAGCCGCGTCGAGTGACGTACGCGACCGGTTTCGTACCGTAATTAATAATTACATTTTTTAATTACCCACGTCCGTTTTCACCGCACTCGAGTAAAAGAAACGGGTTACGAGTGACTCGGGAAGGTGGACGGTAATTTTGAGTGGCGAGCCACGATGCCAACTGTTGTTGACTTAATTAATGATCATTACCGAGCTGCGAAGCGCCCTCGACGACACAATTTCCTACGCAACTTTGTTCCGCTCGAGGCATTTCTCTTCTCGAATATATCGAGCGATTATATTTAATACAGTGCATCCACGTACGTACTTATGTACGCGAGTATACGTTCTTATGTATACGTATACGTTTAACGCCACGTTCCTTCGAGTCTCCGGTTTCTATCCTACGAGCTCTCGAGAGACGAGATTGGCGCACGATGAAAAAGGCGGGAATCGAGTTACTCGCGCTTTCTTTTTTTAAATGAGATAAAATTGACGTACTTTCGTTCCTGGCGGATCATATAGAGCAAGGTTAACGGGAACTTTAAAAAGAGCTTATCGATTCTCATCCGTACGGAGAGATAAAACCATCCGACGCGTTTACGGGAACCTTTGGGAGAGATCGGTTGAAACAAAGAATCGGCAACCGAACGGGAAACGAAAACATACGAGGATCGGTAACGACGTAACGTTCGTTCCTTGCGATCGAATCGTTTCGATTTACCAAGCGAAACCAGCCGACCAAACTTTCACATGTTTTCGGTCGTTCGGACATTTTAGTTTTCGGTCATACCCGTCAAATTATCAAGTAAAATTTAACACAAAAATTACGGTGACGATAACATGGAAGAGCTGTACGATTATGGGAACACCGGGGAAGCGAGGTGAGATTTCTGGAATCGATAAACGCGGCCCGATTTCATTCGATTCCGGAAAATACGTTGCTGGTACGGAACTCGGCCCGATCGTTCCCCGCGGAACAACATCGAGCCTTCTTCCGGCAAGCCAGATCGAATTTTATCGGTTCGCGAATCTAACAGAGCCGCGTTTCTCACGCGATAAACGCGAAACGATCGATCGTTGAATCGCCAAAGATTTTTTTTTCTCTCTCCGACGCTTCGTGGGACAGGACGCAACGAAACAAATACAAAAATGCCTTTTCCTTCCGCGCGATAGCAACGGAGAATAAACCGGAATAAAATTCACGTTTTTCCGTGCTCGGTCCAAAGAACGAGGCTGGCACGGGTCGTTGAATCGGGACAAAAAAATAATCACCGTGCTCCGAGACGCCAAAGATAAACCCGGCAACCTGGTTAGCCCATTTAACCCCGTGTAGAGCGGGTCGTGCAAGTAGCTACCCGGTGATACATTTTCTTCGTCCGTACGATCGATTCGGGCGTTGTTTACCACGCCGAACTTGCGGCCATTCGAAGCTCGTAAACTTTACCCTCTGTTGTTCGTTCGTTCGCGATACATGTACTCCGCTTGGTCCTGGGAAAACAGGAAATTTGGAAAGGGGATCGATAAACCGTATTTTTTCCCATCAGTGTGTACGTATACCCTGGTTACGTTTCCGGAACGATTCGCAGTTGTTCAACCCTCCCGATACGAGAGGCTCGAGCCACCGCGAAAGAGACCACGCCTGGGTCCAAACGGACCCGTCACTCGACTTTCGAACGAAGATTATTCCAACGAATTGCACTTTTCTCGTCGCAACGATACAGTCCAGCGATGCGAAAGCGTCTCAGGGTCCGAAAAGACCCAAGCGAAAAATTAACAAGAGAGGACCTTACCGATATCCTAGAATATCGTTAACGAGAAGGTTTTACTTTCTTCGATACACCGAATTGTCAATCGCAGTTCACGTTTACGCAACGATCGTCGATTATCGAATATCGCGACCGTTTTTGGAAATTTCGCGGTAATTTTCCGGGAGATCTTGGAGCTTCGTTTCCGGTGGAAAATGGAGCAACTTTTCCGAAAGATTCCACGGAGAGCCACACAGCGTGGATCTCACCGAACGAATAGACGATACACGTGGCTCGACACGAGCACGATCTTTCAACTCGGTGGCTCTCGGTGCCAGATCGGATTCGATCTCGCGAATTAACGCTCCTGTAACTTTTCGACAGGAAAGAGATACCGTTGCCGTGCGATAATCCAGAACCCAACATCATCACCAACCGGCCAGTAGTCGAGAAACGGGCCTCGTCGCGTCGAAGATGCGGACGACGTTCCAGACGGCGCTCCCAGAAACGAAAAGGGTGCATCTGCAAGTCGAAGAGGAGCAAGAGAAAACGCAAAAAACTCCGTCTATCGAACAATCCGTTCATCATCTTCTATCTGGAGACGTACTTCAAATGCCCCGGGAAGAAGGTGACCAAGGTGGCACGCGAGGCCGGCAAAAAATGGTGCTCCATGTCCTCTCAACAGAAGGAGAAGTACATACGACTGGCGGCTCGCGTGAGATGTATATGCGGGAAAAGCAAAAAGAAATCGAAATGTCGCTGATAAACCACACGAGAGACGGTAGGGTGTCCCTCGACGGAAGAGACGCTCGTCGCGGGAACTGATCGGGATCCAAGCGATCATCCTAACGACAACCATCCCTGCCAATGGTAACCCAGTCGAACGTGTCACAGTGAACTCGAAACAATCCGTATCACCGAATCGTGAAATGCAACCGTTTCCCGATTCGAACTTGTACCTTTCGCGCGAGAAAAATGTACGCGTTTTCGTCCAGTAATGTTAAAAAAAAAAAAAAACAGAAAAAGAAAACATAGAACTTTCAACTCCCTTCAAGGGATAACCGAGTCGAACGTTTCTTGGCGAATTCGAGACCCGTTCCGTAGAATCGAGAGTTTCGTAGGTACGGAGCTACCGTTTCGATCTCGACGCTTTTTCACGGGACGAATGTGTATGTTTTCGTTCGGTAATGTTAGAAAAAAGAAAGAAAGGGGAGGAGAGAGATCGATAGACACGCGCGCCCGCGGGGTGTTCGCGAACCGTTCCGATAACGGAAAAACCGCGTGCATCGCAACCCGGCGGGGTATGTATTTTTATTAGGGGCGGGTATTAAAGAGTCGAGCATCAAGCGCGTGCAGCTTACGGAAGCTCAAGGCTGCGGCTACCCTCTCGGTCACCGTGCTACCCTCTTGATCCTTGCGGGGCCGAACGGGGTCAAGGTCGTTCGGCGCGAGAACTTTAAGTGCTTCCACGATTCATTGAATTCCGGTACCGTTTGCGTCGTCGGTGAGTGCATTTATCGTTTCTAGCCGCGGGCGAGAGATTTATAAACGCGGGGGGTGGGAACGGGGAGGGTTCCAACGACGACGACGACGACGACGACGACGACGAGGGGTAAACATTCAGCTCGCGAACCGAACTTTGAAATCCCCGCGTAAGAGGATTCGCCCCCTCGGGCGGTGCTCATTTTCACGAATGGAACGCGCTCGAATCCGAACAACGACGTTGTCCTTCGATATCGAACCGCGCTTTTCTACGTTCCCACGTGATGACGGACGAGTTTACACGCGCGAGCTTCGCGCCGAAAATTCGATCGTTCCGCTCTTCCCGTGCGTTCTCAAATTTTTTCCAACGATATTCGACCGATCAGTGCTCGCACGAGAACGTTATTTTTCTTTTTTTTAACTAAAAATCTCCTTTCGACGATGAAACGAGTCTCGCGGATAGTTCTCGAAACAAGTAGAATCGTGGACTCACCGTACGTAGGAAGGATACGTCATCCTGCTCGGAGCCGCCCTCGCTGTCAGCCATCCTGTCGGTAAAGTTTCACGGGACCTGGACGAGCTCCTTCGCCGCCTCGTATTCCTCCTCGCCTCGTATCCGCTGCGGTTCTCGGCTCCACTGGTCGACCGAGCCCACCTCGTAGTCGATAGGGGTGCGGATGGTCACACGCGGTCACGGTTCGACATGTTTTGTCCTCCTCGCCCCCCGCTTCGCTCCCGCAGCTCTCTCGGACCGGTGCAGAACGTTACGCCCCGTCGACGACGAAGACGACGACCACGGTGGTGTCGACGACGTCCTAACCTCCGACGATGCACCGATGATCAGCCAGTCACTACTGGCCCGAGGTTGCCTCGCGCGAACGCCGACAGCCCCTGCGCAAGCGCCCGTTCCCTTCAATCAAATTCCGCATGCTCGAAATTCCGTCGTTACGGCCGCGATGCCGCTGCTCGACCACCCAACCACCCAACCACCCAACCACCCAACGATACCCAGCGTCCTACAATATCCTCGGATTAGTTTCTTTTTCTACCGATCGTCTCGGTTTCACGCGTCGCGAATCGCGACACGTACTCGCGACGACACCGCGATCGCGCAATTATTTTCATTCGAGATCGATCGCATGCCGAGAACCAGATTCAACGATCGACGAAACTTTTCGGTGCCCAACGGTGGTGTATTTAACGGAATTCTTAGAAACAGAATCCACGTGTATCGCGAAGAGATGAAATCTTCCGGTGAACGAGGGAATCGACCCGGTGAATCGCGAGAATGTTAACGAAATAATCGAGGTTTCCGTTTCATTCGAGACAAAGGTGGATCGTTTGGTACCGTTTCGATTCAATTTACGATCCACGGTGTCGGTTTTACGATCACCATCTATCGCGAGAGGTTCCGAGGATTTAATTAGCACGGATATAGAGGAGTTTCGGAGAATATTAATGTACACCCAGTGTACGTGTATCCGGCTGGATAGGTCAATAGGACGGTGCTCGATAGAAGCGCGATCCGGAGCAAAATATTCCAATGTTTGAATCCGTTTAAAAGCAAACATAAAATATAAAACAAATATCGAATCTTTCGTATTTACCCGCGATCGTATCTGATACGTAATAAATACAAAACAGCTCGGATTGTTCAGCGATTGTAAAGAAACGTCTCCCAACGAACGAAAGAATATTTTAAATTGTCCGGCGATTACGTTCGCGTCGCTGATTTTACAAAAATTCCACTACTCGAGGTGTAAAAATTTCTCGAAGCATCCCGATAACGTTCGCGTCGTTGGTTTTTCAAAAATTCCACTACTCGAGGTGTAAAAATTTCTCGAAGCATCCCGATTACGTTCGCGGCTACGTAAAAATGTTCGAAGATTTCGAAGCCGTTTCCCGGGCATCGTCGCGTTCAGCGACGACGAACGAGCGTTGAAACGGATCCCCTGCCCGGCGAAGGGAGGAGCGGAAAAGTATTGCGTTCTAAGCGTTGAATCCCGAGATCAATATGAGAGATGCAGGAGGCGAAAGAACGAGTCTCCGGTGTGCAGAAACGGTTTGGATCCGGTTAGGCACGGTCAGAGGCGGGTAATTACGGTGACCTAGAATCGGCGGCTGTGTCTGGCCGCGTCTCGAGACCGCGAGCCGTGTATTTACGATTCGATGGGAACAATTACAACGAGAATCGTCCAACGAGGACCGAGGTGGAACGCGACCACGAAGCCACGATGCGATCGTTCGAAAGACACGCGACGTTCGTTCGTTCGTTCGTTCGCGGTATTAATTGCACCGGGCATCGATTCGCGTACGTTAACAACGTTGTACCGTTGTTTCACCGGGCCCGTGATTGTCATCGCGACGCGTATTGTGTACAACGATTAGCCCGGTAACGGCTCGCGCGTACATACCCCCGTATATTTAGTTACGAATCCGCCGCTTGTTGGGTTCACGTAAAAATAGTTCGAAGCGCCCACCCATCCCCCGCGTTACTTCCGGAGTAATTTAAGGCTCAACGACGTGACTCACTGAATGGATAGCCTACTCCCTCTCTGGCCTCCACCCCCGCACGGGCTGGAAAGTTGCATTCAGAAATTCGAAAGCTGCATCGAAACACGCGAATAATCGAGTTGGTTGGGAATGGCTCCCGGGTTGGCCGGGTTCTATTCGATTCCACGGGTCGGAAGCGTAAAAGGGAGGAGGGGAGGAGGGGGATGGATAGAGGCGCCAACGTTTCAATTACGCGCACTTCGTTTCGATCGATATCCGCGAGCGAGCGTCGCTCGAGCGTTAATCGACTAATTAAATAACAACGATGACAACGCGACGCACGGGTACACGAACACGTAGACGAAGCTACACCAGCCAACGTGCCGGACCTATTTCATTCTCGCGTCTATTTCCAGCAACGCGGCAGAAATAGATGCATTTACGACCACTCTCGCCACCGAGATCTACGTACGCGCTTGGCCGTGTTTCCGCTCGAATTAGAAACGGTAACGCGGTTGATCGAAGGTTAAGGATAATCGCGATCGTTCCGTATCCGGCGTGTCCAGGATCTCTCGCCGCGAGACGAGCGCGACGAAACGATTCGCGGTTTTCGCGCCCAGCGTAACCGCTACGCGTCACCAGCGGGGGCGACGAATCGTTCGCGGCCGAAAAAGCGACCGACTGGCAACGGATCAACGGTAAATATTGTTCACCCGCGGGGTCTAAATATCTCCTCGGGCGGTCCTCGACGTCGAGAAAATACACTTTGTCATTGAGCGTAAAGCGTCGATTGTGGACGCCGCTTCGTCGCCTCGCGAGCGACGACGTTTCGCAATTCCTCGGACAAACTCGTTGCCAGACGAAAAATTGAGACTTTTCGCGCGGCTGGTTACATAAATTGATCGACCGGGAACTGGGATGGTTATCGAATTTTTTTACACCGATCACGGAGCACCGAGTCGTCCCGTGTCGAACACCGTGTCGAAGCACGCGTCGAATTATCAACGCGGTTGCAATTTCCACTATCGATACGGGTAACACCCGATCGGATTCAGACTCGAGGAAAACCGCTCGATCGTGTCCGTAATTAAACAGTCACTTTCGAGAAACCGCCCCACGGTATCGCGCCCACCCGTACGCACGCACGCACGCAGGCACGCAGGCACGCACGGACGCACGCACGTACGTACACACTCTTAGATGCGTATCATAATGCAAATGCATCGAGGTCGATTGGTCTACTCGACCAGTCCGCAATGCAACCGGTAACGCACTCCGCGTTACCTTCGCACTTCACGATTCTCAGCCACTGTATACGCGATTCACTGGTTTCTTTTCCCCGAGGAGAAGCAAACGGATTAACACATTTTTGAGATTCACCTTACCGGTGTAAACACCTCCCTTCACTGTGTTTCGGTGCGCGCACTTGCGACTCGTATTACCGTGGTTCGATCACGATCGAGACCAAGGAGGTCGTCGTTCAATTCGAGCGAGAGAGTTCGTTCGGGGTGGCTGGGATCCCTCGGTTCTTCTATCGGGCCCCTTCCGACGAAATTCGTATCGAGGCTCGAGCGGTTCTGCCGGAGCGCGGTGCCGAGCGGAATGGAGCGAACGAGCGGCTCTACGCGGCTATTTTCAGCCTCGAGCCGAGCCCGCGTTGGCTCTCCTCGCGCGTAGCAGGCGAATAGACGCGACGTTCGTCCCCTGTTCGTGTCGTCGATATCCCGTCGAAGGCGCGCTGTCCCTGACTCTGGGAAAATTGCGAGGGAAAAGAGAACGAGGAAGGGATCGATCGTGAATTTTCTCCTCGAACCGAAATAAGAATACGGGCTGCTTCGAGATCGTGAGCCTGATCCACGTTTCGCGTCTTTCTTTGTTCGAAAGAAGTTCTTTGGTCATCGAAGACCTCTTAGCGCCCGTTTCCATGCTCCGAGTACAGTTTAATGGAATCGTGGAATCTCGATTTCGCAGACCGAAACGTGAATCGAATCCCCGAAGGGTACACCGAGTGTCGAGATCGGCTAAATATGTATTGTACATTTGATTCCTCGCGATATCCACCGTATATTCGGTTCGTATAATTCGAGACGATTTTCGAATGTACGCGACATTGTAATAGCTTCGAAACAGTTTCTGAAAAACATGCAACGAACTAAACGTGAATCGTACTATACGGATAAAATCGTAATCGGATGGAACGATTTATGATCTAACAGCGATACAAAGTACTTCGAGTCGAGAGACTTTAAAAGATTCCTTACGTTTTAACTTTATTTTACGCGTTGATACTACCGCGACTAATTTATGCGAACGATTGCAAGTTGAAATATAAAACTTTTCACCACTTAATAAAATCAGGTAACGCTTCCTACTATGGATCAATCTTAACGATTCTCGTAAATCGAGAGAAAAGAATTATTAGCGCCGGTATTGTTCAAATTGTATTCACAAATTTCACTCGTAAAATTTTGTAATTACGTTACTTGTCGTACCATTGGCATACGACTGCCGGAAGAAGTTTATCAAATTCATCTATATCGAGGAAAAAATTCAATATACGTTTATAGTAAAACCCAACAATGGTCTACCGAAGTATTCTTTGCGAAACAACACTCGTAAGACAGACGAGGGCCGACGGAACATTACATACGAATTTGTTCCATGAACTGAAGTGCCGACGCCGTGAAAAACCCGTGGTTTTGTAGCATACTCCGCATTTCGAGACGGAGATTCTGAGAACTATATTCGACCGATTCATGGAAGTCGGTAAAGCTGGTAAACGTAGAAAACTCGTCTTCATAGATCATTTGTGCTTCTCTTGAGCGCATCAATCGCAAACAATATTGTAACAATAAGTTTCATTCGTTCTAACAGATGGAACTTGAAACAATATAACATCCCAAAACTAAGAAAACTATTAATGCTTCAATTATCATTAAAAATCGATAAAAATGTTCGTATCTAATTTATTCTCAGATCCATATTCTGTAATAAAGCAGGGCGGAGCGGGGCGGAGCGGGGCGGAGCAGGGCGGGGCGGGGCGGAGCGGGACCGGACGAGGTGGGGCGGTCTAAGGCGGGGCGTAGCGGGGCGGAGCGGGGCGGGGCAGAGCGGGGCCGGGCGAGGTGGGGTGGAGCAGGGCGGGGCGAAGCGGGGCCGAGTGAGGTGGGGCGGGTCGGAGCGGGGCCGGGCGAGGTGGGGCGGTTTAAGGCGGGGCGTTCGGAGCAAGGCTGAGCGGAGCCGGGCGAGGTGGGGTGAGGCGGGGCCGGGCGTGGCGGTGCGAGACGGAGCGGAGCGGAGCGCGGTGGGGCGGTTTAAGGCGGGACGTGCCGGTGTGGGCCGGGGCGAGGCAGAGCGAGCCGGTGCGGGCGGAGCGGGCGGGGTGAGGCGGGGTGGAATGGGCTGGGCGGAGCGGGCTGGGCGGAGCGGGCTGGGCGGGGCGGGCTGGGCGGAGCGGGCCGGGGCGAGGCGGGGCGATGCGGGCCGCGCCGAGGCCGTGCGCCGGGGCGAGTCGGAGCGGGGCGTGGCATAACGTATATAGCTTTATCTATAATATTAGCTATTATCTATCTATCGATTTATATACTTATCTATCTATTTCACCGAAAATGAAAAGGGGCATGATGTAATGTTGGAAGCGGCTTGACCCTAGGGGACGGGAAGGGCCCCGATTGGTCAAGGGGTGTGGTCCAAAGGGGTAGGGGTGTGGCCGAAGTGGGAGATGGCGTGGCCTAAAGGTGTCATTTCCGATTCTCTACTTCCTGCGGTAACAGAATCGCGTAAAGACATAGACAAACGATACCCAATTTCGAATCAGCTAACACTGTTTCCATTTTAATTACCTAAAATCAGAGGGGACATGACCTAAAGTTATTATTTCTACATTCGTATACTACATTCAATTACGCGGTCTAGCAGTACCTATACCAACATCTAGCGCTTCGCGAACGAACTATTTCTCGACAAACTTGGGCGTCTTGTCGTAGATGGCACAATCTGTGCTTTTCGGATTATTTAAATTTTGAACAAATTTAATTATTTTTATGCTTTGTACTTCTACACGAAATTATGAGTCAACAATTAATTTACTATGCTTAAATGATTTTTCCGATTATTAAATGGAGATTTATAATTTTTGACTTTAATATTGTAACAAGTTTTGTAAGTTTAACTATTAAACTAAAATTTATTCCTCATTATTAAGGCAAAATTACATTTCGATATTTACATTGCAATACATGTTTTAAATACAACTCATGTTAAAAGATTTTGTTTTCTTAAAGAATAATTATGCATTATTTATTGGACTTCGTTTAAGCAATTGTTAGAAATCCTCTGTACATATATAATAATGTACGAAGTCTCCTACGACGGTTAGAATTGTGTTTCCTTTGTAAAACAATAGACAGATTTAAAATTCAACGATAGATTCTATGCAAATGCTCACGAAAATAAACTTTATATTTAGGAAAGCAATTAATCATATTTTGACTCCATTATTCAACACGTGCCATGACTACGTGTACTGTCGAAATAACAAGAATTAAACAATTATTCAATCGATGTATCCAATAAACAATGAAGTCCAATAAATAATGTATTCTTTAAGAAAACGAAACCTTTTAACTCGAGTTGTACTTAAAACCTGTATTACAATGTCAATATCAAAATGTAATTTTCCCTTAATAATGAGGAATAAATTTTATTTGAATAGTTCAATTTAGAAAGCTTGTTACAATGTTAAGGTAAAAAATTATAAATGTTCATTATAAATTATAATGTTTGTTCATTTCCGCGATTGTTACTAACATTTATGTATGTTCCCAATATTAATCGAACAATGTGCATCTTATTTATACATTAAAAATTATCGATTGGCCTACAACAATTAATTTTGATTGAGCTTCAAAGTATAAACGTGTTTCTTAATGTTCCAAAGCATGGAAAGTAACAATTGTTTTTTAGATACATTAATTTAACATTTGTTTAATTTTTATAATTTACACAATACGCATCGAAGTGGTATTTTTTACATAAAAGTACCAATGTTCAATTAATTGCTCTTCTGGATAGAAAAATCATCGCGATGAATACTTGTGAATCGATAATCGATGTGCAGCCTTGATTTCGATTTTATGATAAATACAAAAGTTTGTACAGAAATATTTATTTATTTTATCGTACGGTAGGGAATATCATACAAATGGAATTACTTATATATGATATCGGTAAATACCGGTAAATATATTCTGAACGCGCTTTCCAAACATTTGTGACGTAATAATTACATGGGTTGCCATCTATTGGAGAAAGGGTTGAACTACGCTTAAGGTGGGAAAACACCTGGTGGAGAAACGCTCAAGTTTGTCGAAGAATTGTTCGGACTGTCATCAATAGATGGCGCCAGCGATAGGGAATATTGTTTGAAAGCAGATACTTATCTGTAATGTCGGTAAATAATGCTTGTGGAGGCATCTATTGATGAAAGTCAAAACAATTCTTCGACAAACTTGAGCGAATCTCCGCCAGGTGTTTTCACACCTTAAGTGTAGTTTAACCCTTTCTATAATAGATGGCAACCCATGTAATTACCCCGCCAGAAATATTTTGAATTGCCTGGTCACAATATATTATATTTGCATATATACAAAGTATAATATCAATATGTTGAGAAATATTCATTTATTTTATCGCACAGTTACTTCGATTGGCTTTGTTCGATCTAACGCAAATTTAAGCAATTGTTGGCTTTTAAGCCATCATTTATACTAGGACATTGTTAATATTTGTTTAAACTATGGTCTTACGACGATTGTTGATAATTATGATAAATAAACATCAAGATTTTGCGAAATCGGCGAAGGCGAACGGTTTTAGTGAATGTTTGTTCATTTCCGTGATTGTTATTAATATTTACCCATGTTCCCAATATTAATCGAACAATATGCATCTCATTTATGCATCACAAATGATTATGTAACTTATAGAAATTGATTTTGATCGAGATTTATAGTAAAACGTGTTTCGGAAAGTTTTTAAGCATGGAAAGTAACAATTGTTTATTAGATACATTAATTTAACATTTGTTTAATTATTATAATTTACACAATACGCGTAGAAGTTGCATTTTTTACTCAAAAGTACAAAAATTCAATCAATTGGTTTATTAAATAGGAAAACCGTCGCGATGAACACTTGTGATTCGATTATAGATATGTATAGTCTTAATTTCGACGTATTGAAAATTTTTTTAAATTATAAAGGAAGGCTAGAATACAGGGAAGTTAAATTATGCGGATTTCGTTTAATTTTACATTTATTCGACAGATGATACATACAAAAGTTTGTATATAAATATTTATTTATTTTATCGCACGGTAGGGAATTTCATTCAAGTAGAATTACTTATCCATATTATCGGTAAAATATTCTTGTTGCGCCATCTATTGATGAAAGTTAGAACAATTCCTCGACAAACTTGAGCGTTTTTCCGCCAGAGGTTTTCACACCTTATGTGTAGTTTACCAATTCTCCAGTAGATGGCAACTCACATCAGAGCCGTGTGACATATGTGTGTCACTGAGCGTTCAGAACATATATGCCGGCATGCAAAGTATAATTTCGATATGTAGAGAAATATTCATTTATTTTATCGAACGGATTCTTCGATTGTATTTGTTCGATCTAACCAAATATTTCAAGAAATTGATGGCTTTCTAGCCATTATTTATACCGGAACATTGTCAATAATTGTTTAATTTACGATCCAACGACGGTTGTTAATAATTATGATAAATAAACGTCAAGACATTGCAAAATCTGTGAAGGCGAATAGTTTTCGTGAATGTTTGTTCATATCCGCGAGTTTTACTAACATTCATGCATGTTCCCAATATTAATCGAACAATGTGCATGTTATTTATGCATCACAAATGATTAAGAAACTTATAGAAATTAATTTTCATCGAGGTTCGATGTTAAAACGTATTTCATAAAGTTTTAAAGCATGAAAAGTAATCATTGTCTATTTGGGACATGAATTTAAAGTTTGTTTAATTCTTATAATTTTCATAATACGCGTGGAATTTGCATTTTTTACTCAAAAGTGCTGAAATTCTATTAATCGCTTTTCTAGATAGAAAAACTATCGCGATAAAGACATGTGAGTCGATAATCGATATGTCTAGCCTTGATTTCGAGGTATTAAAGATTTCCTTAAATGTATAAAGGAAGGTTGGAATGCAGGGAAATTACATTACGCTGATATCGTTTAATTTTACCTTTATTCGAAAGATGATACATATCAAATTTTGTACAGAAATATTTACATATTCGATCGCACGGTTGGGAATAACATACAAATGGAATTACTTATATGTGGTATCGGTAAATATCGATAAATATATTCTGCACGCGCGCTTCCAAACATTTGTGACGTGTATTTAAATGGATTGCCATCTATTGGAGAAGGGGTTAAACTATACTTAAGGGGTGAAAACACCTGGCGGAGAAACGCTCAAGTTTGTCGCAGAATTGTTTTGATCTTCATCAATAGATGGCACCATAAGCATAATGGTAACGCAAAAAACCTGAGCGTTTCTCCGCCAAGGGTTATCATACCTCAAGTGTAGTTTAACCCGTTCAACAATTGATGGCAACCCATGTTATTACCACGTCACAAATATTTGAAATTGCGCATTCAGAATATATTTGCATACATACGAACTATAATTTCGAAACGTAAAGAAATATTTATTTATTTTATCGAACGGTAGGGAATATTATTCGAAAGCAGATACTTATCTGTAATGTCGATAGATAATGCTTGTGGAGCCATCTATTGATGAAGGTCAAAACAATTCTTCGACAAACTTGGGCGTTTCTCCGCCAGGTGTTTTCACACCTTAAGTGTAGTTTAACCCTTTCTCCAACAGATGGCAATCCATGTAATTACCACGTTACAGGGATTTGTAATTGCGGGTTCAAAATATATTTGCATACATGCAAACTATAATTCCGATATGTAGAGAAATATTCATTTATTTTATCGCACGGTTACTTCGATTGTCATTGCTCCATCTAACGAATATTTCAATAAATTTATAGCTTTTTAGCTATTATTTGTACCGGAACATTATTAACAATTGTTTAATCTACGGTCCAACGACGGTTGTTAATAATTATGATAAATAAACGTCAAGATATTGCGAAATCTGCTAAGGGGAACTGTTTCGGTGAATGATTGTTTAATTCCGCGATTGTTATTAACATTTACGCGTGTCCCCAATATTAATCGTACAATGTGCATCTTATTTGTGCATCACAAATGATTAAGTAACTTATAGAAATTGATTTTGATCGAGATTCATAATAAAACGTGTTTCGTAAAGTTTTAAAGCATGGAAAGTAGCAATTGTTTATTCGATACATTAATTCAACATTTGTTTAATTCTTATAATTAACACAATACGCGTAGAAGTTGTATTTTTAACTAAAAAGCGTCGAAATTCAATAAATTGCTTTTCTAGATAGAAAAATTATCGTAATGAACACTTGTAAATCGATAATCGACATGTGTAGCCTTGACAATGTCGGTTGGATCTCATTGACAACAATTACAACGCGAACGAAGAATACTTCAACGAAATGATATTTTAAGCCATTATTTATAGTAGGACAATGTTAATAATTGTTGAAGCTGTGGTCCTACGACGGTTGTAAATAATTACGATACATAAACATCAAGATATTGCGAAATCTGCGGAGGCAAATGGTTTCGGTGAATGTTTGTTTATTGCCGCAATTGTTCTTAACCTTTTTGCATGTTCCGAATGTTAATGTTACGATACGCATCCATTCTATGCACTATAAATGATTAATTTACCTATACAAATTAATTTTGGTCGAGATTCCAAGTGAAAGCTGGTTTTTGACATGTTTCTTAAAATTTTAAAACGTGGAGAATAATAATTGTTTACTAGACACGTTAATTTAACATTTATTTTATTCTGATTAAGCGCACCATACGTGTAAAATCTTCAACTTCTAAATTACATTTTTGTCGTTAAAATTACGTTTTCTTTGTAAAACGATAGACAAATTTAAAGTTCCACGATAGATTATTCTGCAGGTGATCACGAAAATAAATTGTACGTTTAGCAAAGTAATACATCATATTTTGACTTCATTATTCAACACGTGCCATGACTACGTGTACTGTCGATAAAACAAGAATTAAACAATTATTCAATCGATGTATCCAATAAACAATGAAGTCCAATAAATAACATATTCTTTAAGAAAACGAAACCTTTTAACTCGAGTTGTACTTTTAACATGTATTATAATGTCAATATCAAAATGTAATTTTCCCTTAATAATGAGGAATAAATTTTATTTCAATAGTTCAACTTAGAAAGCTTGTTACAATGTTAGGATAAAAAATTATAAATTTCTATTAAATAATGAGAAAAAAGATATAAGCATAATAAATTAATTTTTGACTCCTAATTGTGTGCAGGAGTACAAAGCATAAAAATAATTTAATTTATAATATTTTAGGCTATTACTTATACTGGGACAATCCAGTGACCTCGAACAATTCGAGCAAAAGTTCAGAGGTTCGTTCGAAAATTCCGCAAAATCTCAATTTATGGAAATTCTTGGAAATTGACGTAATTTCCAAGAATTCGCGAAATCGTGTCACGTCCTCGCATATTATATGCTCCTGATACCAAGAGTCCCAAAATTGAACATTTTCTAAAATTTTTGACTGAATTTGAGAGTCTGGTATCAGGAGAACATTATCGACGAGGAGGTATTCATTTTTCGGTAGAGATTTCAAAATGACGTAATTTTCAAAGAGTTCCGCAAGCTTGAACTTGCAAACCTCGTCTTTTGATTTAGTATTCAGGTTCAGGTGGAGGGAATGAGAGCAATGTATGGGAATAAGTGGAGCTCATGTTATACTCAATGAACTTATCGAAATGCATTAGACTGACATTCGTATGCTTAAATTCGATAAAAGTATTAATTTCTTTATGGGCGTTACAACAATGTTTTGTAACGAAGAATTCAATTTTTCTTTATATACTATCTAACTATTCTGAATTCGCAACCAATTAGCTCGGTACTACCCGCGACGAATACTTATCGTTCACCGCGAGTAATACCGATTACCAGGTCTCACCACGTGGAGGTTGTTGCGAGCGGAGACCCGGAGAGAGATAGATGGAATCAAAGTTCCATCGATCTCCCTCGATACGCGGTACAAACGAAATTACTAAACTCCAGAGATAGAAGGAATCGATGTTCCTTCGATCTCCTCGTTTAGTTCTGCCGAGCAATTACATTATGGAAAAATTAGGCAAAATTGTGAAAGACGCGACACGAACCGTGCGGTTGATCCTACTAGGTCTATCCCGTTTCTCTTCAGTGGGTCCGATTCCATAGAAAACGAGCGACGCCATCCACTCCCCTAGAGGAGTGCCCCGTTTCTCCATCTTTACGACGAGAGGGTCTTATTTTGGCGGCTTTCGCAGGGACCGGCAAAAATGCCTGCTCCTGTGCTCGCAACGTGTCCCCTATGGAAGCAGACACACCGGAAGAGACGGCGATAGACCGTTCGGACCACCTACACGGCCGGCCACTTGCTTTTACAAAAAGCAGTGGTGACCGGACTGAGAAACGAGCAAGCGAGCAAAATTGAGCTAAAGATTGGATAATTGCTTGGCAGAGCACAGCCTTAAAACTAACTTATTCTAACTGCAGAGATAGAAGGAATCAATGTTCCTTCGATCACCTCGTTTAATTCTGCCGAGCAATTACGTTATGGTAAAATGAGGCAAAATTGGGAAATACGCGACGCGAACCGTGGAGTTGTTCCTACTAGGTCGGTCCCGTTTCCCCTCAGTGGGCCAGATTCTCAAGGAAATGCGCGACGCCGTCCACTCCTCTAGAGGAGTGCCCCGTTTCTCCCAACTCCGCAGCCAGGAGCCACGCAGAGCGTGGACCTGACTCACGGAGGATGACGAAGAGAGGGTCTTGTGGAACAAGGGCTTCCGCAGGGACCGGTGCGAACACCTGCCCCTGTGTTCGCAGCATTTTCTCTCTCAAAGCGGACGCACCAGAAGAGACGGCGATCGAGCGTTCGGTCCACCTCCACGGCCGGTCACTTGCTTATGCAACAAGCAGAGGTGGCCGGACTGAGAAACGAGCAAGCGAGCAAAAAGAAGCTAAAGATTGGATAATTGCTCGGCAGATCACAGATATTCGTACATGGTGGCCTTAAAACTAACTTAGTCTAAGCTTAACGAAAGATCCCACGAGTGAGGGGTCCTCCTAAAGATCCCCGGTTGCGACGAGAAAAACCTAAGAGAAACCTAAAGTCAAGACACGATAGAAGATAGAAATGAAGTTGGTTAGTGGAAAAAAATATATATGGAAAAACAAGTAGAAATTAAAATCAGAGAACAAATAAAATAAATTAAACAAAGGGAAAAATAAAAAAAAAAAAAAAAAGAAAGCATTAAGAGAGTAGGTCGCCAGTACTGACCACCGCCTATCGGTAGTCAGTACCGGTTACCAGGGTGGGGGGTCCCCCTTCCGTGAACCTAAAACGAAGACGTCCGTCCACCTCGGAGGCTCCAGGAACAATGAAATTTTAAACAACCGGGGGGCTCCTTATATACCCACCACAAGGTCACTCAGTTTCTTACCGTTACTTCGATTGTCTTTGTTCGAATTTAATCGAATATTGCAACGAATTGATGGCTTTTCAGCCATTATTTATACTAGAACATTGTTAATAATTGTATAATCTACGGTCCTACGACGGTTGTTAATAATTATGATAAATAAACGTCAATATATTGCGAAATCTGCGAAGACGAACGGTTTCAGTGAATGTTTATTCATTTCCACGATCGTTACTAACATTTATACATGTTCTCAATATTAATCGAACAATGTGCATCTTATTTATGCATTAAAAATTATTAAGTAACTTGTTGAAATTGATTTCGATCGAGAATCGACGTAAAAACATGTGTCTTAATGTTTTAAAGCGTGGAAAGTAATAATTGTTCATTAGGTGCATTAATTTAACTTTTATTTAATTGTTATAATATACACAATACGCGTAAGAGTTCTGTTTTTTAGTTAAAAGCGCCGCAATTCAATAAATCGCTTTCATAAATAGAAAAATCATTGCAACGAATACTTGTGAATCGATAATCGATACATGTAGCCTTGAGAATGTCAGTTGGTTCCCAACGAAAAATTCCTTCGTGGACAAAGAATACTTCAACTAAATGATATTTTATGCCATTATTTATACCAGGACATTGTTGATAATTGTTTAAACAATGGTCCTATAACGATTGTTAATAATTAGGATGAATAAACGTCGAGATATTGCAAAATCTGTGAAGGCGAACGATATCGTTGAATGTTTGTTCATTTCCGCGATTGTTATTAATATTTACGCATGTTTCCAATATCAATCGAACAATGTGCATCTTATTTATGCATTAAAAATTATTAAGTAACTTGTCGAAATTATTTTCGATCGAGAATCGACGTAAAAACGTGTGTCTTAATGTTTTAAAGCGTGGAAAGTAATAATTGTTCATTAGGTGCATTAATTTAACTTTTATTTAATTGTTATAATATACACAATACGCGTAAGAGTTGTGTTTTTTAGTTAAAAGCGCCGCAATTCAATAAATCGCTTTCATAAATAGAAAAATCATTGCAACGAATACTTGTGAATCGATAATCGATACATGTAGCCTTGAGAATGTCAGTTGGTTCCCAACGAAAAATTCCTTCGTGGACAAAGAATACTTGAACTAAATGATATTTTATGCCATTATTTATACGAGGACATTATTGATAATTGTTCAAAGAATGGTCCTACCACGATTGTTAATAATTATGATAAATAAACGTCGAGATATTGCGAAATCTATGAAGGCGAACGATATCGTTGAATGTTTATTCATTTCCGCGATTGTTATTAACATTTACGCATGTTCCCAATATCAATCGGACAATGTGTATCTTATTTATGCATTAAAAATTATTAAGTAACTTGTCGAAATTGATTTCGATCGAGAATCGACGTAAAAACGTGTGTCTTAATGTTTTAAAGCGTGGAAAGTAATAATTGTTCATTAGGTGCATTAATTTAACTTTTATTTAATTTTTATAATATACACAATACGCGTAAGAGTTGTGTTTTTTAGTTAAAAGCGTCGCAATTCAATAAATCGCTTTCATAAATAGAAAAATCATTGCAACGAATACTTGTGAATCGATAATCGATACATGTAGCCTTGAGAATGTCAGTTGGTTCCCAACGAAAAATTCCTTCGTGGACAAAGAATACTTCAACTAAATGATATTTTATGCCATTATTTATACCAGAACATTGTTGATAATTGTTTAAACAATGGTCCTATAACGATTGTTAATAATTAGGATGAATAAACGTCGAGATATTGCAAAATCTGTGAAGGCGAACGATATCGTTGAATGTTTGTTCATTTCCGCGATTGTTATTAATATTTACGCATGTTTCCAAAATTAATCGAACAATGTGCATCTTATTTATGCATTAAAAATTATTAAGTAACTTGTCGAAATTATTTTCGATCGAGAATCGACGTAAAAACGTGTGTCTTAATGTTTTAAAGCGTGGAAAGTAATAATTGTTCATTAGGTGCATTAATTTAACTTTTATTTAATTTTTATAATATACACAATACGCGTAAGAGTTGTGTTTTTTAGTTAAAAGTGTCGCAATTCAATAAATCGCTTTCATAAATAGAAAAATCATTGCAACGAATACTTGTGAATCGATAATCGATACATGTAGCCTTGAGAATGTCAGTTGGTTCCCAACGAAAAATTCCTTCGTGGACAAAGAATACTTCAACTAAATGATATTTTATGCCATTATTTATACGAGGACATTATTGATAATTGTTCAAAGAATGGTCCTACCACGATTGTTAATAATTATGATAAATAAACGTCGAGATATTGCGAAATCTATGAAGGCGAACGATATCGTTGAATGTTTATTCATTTCCGCGATTGTTATTAACATTTACGCATGTTCCCAATATCAATCGGACAATGTGTATTTTATTTATGCATTAAAAATTATTAAGTAACTTGTCGAAATTGATTTCGATCGAGAATCGACGTAAAAACGTGTGTCTTAATGTTTTAAAGCGTGGAAAGTAATAATTGTTCATTAGGTGCATTAATTTAACTTTTATTTAATTTTTATAATATACACAATACGCGTAAGAGTTGTGTTTTTTACTTAAAAGGGCCGCAATTCAAAAAATCGCATTTTTAGATAGAAAAATCATTGCAATGTATACTTGTGAATCGATAATCAATACGTGTAGCCTTGAGAATGTCAGTTGGTTCCGAACGAAAAATTCCTTCGTGGACAAAGAATACTTGAACTAAATGATATTTTATGCCATTATTTATACCAGGGCATTGTTGATAATTGTTTAAAGAATGGTCCTACCACGATTGTTAATAATTATGATAAATAAACATCGAGATATTGTGAAATATCGATAAAAAAAATATGATTAATTACTTTGCTAAACATGAGATTTATCTTCGTGAGCACCTACAGAAGAATCTATTGTGGAATTTCAAATTTGTCTATCCTTGTACAAAGGAAACAGAATTCTGATCTTTGTAGGAGACTTTATTATATATTATTATATATGTACAGAAAATTTCTAACAATTGTTTATAAAATTATTTAATAAAATAATTTTGTGCACATATAATACATGTGGCGCCATCCGTAGCGAATCGTCCAAGTTTGTCGAGGAATAATTTTTACTTGGGTCGTTAGATGTCGAAACAAGTATTATCTTCACTACCTAGTAAATGAAAAAATAATATTTTTTTAGTTTTACAATAGAATTGTAGAAGTATAAAAATAAGTTGGATTTACAGTTGCACTTTCATGAATATCATGTTACCACTACTTGAAGGACATGGTTGAAATGCAAAAGTTGTTTTTTATTAACAGATTTCAATGTAGTTGGATTTAATAGAGTTAAAAACAAAGGAGGTGGTATTGTTCGTTTTGTTAAAGAAGATATTATCTTTAGTAAAATCGATTTAAATTTGAATTTAAATAATCTACAATTGAGCTCTGTTATTGTGGATGTTCGTCTTGGTGAAATTCTTTTGACAGTTTGTTGCAAAAGTCCCGTAATTAATAATAACGTTATAACGAATGAATAGACCGTATCACATATTTAAGAAACATATCAGTAACGATACTTTACTTCGATTCCCGATCAAAATTCATTTCTGTAGATTAATCAACGATTTGTATTGCGTAAATAAATGCGGATTGTAATGATAACATTCGGAGCATACGTAAACGTTAATAACGATCACTCTTTGGAATAAAAATTCAATGGAAACGTTCGTCTTCGCATATATTATATTTCGCATTACCTCGATACTTATTTAACGCAATTACGATTTTATCTTCTCCATTGGTTCATAGACTTTACCAAAGAACGAGCAAGAATCATCCGTTGCAACCGTAGGCATCGTTCTACATTATGTCGATTGCAATTTACACGATTGACACTCGAGATAGACGCACAATAAATCTTACACCGCCGTTTGTTTTTATATAACCCCGGCGCGGAGCTACTGGTTGATTGACTTTCCCTGATCGATGGTCATCGTAGATTTATCGCTCAACAAGAGGGAACCCTGTTAAAATTCTCTCCGTGCGATAAATTCTACCTACGTATGAATTCTGTAGAAAAAGTGACGAACGATATTGACGCGTGTGTCTACACAATTCAAATAAAATAAAATCCATCGATACACATCATACGATAGAATCTACGTGAAACATGTTCCGTTCTGTTTTCTTCCGACGTGTATCTATGTTTGGCAAGTAGACACGTCGAGCGACACTAAATTGAATTCTCGATCGTTTCGTATTTCAATTTTAGCACAACGGAGTCCCTCTTCGATAGAAATTCCATGAATCCGGCAAGCGGGTGTAATATTTTAAGCATCGATTTCGGAACTCGAATCGAGCGAGGTTCGTCCACTTTCGAAAAAATTCTAAATTCAGAACTCCGCTCCGTTATCGTACGATTATGAAATTTCAATGTCACGGTACGAGAACTCGATGCTTTTCCTAAGTTAGGAATTAGGACGGTTTGTGTCTCGAATTTGGTACGAAAGTCTCGAGGAATCGATCCGAGAAAAGAAATACAGAATCGTCGAAAAATAAAGGTTACACTACCGATCGACACCTCCCAGTACAATTATTTTCTACTCACCGTGAAACGCAAAACCGTCCGAATCGCGCGACGCACACTCTGTACGCAATCCCGTGCTCTGTAATTTTATGCAAGGGAACGTTCACGTGAGAGGTTCCGTATCGTTGGAAAAAATTCCGAAGCGTGATCTTCCTCTTTGGAGACGCGGCGTTCCCCCTCGAGGGAACACGAATCGAACGAAACACGATTTACACGGGACTGGAAACGCACGAAATTTCACGCATAAATTCATGACAAATAGATCGTCCGGAGTCTGGCGATACCACGACGACCGAGGCAATAAGTCGCGCGTCAAAGTCGAGAAATTATTGACTTTATCTGCACCCTCTCGCACGAGGCCCTCCTTTACAGCCTGTAGCGGCGAATACGCGATGGTTCCTTTTTTTCCCTCTCCCCTCCACCGGTTTCCTTTTTTGATGGAATATGGCGAACTTACCTAGACGATAAATCGTCTTAACCCGAGCCGAGTGATCCCTTTATTGTCGGGCGTTCGGTACGAGGGAAGGTCGGTTGGCTCACTCTTTCGTGTTGGTTCGCGCAAATAAATTTGCACGATCGTTCCCAACCTGCACGCGCTGGATTCTGTCGGCTAGGGTGAACGTAATTTATTTTCGCCCGTCTGCACCGAAGGCAATTGCATCATTTATATACGGACGCAACCACCCCGCCCTGAGGGGGGTGGGAATTTGAAATTAAAACCCGCGTTACAACCTCTGAAAAATCACGTTACACGGTTAACGTTCGTTGGTCCCGATTTCGCGTTCACCGTGTTCCGAGCGACGAGGACGCGCGAGGAATCGGCCAACGATCGGTATATTCGAACGAAAGCGAGACCGTGGACGGTAGAAGGGTGGATTTCCATGCACGAAGTGCCATCGACGAGCAAACGACGCAATACCCCTGCAACTTGCAGGCAGATTCCCCCATTGAACCCCTTTAGGATTCTCACTCGCGAGTATCATCGCCACCTACCTTAACACCAACGGGCGAACGGTGCGCTTGCTTCGTGTTTATCGTTACTTACTTCCGCGTTTCGTAAGAAAAAAGAAAAAAGGGCAAACCGGTGCAATTGTACCGATCGTTCGTTCTTCCATCGACGCGGATACTTTTCGAGCTGCTCTCACAGCTGAATTTAAGTCGCGAACTATCTGAAGGGAATTGGAGCGTGCCGCGAAACGTAGTTACCCGAAAAATCACGGTTTTCAAAGTACGTCGTACACCGTGGCGACCAACGGCTGAAAAACTTTTTAATCGTATCGGAATAACGGGCCCCGTAATCTCCAGGGACGACGCTGAACGCGGCCGCCCCTTCCTCTCCGTCGCGTTTATTAAATTTATTTACACGCGAAGGAAACGTGACCCGAGCCGTGTCGCGACACGATCGAATAAATGTAAACGAATAAACGAGAATCGCGCGGATCGCGATTCGTCGCGGTCATCGTGCGAGCAACCCGGAAAATTCGCATTTTATTTATCCGTCGCGATTTTTCGCAATTGATGCCCCTACCCACGGTTCAGCTAACACTCGTCCAAGTATCGACCTATTTTTACACGAAGTTCATATTTCAGCAGGTGTAATGGCCGCTCGAAAAGTTACAACTGGGATCGTGAAACTGGTTTTCCGAAAGGAAAAAAAAACAAAAAAAAAAAAGGAAAACTCTCGTATTAAAAATCGACGGCCGTATCGGGTCAGGGATGGGGTAACTCGGTTTACATTTAATTTACCGGGAACGCATTATTATTTTCGCGCGTTGTTCAAGCGAAATTGGAATTATTTGTGAAACGTATCCAGCGGAGGGTGTCGCGTTTGAAATTCTGCTGCAGGTTTTCGATTAAATATCATTCAGTTAAATAAAACATCGTTTGCACGATGAAAACAATTCGCCGGGAGACACGAAAGGGACGAGAGTTTGTCCGGGACGAAGCTCACGGTTGTTGCAACCCTTTTTTGTTTTTTATCAACACGGAATGTTTTCGAGGTACGCGAAAGTCGATGGAAAATGCGAAAGAGATTTACGACGAAGGTTTGATTTTAATTGTCTGGTGATAGTCGTGCGATCTTTCGTCGATCTCCGCGTACGTAAATCCGAGCTCGAAATACGTGGAAAATTCGCAGCTATTTGAATCAGGCTCGCGTTGAAACGAGCTCCGGATCTCGAGCTTCGAAGGAACCGTGAACGCGAGAACCCTCTGGGTTCGAATTACTCGATGTTAGATTCCTTAACGCTCGAGTCTCGAAGCTCGAAGATTCGAGCCGTCTAAATTGCTGCGTCTGTTTGAATACACCGATGCAACGCGCATACGGCCCTAGATGCACCTACATCGATCGGGTGTCCCCCGATCGGCTCGAAACATTGTTACTCTCGTGGCGCGTACAGTGCACCGAAATCTTACGTATTCGAAACGATTCTTTCTTCGTTGGTCTCGACTCTCTGAACTCGATTAGCCCGTGTACTCCTCGAACGGTCGAGAAACACCCTTTCCGTATTCGAATCGTATAAAATTCGAGCCTCGAAACTTGAAACGCGTCGAATTAACGAACTTTACGCGTGGTTAATCGCGATACTTGAGAAACTTTCTTCGATTGCTCGGTAGATTTCGAGACTCGATCCGTAAGCACGCGGCGACACAAGAAAATCGAAAGTCTCGATGCGTGGATGAAACGCATCCGGTGACGCGAAACGAAATTTGAACGCGTGAAAAAAAGGTTGTCGTTGATTTTCGTTCGAGTGTCGTACGATCGAAGCATCGACAGCTCGAAACAAAAATCACCGGGAGTAAGAGGCGAATTTTCGCGGGACGAAGCCCCGCGATTGTTTTCCTTTTTTATATATTTTTTTCTTTTTTTTTTGTTCGCGGGTGGGAAACACGAAGCGTTCGAAGGGGTCGCGGAGGATGACGGTAGAGCGAAAGTGATTTATGATTTCGGGCGTGTAGGATACGCTCGTGTTCCGCTCGGGCTTCGTTACGTTGGAAGGAGAGACGAGACGACGCTTCCTGGATAGCGATAAAAATTCTAGCGAGCTCGTTTCCACGGTGCATCGATGGTTTACAGAGCTAGGTCGCGACATCGTTGTTCCCGCGGACTTTAATTTCCAACGTCCCGGGAGAAACTCTCGCGGAAACGAGGCCGATGTTCGAGCTCGCTTCGAAATTTTTTCCAACCGTTTCTTTTCGTCGAACCTCTCCGCGCGGCGGGGTCCACTTCGTTTACGTTCAACCGCAACGAACGGTTTAACTTTCGCGGGCGTTGTTCGCTCCGCTTACGCTCGAAAACCAAATTACAAGTACAAATATCTGGCTACTGCTGGTTCCGCTCGGGTAAATTTCATTGGGCGCGCGAGGACGCCAAACACCCGATGTTACCGTCACGAGGATCGCGCGTGCCATCCGTACACGTTCGAGCAATTTTTTCCACGCGAGGCCGGATCGCTCGAGGCTACATTTCACAGATCGTTCGAATTCGCGCCGGAAAGAAAGGACCTTGCTCCTGGAATCGCTCATAGGGCAATTTTTGTTCGAAAGGCGTTTACACGTTGAGTTTTCGGCGAAGTTCACGCATCGTCTTCGACGAGAGAGCGAGATTGGAATAATCTAAACGCAAAGGACGACGAGAAGAAACGAGAAGAAACGCTTACAGCGGCACGGCTTCGATCGATCGGGGTTCGATCGACCAAATTCTCCATTGTCCACTTGGATACGAGTTAGGTGAAATCGTAGAACGCAAAGAAAGCGAAAAAATGAACCGTACCGAGAGCTCTTCGATGTTCGGAGCAACGAGTCGCTATAACTGTTAGAAGACAATTCATCAATGGTGACGTTGACGCGGTAAAGCACTTACCGGTACAATACCAGCGAAATAAAATTCAACCGGATACGCGTTCGATTACGAATCTATTCCAACAGGGAATGTATCCTCCAAGAATAAAGAGCCGTACGGAAAATACGTTTTCAGTTATTTCCCCTGTTTCGTTGTCGAGCGAAACGCACCGAGATATTCGTCGACTGGTTCCGCTGGAAGAAATTCCAATACGCTTGTTCTCGTTCGGTTAAAATCGACAACACTCGTCGTTTCCATTAAACGTTTCCCATCGACGATTGAAAAAGTTCAACGAAAGATCCCGACGAAAGAATTCCTCCCGTGATGGTAACAATGAACCGAAGGTAAGTCTCTCGGCCGTAACCGGACGGATGGTTCTCGGATCCTCGAATATTCGAGAATGGAATTCGGGGCTGGGCGTTGCTCGGAGAACTCTCTGCGCTGCTCCCGAAATCCTACGTGTCTTTAAAACTACGAACTCCGTTGGATTATCCGGTATCCAGATCACCAGATGGGAGATAGTTCCTCTCCGCGTTTAACTCTCGGCCGGTCATCGTGCACGGGAAGTCCGTCGGCCGCAAACGCGCGCCGCGCTTAAAGACATTTCGGTGCGAATCGAAGCTGTCGCGAGCAGCGAACCGTGAAACGATTCTACGCGGGAACGAGGCACACCGGGAAGTTCTCGTTAAAAAATGTCTTCGATACTGTTCGGTGGTCGGGAAGCTCGTCGAATCCGCAACGAAACTTCCGACCCGATGAAATAATGTTTCTGTCGTTTCGTTACGGTGGAAATGAAGCGACAACCGAGCTCTCTCGTCCCGCAACTGGAGAAAACAAAGTCGTTCGAGCCGAACCAGGTAGCCGGGGATAGGCCATACCGCGGCTACTGTTAACTAGAGGACAAAGTTAATCTCGGACTCGTCAACCGCACGGGGATTAGCATATAAATTTGGCGAAATGCATTTCGTTGGGGTCGTCGTGCGCCCAGATACGTATGTACGTTCCGCGTTGGCCCGTATCGCGACCGTTTTATGATGTCGTCCCGGACACACGATTATTTTCCCTTTGTCGACTCGTTACGTCCGCTCGGCCACAGAATTTACTACACGTTGGATCGTTCCGACGACAGCCTCTCGGCTCGGCCCGGCCACGCGCCCGAAAGAAACTTACCACGTAACCTACCAACCAGGCAACGTGGGATACAACGGCTCGTCCATCTCTCGATGAGCTACGATCGACCCACTAAGCTTCGTAATAACACGGAAATCGCGGTGTAACGTCGCGCGATATTCCCTCTTGCAGCTCGCGAAAGGTCTCGCGCGAGTTTCAACGAAACTCACCGATTTATGACTGGATTACCGTACAGACGAACCGTCCAGCTTTGCTCGTCTCCTATCGATCCTCAATTTGGTTCATTCTGGCGCTATCGACATCGATCGCAACCTGGGTTCTTGGTCAGCTGCAAAATCATCCGTAAAGCAATCGAAGAACGCTCTTGACTTTACGATTTTTATCAATGTTACTTTCCTCGGGTCAAATTACCATTCCGCGTTTCCCCAAGAATCTACCAGACAATATTTTCTGCCTCTTTAACGCACGAAATAGTCAATAGTAATATACACCGAACGTGTAAAATAGCGAACACGTAAAAATACATATATCGTGCGAAATTCCGTTACGAAATTCCATTCGGGAAATATACAACGATCAAACATTCCGGGATCGTGACTCGAGCGGTGATTCGATCCGCTCGTGTTCACAATTGTGCGAAATAAACAGTTTGTAAAAGCTGCTAGATCGCGCCGAAAATCGAGAGCGGGACCAGACGTATCGTTACAATCGGTATTTCTAAATTTCCAACGTTCTCGATAATCCTAACCCGTTCTTCGAGTATCACGGTCGACGAGATACTCCGATATCGATGTTTCTCGCCGAGCAACGCTCGACGTTTCTTTTCCGCGTACAAACACACACCTATTCTCGAATGCAATGGTAATCGGACGCTCGGGAGGGTGGTAGGGGGTTGTTGGAGGGTTACGAACGTATCGTGGACGAAATCGAACTTCGTTCGGATCGAAAATGATCGAGGGGCCCGTCATTGTACACCGTATCGGCTACTTAATGCCCCGTTACAAATACCCGAAGGAATTTCGTTACGGAGCGGATGGCAGACATCCCCGAAATCCACCACCTCGAGTGGAGGAGGTTACCGCCGCGCAGACGCGGGGATTGAATTATTTAACCACGTTTCCCACGGCCAGCCGCAAGCCTAATTACGAATGGAGGTGAGTTTAGAAACTGCTAGACTGTTGGAAGTCCAATTAAATTGTTATTCGTCTCTCTCACGGTTTCCGTTACTTCCGACCCGGGGCGCGAACCAAGATCTCCTCGAGAGCTAAGAGACAACTCCGAGTGGCCATTCGAACGACCGATGCCCACCGATCGGAAATCTGCGATCGAGTTTCGAAATTTTACCGCCAAATACTTCCTACTGTCCGTCCGCGCGAAGAAGTCTAACGAGTATTCGCACCTCCCACTGCTTCGCTACACCTTCCCCCACCATCGTACGAACGGTCGCTCGTGAGCGCAGACGATCGTTCCTCACCGTCATTGGCCAATTGTAGCGCCGCGCGTGCTGGTGGAGGGGGTCAGTAGGCTGTAACCCACGGTGGAGTGTAAACCAATTATAACCGCGATATTGCGCGCGACTGGAGGGGAGATGGTAGATTGTAAACTGGAGACGACGCGTAAACGATATTCAGCCTTCTTCTCATGGACGGACAGTACGTTACGCGGAATTTTAAAGAAGATCGGACGAATACTTTTATTTCCGCGGCTTCGATCGTCTCCTGCTCGGGACAACGATCGTGTCGTGTCGAACAAGAGAAGAGTACTTTTGAAATATTTATCGTTTCGGTAAACGACCGAGAGGAATTGCTTCGGTTTCGCGGAGTTGACTAGACATTGAGAAGACTGTTTTACGCGGATCGATCGTGAGAGTGGAATTCGAGATCTTTTCAAACGGAACGCCGCGACGTGCATTTTTTCCACTCGGAGCAGACGCACGTAACACGAAAGACCGCGAGATCTCGAGCACCGATTCGCTACGGACGAGATACGAGATCGATGGATTCGCGATACGAGAAACTTACGAGCCCCCTCGAAACCGAAACTTGCCTTTCGATCGGTGCACGAGCCACCGTGTATACACCGTTTTCTATCCGTCGTTCGTGGTACGTGTAAAAAAATTAACCAAACGACATCGCGCATCGATACTCCGGATCGACCCTATTGTTCGTCGATAGCGTCGTTTTTCGTGTAAACGTCCCCGTTGTCTCGTGGACGATCGATTCTGCGAGACACAGGGCGGTGGCAGACGGTATTTCAAGGCCAGGCAACACCGACCAGGGGTTTACGAATTAATGGAGAAGAATCTCGGATTCGTGACGTAAAGAAAAACAGTGGATTAGGGCGCGGAGCCAAGAGGCAGGGGCGTAGAGTCGTGGTAGGGAGAGGCTGGATGGAATCAGTTTCCTCGCCGGGTCTGTTTAGTCTCGCGGAGGATCTCTAAATCGCCGGTGTTTGTTCCGCAAGCAAAGAAACGCCGGCGTGCATCGAAAATGCTCGATAGCGGGCGGCAGGACGACGTCTAATATACCGAGGAATCCTCTTTCGCGGCGATCGTGACCCGTCGAGTCGATGTTGATCCATTGCGTTCCCGGCTAAAAGCTTCTCGGCCAATGGTTGGCCGAGCGTACGAGAAAGACGCGCCACGGGACGAAGTTCGAGAGAGGAACCGTGAAAATTAACGGTTCCTCGAGCCACGTACAGGTCGGTTCGAGTTGTTTATTATATCGAATACAGGCTTTCGATTTTGTACTTCGATGCAGAGTGTAAGATTCGATTTTGCAAAGTGTCCAAAGAACGCATGAGGTTCGATGTAGTTGATTCGAGTCGAGAAGGTATAGGTTAAATTATGCACCGAGTATTTTATTATATCGAGTACAGGCTTTCGAATTTGTATTTCGACGCAGAGTGTACGATTCGGTTTTGCAAAGTGTCCAAAGAACGTAAGGCTTGAGGTTCGATGTAGTCGATTCGAGTCGAGAAGGTATAGGTTAAATTATGCACCGAGTATTTTATTGTATCGAGTACAAGCTTTCGAATTTGTATTTCGACGCAGAGTGTACGATTTAGTTTGAAAAGTGTCCAAAGAACGCATGAGGTTCGATGTAGTCGATTCGAGTCGAGAAGGTATAGGATAAAGTTTGCAACGAATTTAAAATACACTCGGAGAGTGCTGACAGATGTTTTCGAAAAATTCGCTTATTTCTGTTTCTCGTTGTGAACGGAGAAAAACAGGATCCGAATACTTGCAAGGGAATACGAATAATTGTTATTTCGTTCGTTTGCGCGCCAAGGGATCACTATTTCGAGGCAAGAATTGATTCTCATCGTGAAAATTGTTTGCCCCGGTCGCGGTAAATTTTCGCCGAAAGATCCCCCGTGAACGTTCGCGGCCGCGCGCTTTTACAATTTCGTGACAAACAACCCCCGTAAATAATTGCACGAGAATTTCTCGCCCAGTTTCCGGGCGTGTCACCCTAATCGTCGCGCCCGTGACGCATGGGGACAATTCTCGAGGATGCATCGGTGTCTTCGCATCGGTCCCGTTTCGTACGCGCGCTCTCGCGACGATTTTATTTTCGTGGCTGAAAGGATAAAAGAGAAAAAAAAGAAAAGAAAAAAGAAAGAAGGAAAAGTAGGGAAAGGAACATCGAAGGTACGTTTGCGCGCTCGACGAAGCTTTAATCGACGTGGTTTCATTTCGAAATCGACACCGGAGGAAGGGAGGGGGCGAAAATGAACGAGGGAAAGGACCGATCAGCGCGGATTTCGAAAGTTCAATTTTCCAACGGGAACACCGCCTGTGACGGCAAATCCGTAGGATCTTTTTGTTTCGATTCGCGCGGCAACTTCGATTCCCCTTCACCGCTCTATCCACTCGTCGCTGAATATTCATGCGATTTTATTAACCATGTTTCGAACATCGCGTCCCCACGGTGGCTGGTACGCCCTTTATCTTCTTAGACCTCTGATCCCATCCTCGGTGCTCGTTCGCGTCGCTAGCACGGAATCGCCCCGACGAAATTAAATTTCGCTCGTGTTGCAAGCTACCTTCCCTCCGTCGGGCATCGTTAACCGTTAACCATCCCCGAAACGCGTCTCGTGTGTTCGTACACCTGTTCCCGTGTACGGAGATGCCGTTACGATCGGGAGTACGAATATCGGAGGTCCGTCTGTAATTACAGAATCTCGCGATCTGGGTCGAACTCGAACCGATCGAAGGGCCTCGACGGAAGTCGTTAATTGCTCCCCGATTTATGGAAGCCAGCGGCGGTTGCTGCGTTACGCGCGCGTAACTCGACCGTAAAGCGATCGCGCGCTTATCGAGTTAAAAATTAAATACGGTATCGCGGTTCGGGTTCGACTCGTGTCCGTTTCCAATCGTTAGCCGACCCTTATCGAGTTTCTCGTACGTCCGAGATGGATATTCGCTTCCGATTCTCGACGCGGTAACGTTCGCTGGTATCTCCTTGGTCGAAAATTAGACGCAACGCACGGGGGACTCGGACGATTCGAAAATTTTCGATGAATCCGGTTCCGAAGAGGAATTTTAGAGACACCCGTCTCGTCGAAAGTTGGAACGGAACGGTGTTCTCGTTGCGGGGTATTGTTTAAAATGTTTCCACCGTGTGTATTATTTTTGCGACGAGTGGAGCGAATAATATATTTCCGCAGCTGCTTTGTTCCGTTTATGAATAACCGAAAGACGGTAAAGGAGTGTTCCTTCCATTGCTCCTGGCTTCCCTTTCTCGAGTATCTTCCTTGCGTTCTATTTGTGATAATAATCGAGGTGAATTCAACGTTGAATGATAATTTTCAATTTTCCGGAGATTGTTTTCTTGCTTAAATTGTGTACGTGGTCTGCGGTCGTATAGATATACGTTTTCGTAAATTGATATATTTTATAATAGTTTTAAATTAATTTTAAGTAATAAAATTTCGATCGAGAACACTTCCTTGAAGCAACGAGTGTGTTGCACAGGCAGAGAGAAGGTTTCGGATCAAGAGGAACGAGGTACCGCGCGTAAGTAGAATGTGAACAGTGTCTGATCATAATGTCTGACTCGATACGCTCTCGCGGCGGATCGTTTTTTCTCCGCGGAATACGATCAATTCGTAAAACTGTTGACCCAACGGGTTTCTTCCCTCGATCGTGACAAGGGGCACGGTAATTTCTGTCATAATCCAGGGAAGAATCGTCGACCGGCTTTAAAAGTAGCTGGAAAAATTTATAGCTCGGCGACAAAGAAATAGAGACTACGGATAGAAAGGTTTCGAGGGGAGGACCGGGGGACCTTGGCACCGAGATGCTCGTTCGGCTGTATAATAAGGATATTCTGCATGGCACGTACATAATGTGTAACAATGGTTTTTAAGCTCTCGCCAGGTTCAGAAATTACACCCGGCCCCGATTACGTTCGCGATCGGGCGAAAACTTTCCCCCGACTCGCGTTAAAAGTCTACTTACGTACGATGAGTAACGGTACACGGAGTTGCATCGCTATTTATGCTCGTATGGACGATGCCCGAAGAATTTTCCTCGATCGTTCGAGAGAACGTAGCGATCAAACGTTACGGGGCAAAGTTTACAGAGGCGACTGCTTTTCCGATAAATTAACCGTCGAGGTGTCCAACGTCGACGGTTTCTTTCCCGTCGGTGCGTCGGGTTCTTTTGGAAATACACGCGTACGCGTGCACCGTGATATTTTCGACGTAATCGATCGTTTCGTTCGAAGCGGGTTCGATGAATCCAACTTACCAACGCGAATGGAATTCTTGTTTCGGATACGGTATACGTATTTCTTCGATACATAACGCTTTAATAAATGTCCGTTTCACTCCCGATAATGATGCGGTTGAGAGATAGCGATGCATTTATGAGCTGCCATTCCATCGTGCGTGTATGTATAGCATCGCGACGTATCAAATACGGACGAAGTATATGCAATTAGTTTCACAGTGAAGTTAATTGAGTCGCTGGTAATTAGCCGTTCTTATGTAAATCATAACCGGTACGTGCACATTGTCTGTACAATACGCTCGTAATAATTGACAATGGGTAAGTTCGCGAGCGTATTATTAATCCTACGCGTACCGCGTTATTCCGGGCTGTGTTTTCTTCGTACGACTGACTTTATTCCGTTACATCTAACTCGGGCGAAACGAAAGATAAAAAGGGACGAGAAGGATAATAACGAAGATAAGGAAATAAAATACACGGAACGATTCGCGATCTCGTGCACACAGGGGTTACAATGCAAATCGTTTTCATTTACCGGCGTTCTTCAAAAAGCAGGTGCCGCCGTGCGCCGCGGCGCGCTCAAGTTTGCACAGTAGAACAATCGCTTTTCGATCAATTTTACGGCACACTCGCCGCGTTCCAACTCTTGAATTATTTCGTGTTTTATTCCCACGGACATCGTTGCACCATTATTACGCGTCAACTCGTGCCCCGCGAGTATTTTACCGAATCGTTACGACCGCGATTAATTTTCGAGCGCCGCGAAAGAATATTTCGATGAAAAGAGCAGACACTTTACAACGTGGAGATTCCATTGTTCGGCGACAACGATCGCGCGATGTACACAACGAATCGAAATCGCGCGTTACATCCATCGAACTGTTAATTATCGTCGATAATACCGCCACTCCGTGAAAATACATCGCAATATGCTTAAACGTTGAAGCACCAGCCCCGACGAACCTGTCATAGAACTCTCGTCCCGAAACGTATTCCCGACGAAGATATTACGAGTAACAACATTTACAGGGATTCACAATTTCGTTGCACTTGTGCGCGCAATTACGATCCAAGAGGATCGTAGGAGTATTACCGTCGCTACGTAACTCATCCAAGAAGATGAACCGAGAGCGAAGCGTGACGGCAAATTAACCGTGAGCTTTCAAAATTACGCAGGACGTCGCACGCTGTCTGCAAATCTCGAAAAGCCGGTTAAAAGTGTCCCCCCTGAAGCTTAAATTCCGATGTCGGAATCAGCGCGAAACTCCTTTCCTTTCGTAATCGATCCACGAGCGTTGCCGAGGAGAACGATAGAGTTTCCACGATTGTGTTCGCAATGAATTGGCGAGACTCCCCCGAGAAAAATGAGACCAAACACGACCATACTTGGACAATTTCTCCTCCTTCGAAACTAGTATAAACAGTGACGAAAACGCTTCGATGCGTTTTAACGAGGGTCGAGCGCGACGTTTTAACGAGGAGTCGCTCTATTCGTTGACACTTTACGGTCGAAATTTCGTATAATTTCCACCTTTCTCGAACCAAAATATCCAAAAATGGTACTCGTAGTTTCGGTTCATTTTTTTTCAGGGAATTTCCGATCGTTTCGCGTCAGGTGGAGGTCGAAGGTCTCTCGACACGCGATGCTCGAGTTTTTCTTCGTAAGTCAGGGGGTTGGAAAGTGTGCTCGCGGCGAACCGTCGGGTCATTGGGCCATTCCACGTTTCGATTTCGTTCTCCTCGCGATGTTCGCCGAGATATTTTTCCCACGGCGCGCTGGTGAAGTTCTCCTCGCGGTTATTCGCCAGCACGCGCACGCATATTAGCGCGCGTTCATCCTCCGGAATAGCGATAGCCCTCCGACCCGAGAACAATTTATCAGCTCGTGAAGCGGAGGTATCCCTTCGCGGGGCCTCGGCTCACTTATTTGCACGTTTCCGCAGTTTACATCGTTTCAGAGCCCGCCTCGCGCCTGGAACCATCGACTTCCCATGGCCGGATCCACGGCCAATGAATCGGCAATACGAACCGAAACGATTTCGCGATCTTTCGAGAGATCCCGGTCACGGCAATAACGCTCGTATCGGCTCCGAAGCTAGACGAGACACCGAGAGGGCAACGAAACGGAATGCCGAAAGAAAGGAAAAGAAGAATGTATATTGTATCGTGGCCTCTACCGTTCCCTCGATGGTGTTTCCGAAAACGGTATTAACGACTGGGCCACGTATCGAACCCATGGGACCCCCGGAGCTCGATTCGACGGGAACTCGCGTTAATGTATAAAAATTAGGGTCTCGGGCTCGTTCGTGAAACGTTTCGCGGGGACTACTAATGTATTACGAACGAGTTGAAATTATTTCTACATTAAGGGTAGAGACAGGGTAACGCGAGGCAGCGGTATCGTTGACGCAAACGCTTCTGGCCTAATTACGGGAGCGTTCCGAAATGATAAGACAATTTTATACCGACTAATTTTTCGTGCACGGAGAGATCTTCTATCTGGCCTTGGCCGGTCAAAGAAATGTTCCGAATGCTATCTATCATCGTGTACGAAGGAAATATCGTACACTGTGTTCCGTTAATCTCCGGGGAATTATTCGTCCATCTTGAATAAAATAATCGTACTTCTATTCTATGTTCTACTTATCCTATCAGCCTCGGGAAATATTCTCTCTTTTCTTACGATTTGATGTTAAAACAGATGGGACTTGGAGTATTCGAGAGACGCGAGAATAGATGAAATATTGAATACTTTCGCAGGGTGCCAGGATAAATGGAACTAAGAATTTTCAAAGTTTCATCTATCCTAGGATTTCCCCTAAAATATTCCAAGTCCCCCGAACCTCGTTCTTTCACCGTTTGCTCCCAATTGCTTTTACCATTTGTTGGTCGATATTAAAATAAGCGCGCGCTTACTGCGCGAAGATAGACAGTATACGCTTCGTTGAATTAATGTTTGTATTTCGTTAACGAACAAGAGTGTAATCAACGAATTAGCGAGTGCACTGTTTTACGCGCGTGCGATTGACAAATACTGTCGCTGAAAAATCCGGCATTTTCCCGAGGCTCGTACGTATTTCAGCGTCCGCGAAAACTTTTACGGATGGCAGGCAGAATTACAGGCTCAATGACGTCTATCGCGAATTTATATCGAAACGTAAAAATACATACGACGCGACCTATTTTGCAAATTTTTTTAACGACACATCCATTAGCATTAATCCACCATATTTATAATAGGTTTCGATAGAATCATCGAGCGATAGCTTCTCGCACCGCAGACCGATATTATTAGTCTCTCTCTCTGTATATCGATAGATGAATATAATTTCGGCTTAAACTATTTCACTCGAGTTGTCAGGGGTACCCTTAAGCGACGGTGCAGCGCTCAGATCGACATTTTAATAAACTGAAATCGGATATGCCAATCACAATTTTCCGTTATACGTGCGAGCTTTCATACAGGTATACCCGATTATCGCTGCAGAATTTGATTACTGTCACGGGCCAAAGGTAATGCAACAGCAACACAGATAATATTGAATTAATCGCGATACATCCGTTTCATCGTGGACATATTTTTAGTTTCGAGTAACCGTTTTCCGCGATTTCGACCTTTCTCGTTTTCGTATGAATTTTTCCTACGGAACACGCCCCGTTTATCCAACGAAACGGTCGTCTATTTATTCAGCTAGATCGTTACGATTTTCTACGTGTTCCGATCTTTCTGTGCACGGGCTACGCCACGATCAATCATCGATATCTCATTAGCAGATAACGGAATTGTCATCGAATGTTTCTGACAATCTACGGTATCAGGTGCCCGGACAGCCAATTTTGTAAAAGCCAACTCTAAATATTAAAACGAGTCGGTTATTTTTTCTTTTTAATTTTTTTGCCCCCCCGTTCCACTTTCGAGCGTGCTTGTGAAAGGTGTCAACCGTGTTTATAAAACGGATTTTAACTTTGGCTAAAAATTTAACGTTAATTGCATCAGAAATTCTGATATACGCGGGCGAAAAGTTCTCTGACGTGTTCGACTAGTTGTTAAATTGTCACGGAGTTGTATTCGTTTGAAATTTGGACGTAACGTACAAAAAAATACCTCGCGCTACCATAATTTCCTCCGTACGCGATAGAAACCTACGCCCGATAACGAACGGATCGCGTTTGAGTTTCGATTTTAAAAAATTAAACCGTAACGAAACGGTGTCGGACGTCGATGTTCGGTGGAAACGAGAGTTTCGAAATTACGAACGATACAATCGTAACCGATCCAGGGATCGGTGGCGTACATCGAGCGATTCACTCCGGTTCAACTTTTTTTCTTTCGAATCGAATTGAGCGATATTACGTGTTCGCGGGCAAGGAGACGCGAAATTTCCTTCCCGGGGAAGCAAGGCGGTAAGCGTTTATTCGCGTGATTCCGAAGCGAGGGAGAATGGACAAGAACAACGGGGATCGGAAAGTTGGGGCAAGTAGTTTTTCCGTCTCGGCGGTTTGCAATCTAGAGTTTTGAGCTCCGAGTTAACTGCTCTTGTCCAACGCGGGCTCGTCCCCGTCCCTCCGTGTGCGATTCTTAACCCGCCGGGCATTGTAGACCGAACGGAATTCCGTGTCGACGCCGATTCCGTTCCCTTTTTATCTCATAACACCGCGGGAGCAGCCGGAATGCGGCTGGGACTCCGAGAGAATTCCATGTTTTCCAATATTTGTAATGAACGCTTCGACAGTGAAGAAAGCTTTCCGGCGAACGAGTCGACCCGCTACGGCTAAGAGAGGCTGTGGCCTCGCTATTTCACGAGAAATCTTTTAAAACGAAAAGAAGAACAGCGAGCGAGCCGAGTGGGGGGCGAGAGGACGGGCCAGAGACGTCGGTACCGTGGAATTTCACGACGTTGTCTCAAAAATGAAATCGTTCGCTTTACTTAAGTAAGAAGAAATCTGGGGGTTGGTTAAGGGTCGAGAAAAGGGGGAGTCACCAACGGCGAAGAGATCGAAAAGTTGGCGAAAGTAGATTTTCTGCCTTCGTCGTTCGCAAAGCGAAGCTTTGAGCGGCCGGGTTAACTGGCCGAGTTCTGGAACGACGATGTCCGTTGTGCCCGCGGTACTTAACCCTTGGGGCATTGTAGTCAAAGCGGAATTTCGCGCAGACACCGGTTTCACCGTTTCCAGTGTGCCAAGGCCGATACCACGTAATCCGAGCGAACTCCGTTTCCAATAGTCCACCGTTAACACGGTGGTAAACTCGTTTTTGATGAATAATTTTCGCAAAAGCGACCTCTCGTCGTCTCCCCTTGTCCCACGTCTCGCTGTCTCGTCCCGTCGTTCTCGATCGTCGAGTCGAAATTGAATTCTTTTTATTTCTCGCGCGCTCGAACGAACTCGACGTCATCGTGCCAGTATTTACACCACGATCCGAAATATATCCCCGAAACGATGAGAAATTGATTCGAGGAAAGTTCCACGGCTCGCGATCCTCGCGAGGCATCCGGACGATATCGTCCGCGGAATGTTTCTCGTTGTTCGACATCGGAGAATCGATAAACCGCTTTCTTTCGCGAGTTCCGTTTTAACCTTCCGTGTTTCCTTTCTCTCCCTACTGTTTCGCCTTCGAGTGAGTAACGTCACCTTTTATCTCCGTTTCGTGTTGTTCCAGACGTTTCTCCCTCGGAAGTGTCTCCCTCGGTGCGTGTGCTTCCTCCTCTCTTTGCTTATTCTTTTATTTCTCATTTGTTTAATATCTCACCCCTGGCCCCTTCCGAGTAACCCGGATAAAATGCACAAACCGTGGAACTCACCGGCACCGCGAAACGACTATTAAACCGGTGTTCCCGCGCGCGGATAACAGGCAATTATTTACAAACTAAATGGTTATTACAGTTCTTTGTTAGCTCTACATCAAAATGCAACGCGAAGGAGGGCAACGGTCTCGGACTTACGGTTGGGGCACGGTGTGCGTCCGTGGAAATTTCGCTTCCTTGATTTACATGGCGGGCAACAAACACCGAACCGGGCAAAAACCGTAAACGAGGATGCGATGATGCGGATGAGTGGTGGGGGAGTGGGAACGGATGAAAGTACCCCGAATGTGGGTTAATGAGATAACAACTTCACGGGGATTTCGCTCCGTTTACGGATCATCGATCGCGAGTCGCGAGTTTTCACGATGGTGGGTTGCACACCGGGATCGCGAAATATTTCTGTTGTTCGAAAGGATCGTACGAACGTCGTCGTCGTCGTTGTCGTCGTTGTCGTCGTCGTCGTCGCGAGTACCGTATAAATAATCCTCGGTGTGTCGCGACGGAATTTCCCGGGACGTCGAGGCTCGTACGGGGGGCAAAATTTTTCCGATCCGCTCGACAATTCGATTTCAGGAACGACGGGGGAGCGGCGGGGCGCCCTCGTATGCCTGGGCGAAACTTTTCCAAAGTACAAGTTTCGGATCGGCCACCGCGAATATATTCCGTGACGTTTCGCCCGGGATATCGTGTTTGTTCAAAGTTGTAAATCTTCCGTCGAACCAAATATTGTTCTCTTACCGAGAATACTTTCATCGTTCCCCCTCACTCTTCCCCCTCTGCCGAGCTGTAATCGGTAAATGAATTTGGTACCGAACGAGATTTTACTTTATCGTCTCGCTCCGAGAGGATGCAGTCTCCGAAGTGCGTGATTCGGTACTCCCCGCGTTTCGTGGATTACGATACTTCAATATTCTCCAAGTCGAAAAATTTATCCGAAGTTACGCTCGTAAAACAATCTTGGACATTCCAACCGTTGATCGTATCGCAAAAATACAAGGTGTCCCGTCCGAACGAGATCGCTCGAACGTCTGCCTTGTTTATCGTCGAGTGGAAAAACTTCTCGGAACGAAGTTACGTTGTTTCGAGGAAACGAAGTCAAGAGATTACATTTCGTCCGAAGGTGATTCTTTTAACCGGTACTCCGATTTAGTCGAAACACCCTGTATTATCGCGAGAGTGTACACACGCCCACGAGTTCGTTCACGTGCGCGTGTGTTTGTTTCAATTTTTTTCCCGAGAAAGAGGCGAAAAATTTGTTCAGTACCGCGAAACTCTTCCTCCTGCGCAAACATTATACATACGTGATCGTGAAAACGAAGAGAAGACAACAGAGAATGGAATTAACTAAGCACCGCGTTCGCCGGTGTATCATTTATCCCTTGGCGTTTCGTATAACTTCTTCCTGCCTTTCGTCCGATTTTCTTTTGTTTATTCGTTTCATATTTTTATACTATTGTCGCATTACTTAGAGACCCGGTTCGAGACCAGCCCCCCGGCTGTATTTCGCCTTTGCGCAATTAAACAGTCACTCTCTTTTACGTATATAATAAAAATGATAACAAACGGGACGATAAAGGACACTCTCCAGAGAGTGGATAGAAATTTACCGGAATACCTGTGGTATCTCGTTCTTGTCTTTTCGAGCCGAGGTAAATCGTAGCCGTGAATAATTTAGCTCGCAAAACTGCGGATACGTGTGACTCGGTTTCGAACATCGAATGGACAAACTTCTCGAATAGAAAGGAGAAGGAAAGGATCGTTTCGATCTTTTGTGCCCACGTTCCCTTCGACTCGAGACTAATTTTTCTTTTCCCATTCCGTGCGAATGAAGTTCAAAACTGTTCGCATTCGATCGTCTACTTTCGAGAGGTGGTTGATCGGCTCGGCTCGTTAGAAAGGGGGAAGGTGAACGCTCGAACTCGTTCAGGGTACCCCGAAGTCCGGTAAATGTGCCCGTTATATCGACCAGACCCCGGAAACAAATATGTCCATCCGGGAACTATCCTCGCGCATTGTTCTGAAATAATTCCGTCCCAGGATGGGACATCGCCCGGGACGCGATGATGTCGCGCGAACGTTTATTACGTTTCGTTCGATCGCGTTGCTGTCACACCAGAACCGGAGAAACTGTTTAAAAAGAAAAAAGAAAAAAAAAACATACCACGAATTCCTTCTGGAAACGCGGTTCCAGCGGCGGCCGGGAAAATTGGTTATCGATCCAGGTTTTGGTCAAGGCTTCCCCCTACTCTCGGTTGGCGTCGAAACGATCCGAGGGGGGAATTAATAAAACGAACGATAATGTTAATGAGATCGTTTAAGCAACATTTCGTTTATTTCCCTCTCCGCGATCGCGTTCCCATCGCGATTCTAAGAAAATCCTCTCGACCGTGTGGAACGCGGACGGCAATTTCCGTGGGTGCTTTATCGGTCGAAAGCTGAGTAGAAGCTTTCCACCGTCGCGGGGCCACTCGACTTGTTAACGGCGGCGCGAACTTAGGGATTACGGCACGTCGAACCGTAAATTCATTTACGATCCGCGTAACCGCGGATATTGAAAAGGAACCGGGCGCCGCATTATCCCGGCTGCTTTTACGACGCTACGAACGCCGCGAATGTAGTCGCGCCAACAAGCGGGATAGAGAGAAGAAGGGTTGGACGACGCCCTTGTTGTGTGATTAAAACGCATCCGGCTCGTCCCCGTGTCGGCCGGAGTTTTACGCTGTCCGCGTATCAGCGTCGCGGATACCTCGGTGTAAGGAATAATAAAGGAAAAGGAGCGAGAAACTTTCTCGATCGTCCACGAGGTGTCTTTTCTCTCTCTGTCTTTCTCTTCTCGGCGTTGTTACGCGACAAGAACCCACAGCTCGAAATTTACACGGCTCTGGTAACCGGTTACCGAAAAGAAACGAGACGCGGTACTCGGTTCCCGCTTCCGAGGAACAGGGGACGAAATCGGTACGGGCGATTCTCACGAAAGCGGGGCGACGATTTTTATCTCGCGCCGCAACGTCGCTTCGACCGTCCGCGCGAGTTTGCGGCTCTTTGCGGCGAATAAATGTACAATAGCGGTCGTAGAAACTGCACCGTCTTAGAACTATCGGTGTTTCCGGTCCGACTCTCGCACGAACGCGTTACCGACCATTAAGAGTTCGATTCGGAAAAAGAATTTATTACAATTTGGAACGTAACAGTTTGAACGCAACCGCGCGTTCGACTGGCTGCGGTATCAAGGAATTTCCACGGTCCCCGTTGCAAACAATGGGAGTACCACCGAATCTCGAATCCGGGGTAAAAGTTGCGTCCAGAGAGCGAGATTTATCGCGTCGATTTTGCCAAGAGCGAGAAAACGGTATGGAGCGAGACGCGTCTCTAATACGATTAATCTACCGAAGACACGTGAGCTCGTTCAAAGGGCTTTTCTTTTATTCGGAAAGGACTGCCCTACTTTTCCTTGGCGCGAAGCTTCCGAAAGTATGGGTCGCGAGTTAATGTCGGGTGGGTTGCGTTAAATATTAAAATACGGGGGCACTTTAAAATGTTCGTTAGGTGAATTTTACATTGTATCCGATTAATAAATTTGTGTATTAACTAAGCATATTCGATAAAAAGATTCGAAGTAGCACAGAGAGATCTTTTATTCAAGTACATCTACCTTTTGAATGTACCGAGCCGGTGGATCGCGATACATTATTGTTTTCGAAGCTGGGTATTGCCTCGTGAAATTTTGGCAAATTCTATCTCGAAGAGGGGATAGGAGGTCCACCGCGATCGAAAGGTGCGACGAAGGGTCGAATCTGTCGTCCAACGCGCGAGAACGTTCGTCTTCTGTCCCGCGACTCGCGAGCGTGTCATCGAGCTCTCCCGCGCGAACAAAGTCACGCTTGTCGGTGTTCCGGTTAATTGAAGGCCGGGCAATAACGCGCGTGCGGTAATTCGCGCCTCGGTTGAACAGGGAATTATACCAGTACAACGTTGCGTAATTATATGCACGGGAACCACGACGAATGAAACGGAACCATAACGCAGCCGCTGTGCTCGCGAGAGCAAATGAAAGGATGAAAGGAAATTTCTTTTATTCCGGGCGTGGATATCGCGCGTCGGTTTACGACATTGCTAACGAACAACCTACACGTTCACGGAGCGGACGAGATTATAGGAGACACATCTTTTGTAGAGGCTCGAGTTTAATGGATGAAACTACCCTACAGAATTTCATTCCTCTTATGTTACCTGGGAAACTCTCCGCGGTACGAAATACTTTTTAGAGGAACCCTTTTGAAGATTTTTCCGTCTATGCGCCACGAGAAGACGGTTATGTAGTATATACGTGTATGTGGTATATATTTCCCACATTTTCGTCCGGCTACTTGGTATTACATTTCCAAGAATCTTTTGCCACAAATGACTTAACCGTGTTCAAATGCGTTTTCCTTGCCTCGCCGCGAACGTCTTCGGATGGTCGTGTACGACGTGGCCGAGAAATAAGTGGCGCGACTTTTCTATTCATTTTGGCGATGAAAAGGGAGTCGCTCTTCTTTTATTCGTCGAGATTCGTTTATCCACGAGCGTTCCCTCCAATTATCGATACGAACGGTTCGACTCGGTCCCCCGTGATCTCGCGATTCCGTAAGAGAAAAGGCTCTTGAGAGATTCTCTGAAAGGTGACCTACTATTGAATCTGACCTTCGGTCGACTGCCGCTTATTCGATTCCACCGTACGTAAACTTATCGCACCGTGCACTTTGAGGTAGTCCTTTACGGACGGGACAGAACCACACGAGACGCTAAACATTATAGGTTCCGGAGCGACTCGACAGGGCGCTCTGTCGGGATTTAACTTCATTTCGCATTCAAGGGAATGTAAGCCGGTCTGGCGTACCCGGTGACAATCGTCTTAGTACGCGTTTCAAACTCGGCTCTCAAGATGTCCGCGTTGATGCGGTCGACGAGAATCTCGCGTCGCGAATTAACGCGCGTGTCGCTCGACGGATCGTTTTCTCGCGTAGGGAACGTCGAAGAACCGATTTACCACTTTGATGAACCACCCCCGATAACGCGTGGTCTTCACGAAGTGTTTCCAGGCTCGAATCGCGGATCGAGCCCCTCGCGGTAACTCGGAAACTGGGTCGGTATTTTGCACGAGACTGGCCGAAAAGACTTTGACTCGTCGGGCCACTTCGTGTTTGTATCAAGTAGTTTCTCGTTTGCTGGGTTTTCGAAACGAAACGAGGAGGCTCGGTATTTGACGTTACGTCGCCCAACCGCGAACGTTTCCTTTCACGCGGAACATTTCCGCGGCCTCTCTTTTCGATCGCCTCTGACCCGGTTACACGTGATCTGCGATTGATACAAATCGGGAGAGAATCCTCCCCTCTAAAGAAATTAACCGATCGGTTTATAGAATCGCAACACAGTTTCGAAAGAATTTCCAATCCAAAGGGGCGCGTTACCCCGTTAAATTTATCGCGAGGAAATCCGGAAAAGATGGCGACGCGGGCTAGAATTCCGCGAATAAATCACGAACTCGCGTAAACATCGCGAGAGTTCACCGTATCGTCGTCTCTTAACGCGCAGGGGAGGCTCGAGGAATGGCGACGCCTCGTAAAAAAGAAAAAAAAAAAAAACATAAAGGGATTCCCGATCTCCGAGTACACCGCTCGCAACGTTTCGAGGTAAAACCGGATACGCCTCTTCCACGTGCGTTGAACGTTATTTTCGTTAAACTCGGGCTAATAACGGCGGCGGCATTACGAGCCGTTAAACCTCTATTACGGCATTTAACGCGATGCATCGCGAACGAGGCTCGCATCGTGATTCAATCCGTACAACGCGATAGCGTGTATCTCGACGTCTACGTTCCGTGGAACACGATGGGCTCGCGTCTGTCGGGAATGCTTTAAGCGCGTGATTGCTTCCGGTGCTTGCCCCGATACCAAACGCTCTCGAGACGCGGCGCTTATTTCGTCGGTAATAACAGAAGTCGAGGATCGACGACCATTTTAATTATTGCACGCGCCGGAGTATCCGTACCAGGTGTACACGGGACGCTAGATACACCGGAGGAAATCTTCGATTTTTAGAGATCGAGAAAAACGTACGATACGTATTTCGAAGTATACTTAACCGATTGTCGGGTATTTTTCGGTAAGATTCGAGGGTTCGATAGAGATTGGAAAACTTTCCTCGAATTTTGAGGAACGAAGTAAAGTGGGTCCGTTTGAAAGAACACAATGGATCTTCGGTTCTTCGAAACGCCTTTATATTCGCTGCGTAACGACTCTTGTCGAAATTACGAGACTTTCGTGCAATATACCCCGTGCGTGGGTGGTGAACGTTTTAAATGAAATTTACAATTTGCGCAGCATAGAGGACACGGACCTCTCGGCGATCCGACACCTCGTAATCGGTCTCTTTTCATTAGTCGCGCAAAGATTTCACCGAGCGGAGTTAAAAATAAAAAGTTCACCATTTGTCTTCATCAACTTACAGCTTTCTCCTTGTCCGTCGCAGAGAGTGCTTCCACCTTAATCGATAGCGGGGACACATCCGTGAAGACCGGGCCTTCCATCCGACCATCCATCTATCCATCCATCTGTCCGTCCGACCGTGAAACTAACGCGGCTTGCAACCGGATGCAAGAAGCGCCCATTATCACTGTACAATTTTTTGCGGCTTACGACGTCCCTGGACTTTTTCATCGTCTTTAATTCGTCGAAATGAAATTCCACCGTCCCGTCGTTCGTTAAGCATTCGCAGCACGCTCTCGCGCGTATTCTGCGTGCACCCGCGGGGAGCTTCTTGGCTCGCTTAACGATCCCGGCGACGATGAATTAATCGAGCACCACCGAACGAAACGAACGACCGTGTTTAAAGGGCGATTAGGTAAACCTGGCCGCTGTGGGACAGAGGGTGTCTCCGTCGAGGGTTCAACGGTTTCGTTAATTTCGCGCTCGTGAGCTCACAGCGTTGAAAAATAATCCAAACCCCTGGCAACCATCTCTACCGAGATTCGTTCCGCTCCGAATCTTGAACCTTAGACTCTAGTTTCTTGCAATTACGAGAGATTAATACGATTCCAACGGGGACAGAATCCTTGGACGATTTAGACATCGAGCTCTGTGTTATAACGTTCACGTGTACCGAGGCTTTAATATCCATAACTGCATTGATCCGTTGATTGCGAATTATAATAATACCTCTCTCCCCCTCTCTCCCCCTCTCTCTCTCTCTCTCTGTTAGTATCCATTACCGACGAAGAGGTTTGCCTTCGAATAATTAGTGTTCTCGTTACGTTCGAACCATCGACAACGAGGTCCCTAATTCCGATCTGCCATAGTTGCAAGGGAGATTGGGCTAATTTTTGCCGCCCAGGGTTCGACGCAATTTCATCGAGAGATGGAATCCCGTCTCGATGACGCGCGTGTGGGCCTTTCGTCCGTTCGTACACCGCGGACAAAAAATGATCCGTCCTATGGCGATCGCTTCTATCAAGGGGAGTTTGACTCGGAATAACCTGTCATCGAGGACGGGGTGCAGAGAACTCTTTTAACTCCGATCTCCAGCAGTTGCGAGGGAGTTTACCTCTCGGTTCATTTTGCTAGCGGAGTCCGACAGAATTCTATCAGGGATACGAAGCTCTCGGTTGGATCGTCGCTCATTCTCTCTCTCTCTCTCTCTCTCTCTCTCTATTTCTCTCTTCCTCTCTGTGCTCTTCTTTCGACGTTAAACGCGGGGCTTGATTCGTGACGCGAGATGTCGGCTACGGCCACCGTGGATACGCAGTCCCCGTCGGGATTCCGCGCGTCGAAGAAGAAACAGATGCGCGGTGAAGCTCGAACGAAATGAAAACGACACGGGGTATCAACAGCCCCGTGTTAACGGTGCATTCCTGGCGACCGTGGTATCCAGCAGGTCGGAAATCAAAAGGGGGAGAGACGGCGGTAGCACGACGAACGGACGTACGTACGGACGGACGTCGACCGGCACGACAGCCCGGGAGAGATAGGGATAGATTTAAAGGTCTGTTTTCATTGCTATTCCGAATCGTGCGGGCTTCCGCACGGCTTCTGTCGTCCTGTACGAAGGCATCGGACTGATTGGTAAATCTACGGCTGCTCAATGATGCGTTTATTTGCCGGGGAATTAGGGGCGGCGAGCGAGACAGAACGACGAAGAAGACGAAGGAACACGATCGGAGAGACCGAACCACGGACGGGAGTTAGGAAACGGAAAAGACCGGCCTCCAGAGAGGGGACCCCGCTGGGGTGGGTCCACCCTCCTCCAGAGGGGCAGGCGTACTCCACCGCAATCAGTAAACCTGTAAAACATTGGATTAGGTGGCCTAACTCGACCTTACCCCGGCTTCGCCTGTACGAGCGAACTTCCAATTTCTAGCCACGACCGCTGCCTATACCGGCTTTCGTTCCAGCGTCGCGATACGTTATCCAATAGCGTCCAAATTATTCGCCCTTTATTCCCACGATTGGCTACACGAGTCTCGAGCAACGATCCGCGAACACCGCGCACCCCTGGGTCCACCGATTTTCCCGCGACATCGTGCCCCGGCTCGTAACGCCGTACGTGCCTTCGAGGCAACCTGGAAATTATTTTCTCTCGCTCGATATTGGGTAATTATTTTTTTTTTTTTTTAAATAAAGTGTACACCGTTGTTACGATTACTGTTACCGCGTATGGATTTTTCGCGCTCGCAAACGAACGACAATTTTTACAGGAGATAATCTCGCGAAATTTCGAATAAAGCCGTTTCGTGATGCAGTATCGGGGTATTTTTTTTGGAGCAATCTACCGTGACGATTGTTTATCCAAGAGAGATGAATAATATTTTGTGTTTTTTTTTCTAGTCGAAATATAAATAGATGGAAGAGGGATTCAAATACGCCGCTTAATCTCGGCGAGTATCGTTAGATATTACCGCGAGAATAAATACACCCCTAATGCGGCTCGTGCAAATTTATTTTAATTTCTCCGAGGAAAAGGGCGACGCGTTTCTTGGTATCGCGAAGTTGTTCGAGTTTTCCCGGACGTGGAGGTTGCACGTACGGGAACAAGGGAACGAGGTAGGAACAAAATTTCACGGACAAGTGGAATTAATTAAGCACAGATATCGCGAAGTAAATAGTCCGTTCATAGTTCGGCAGGAATTTGCGCAACGTTGTGTTTTTTGTCCCGGCGGCGCGCAGAGGCGGACGGTTGAAAAAAAAAAGAAAAAAAAAGAAAAAATGGGGAAAAAACAAAAAACACATTGAACTTCCGCGAACTAAGCTTCTTTCGCGGGGGATGATTTTATCAAGATTTAAAAATAAATGTTTTGGGCACCGCCCACAGCGCTGAGACTGGAAAATAGCCCCGGCGTTCCCTCGTATCGGATTTATCATCGGGCCGGTGTACAGAAATTAACCGATTCGCACGGTTATCAGTTCCTATTGTTATTCCGTTTTATTACACACGATTATTCACCGTGTTCACAGTTTTATTTTTCTCCCCGTTCCGTCGTTTCCACGAAAATCCAACACGGTGCGCGCGTTCCGCGTACTGTTTACCTTTAATATTTCCAAACGCAGTTTCGTATTTCGCGGGTGGAACAACGTTCTGTCGCCGAAACGTTTCGATCGTATAATAGCCAAATTCGGGACGAAAGATGTACTTTTACGCGTCGAGTCGACGACACAGCGTTTCCCCGAAAAAAAATTCTCTAAAAAATTCGATCGACCGGGTCCGCGGGATCGAGTTACTTTTGGTCGGTCGCCGTGAAAATTTAACGATCCTCGACAATGAAAAATCCTCTTTCTGCCCCGCGTGCTCGTGGCCGATGGCAAAATTTTCCTTTGTGCCCGGTACCCTCGCACGTTTGCGCGCGTACAGCGCCGTATATCGTTCAAAGGATCGTCGGGTAATTTTTTAACGCGGACGCTCGTCGGTTCTCGTTGTTGGGGTCTCGTCGTCGAAACACGGTGCGGTGCCCTTCAACGAATTATTATAATACAACGAACCGAACGCGATTACCGCGCGGGCCCGTTCCCTGCAAGGTTTCGCGCACGTTTCTCGCACACGCCTGGATATTTTGTCCGCGAAGATGCATATAACTTGAACCGAGAGCATCCGGAGCCGTGTTTGGCATACGCGGTGGATGATTCGCAATCCTTCCATATAAATCGAAATTGTAGCGCGTATTTGGAAACTTCCGATTTCAATTTCCGATCTACAAACAGCCGTACGAAACGCGGACCAATTCTTTTCGAATCGATTTCGTATTTTCGTCGCGCGAGGAGACCTCCTCGGAAGATACCCGGGGACTCGTCGTCCCCCTTCGCTGGCACCTTCGATGCAAACGCAAACTTTTTCTCCTGACGGTTGCACGTGTTGCGTAATTGTCTCGTATTAATCGAATCGGAATGGATCTTCAATTTGAGAATTCGTTCGTCGCGATTAAATTAAGAACGCGATGAAATCGGGGACGTCCGAACGGCAGCCTCCCAATCGGAGAAAGAAAATCGGACGTACGCTATAGATTCGAGTGACGCGCGTGAATTAGTCGAGAAACATAAAATCCAAGAAAGTTTGCAACGGGTTTGTTCAACGCGCGAAAACAGAACGGACATTCCGCGTTTAATTTAATCCGCGCGCCTTCCCTTTGCCCGGATCTATTTAAGTTGCGAGTAGGGGGTGGCATTTAAAAGTAACACGATAACGAACAACAGGCCCCCCGCCCACGGAGGAGAATTAAAAAAGAGCGACGTTCGTTAAGAAACGATGCTGACGGCATTTATCAGTACAGACACATTTTAATTATGCCTCGTTGCGCGAGAAACTTTTCCCCACCCCGTGACTATCCGTGTTACGGGCAGATTAGAGACTTTCGAATCGGATTAAATCGAATTAAATTTATCGTGTCAGACGCTTGGAAATAGCGACGATGTTTTTATTTCGAATTGTCCCGATTAATTTTGCGAAATAATGCTACCGTGTAAAATGTTCCAGGCTTGTCGAAGGGTAGCCGGTTCCCTTAACGTTTTGCGCTCGACGGTGGACCTTCGATCGCCACCTAACTCGATGTAATTGTTCCAATTCGATTGAAATATCGTGCCCCGTAAAATGTAAAAATACGCGATACGTCGAAATAACAGGCTCGCGTTCCGAACGGATCGCGCGATTTATTTTTTTACCTTCCGTTTCGAGTATTTCGTCGAAGCGCCACGGTCCCCCGGAGCCAGGGGAAAAAAACCCCCCGAAAAAAAAAACAGCTTCGAAGCAACCGAGGGTTAATAGTTGCTAAAACGATCTTCGATCGAAACAAATTTCGTTTCCCCGCGAACGCGGGAAACTCCTCGAGGCCCTCGAGTCCGGGCGCGGTATCGGTACCCGGCGTGGCGTTTTCCTCGACTTCCAACCGCAGCTTTATCCGCTTTTGTACGACGACGATCGCACGGATTCGCGGGCGCGGGAGCGGGTACACGGTCTTCTTCGAAACGCTCTCAGGATCCTCGAGACGAGTCGGGGCTCGAGCAACCACTCGACAATGTTTTCGTCCGAAATCGTCATGCAGCGTGGTGTAATCCGAATGTGGGAGACACGGATGGGGGGAGGGAGGGATAGCGTGTGGCGAGGAAGGGAGCTAGGTACGAGGAAAAGAGTAAAAAAAAAGGGAAAAAAGGGAAAGGGAGAGAGAGAGAGAAAGAGAGAGAGAGAGAAAGAGAGAGAGAGAGAGAAAAGGAAAAAAAGGTTGCGGCAGGGCGGAAGGAAGACGGCGAAGAAAAACCGTGGAGGAGGGGTAGGAGGTGGGGTTGGAAGGGAATGGGGTGTAGAGGAGAGGGTAGAGGGGGGTAGGAGGGTAAAATCGAGAAAGCCGGTGGGGGGTGAGCGGTACCTGGTGCGCTCGCGCACGCGGACGTCGACGCGGACGCGGACGCGGACGACGCCGGAGTAGAGGCTGATAGCAGCAGCAGCAGCAGCAGCAGCAGCGTGCGCGCAAAGTTCGCCACTGGAGAACCGAAGTGCGGTGCTGGTATGCGTCACCGACACATCCACCGCGGTCCGTGGCCGCGTCGGTGTCGGTCTGGTGGTGGTAGCGACGACGACGACGACGACGACGACGACGACGACTCGCGCTGGTGGTGGAACCGACGGTGGTGGTAGTGGGAAAACCGGCGGTGGTGGTGGCGGACCGGTTGGTGGGGGAAGGATGTCGGAGGGTTGCTGAAGTTTCCCTAACGCTCGATGGCGTACCAGTGCGGATCGTGATTCTGTGGGACGTGCAGCGTCGCGGCGCTCAGCTCTGTTTGGCCTCTCTCTGTTCGTTCGCCACCCGATCGACGAGACACGCACGTCGGACCGTGCCGTACCGTCGCGTCGGGTCGGTCGTCGTTATCGGTTCGAACGGGGGGGGGGGCGGTAATATCATCGGTATAGAAAACCGCGACGGGTCATCGTGACGAACGCGACGGGTCATCGACGACTCGCGTCGTCTGCGTGTCGCGTGCAATTGCGCTGGCTCCGTAGACGGAGGAAGAGGCGGAAAAAGAACTCTCCGAGGATCTTCCGCATCTGGCAGTCCCTGCGCGCGTGTTTCATATTCTTCAACGTCTGTCTGTTCCTATCCCTCTACTTCTCCGTCTTCGCGCCAGAAACCGGACAGGGACCGGAAGGTACGAAGCTCCCGCGAATGCCGGCCGGAAGAATCATTCTTACGAGTCGGTCGGGGAAAAAGAAAAGAAAAAAAAACAACGCACACGTTTTCCACGAGTTTCGATCGGGCGACGATAATCGTTTCGATGGAAACTCGTTCTCTCCCGTGCTCGAACGCGTTTCGCAGGCTCGCGCGAAAATCGGGAATCGGGGGCGAGAACGCGAGCCGGGAGAACGTTGCCCGATGACAAACGGAGCGAGCCTTTTTTCCTTTCTACGCGTCCACTCTCGCTCTCTATTTCCCTCCCCGTCTCTTCTCTTTCTTTTTATTTTTGATACGTCCCGTTGGAAAGTACCGCTCATTTTCTCCGATGTAATTTTCTGCCCGCTAAAAGTGCGAATGTACCCGAGCGGCGGCATTGTTCTGTACCTTTCACCCGCTAAATTAACGATTCGAACGGTTCCGCCGTTGCGAGTCGGCACCAGGTTTAATCGCGGCGAACGCGACGCACCACCATCGTTGCGTAAGTCCACCAATACTCTCGATCGGCGTTCGTCGAATCCGATTCGATGATGTTTTTTCTCTCTGTGTGTTTTTCTTTTTTCTTTTTCCTTTTTTTTTCCACGTTTTTTTCACTCAACGCGATAATCGCGGGCACCACGGCCGTGGCTGCCCGTCGATGCGTATCGGAGTCGCGTTACTTAATACCGACCCGCGGCGCCAATCTAATTGACCGATATCGTTCGCGCGGAAATTCGCGTCCCGCGGGACCGCGTGGAAAAAGGACGGGGAAACGTTTCGTTCGTCGTACGGCGACGATCCTTTTTATCCCCGCTCGCGAATCCGCCTCGAGGGACGATGGAAATTATTAATCGGTCCGCGAGCGATGTTTATTAATCAGTCGGCAATACTTGCCACCGGAACATCAATAATACGCGGGGGCTGTTTATGCGGCGGTCGTTAATCGCAGCCGGACCGCGATGCAATATTTCCCGACGTGCACGGTCAACGAGACGAATCGTGGACGGGGAAAAGGAAAAAATGGGAAATTTATGCGCGTACCGCGTCGTTTCGAATCGAAAATTGGACAGCCAGCTCGACTCCGCGTTCGCTCCCCTACGGTCCTGGTCGTTTCCCTTTGCCACGCGCGCGAGAAACCGAGCCCGGTTTATCGACTCCGAGGGCCGATTCCTCTCGGGAAAAATGTAAACGACATCGGTGCACTTGTCCCGCGAAACCTTGTAAAAAATGTATCCAGCTCGCGTTTCTCGTTGTCGATCGCGGACCACCGTCGAGAGTCCGGCGTTGTAGGTACGCGGATCCATAAATCGTTCCGATCCGTAGCCGGGTTCCCGCGAGAGGGTACGTAAATAAATTTTAAATCGTCGTTCTCCCGGAAAACGACGATCCGCGACGAGAAATTATTATCGGTGGCGCGGTTCGTTCGGGCCGCGGTATCGCCCTCGATCTACCACGACCACCGTCACGGCCCAGTCGTCTTTACCTCTTTATCAATTTTCATCGGGGGCGCCGTTCGAGCGTTATCTCCATCGCTGAACCTCGCGGTCAACGACGACGTTCGGTTCCCTTCCCGCAACCACGCGGTAGGGAGGGAGGGAGGGAAAAAAACGAACCAAGATCGAACGGTTGTTGCGCGCGCGATGGTGCGTTTCCATCGACCTTGGAAGTTGCACGGATCCACGGGTGCTCCTCGATAAAATCGTCGATCGTTCGCCGGCTTCGCGCGCCGCGCTCCGGGCAAAAGCGATGGAAGACGGTGCCGATCGCCGCGGTTTTATCCGGATCTCTGGACTCGGTGAACAGACACGCGTTCTCTCCGTCCGGCGATCGTTGGCCGAGAGAGCCGGGTAGAGATCGTAAAGAGGCCGACCGACGGTGGACTCATTGTTAGTGGTATTTCCAATTGGCCCGTTGCGATCTCTTGCGAGGAAACCGGTTCGACGACCGGCTCTCGCTGACTTGGCCCTCTCGCTCCTCGTTCCTCCTCTCGAACTCCCCGGCCGCCGCTCCTCGGGTCCGCGTACTCGCCTCGTCCTTTCCTCCTCCGCGTTCGCGAGCTCTCCTCCTCTCCGTCTCTCTGGAGGTTTCTTTCGTCTCCTCTCCCGTTCTCTCCCGCGTCGATCTCGCCGAGCGAACCTTCGGCGGGCCACCTTGCCTCGCGTCGGCTACTAGTCTCTACCTTGCGTTTCAGTGTTTACGCGGCGGACGTATTGCTGCTCCGATCGAACTACGGTCGCGCGCAATATCCTGCCACCGTTCGGTGTACGTGGATTCCGCTGGACCGCGGACAGGTGTCACCAAGCTGCGACCGCTTCCAATCGACTCGGACGACAGGGGAACCGAAAATCGTCATCGTCGTCGTCGTCGTCGCCGTCGTCGTCATCGTCGTCGTTGTCGTCGTCGTCGTCGGCGGTGGCGCGTAGAGAACCGAGAACCCCCTGCGCCTCTTTCGCGGGGAATTCACGGGACAACGGAGACCCGCGTCGCAGAATCACTCGGAGCGTCACGATTTTGATCATGTTCCATCTCTGAAGCCGGAAACCGGAACGAGAACGCTTCGTGGGAGAACATTCGTCGGACCTTTCGACCAACTTTTTCAACGGTCGGAAAGAGAGCTCGTACACCGAGCCCGAGGAGCCTCGCGAGGAACCGTATCGGGAGAACTCTTTCGCTCGGGGGAAGGACGGCACGAAACCTCGGCGAACACTCGACCGAGCGCATTCTTCGTCGCTTTGTTCTCCGCGTCTTGGACCGTTTGTGAAATTCGCTGGGAACGCGCTCTCACCTCTCTTTCGAACCTAGAGACGAACGAAAAAAAAGAGAGGATCGAAAAACGACGAGTTATTTTCCATCGAGAGCCGCGTGTGCCGAGAAAAACATCGCGTTATCTTTACGTACGGTTTCCCCGGGTAAACGCGCGTCATCGACCGGTGGCTTCGACTTGTACTTAACGGACTACGACAGTGCGAGAACTGGTGAAACTGAACCTTTTCGTACCCCCGGAGAACGTCTCCGCGTGAAAATATCGCGATCTTTCTCGAACGTTTACCGTCGAAGGGATCGTTTCTCTTAAGATTCGGAAGGAAGAACGGTCGGATCGGGGAGTTCGTGTTCCGATCGCGGGCCTCGACCACGAACGATCGTGCGACGATGCGTTTACCGAATCGCGAGACCGGTTACGAAAACAACGGTTCGAGAGCGAATTCTCGGCTGGGTTCGTTCTAGGCACGCTTCGCACGGAAGGAACGAACGCGAGGGAAACCGTACCCGCGGAGAGACTCGGGGTTGCGTTCGGCGAGGGGGTTGATAAAGAGGGGGTGTGTAGGGCGACGCCAGGCACGGCAACGTTTGATCCGTCGCTATTCGGACAACACACCGCGGGTGCAGTCGGGGTCGGCGAGTGTCGTCGGATAGGGTAGAACTCGATCTCTCCTCGTGCGGCTCCCCACCCTAACTGGAAACACGTATTCCGCGGCGAGGATCGCGTGCGCGGCACAGCTTCGTGCTCGATAGTCGTCGTCGTCGTCGTCGTCGTTACACACGTTTAACCGTAAGTGTAACAAAACTTGCTGCATACGGTTCGGTATCGGCTCGACATCGTGTCGCGCGTTGACATCGACGACGACGATTGCTTCGCGGTTCGTCCGCGCGCGCGATGACGCGTCCCCGTGACCCGTGTCGCGAGTGAATCGTCGACTTTTGTGGTGGTTTTCGGACGGTTCTCCGCGGGAATCGGAGAGACAAGGTGCGAAGAGGAACCTCGGTGCGAAACAGGTATTCTCCTGTGGGCACGCGGGGGAAAAGGAACGCGCGAACGGCTCCTACGGCGTGCGATCGAATTGGATCAAGGTCAACGCGAAACAGGACAAAGATAGAGAACACCATGGATTGGTGGCTACGAGGACGAATCATCTACACCTACCTGTTATGGGTCGTCTTCAAGGTGGCGGCTGCCGGTGGCTTTTACGGTGAGTGCTCCCTTATTACTCGCGATTCCTCGACAATGTCCGGATATAGCGTAATTCCGTGGGAATCTCCGATAATTCCCGGATATAGGGTTAAGAAGGGTATTTTAAATAATTCCGTGCGTCTCCCCGACGGGAGTAAGTTCTGGATCGTGCTAAAGGCGATTGTAACGCGACGCGAGTTCAACGGTACGCGATAGTAGTCACCGGTGTCGATAATCGATCCCCTCTTATAGATCGGTAGTACGTCGGGTAATGTCATTGCTCTACGATTCGTGCGATGCGATCGAATTAACGAAAGAGAAGTAGGATCGAAACGAATACTGTGCACTGTAACAATCGTCGATGTTCATGAACATCACGACTCGTAAGAAGTATATATCGGTTAGGGTCACTTGTATTTTATTCGAGGTCTGGTCGGGTAATGTCGATCCATAACGAACGAAACGACGACAGAAGAGTCGTTCGAACCTTTCCGTAGGAATCTCGATAATTTCGGGGATCTTGCTAAATGGAAATGTAACGCGAGTTGTTTAACAACGATAGCCACCGATGTCGATAATCGATGCGAAGGTATACGCGAGGACCGTTCGAGCTCTCCTCGGTAATTTCGTCCTCAACCCCGAGCATCGATTTTCCCGTCGTTGGTTGATTTACGAATCGATCGCGTTCGTTGTCGGGTAACATTATTGTTTCGTAATTTGTGGATTTTGCGATATAATATAACGAACGAAGGAAGAGCGAACCGGCTCGCAACGAATGCGACGCGCGTTGTTCAACGGTGCGCGATAATAGCCACCGATGTTAATAAATACGTTAACCGGAGTACATACGAGGTCGCCCGTACTCTCGTCGAGGTCCGATCGAAGTCTCCTCGGTCGCGCGTAATTTCGTCCTTAACGCGAGCATCGATTTCCGCCTTATCGGTCGATTTTACGGATCGATGGTGGGTCGTCGGTTAATGTTATCGGCCGGGAGTCAGACTCGTGAGTTTTGCTCACCGATCGATCGAGTCGCGGAGGATGGAGGCCTTCGTTCCTCGTATTACTCTGTTCGCTTGTAAATTTAAAATCCAGAACGGACACCCGTGATTGGATCGCGCGTGAATCGCGGTTACGATTTCGGGAAACAAACTCGTCTCTTCGCGTGTCCTGCGCGATACTCGGTCCTGATCTGTACCCGCTGTCGTTCTCTCGCCAACGCTTGGTGTCTCGAGAATCGTCGAGCGATTTTTAATCATTCGTCGCGAGTAATCTTTTCGTTCGCGGCGACTCTTCCTTCGGGAGGTACCGATTTCCATTCCAGCGAGACGTTTTCTTTTTTCTTTTCTTTTTTTATCATCGTCGAGAAGATCGCGCGGAATAGATATCGAGCAGCGAAACGTATTCGACGACAATCGCTATTTTCCCGAATGCGCGATGGCGGCGAATGTATTAACAACAACGCGTCGGCATTGTCGCGTCCGATTGGCTGAAACTCGAGCCGCATCGTCGAGGAGAGAGGCTTTCCCGATAATTGAAAAGCGCGCCACGAACCGTAGCGAAAATGTTTCGAGGGAATTTTTCGCGGCAACACCCTCCGTAGCTGAAAAAGCGTCGCGCCACCTCGCGCGGCTCGCGGACAAGAAGAGACGTTGCACGAAACCCGACACGGAATTACTTTAACCTTTTCATTGCCGCGCGCTGGAACAAAAGGCGGTTCGTTGGCCGACGACTTCGGCGATGCATACGGCGCCAGCCTCGGGTACCAGAGAAAAAGAGAGAGAGAGAGAGAGAGACGACCACCGGTTAAATCGAACGCTCGGCAGTGTTCTTTTTTTTCTCTCCTCTTTTCTATCGATTATTTCCGGCACATTCTTTACGCCGCAAAACAGGAGAGAGTCGCATTGCACGTATAATTCACTGTTAGCGGCGCCGCTGTATATAAGGGAACGGAACCCGAACGTAAATAAAAGCCGCCTTTTGTCGAAACGTGAAAACGTGCTCGAGAACACCCTTTCGCGGGATTTAGAGTTATTTTCGTCGCGCGACATTTTTCCACGCTTTTTCGAAACTTAATGGACCGAGTCGCGGAGCACAATGCGCACAATTCCTCAAAGCTGTTCGAACGAACGATTAAACGATTGTTTCGTCCGTGTCTCGAATTTTCCTTCGATCGTGTCCCATGTGTACGATTGATACGTACCAGATGGTTTACGTGTACGCGTTGTATTTTAAAGTCTGAAAGTGTTCTTCTCCGATGTACGATACTTCGCGCCGTTAAGTTTCGATAAATTCGTAAAAACCTGTTGCGACCAGGGACGAGTAGAATCGAACAGCGAGGACTAGGTTTCGGAAGAAAATCAATCGGTTGCCCAAGGCCACGTCGAGGTTATCCCCACCGTTCGCCGCTTCGTCTCCAGTCTCTTCGCGCGAACCTTCAGACACGCTCTCTCTTTCGAGCGTCTATTGGTCGCGGTGGCCTCGGTCACGCGAGTTTGATCGGACTACGGATTAAAACGGGACGCTCGTCCCCTCGCATGCGCCTGCATTCGGGCGCCAAAATTTCATTCGATTTAATTCGCTCCGTATACGGGCCAGAGGACGATTACGCATAAAAATACGCGTAAAACCTGAAAGGAATACGAATTACATTAGTCACGCTCGCGAACTCATCTATATACAACTTGGTTACCGATTACTCGGTAAGTTATGAATATCGGATTTAATCGTATTTCTTGCGAATATCAACCGTGCGCATTCGATCGTAGATCGAACGAACGGGTGTACGGTACAGAAAATGAATCCGAATCACGGCGGATAATTCGCGACGAAATATTCAAAAACGCAGTTGGAAAGAGAAAAACGATCGACGCTCGAAATAATTTTTGTCGCGGTGGGAACGGCTCGTCGCGAAATTCTTCGACGTCGCGTCTCGATTCGACGATGTGCGAGCACGGTGGTCACGCGACCGGATTTTCAGCCCGAAAGGACGCTCTTCGAATTAGCGGGCGGTAATGAAGTTTGCAGCGCGTCGCCGCGACAGAAACTATCGAAATTGTTGGCGAAGCGGTAGGAGAGGTTACCTCGTCGAATCTCCGGTACGATAACCTATTATCCGCTCGGGCCCGCGTGTATGCCCGTGCCACCGGTGCGGCCAGGGCACCGGGGCTTTTAGCGCGGGCAAACTGCCGCTTAACTTTTCGCGAGACCGTCGCGTTCACCTGATTGCGCATATTTGTCAATCCGTAGCCATTCGCGGTGCGCCGGTCCACGAGATCATATTACCGCCGAGTTAATCGCCAGCTTACCGCTCGAAATTAATTAGTAACCGCGGTGAACCACGTTTCGTATGCTTCTAAATGCCTGTTGCCGGTTTCGAGGGACGATACACCGCAACACCGGCCTCGGCTATCTCCGCGTATCATTGACGCATGACGAACGTGTGTACAAAGCACTGGGAAAACATTTCCCGTGTTTCGGTAAACAGGGGAATCCGTATTAGGTCGATCGAACAATTTTTCCCGCACTAATTGACGCAAGTTCGTGCAACCCGCCCGGCGATTCCATCCACGCGAAAAAGTTCCACTGCCGGAGATCGAATATATTTCACGGTTATTTAAAACGACGATTACCAACAGTACGGAAATTTTTTTTCGCCTCCCGCTGCACCTCGAATATTTTCAGTATTTCCACCGGTGAGGATAGAACGGAGATCGTAACGCTCGCGAGCATTTAATATAAATATTTTGATTCGCCACGGTACGCTTTTTAGAAGAAAAAAGATATCTCTATTCGAACCTACCGTTCGAGTATCTTGGTTATTTTCACGGACGAACGATCGTTCGTTAACCCGGTTTACCGATACGAATATTGGCGTCTAATTATTTGGAGCCTGGTTCGAAATGTTTTACTCGCACGCGATATTTTACTCGCGCGTGGTATCGCCGACTCGTCGATGGTATCGTCGTAGCAATGGGAACGGGACACGCGTTTTCTCAAAATTCAACAGTGAAGAACAAACGCGCGTCAGAGACGCGGAAGTTTCGCGACGGGAAACTTTGTACCTTGATGCCATTTGCCAATGGAATTTCCATCTTAACGCAGCGTATAAACGACAAGCTCCGGTCCCTAGTTAGCAAGTTCGCGGAGCGGGAGATTTAAAAGTATGTTTCGATTAAAATACAATTAACCGGCGATTTATCGGGCGGGGAATTAAATTAACATACATTAGCATCGAACGCTCGCGCGCATGCGTATTAAGTTTCGTGTAAACGGGAGGGAGGGAAGTAAACGTTTATGGCATCTGCAATTAATGCACGGAGCGACTAGACGAAGAGGCGCGCGGTTTCGTCGTTGCGCCCGTCCCCTTTATTAAACGCTTTAGTATCGACTTCGGGGGTCGTAATGCGAAAGGATGGGCCCCCTGCCTGCGAGCTGCGTGGCGATTTTTCTCTTTTTTTCATGAATAAAGAATTTTCAATTTGCACGAGAAGGGAATTGCTGAACTCCGCCGGTGGCCGCATATTCTACACGATAATAAAAGTATGAATAGAGAAGGGGAAGGGGAGAGGCCCGCGGAAAGCGAACTTCGATGAAGAAGTCACCGGGCCGAATCGATAACCCGGTGTGTTCTTAAAGGGACGCATTAATCTTGAGTAGAGGGACGAAGAGGGCCGGTACACGATTCGGGCAGGTAAATCGGGTTATTAAAATGCGGTAACTTTTCGCCAACCTCCCTCCTCGTCGAAGCTGTTCGTACAAATAAGCCGTGACCGAACCGCGACCGAAACTGTCGATCGGTGTAATATTCGCGGATCCATACGGAATCATTATTGCGTTGCCGCGTCATCGTGCATCGCGCCCCAACAGAGCTTATCCCACCGTTATGGAACCGTTCTTCCGTCGTGTTCGATTCGCTCGCTCCGCTAGTTGCACCCCTAACCGCCCACCGATCCCGTACCACCGAACGTCTATCGACGAGAATCCCTACGATTAATTCCTACAGCGAGTTGCCGACGCGTTCTGTCTCTCCAATTTCGACGAATTAAATTGTCAACTCGTTTGCCCGTGATTAATTAAAATATCGTTTCGTCTCGTTAAATCAAACGGTTAATTTATAGGTCTCTAACCGGTTCGTGACACCGAGGGGGAAGGGCCTCGATGCCGCTCGTAGGCACGCGCCCGATTAACTAACAAATTCGTAACCGTAATTGATCATCGACGCTCCGGATAAACTATTTTCAATAACAGTCGAGAGAGGACATAGTACGTTGTCGTATTCCTACGTGAATTGTGTACGCTCGTTTCCACCAGACACTGTTTCCGCCGCCCCTCCCTCCGCAAACGGGGGTGGAGGGGAAAAAAAATGCTTTCACGTGCTGCAAATACGTCTACGTCGCGAGGAGATCGCGACTCGGAATAGAAAACGTGCTCGAGAGACGGACAGAGTACACATTTAAATCCGGCAATCGATGCGAGCGTCATTCGAAGAGTTGCACATCGGTCTGTTTTGTTCAACGGCTTACCCCGGACGTACGAAGGCTACCGAGCTGTAAGCAGTATACGCGGACGTTATTTTCCGAACTGGGGCTCTCCGAATGTGCACTCTACACAGGGTGTTCAAAGTGGACGACAAAAGCCAAAAGTTGATCGCTCGAAAATGTGGAATAATCGACGGTGAAAAATTACCAAACTTCGGTGTGCACCGTATACGAAGCGACGTGGCCGGCAAATTTCAAAAGTCGACCGTTCGAAAACCTGTAACAATACCAAATGGTGGCAAAAACGTTCCGGATCTATAAAAAATGACCAAGATCTTAGAAATCCCTCTCAAAGAAGTCTCCACGAATGTCGACCCAACGGTCCCAGAGATACGTCCGTTGAAACGCCTCGCGAAAGTCTCTTTTCGAATCTCCTCGACTGTCCCAAATTTCCTTTGCGTTTCGCTCCGGGGGAAATGAAAAAGTCACGAACGGCCAAATCGGTGGAGTAGGGTTTTCATCTTCCCCGAAGTAAATACGTAGCTCGATAGGCGGAGATTTGGCACAGTTGAGGAGATTCGGGTGGGGATTAGGATTCCGTTGAACAGAGGAAAGAGGACTTTTGGAAGGCGTTCCAACAATGGTAGAGCGACTCTGGGACCGTCGACTCTCGAGTCGACCGTTTAGTGGTGGTGATCGTTGTGATCTCGGTTCGGTCAGTTTTTACGGAGCCAGTTTCTTGAAATATTTATCTCGAGAATGGCTCGTGAATTAACTCGTTTTGGGTCTTGGCGTTTATTTCGGGACACCGCATACACGGTGAGCCGTCGTTCGCGGCCCGATCATATTTTTCAATTTGTATCTTTCGACCGACTACTTATGGCCGTACCGCAAAACCGCGAGCGATTCTTCCGCGGGAGTTACCCGATTCCTTAAGAATTTCCAAGCACGAGTATCGACGGCCGCCGTGATTTATCGCGGATTAACGAGTAATTCATAGATCCCGATATTGGTCGTTACATTCTGATCACATTAGCCCGTCGTCGCTGGAAGGGATACTAATCATTATTGATTATGTAATCGAAAGCGGATAGAGAAGCACGGTGGACCAGATCGGTTGGTCTAGACATCGGATAATTATTTAACATATAGAGCGTCACGGGTTAATGTATCGATCGATTTCGTAAAAATTTTCGCGAACGTATACCCCGATTTCGCGATGATTTATTCCGTTCTTACCGCGAGACTGTAAGTCGTTTTCTCGACGTAATCGTTAAAATTTAGTACCTCGATCGTGTATCGTTCGCATAGAAGTAAGGCGGGATGTCGATTAAAATTCGACGCAACGATTCTTCCGAAACTGTCGAAGACGCGTATTTCGATCTTCGATCTGTCTTATGTGTTTCGCGACGATCGCGACCGGTACAAAACTCGTCGAATAATTGAAAAAGCAACGTATCGTTCGCGATCGCCCAAAGTCTCGATCGCGTCATCGCTTTTCTTTCTCCTTGCAAGAATGTTCCGCGTAGGAAGAAATCCTGTTACTCCTCCGATTTCGCGCGTGGGAAGGAAGCGTGCAACGGCTTCGATTTTACATCCCGCGCGAGCGAACGTAGCACGGGCACTCCAATCGGGTCCGTGTTCGTTTCGTTCGCCTTTCGCGGCAACTGGTCGGATAGCTTTCAACGTTAAGGTGGCGTTTCGTTGATTGTTTTGCAAGTTTGTTTGCATCGATGGAAACCGAAAGTAACGCGCGCAGCCTCTTGCACAACCTGTTAGATAAACTTCGCTCGCGACGGGGGAGAGAGGAGACGAAACGGCTTGGCAAGGGATCGGAGGAACGTTAACTCTCATTGCCAAGATTTATCGCCTCCCGTTTGTCCGTAGGTGTAATATCCTTGAAATAACTGAATTTCCACGCGAAACAGTCGCTTATCGCCATTTCTATCGGCGTAAGCGATTCTGGAACGAAACGAATCGCGTCGTATACGTCTCTCTTTGTATCGACGACGAATGGAAAAAGAAGAGAAAGAGAAAAAAAGGGACGATCGGACCGGTCGTGTCTCCGATATCCACGTAATAGCCACGAAACATCCATCTCTCGTTCATCCGATGAACTCCGAGCACTTACGAGGAGAGCTCGGCCAGTCTCCTTCGGTCGTCCTCTCCAAGATTGCCGGATGTAGCCGATGAAACACGGCTCGACTCGTACCGGATAGATCGACGCGTTCGTCTCTCAACTTTGTTTCTTCGTTGGAAATTACCCTCGACCAATTGCCGCCCGGTGCTTCCTTGATTAAACAACGACGATGACGACGTATAAAATACTAACGAGAATTCCCCGTCAACGACCTCGTTCGTGTCATCATTTTCTAATTAACATATGGCTGTCTGTCGTCGCCACCGCCGCCACAGTTGCCCGACTCTCGCGTCTACCCGTCTACGCGACGTGTTGGTAAAAATCGATCTAGCCGCAAAGTTCCGAGAACACGGTATTTCGGAGTGTAACCACCGACGTTTAAACATCCTCAAAGAATTGTCAAAGAACGATTCTTGCACGCGCGACTCACACGGATTCTTTGAGTTATTCAATTTGAAACTCGAGAATAATCTTCGCTCAAATTTACTTGCTTCCGTACTTTTTACTCTCTTCTTTCTTTCCTCTCCGTACGATATTGATGCAACAAAGACAGACATGCAACAAAGATATCGTTACTTTCACTATCTTCGAAGAGGCAGAACAAACGAATCTAGGAAAGAATCAAGCCTTCTCAGATCTCCGGAAAGAGAACTACGAGATTTCACTCGCGCGAGTACTTCGAAAGTCGAAGCAGATCGACGAACTCGGCACGCGTGCACTCGTTAATCGAGCGAAGACGCTCGCGAGGAGTCTCGGTGTTTTCGTCCCCGAGGTGCTTCGCAAACTGTTTTCCTCAGGGGGGTGAAAAGACACGCGTGGCGTGGCATTGATACGCCGTACGTCTTTATCGCGGAAATCGTCCAGGCGGCGGTTGTGTATTTAACGTCACGAAGGGAGGAGAATACACGCGTCCGATGACGGGATTCGTTGCCCGCCGGTGGCGTCCGCGCACGCGGGGCACGGGCACGGGCACGGGCACGGGCATCTGTTAATCATCGCGTGGGTCCTCGCGCGTAGAAATATAACTGGTTCCGCTCGAGAGATACCTCGTTAACGCGCTTCTAATGTCATTTTAATTATTCGTCACCTACTTCTTTTCTGGGGAACGTCGAAAGGCTGAAATTCGTTGAAGTCTCGGGGGACTGAATTCGAGCCACGTCCAAACGCGTCTCAATTAAGACGGGCGGATGGCCGGATTCACAGAATATCTGGAACGCCCTCGAATGTGTCGCGTGTAATTTCGAAAGGAGCGAGAACGACGCGTGCGCGCGCAGAATATATCGGGGCACGCGCACCCAATGCGAGGAAGCTCGGTGAACATTTTTCGCGTTCGCGAATTTGGCACAAGTGGTTCCGCTTCAACGATCCTCGGTTACCGATCAATTTTTCGAACGAGACTTAGGTTCTCGAATTCGCGAGGGAAACTGGTCCCCCGAAAAACGAGCCGCCGGGACCCCGTCTCGACTTCCTTCCACAACCCCGGGAGCCGACTCGGCTCGTCCATCGTGTTCGTAGATGTATACGTGTACATACGTCTTCCCACTATTATTAACACTCGCACCCGGGCAGAACGTTGGGTTTAATGAACACTTACCAGTGAATATCGCGTTGAATGTAACGCCCCCTTGCGATTCGGTACGTACGAATGGGGTAAATGAACCGTGCAGGAAGAAAGGTCGCATTCCGGAGATAGCGGTACGCGCCCTCTGAATTAGACCTAAGGTATGCGCGTATAAACGCGTGCAGATGTGGCACCTACATACGTATCCGCCCGTATGGGGCGCTATGTACACGAAGAATGCGCTTGCCTGGCGGTCTGTGTGAGCTCTCGTGTACGAGACACGTTCGCTTATATACGCGCGCGCGCGTGTACGCGCGTGTACGCGTGTGCGCGCGTGTACGCGGCGATAACAACTCGACCGTACACGCTCGGTACATACGTAAACGCGTAAGTATGTAGACAGCCGTAATAGCCCGACGATGAAAAACTGCGATGGGTGGACTCGCGATGTACGACGCGATACCGCTATTAAAAAAAACGCGCGCTTACATTTGCCTCTGAAGCGGCAAACGCTCGGTACACGCCTCGAATCCGTACGGTGACTCGTTCTGTTTCACGAACGTTTCGATTTATTTTTCTTCGGTCACACGGGACAAAGAAACACTCGAGGCGACGACGATCTTCAGCGTCTCGAGGTTTGTTTTAGCGGATCTCGGGCGAAGGAACGCGCGCGAGACGCGTAATTAGCGTAATTTAGTTGCTTTTGAGAGATTAGGAGCGACAGCGTATTCGCAAAGTTTCCATTGGAAATTAATTACGCGTGTACGTGCACGCGGATCGCGGGTTGCTTCTCGATCGGTAACTGGTCTCGACAGACCCGCACTCCTCCGCATCGATAGTTCTCAGACGTTTAAAGCGAGGAAACGAAGGTAAATCGAAGGTGTCGGGAATCACCGCTAGATAACCACGGTCGTTCGCGAGCGGCAACGACTGAAACGAGCAACGAAGCTGTAATTACGTACGTGCCTGCCCGATACCGGCGTTAATACCCACTCCGCACAGACGTACGCACACGAGCCGAGGTTTAACACGAACCGAACAGATCTCGGCTAGTACCTGACACTGGTAAGTACTTACCCGAGGAAGCGACAACGAGACACACGGTGTACCCGTGTGGTCGTCATCGGTGAAAGATTCGAGGTTACAGACTCGCGTCAACGTGGAACACGAAAACGTTCTCGCTCGTGTTGGCCCGTTATGGCGACCGAGAAGGTGCGCGCGACATTGAAAAGGAAAGGAGCGCGAGACGAGTCGAGGCAAACTGGCAGACCCTGACCTTAGCTACTGGACCTCCTATATATGCGTATCAATTTTTAATTTTACGAACAGACGTATTTTTATCGAGAAAATTTTTATCGATAGAATTCGATACGTACAGGTGTCGAAAATAGTTGGAGTACTCGTCGAACGCGAACAAAAATTATCTACACCCTGTTAACCACCTCTAACAAGGGTGCTTGTCTCGGAATAGCCAGACCTCGCTTCATTTTGGAATCATCGAGGATCCTAGACTCCTGTCACCGATAGTTCCAAGGATGTTTGTCCTCGAGTCATTCTTGTCGCACGAGTTTAACGCGATCCCATCGAGGATAAGACCCGAAGGAAAAAGTATCGGTTGGTTTTCTCTCTAGCGGCGAGTACGGGCGGTGCTGCCGCACTGTCAAGCGCAATTATTGACAGCTCCCGCACCGAAACACCGCCGCCGTGTAATCTCGTCCAGCTGGGACGGATTCGATTCCTACGCAGCGACGCCGGCGTCGCGGTGAATTCAGGCCAAATATCGCGAAACCAATTATTATTCTAATTATGGCCTTGTCGAGTGGCCCACAAACTGGCTTTAAGTTTGGACGGCTGAAGTTGGACAACTTGGAAACAAACTCGTCAGTGACGCTTGTCGGACTAGATTTTGCGACGTGCGTTCATATTTTACGAATCCGCTGTCACGACGACGAAATCGAACGACCCGCTCGAGGAACGAGACGACGTTAGTTGGTTCTTTTTCCGATAGAAAGTAATTGTCGAAATTTTGAGGGGCATTAGATATTTATGACGATTCCAAACGGTTCTATTACGTTTTGCCTCTAACCGAATTTCGTTGGAACGATAACGGAATCAGAACTCCGATTGACGCGGAAACGGGACGGTTTTCGAGTTTTTTCTTTTCTTTTTGGAAGGAGTTACGTGAAATTTTAAAGAGATTTGTATATTACACGTACGGAGGTTTCAAACGGTCTTCCGCCTTGCGAGTTTTACGAGAATCACGACTCCGGGATGTTGCACTTGCCGAGAAAGACCAGGATGCTAGGACCGTGCAATTTAATCCTTCCATAATCTCCTCGAAAATGTTCACCTCCTCGCGAAACAAGATCAAAAATGTTCGCTACGAGTTTAACTCGGAATGTTGCAACCATCCCGAAACAATGGAAATATATCACGAAATGGAAACTTACTTAAATTTGGCGAAAAAAGGATGCACGCGGAGAAGTAAATGGAACGACACGGTGAAAGAATGCGCGCAAAATTGAGAACTGCGCCCAGGACGATTACGTAAAAGGAGAGACGGGGAGGCGTGCTCGGCGTTCCCTTTTTCAACGCCGTTGCCTCCGGATTAAAGAATAGATTATGCCTAGGCGTCGTCGAGCGCTCTATTTATTTTCAAAGCCCCCCTCCCCCTCCTCTCGACCGTCGCAAAGTCGAGAAGATTACTCGAAACGTCGGTCGTCAAACATTTGTCCAACGTAATGGCGTATCACGAGCAAACGTGACACCGAGCTGGCTAAACCCTCCGAAAATATATCATAGAGCCATAACTCACTCTCGATCACGGGGAAAGAATCCGGATCGAAGTTGTTCGGATCCTCGTCGCGTTCGCGATGCGAGATAGGAAAGGGAGAATAAGAGAGAGAAAGGGAAGAGGTTTCTGGAACGCGGATACATCGATCCCGGTGATGGGGATCCTCTCTGTGTAGGCAGCGGATGGCTTTTCGCTATGAAAAGAGGGAGGATGGCGACGATTCTGGGCCTAGATGCCGGTGCGTCTACTGAAATCGAGAAAGAGAAAGAAAAGTGGAGAGACGAGAGAGAGGGTTAGACCAGTCGTCGAAATTGAATTTCTCGAGGTCGATTAGACGTTGCAACGTACGTAGGATAAAACGTGAGAAGCGATGATCGACCGGGGGAACGAAGACCGGACGACGTCGCGACGAAGGGGACGAACGGGACACCGGTCGACGCGGTGAAGCTCGAAAAAACCGAGAGGGTACGCCGAAGGGTAAGTAACGAGAGAGCTGGAAGAAGCTGGAAAACGAATATACGTCGAACGGAGGTAAAAACAGAGGTGACGGCGGGGTACCACGAAGGCTAGCGGAAATGAGTCGGTAATGGTCGAAATATGTCGTGGTAGGTGACAGTGAGGTATCGATTTGCGGTCATTTCGCATCGACGGTACGCGTGTATATTGATCCGCAGACGGACCGCGCGCGGTATTACGCGTTACGGTCAGCTTTTTACCCGTGCGTTGCGCGGTGCTTGGTTTCCACGTACCCTCCTGGATATGTACGCGTTTACATGCACGCGTACGCACCTTTAGACGCTCCGCAGTCCCATTTGCACACAGGGAAATCGAATCGGGCGCAACGCGTAGTATCGGCGCCGTGCATGTTCCTATTGTGATCCCATTGTGATCATTTGATCAATAGACGCCATCCCGGCTGCGTCGTTTTACAAGGCGTCCCTGGTATCGACAGAACACGATATCGTTCCCGATCTTTGGATCGATCGGACCATTTTTTCCCTTCTTTGTGTCGCGTATCGATGGACCGCCGGAATATTGACCACCCGCATCGAAGTGTACGAATTCTTTAAAAGAAAAAAAAAAAAAAAGAAAAAAATATTTATATACACGCGTACAACACCCGTGATAACCGACGAGAAACCACGAGAACGGAATACCGAAACGGGACGGTGACACGGTAGGATTTGACAGATGGTACATCCGCACCCTTTGAAACGCGAATTTAACGAATATAATCTGCAACGAGAAGGATCGTTGAACGCGTATTATTCGACGGAGCAATGATTTCTCTGGAATGCACGGGTAAAGTATTCCAAATCGACCGAGATCGTTGTCGTTCGAACTCGACCGCGTAGAAACTGCGGGTTAATATTCAGCGGTTCGCGAAACCATTACGGATACCTTAAATCCTTGAAACTTGGTGTCCGGTGCGAAGCTAGACCGCGACGAAGCTGGAAGATTTATCCAAAAGGACCACGCCCGAAAAGCTCGGGACACTAAACGCAATCTCCCGGGAAAGATTGTTCAGCAACTTCATAAATGGAATCGGAGGAAAATGCGCGCGAGAAAGTTTCCCAAGTCGTCTCCCCGCGTCTTTTTCGCGCTCGCGTATTACCGAATTCACCGGGGAACTTTCGCCTATCCAATCCAACGGATTGGCCGAATCAATCGCGTCCTCGCCGCAAGATTCGTCCTCCCCGCTCCGCGTTCGTCTCCGCGTATCGTTTCGCGCGGTCCACGTTACTTTCCTTATCGTGTTTGCCAAGAACTTTCTTGGCGTCATTCCCCGCCCGATCGTTTGCACAATTTACAAACGTCTGCGAGCGAACCGACTAATTTACATTCAGCGCGGCTCCGTGCTTGTCGAATTCCTATTAACACCGACGCCGGGACAAAGGGGAGGGGTGTTACGCGGTTACGCGGGAAAACGTACACCGGCGCGTTGCACTCCGCGCTTACAATTTATGCGAGGGTGGTAACGAACACCGCCTATTATTGCGCGACACTCGCAGATATCGGTTAACGGAGCACGATTTAATCGTCGACCGAACACTACCGCGAGCGTTGCACAAGCGGACGTCTTTCGTGCGTTCAATTCGAACGTAAGAATTCGACGCACGGTTCGAGTAACGTTTTGCCAAATTCTACGTATTCGGTTCAATTTTACCTGTAACTTTCTGCGTTCGATACTTGCGAAACTTGCACACGAAGAAATCAAACGTTATCGCCTCTACCGATCCCTCGAAATTGCATCGTTCGCGATGAAAGAAATCTTAATTCGTTCACCGTTTACCGAAAAAATCTACTCGGTTCGGTTAGAGATAAATACGTTACTGTATTTCCTACTGTATCGATGTTAAAATGATCGAACCATCGACTTTTCTCGCACTCTGTGCAAGTACTTAATATCTTTTCACGTTTTCCATAGAAAGATATCGCGGAACGAAATATGCGCTCGAGCCGACTAATTCCAAAACCAGTTACCTACGATCGATCGATTTTTCCTTCGTCGACGTTAAGGGATGATAAACGCGGGAACATCGACCGTCACTTTCGTTCGTAGCTAAACGATTTACGAAGAGACACGCGTCCGGCCGTTCCGGTAACTTTTTGCGGCTCTTTCGAAGTCCCGCTCGTCGTTAGTTTCCTTCGTTGTTCGGTGTAAACGTTCTCGCAGCGATTCGAAAGTGTGGAGAACGGAGAGTGGGAGGGGTGGAACAAAGCCCGAAATTGATGTACATTCCGTTGCCGACAGTCGTTTCTGTTACATTTTATTCGCAGCGACGGCCGCGGAGCGCACAAATCATCTCTGGAGCACGGAATTGGGACGCGTCCTTTCTGATTTACACGCACGGCATTCTCTCCCTCTGTGCGCTCTTTTTCTTTTTTTTTTGTTGTTTTTCTACCACCCTCCGCGTTCCCGTTCCCGTTCGCCGTAGAACGATCGTCGATTATCGTTAGTTTATTGAAACGTTCGTCGCGCAATCGTGATATTTCGGCCGCTTTGGACGAGAAACCGTTACGAGCGTACCGATTTTACGCGTTACCGGAGTCGTTCGTTCGACCAACCCCGTTCCGTCGAGCAGCTTGTATAATAACTCTGTAATTATCGCTGGTTCGCCATTGCGAGTTACGTTGTAACGCGAAAGCAGCGCGCGTTCCCGATCAGAACGAACGATAGCGGAGCGTGGTGTTCGTAGCCGTGAAAACACCGTGTTTCGTCGCGTTTCTATCTTGAGAGCTACGATCGAGTCACACGGGGACGCACGTGGACACTTAACGCGAAGAAGAAACGTTTTCAAACGATTGGCCACGCGAATAAAAAATATTCCTCGTATTTCAAACGGATAGATTCGGTCGCTTCGTGTAGTCGTCGCGTTTTCGTTGAAAGTCACGATTCGTGCACCGTGCGCGAGTTCTTATCGCGTAGGACCGGCACGGATGGATTCGGACGGTGAAACTTTTCGACTGGCGAATAATAATCCGTTCGATGAAATTTTAAACGGATATGCTCGCCGCCATTAGTGCCGTTGCGCGCCGAACGAAATACATTTTCGTAATATCCGAATTCGAGTTGTTCGAGCGGAACAGTTGTCTTAAGCCGCGCGCTTGGTTCGTTCGAACATTGTAATTCCCGATTCGGTTTTCTCCCCGCTTTTTTCCCCAACTATCGCCCTCTCGCCCCGAACGAAACGTGCTTCATCAAAATTCATCGTATTTTATAACGGGCGCGAAGAAAAGCGCGCAACCTTTACGCGAGCCTGAAAGTATAAATTGATACGTTGCGAGTCCGCAGGACGCGTGTCACGGTCAGGTTAAATTTCGCGTCGACTTCGAGGCTTCGATTCACCTTGGATAATTCGGCAAGTCCGAGTGGTTTGTCCGTTAATCCTTAACAGGATTATCCTGAACGTAACGCGACGTTAAATCGCAAAGTTTTGCGGTTAATCGATACCACGGTGGAATCGGCTTTTAAAAGGTGCGCAGGTCGGTCCGGACGCGTTTGTAAATTTCGGCCGGTCCCGGCTCAAAGGTGGTTTCTCGCGTTTTTCCATCAAAGGAATACAAATTGAATCTAAACGCAGCGCGAATCGCTCGATCCCGGCACGGAGGACCACCGGGCGAAATTAAACGAATTAAAACAGTCGTCCCTTCGATTCGTACGGTTTTAGGCCAGGCGAATTAAAAATCGATCCGGTCCCTGGGAATTCGGAAGCGAGCGAGTCGAGTGCACACACCGCATCGGGCAGCCTGCGGCAGAAGTTGTTGCGCAGGCGGCAAACGCGGTGTTGAAACCGTTCCGCTTCCTACCGTTGTGTCTAATCTTTCATGCAAAGTGCAGGCGAGGCGAGGCGCGCCCGTGCCCGCGCGCGCGCGCAACACACGCCTGGAAGCTTTCCGCAATCATAATGCCTCGAAATGGTCCTGTAACGCGTGCCGCCCGGATCCGCGACACCGAACAAGCTGTGGCCACAATAGAAACTTTGCCTATCGTGGACGCCGGTATCGAGAGACGAACGTGAAAAGCCGTGCACGTGCGAGCGAGAGAGCGACACCGCTCCCGGATAAATTGTGTCCTTCTCGAAAGTGCTCCGGGAAATCTTTCGTGCCCGTCTGGAACAGCGTGTACAACCGTTACGATGTAACGCTTATTTACATTCCTCCTTGAACGCCGTTCCAAAGCTCCACGAACGATTAAGTTTCACGATATCGTACGAAATCGTGTTTGTTCGTTCGCGGAACACCGGCGTGCCTTTGAAACGAAAACGAAGTCACCCGACTTCGCGATTGAAAATTTTAGACATCCCTTTGAGGAAGTTTCTCCCCGCGTAATGGATCCGTAACTCCCGGCTTACCTCGAGATCGGGAAACTCTCGGCGACTAGAATCGAAATCGAAGGCCAACGGAAATCCGAAACGTTTCTACGGTTGTTTGTAATAATATTCCTCGTTCTTCCCGACCCGTGAGCGCGCCCGCGCGCGTGCGGTCTGCGGATGGAATTTCTCGTCGCGCGGTTCAAAGTCGCCTCGTTCGAGGTTATTAATGGTTCTGTCGTAGATTTCGGCCAACGGCCAATTATTTTTTATCCGTGGAAAATCATCAAAGGCGATCTTCACCGCTAACGAACGTTAAGCTTTCCTCGCGACTGTGACTATAATTATCGAGAAACTGTCCCGAAAGTGCTATTAGTTACCTCTTATCGAGCAATTTCCACGCGAGCCAAATCTTCTCGATAAATCAGACGGTTTTCCCGCGATCTTCGATGAACGAGATTCGCGCTGTCCGATCGACGGACGCGCCTCGCTAATCGCTTCGGTGTTTCCTTTTTTTTCTCTTTTCTTTTTCTTTTCTCTCTTTCTTACTCCTCCTCACCTGGAGTCGACTGCGCGTATCCGAACGCGTGTTTCTCGTCGTTCCGAGGAACAAAAATAACGAGAGATCGACCAGCGCGTCCGTCCCGCGGTCCACGACGAGATGGAAAAAGGAAAAGGTGAAAAAGGAGGAAAGAAAAACTCGGCGTCGTCTGACGAAATTCAGCCAGGAGGCGTGTTGATCGGCGTTACAATTTGCACGGACGGAAAAACGTGGAGCAAGCTCGAATACTAACGAAGCGTTCTAAATTGATTTGATTACTTCCGCTGGAGCGAGTGATTTTAATCAGCGCCAGTCAATTTTTATGCCCGATCCGGAATATTTGAAGAATCGCAATTAATCGCGATAGGTAACGATTCATTTAGCCACGCTGTGTACTCTGTATTTTCCGCGGCAAAGGCGGCCCCCGAAGCACCAATGGAATATCCGAGCGTGATATTGCAATTGTTGCAGTTATTTAAATTACAAATGCGCCATCCTCTCTCGTGACTTCTACCTACGTATAATACTTTATTGCACGCTACCCCGGGAACCTATTTGCTCGCGCCGGGAGAATTCAATATTTTTCAACGATCCACGTTAGTTTATTGAATTGTTATTTCATTCGCAGGGATCGAAAATATTTACCCAATCTCCGCGCGCAAGGACTCGCAATCAAGCTCGCAAGCGCTAATTAATATCGACGAGGCGCGTTCGATAATTAAACGTATTCGTTAATCGTTCAGCGCTGCGGCACTTGTTACTCGCCGCGACCTTTTCGCCACGGTTGCTGGAAACTCTCTCGATTAGAATACGACCTTTGTCGACGCAACGTCGTCGCGACGGCTCGCGACCGTAAATTAACGCGGAAAACGCGGAGACGAGCCGGGAGGAAAGGCGCGCGAATACTCGGCGACGTCTATCCCTTTGTTCGCGTTGTTCGCCGTCTCGGTATCGTTTTCGAGCGTAAATTCTTCCGGCGCGAGGAAAACTTCGGTCGACGGCTCCTTTCCCTCGTGAAATATTCCGTCTCGAACCCCGTACGTTTTTCTACCATGAGTACGAATCCGTGAGCGGGCTCCTCTCGGGGTGAATATCGCGTTTAACCTCGCGTTGCGTTTTATATTTACTTCTCGTACTGGAAATCTGCATATCGAGAATTTTATCCGACTGTACGGCTTGTTTTCGAGATCGTGCCGCACGAGAACACGCGGCATAACTCGATTTTCCGAGCTGTCGAAAATAATCCCTCGGTCGTAAGCGATACGCGCGAAACTTGTCGCGCGTACACATTCTAATGCATCAGGGTCGCTCGTTTTCTCGGCGTCGACTTCGGCGCGGAAACGGTCCTCGCGCGTGTCAAGGTTGCAATTCATGCGCGACTCGTTCCCTGTGTATCGCATCGCGCGTGTAATATCGCTCGACGATCAAATGGAAACAAATTCTCCCGATCGTCGCGTCGCAGATCCTGTACGGTCGATTCGACCGTTATCGCGACTCGAGAAACACGCATTCGCGAGTAACCAACCGTTGCGAATCACCTGTCGCTCGAGAGATGCGCGTTGCAATGATAATCGAACCGGTGAACCCGGTCTTTCGATAGAATTACAAATTCGTGACAGTGCGAAGGCACCGATTCCTCGATTTTTTCAATACCGGTCCCACATAGTTACGTACATTTTCACAGAGCCAGGCGATTTCGAAAGAACCGAGTGCAAAAACGATCGAAACGCTCCGTATTTTCCCGAGGCGCGGTTCGATTTTCAGGTTGTCCGCGAAGTTTCCATCGCGCGGACGTTTTTCTGTTTGCTGCGTCGTATTCGCTAAACAGCGACCCCGAGTTCTATTTCGACCTAGCAATTCCCCCAGTTTTCCCGTTCCGTTCGACCGAGACGCGGAGCGACGGTCGGCGCCGTCCTCTTTGTCGAAACATTGAAACGAGTAGAAAAGAACCGATAACTCGCTGTATACGTGCACGTATAGACGTGGAAAAAGGGTAGACGAAAGAGAGATAGAGAGAGAGAGAGAAACGAGGAGAGCGTAACCGCTAATTGGTTTCAAGTCCCGTACTCGCGCGAACCGCATTCCCGCTCGGCAGCCACTTTCCGTTCGCGTGGGAAAAGCTCGAGCGCATTATAAGTTCACCGGGGCCCGTTCGAGATCTCGTTCAGCCGTGCTCGTAATTCGCCTCCTCCAATTTTATTCTCTATTACGACGTTAACTCGACACCGTGGCCCCATGGCTCCGCCACCGTACGCGAGCGTGCTTTTCCTCGCGTTGTTTACAGTCGCGTGATACCGACCTGGAAACGGCGAAGACGCTCGCGGTAACGCTCGGACGCGCAATAAAATTTCGCGAGTGATACGCGAGCACCGGAGGTGGTCGACGACGATGGATCCACGTTTCAACGGGGGGCACGCGATGCGACGTGACCCCGCGGATGGACAAGAATTCTCTTCCTTCGTATCGGTACCGACGATCCTTATCTCTTCGCGACTATCGCGACCCGCTCGCCGGGAACATCGCCCGCGACGATCGAACGCGAAGAAACGCTGCAGACGAACGCGAAGAAACGTACGCGTTCTTTCTTTCCGTGTCGATGGAATCGCCTCGGTCCCTCTTAACGCCAACATCGTTAATCATCGCGAACAATTGGCGAACTTTCGCCGAACACCGCGAACACTCGTCCCGAATCTCGCAACCGGTTTTTCGGATATAGGCTATTCGCACACGCGGCGTGCCGACATTCGCGGAACATCCTTTCGCGAGAGAGTGAAGAGTCACGGTTCATTTTTACGCGTTTACTCGTAACTCGACGATCGGCAAAGTTTGCGCTTCGTGTTCCGCGGTCGAACATCCCGGTGTACTTGAACACGATGGATAATATTCTCGGAGGACCGCTCTTATCGAGGGACCGACAAACGGCGATTAAGTTTTTCATAATTGGCTTCAAGGCGACACGAGAGAGAGAGAGAGAGAGAGGGAACTGGGGGAATTTTAATCGACTCGATCCTCCCGTTGGAGCTGTTGCAAAATATTCCGATTCAAGGGGGTGAAAATTACCCTTCTAGGTGCGAGCGAAATATTAACCAAACATCGCAGAAACGAACGAAAATAGAACATTACGAATATTTTCCTTTTTATATTGCATAATTGCACACGTTTTGCGTAAATAATTCCTCTCTGTGATCGTTACACTTTATTATCGGGCAAAGGAAATTTTCATTTTGTTACACCAGCGTATTTTGCCACGCGCCGTTCAACAACTGCGTTCGTTTTATCGCTCTGTACGTTTAAAAAAGTTGTCGTTTTTCTCTCCATTCAATTACGTTATTTTTATTATTATTATTATTATTACTACTACTACTACGAAATAAAATATTTATCATCGTGCATCCCAGGGGTCGTAAACGTTCCGACTTAATAAAGCTTCCGACGAAACGAATACTTCGTAATTTTATAGGTGCTATTTCTCAAATGATCGTTCCACCTTCTTCGTAGTCAGGCTTCGAATGTACGATAAAGTCGATTCTTCGTATTTTCGATACGAAGTTAACCCGATCGGTGCAAGAACTATTTCGAGAGAGTTTCTCACCGATGCTCTGTGCATCGCTCGAAAGAATACTTATTCTCCACGGTGGAATCTTCGACGCACCAGCATCGAAAACGTACGCTCGGCTGCCGTAAAATCGCCCGTTCGTCGGTGTTGTAAACCGTAACGAGAAAAATTCTAATTGCGAGGCGGTACCGTGAGCCGGAATTCCAAATCGTTCCGCCAGCTCCGCTCCCCTGTCCCCGTGTAATAGTCGTCCAGGGCGAATCTCTCGTAAATAGATCGGGCGTGCGGTTTACGAACCCTGACGACGAGGATCGGTTCTGATTCGCGGCCACGGCAATAACATTTACTTAAACACGGGTATAACGTAATGCTCGAGCTCGTTTCGCGGGCTTTCGAGGACCTCGAAACGCGCGGACGCGGCGCACGACCGTAGGGTTTTACGAGATCGTTAAATTTTCAAGACCCGCGCGCGCCACGATTCGCCGCCGCGTCCACTCTCGACGGGATCGGTGCGCGTTTCGTTGTACAAGAATCCGGGGCGAGCTCGAGCCCGCTCGAGGACAAGAGAGGGTACGAGTTCGCAGGGGATGGAACGCGAGCGGAGAACGAGACCCGGTCGCCAATTGCAACGCGGTTGTCGCTCGTTCGATAAAAGCGCGGTAGGGACGGGGGGCACACGCGCGCGCGACGGGACGGAAGGGGGATCGAGGAGGAAAAAAAAAAAAAAGAAAAAAAAGCGTTTTGACAGACGTGTTTGCCAAGTTCTCGCGCCGCATATGACTGTAATCCTGACGAATACGAGGTGCACAAAGCCGCCCGTTCGCGTTCGCGTTCGACGATTCACCGCGACGAATCTCTTTTTAATCAAACGGTCGTTGTGCCCCCCGAACAATCGCAACAAAGCTCTCGCGCAGACAGCAGCGCGGTCGAGCGATTCCGCGCCGCTTAAGAAAAAAACGCATATCGTTCGACACGGGGCGGGGAGGCCGGATGTTTCGCCAGCCGGAAAACAGCCGATAACGCCCGAGATAGATTCCCTTCTCTGTTTCACCTCGCCCCCTGCCCGTTCACCTGTCCTTTCATCCGTCTACGTTGGCTTCGCGCTCCGATCTCTCCTCTATACCCTCTTTAACGACGATTTCGTATCTCCGAGCCACCGCGGTAATTTCACCACAGAAGACGAAGGAAACCGTTTCGAGCGGACAGGGACAGGGAAGAGGAAGCTTACCCTGTCCAGACGTACGGCCGAGAACCGCTGGAAAGAAATCTTTCCTCCCAAATTGCGTCTCCGGATCGCGGTGATTCGCCGCGATTGCGAAACGTCTCTCGTGGAATTTTCCGACGAACCGAGTGCCACTTAACGACGAACAAAGAGCACCGCGACGAGACGCGGTAAACCGTTTCATCGACTGTTCGTACGCGCGAGGAAGGACGTCGACGATCTCCGTCGAGGAGACGTCGCTCCTCGAGACGTGACGGGACGGTGACGCGCGCCGTGCAACGTTTCGCGGTTTTCCGAGAATCGCGTACGAGATGCGTTCCACGCGGTAGCGATACGGTATTTGCCTAACTAGGCTGACGCGGAGGAACCCCGAATTTTCCGGCGGGTCGCTTCGGTCTCCTCGAGACAACGCGCGCCACGACGTTTCGTGGATTTCGAGAATCGAGCCACGGAGATTTCGCACTCGGCGAAACACCGATACGCGGTGTTCGCGCGGGTGCTGCGGAGAAACGAGGAACGAAACCCACCGAACGATACAGCGCAAACCCGGGTCGGTGATCGTAATTTTTTAAAAGATTATCTCGCTATCGGGCCGCAACTCTCGCGAAGCAACGACCAATGGCGTTTCTATCGCGATTGCGTTTTACGATCGAACAAATGGAATTATTCGGAAGTACAGCGGAGAGTATATTCAAATAAAAAGATCGTTCTCCTATTAGTCCGGATTTTCGCGACTAATGGCTCTCAATCGTGGAAACGTATTTTACGAGTGAACGAATGGAATTATTCGAATACAAAGCGGAGAATTTATTCGACTTTCCTACCCGGCCCGCCGGAAGCCAATGAAGTCCTTTCGAAAAAAAAAGAAAAAAAGATCGACATTCCGTCCTCGCGACCCGTCGCTGCATTTTGTCAGGGAAACGGTACTCTTGCGGCGGTTATTCGATATTTTCGAGGAAGCACTCCATTTACGAGATGTACAAACGTCCGCGTTATTATCCCGAGTTAATATCGGACCGCGCGGATAAAACCGCTAGCGAAATTCCGAGCGGACGGAACGCGACTCGATCGTAAAACGAAACGCACGATCGTCCCTTGCCTTCCCCCGGTAGCCCTTTTTCGTGCAACGAAAGACATCCGAATCGATCCACGGGAACGATTAAATAGATTCACGAATGCGTACATATTTACCATAGACCAGTGATTTCTCGATAATTCGATCACACGAATGATTTCTCCGCTCCGTGGTTTCGAGCGACAAAAAACCCGGCCCATGGTGCCGGTAACGGTTAATCGATGCGGCGAAATGTCGACCGTATTAATTATTTATCGATGTCCCTGTATCGCCGTTTTCAATTTTGCACAATGAAAATTTCGATCCCCCCTACCGCGTAAAGGACAGGAGGAGGAACGAAAGAAACGAATTGCGGAGGAAACGCGACACGAACACCGCAACGTTCCGCGGGACATATTGTTGGGAAAAATTACGCGAGCCGTGATGTTTATTAAATATTCACGGAATGAACAGCGGAGCCCCGTAAATTGAGAGAGGGAAAGAGTAAAAGCGAGAAAGAGCGAGAGGGTGTACGAATGAGAATTTCGGAGCGAAAGAGGAAATTTTCGGGCGTTTCGACGTTTTTCGCGCTTCCAGCCACGGTTTCGCGCGAGTAGTTTCGTCGTCGCGATAGATTTTTTACGAGAAGCTACGAAACGCTACCAGGGACGCGGGCGGAGTTTACGGGCAATCAAAACGCGCTGTTTGAACTCGGGGAAATTCGCGGGCGGTGCACCGCGAACTTCTCGAGGACCGGCTCCTCGGTTGCATCTCCGAATAAGGTCGACGCTGGACGAAAACATGCGCGTCGTTTCGTACGTCTCCTACGCGAAATATACGCGCCATCTCCGTCGCGAGTAAACCAACGATGGAACGATGACGCTCTCTCCCTCCAACCACTCCCTTGTCGCTGATAAATTCAAGAGCGCAATCTTTCCAGGTAGTTCCCGAATCTCGATCCGTTTTGGTCCCGCCTGAATAATTCGCGAATCGCTGAACGCTCCACGGTTGTTGGACCACGATCGGACAAAGTTTTATACGACTGGTTGGAAAATCTTTTCCTAGCCGGGAATGGAAAATTCGAAACTGCCGAGAACGAGCGCGCGAGAACTCCGCGATGTATCGACGATCGTCGTTTGCATTTTTCAAAAGTTCCAATTCGATCCACGTGATCTCGAAAAATCGATTCACCCGAACGGAACCGAATCTCCCGGACTGCGAGTGGAAGGGGCAAAAACATTCCCTCCCTCTCACCCTCCATTCAGCAGTTTCCGCGAAACCTTATTACCGCGCGAACCAGGCACGCGCGCGAGCGCGCGCGCGACGTCGCGTCGCTTCGCGAAGTCAGTTTTTCGATGTCCATTAAGTAAATTGAAACGTTCGTTTTCATTCTCTCTGGCTGTTCGTTTTCCGCTTTTTCGACGGCGGATTATTACGGGACTTGGCTCGTTTCTTTTTTAGCCCCGGCGTACGGGATTTTTGTCCGCGCGACCGGGCGAAAATATCCCGAGTCGGTGGAAAAGGCGGAGAGAGACGACGGAGGGTTCGCGAAGAGCCGAGAGGAGGAAAGCTAGGTAGGGAAAACACGGGCTATCGGGAAAAAGCGTCCCTTTCTCGAGCGTATGGCGATGTATCGCGTAATCCGACGGATCAGCCGCTTCCCTCGGTGTTGCCGCTTAACGCCACCATTAATATTCATACGATTTCGAAAGCATTCGATATTACCGATCAGCGACTCGCACGGACAATAATTTAATATCCCCGCCACCCCTCCCCTCGATTCGAGTAACGCGACGGGGTTTCGAGACGATCGACCACCGTCGCCCGAAACCGGATTCGAATCGGGAGAATCGGGTAACCGAGGACGCACACCCCATGCCCATTAAGAGATTAGTTCTGTCCACTCGCACGATAACTCGGGAAGAACACTTCTTAGGGGGTGCTTTCGTATGAATTTCCCTTTTGATCTCTTCGCGGTACCCGTCACCGCCGCAAGCATTTGCATTACCGGTGCTTTTATTTTCTATCGGCTTCGCGGTCCGGGGGGACCAACCCTCGACGGGATGCTCCCACCATCCACGATTGCGAATACATTTCGGGGAGGTTTCGAAACAAACCGATTCCGCATCGAGACTCGTTCGCTGCCTCTTTTCGTACGTGTTAACTCGGTCGATGTTTTTCTTTCTTTTCTTTTTTCTTTTTTTCCAATTATCGTCCTATTCCGAATTACCCTGCTGCGTCTGTCGACGAGAATACCTCGATCGAAGGCACGGTGAATTTTCGAAGAAATTGATCATCGATCGCGAGACAAAGCAACGAGACGACTTCGGCTTACTCGGTGATTTATATGTATTACGCGTCGAGACTCAACAGTTGTCTATCTCGTTAGAACAAAGAGGTGGTTCGTTTGGTAGGTTTATTTAAAGTTACGGGCGATTCGTCCCCGATTCGTCGTTAAGGTTACTTGGATCGCTGGAACGCGAATCAGTTTTAGGGAATTTTAGAACTCGGTTGTAAACCGTAAAGCACCGTAGCGACTTCGCTTTTCTCGGTGATTTATACATTACGTATCAAGATTCACCGTTCAAGTTTTTTTTCCCCCCAGTTGCAACGGAATATCCGTTGATTTAGTGGGTGTTTTATCCGAAATTATTGGCTCCTCGTCCTTGGTTATCGGTGACCCATCGATTGCCCGTTTCTGCCCGCGGAGTGCTGGATATGCATCGCGATTTTCGTAAACTGCTTTCACAACGGAAACTTCGAGGCGGGATTACTATCCACGATTTAACTTTCGTACCGTACAAAAGAACGCTGCGCGGTATATTGAGTCGGGAAAGCGAACGAGGCGGGGAAAATATTACGCAAACGAGATTTAAGGAATATAATAAGCGCGCGAAACACGGACGAAGTTTCGTTCGTAAAAGTCGAGACACGTTCGGGTTCCCGCCAACTACCGACCACGATGGCCCTCTCGCGCAACCATCCGATTAATTATTTAAAGTATCGTTCTCCGTACGATCGACGTCGATATCGTCGCAAATTACCCGGATCTTGGTCCTCTCGGTCCCGTTCTTACACGCTCGACGCAAATTCTCGATAAAACGATTTTGCGTTCCCGTTTATGTAACATATTCGCGCGATACCGTCGAACTTTCCTTGGAAATAAATTGGAAACACGTTCCGCGGAATACGACGAGAAAGCCGCGCGGAGGACGTCGCGTTGTAACAAAGCGATGAAACGCGAAACGACAAATCGAATTTGCTCGCGTTTCGTTCCGACGTCGGATGAAATCGGCGCGATACGGTGATAAAAAGAAGAAGAAGAATAAGAAGAAGAAAGAAAAAAAAAAAGAAATACGTGCACGCGCGAACAACGGTAACGAAAATGCATCCTGGACGTCGAGGGCGGGTTATCCGCTTCGTCTGGACGCGCGTAAACGCGAAACCGTTCGTCTCGGGATACGCGTCGAAGCGCGAACACCGCACGGGGTGCATAATTTATTTTCGTGCGTCGTTCGCGAAACGGATACCACTGTTGGTCACGAGCGGTCGGTTTTTATATTTATTCGAAAGGTCCGTGGAGGCCGCGCGATCCCCGAGAAATGATTCTCCGGGAAGTCGGCGATTGATTTTCCATGACGCGTACCCCACCGCCTCGGCGATCCTCCTTGGTATTTCCGAAAGGAGCAACGGTTCCGTCGATGGAAGCGATTTGTTGCAGGTTCCGGTCGATGCTCGCGAAATTGACTTACAACGGCCCCGAACGCGCTCCGTCTTTTCTATTCCGATCGTACGCATCTCCGTGCCCCTTGGTTAACATCGTTGAGTTCGGTATAAGTTACACCGACCCACCGTGTATAATTTTTATCCTCTTCCCTTCGAAATTTGGATACAGATCGTTGCGGAGTGCACTCGAACGCGACGCCTCGGAATCGTGGGAAATTCCGCGAGATGAGCGTCGAGAGCAAGGTGGAAGACGGTTATGGTCACGAGGAATTATTTTCAGTCGAATCTACGAGACGCGACGTTGTATCGCTCGTCACACCTACCGGTCTCTTCGATCTTCTTCAACCCCCATTTGCTTATATTCTAAACGAATAAGTTACACGCGATCGTAGATAAAATTTAAATACTCTCTGTACAGAGAGTATAATTTCTATCGAAGAACGTTGAATCGAGACTTCGATGCAAGGAAGTCACCTCGAAAGAGGTGTTTCGCTCTGCAACAATTTCACGAAGACGTTGCGCGAGACACCATTTGACCACGGATAACTCCGATGAGAACCAAACGCTCATCGACGTTCACCGCTAATTTATAGTCGTGGATCGTAGTGAAAGAGTTAACCCCGAGACGTAGTTCCGTCCACGCGAGCCTACGACTCGTCGAGGGAGAAAACACAGGGCATCGATCGTGACTCGTTTCCTCGCCGGGCATAATTTCGATTAATCGATAGCTTATTTCCGATTACCTGGTATTCCCGGCGCGCCGAATTTCCCGGGCGGTCGCGATTCAATTCCAACGCGGAGCGAACAAGTTGCCGTAACAGGAGGACGATGGCTCTTCGTAACCGTTTGGCTTGTCTCGGACGCGTGCATCGAAATCGTACGCCTCGAGTCGTATCGGTGAAAACCCATTCCCGGGTTCGGTTACGATTGATTTCGTCGAATCAATCCGATCCGTGGGACGAGAATTCGTTCGTGCCGCTCCGCGAACCGGTGCAAGGCTTTCACCCCCCGTCTCGTCCCCCGGCTATCTCGTAAAATCCACGCAAATCGTACACGGGGAGTCGTATCGTCCGTGCCCCCGTTTATGGTCGAGCGCGGCCGTACCGTAGCGCGAATATTCGTGAACCGATGCGAAATTGAAGAGCGAACCCGTGGCCACGGTGTATATCTCCAGCGGGCGTTACACCCCGAAACGCCCGGGACTATTTACATTCGTATTACAGAACATTCCGTTAATTGCCGCTCGTAACCTCGCTCCTCGAAATAAACAAGCGGCCCGGGGTGTAGTCGGCAAATCCGCTTTAACCGGAAGATACGGCTCGAACAATATTGCCTTGCGCGATACGTTCCCATTGACGATCCGCGGCAAGCCCCGAGGAGCGATACGATTTTTGGCCAGACCGGTTTCGCGGACATCTCGACACCTCGAAAACGTCTGTCGACCATTTGGGTTGCTCTCGCGAAATAATACCGTACACGGAGACCGAGTGTACGGTCGTTTCCGACGGAACAGACGAAGCAAGGAACGGTCCGACCGAGAGCCTTCTCCGTAAGCTTCACCGCGAAAAGATCAATCGCATTTTATTCTTTCATCTTCCGTTACACCTTCGTACCGTATTCTCCGCTCGGTTCTTCGTCTTTCGTTAGCTTCATTTTTAGTCTCAGTAGCTTCCGTAGGCGTTCGAGACTTTTGCAATTCGAGTTCGAGTTCCGAGAGTTCGTGGATTTTTCACCGATTCTCTCCAACGAATTTCGTACACAATCGGTATAAATACCGAGGAAGTATATTTCTGAACGTTTCCGTTACGGGTCCTCTAACTCAATCGCTCGTTTCGATCGAGGATAAATTCTACCTCGACATTTTTCTAATTTCTCACACGGAAGCGGTTCGACGAGCCCTTCCTACTCGATGTGGAAACGATTTAAATAAATTAAATATTCGCAAACAGGCGACGGTTAGGAGCTCGTTGCTCGACCGCGTCCCTCTCGGAGAAACTCGGAATCGAATCGTCGCGGATTCTATTTTCGAAGGTTGTTACCACGGTTCCTCGTTATCCGGCGCTCCCTTAAATGCTATGGAAATTTTTGCGCGCAACTGGACGCACGCGGTAGGCGGTAACCGTGCGGCAATTTCCAGGGCTCGTAACAAGTAGCACGGTTTCCCCCCTCTGGTTTCGCCTTTCGCTTTAAACGCGAAATCGATTTTCCCGCGGCTAGCTCGACCGACCGAGGGACGAGGTGGTGTCGGCGGTGGGCCACGGATCCTCGTTCCGTATTCGACCGAGAGATTTAATTGCATCATCGAAAGGGAACCGGGTCCGCGGCCACGTTTCTTTTCGGTGGCAACAAGAAACCAGACGTTCGTTCGCTCCTTTAATCAGAACGATCCCGGTCCGATTCTTAATTAGTTACCACCGGTTCCGTTGATAAAAGTGTCGGCGGCGAAGTCTGCTACGATGCAAAATTTTCTCCTCTCGGCTAGTCGCGAGATCCTGGAATCGCGAGAACGAGAGAGCGAGAAAGAGAGAGAGAGAGAAACACGGGAATCGAGTTGGGTCGAAAGTCTAGGGAACTGAAGCGGAGATGGTTGCAAGATGCACAGGGTGGAGGGGAGCACCGGAGAATATACTCCGGATTAAACGATTTCAATTTTCCCCCGTGTACCCGGTCCCCTTCCTCTATCCGAGGCACCGAGTCAAATTCGTCTACCCGGGTCGAAGCCGGTAAGGCAAATTGATCATTAGCGAAGGAGATATGACGCGGCAAGATTACCGTGCGCTCGCCCGTACGTTTTGTCGATGCGAAGCGTCGATCGGCCAGCCAGTTTCCATCTAAACTAGGCGAACGAGCCCCTCGCTTTCCCGAGATCGAACGCAACGAGGTACCCCGGTTCTTCTGGCGAAAGAACACGAGCAATCTGTGCGGGAACTTCCTTGGAATATTCGTAATCGCGAACGCGAGCTCCGCGTACGCCTCGATCCACGTCGAACGAAAAAGGAGACTCATTCGAGCCGGGGGATGTTGACTCTGGGTAATCTCCGCGTGACTCCGAAGTCACGCGACCGTTCGTGACTTCGCTACGGTGCAACGTTTCCTCACCGATCCGATGTTTCTTTTTCGCGAGTAAACGCATCGATATTGGGAGCGCGCGACACTTTCTCGCGCGTATCTGCTCGCGCGGGAAACGAGGCAATAGGCTGTTTCGTAATCTAGTCCGACCAATGGCGGCCGGTGTCGACGGTTTCCGTAACCTGTTTAGCGTGCCTCGTAGACGAGATTTTTTATGGTTCTTGGCAGGGTAAGACGGCCGGGTAAGATGTACGAATCGTACACTTTTTTTTGAAAGGGCGAAAGAACTTTCGTTTCATCTATCCCTCGGGGTTAAAAATTTGACGAAAATCGGCGCGGAATCTTCCACCGGTGTTACTTCAAACGTAACCAAACTGTCGCTCGGTGGATCTGGATCTGTCGAACGTATCGTTCTCTTTCGTTACTTGCTCTCAGAGATGAAAAACAGCGATTAAATTTGTCCCCTTTCACCACCGAAAAGCACGAATCCTTAACGAGCGAAACGTCCGAACGAATCCATCGTCGAGAAGTTGGACCGCGGTCCTTTGCGCGAAAAATTTCATCGAAATAGAAAGATCGCGTTACGGAAGCCGGTAGCATCCAACGGGTTCGGAGTCCGCGCGCCACCAATCACATACCCGAAGTATATCGGAAGCTTCTTTCCTCTCGAAACTTCGCTGCCGCTATCTCGACCGAGTTCCAGTTCCAACTCCGGCGGTAGTGGTATTCGACGGTTTACCTCTCGCGAAAGTATGCTGGCTAGAAGCTATAATATTAGTTTCGACCGACGAGCGAAGAGAGCAAAAGAGAGAGAGAGAGAAGAGGGAGAGAGGGTAGGTATCCGTCGGAGCGGAAGAACGAGAAGCACGAGGGAAAGACCCCGAGTGGGGCCGCGAAGAGAGACGCGACGAAAGGGCGAAGGAGGGTCGAAAAGGCGCGGTGGAGAGAAACGTAGGGCGGAGGAGAGACGGTTGGAAAAGAAAGGGTGGCTGAGCGGAAACGGGGCCGGGCGAAGAGGGCAGAAGGAAGCAAAAGAGGAGGTTCCGTACGTGACGGTGGTGCTCGCAGTAAGGTGTCTCAGAAGTCGCAGATGTCTCTTGATTTATTGGCGCGACAGCTTCCGGAGACGAGCGGCATTCCGAAAATGGCGCCGGTGCGGCGAGCACCGTGGCGAGACGAGACGAGACGAGGCGAGCGCGTTACTCGGTCGAAAGTTTCGCGTTACCTGGTGCTCGCGGGTCCGAGTGCTCCCGGTCGGTAATTTTCATTTCCGATCGGGCCCGTGATTCGAGATTCCCGATTCGCAGAGGCGGAGTCGCGCCAGGAATTAAGTCCCGGGATAATCGACGAAGGGGACGACTCGTTAGTTACGGCACGTCAGCCTCGTCTCTCGAATCGCATCCGCCGAACACGCTAATTAGAGTGATTCACGAGGCCTGTTTCCTCGTCCACGACGACGAATAAATAGATGTCGTTTAACCAACGCGCCTGGAACGGGTACGAGGGAGGGGGGGGGGGGGGGGGCACACCGGAGGAGAGGATTATCCTAAATCTCGACGGGCGGCTGTCGTCGCGAGGCAAGGAAGATTTCCTTCAAGGAGTTTGCTCCTTTCTTCCGAAACGAGACACGGGTACCGGGTGACCCTCGCGAACCGAGCAACGCGGTCGACCGTGCCCGCCCCGCGGAAACATTCCAACCGAGAACTTTCGTGTATTCTCCGTGTCGTTTCGACTATTTTTCAACTTTTTAAACTAAATTCCCCGACCCTGGGACACTTGGGAAATTTTCTTCCACTCTGTGCCACACCGCACACCGGAAAACCGTGCAGTGGGCGCACGGGTGGCTAACATTGGTCGCCGCGCTTCGGATTTTCTTTCCGGGTCACCGATTTTCCTTCGAAACTCGTTACGAAAATTGATACGCGATTCCTACGTCCAATCGCCCCCGATTGCGTTACGCTCGTTCACATCCCCCGCGCGTGTTCTCCACTATTTGTCGTTACTTTCGTCGATTGGTCTTCACCCGCGCAACAACACGGGCCAGGTGTCGTTACGCGATTCGAAACACTGTGCAAATGTCCCGCGTTTCGTCACGGTACTCTGCCCACCACTTTTGCACAATAGCGTTCGATCCGAGCTTCGTTTCGCAAATTTTCGTTTCGCCGCTTCCGGGTGGGGTTCCGTTCGCGTTCGTTACGAATTGTTTCGCTGTTTTTCCTCGGCCCGGAGAGGTCGGTAATTTTTTCCGCGACGGAATCAACGTTCGCCGCGATTTCTCCACCCGGGAGGGCAGACAAGCGCGTAAACATCGCGCGAAAGAACGAATCCTCGACGTGGAAAGGTAACAATTCACGCGCGCCTCGCGGGCGTCGAGAGGATGAAAAATGCAGCGCGATGTTTCCGTCAGTGCGGCCGCGAAGGTCGAACGAATTAATCCTTTCGCGAGCGAAAAATCGAATACGCTCGCGTACCCTGTTACCGTGCTCGAGAGAAGAGGGCTGGAGGAGAAAAAAAAAAAAGGGTATCGCGGGCCGGGAGCGGGTCCCTTAACCACTCCCTCGATAATGTTCGCGCGAGCGTGAAACGAGTTCACTCGCCCCCTCCCAATCGGTCTAACTTTCGGGCGGACGCATCCGTACACACGGAGTTAAACAAACAAACACGGACCGGCGATACAGCCGCGTATCGTTCGGTTCCGTTTTGCGAAACAGAGCGCGAAGAGAAAGGGTCGGAGTACGACGGGGGACCGACCAGACACCGGGGTCCACGGTGGGCAAAATTGACTCGGTCGTGAAATCGGAATTGCGGGGAAATGAACAGCGGACCGACCGTCCCGCTGGCCGAGATTAGACATTCGAGAGCGGCGCGGAATGCCCGCGCGATCGGCACCGGTGCCTCGCTTTCCTCCACTCCTAGGGATCGATGTACCCGGGATCCCGGTCGCCGACGTCGAACGACGTCCCCGAGGGTGTGGCGACGTTTAATTTATTACGCTCGTTCCGAGGATGCCCTTCGACCACCTCCTCCTCTTCGGCATCGGGTCCAATTTAAATAATTGATTCCGAAGAACAACGCGATCTTGGGAGAGTTTCGCTCTCTTCGAACGGGACGGACCGGTACTCCCGGAGCTCGAGCCCGAGTTTCCATAGTGATTTCCGCAAACAGCCGATAGCGCGAACGAACCATCGCGCCACGGAATTTCGATGAACGTTCTTCTATATAGGTTTCTCGCGCAGCCGGTCCGGTTCGCGAGCGCGTCGCGAGCTGTTCGCCGTTGTCGCGATTCGCGTCTAGCGAATAAATTAAAGTTACTCGGGACACCGGAGTTTTCTCGCGGAGTATCTTCGAGATCGATGGGAATCCCCCGAGTGGAAACGAGTCCGATATCGCGGGATGTGTCTAATTTTTGTTTCTTTGTTCGTACGATTGAGTCGCGGGTCCGACGGTAGCGAATAAATTCGATCTTGTTCGCGAGGATCGCGCCCAAGGACGATGAAATTCTACGCTCCGCGTGTCGGTCGCGCGTGTCTCGAAATAAATCGTAAAGCGGTTCGATCTTACGCGACGATTTCGAAATTCTTGGCCCGGAGGTGAAAGCGTCCCGGTTCCCTCCGCTTCGGAAAGCGAGCGCACGAAATCACCGAGAAGATCGATCCGTGGAGTTCACCGAGAGTTTATACTCGGAAGGTAGCGACACGGTTTCCATCCGGGAGCCACGACCGGAGCAAGGATTCAACCTTGAAGCGGCAGCTGGTCGTTCGTCGAAAAGAACGGAGCATCCGGACGATAGATTGGCGCGGAATTGCGAACGATCTGGGGCGGGACGTAGGTGCCGGGATGGATGCTCGGTGGTAGAGGGGCAGGACGAAAAGGGACGGGGAAAGCGCAGGAAGCCGAGGAAGCTTATCAAACGAGTTTTCAAATTACAGAAGTGATCCTCTTCGTAATAGACTCTCCTATTGCGACTTATAGGATCTCGCTTGGCTCGAGTTGAGGGAAGAAAATTATAAAAGAGAGGGGACCTCGCGCCGGTGAAGGAGGAAATGAGAGCGAAGCACAACGGAAGGCTACGAGGGGAGGGGGGATAAACGAGCAGGAAGAAAGGGGACAACGAGAAATGGACGGGGGCAGGAGGCGGCCTAGCGAACGCGGGAGCGTCGCGACGCTACGAAGAACGGTCGAGGTACGCCCGCGAGAACGAGCCGCGCGCGTTTTTCGAATTACTTTATCGCGGTCGACACCGTAATCTGGGATTCTTGGGCAGCTGCGACACCTCGTGGGCCCTACGGAGAACCGTTCCAACGAACTGTCGCGAACCGACTTTCGCGAATCCAGGAACGACGAAATATACGCCAATAGGACCATTCGAGAGCTTACCCTGTTCGTCGAGGTACGGTGATTCCTTTGCGAAGAAACGCGAACGTGACGGGTATTTGGAGTAGAAATTTTGTTTACTCGATGACAGGAATATTACACCGCTCGCTTCGTCGCTGCGCAGAGTACGCGTCTGTAAAAGAAATCTCAACGCGAACGTATCTCGCGACTGTAAACGTACGGAACACGGTATCGAGTATTCCCGGTGAGCGCGGTTCGATTTCAACGCGGTTAAATTACGTTAATTTGTAACCGAGACAGTGCGTTCGCGTTGTCACAAGGTAGGTTACAAAGTGTCGAACGTAATCGAAACGACCCTCGACTGTACGTAGATTGATCGCGATACGGTATCGATACTTTTACCAGGAGTCGACGCGCGCGAACCTCGAGTTTGGTAGAAACAACCCGCGGTGGACAGACACGGCGAAACAGGATCGCGCGTACGAATCTTCGATCCCGTGTCTCCCGAAAAACAAACTCTCGTACGAAAAAAATGTTGTTTCGTACTCTTCCTACGCTGTTCCGCGCGATCTCTCCATCGTCGATGCACCGATCCCGTGTACACGCGTTCACCGGTAAAAACAGTTTTCCAACGATTTCTGGGATATTAATTCATCGTTGATGCAGATCACGGTTATTTTTGTCCGCGACGCGAGTGGGATTCGTTTTTCTCGCTCGTTGACCGATCGTCATCGAATTCTCCTCATTAGAGAGTCCAATGGACGGTTCGTTGCAGCGTAATCCGGCTCGTAAAACGCAAATACGTCTCCCGTTGCGCGAAATCAGGATTCAACCGGATCGATTCGCGAATCGAAGTGTCGCGTAACGCGAGCGTGGAATTGTTTCCGCGTCATACGAGTCGCGGATACGCGGTCGACGACTCGTCCGTGGAAAATTACCATTTTTTCCCCGTTTCGCGATCGGCCACCGTTGCGCATCGATCTTCGAGGGAAACTCGTGGCCGTCAATTACGCGCGGGAACCCGCGTCTGAATCGCGCGAGCCCGACGCCGGGTTCGCGAGTTTCGAAACAGATTGGCCCCGTGGATGCGCCGCAACGATAACTCTCCCCGTCGACGCGTTAAAACGACAGTAACGAGCGTCTACGCGCGCGCGCGCGCTCGCGAATTTCCCTCCGACCGCCAACCACCGGGCCGATAACAGCTGCGGTTCAATTTTCCGCGACGCGAAGACGCGCAACAGCGAGCCATCGAGCCATACGGAGTGTAATTTTACAAGATTCAGGGAAACCCTTCGTTGCGTTATCCGCGCCGGAGACTACTTTCGATCGGCCCCGAGCGTATCGTATTACTCGAATTTAATAACCGAGAACCATCGATAGAGATGAAATATTCGGGTAACGAATTGGGCAATTTTCGGGGAAAGAAACCGAGTTGTTTCAATTTTTCTCGAATTTCTTTATATTTCGAACAACGCTACCGCGAATGCGAGCGTTTTTCGTTAATTGACACTCTCGAGTAACTTTCTCGCCTTCTTCTATACCAACTTCCAATTCGTCCGCTGACAAAATCTCTTTACCGAGTCGGTGTTCTTCGAGCGACCGAAAGTTGCAGAAAGTGCATTGAGCGGTAATTGAAAATAATTTCCAACGATTACCTTCTTCAAAGTTGTCACAAATATACCGTGACGCGGAGTCCACGATTCGCGGATCCACTGTGCACTTAGCGGTTCGGTTTCTCGGTAATTAGTTTCTCGGAAAATTTTCATCGTCGTTTCTCGTAGCGACGTTTCTCCCGCATTACCGAAAGTGAGCATCTCAATGGACCGTTTAATTCGAGATATATTTCTCTCGCGATATCTTCGATATCCCCGGTGATTTTAAATTTGTTCGCGAGATCGCCACGTTACGCGATATCGTGTGTCTGGACGCACGACGGTCCAGATGCACCGCTGGATGCAATGTAAATAGTAGCTCGATCGGAGCGGGATTTCTCTTGGATGGTTTCGCGATGTTGGATCGGGTTTCGGATCCGTCGTTCCGATCGGCGCGATTCGTACGCAAACGATACAAGAAACGTCGAGAGAAATGTAATTTTCGGTCGGTGATAATGCAGCGGGGGTTCCGAATGTCGAAACGTATCGCGCGCGGTTCTCGATCGAGCGGTCGCGGTTCGGTTCGATGAAACTGGTTTCGTCCGACTGGAGTTTCGAGTGCACTGGAATACTTCGCACGCGTGTTCGTTGACGGAGCGTCGAAACGAGCGGCGCGGCATCGAACGGGTCGCGAAAGACCACCCTTTATGACGGAACTGCCCCGATTAATGGACGCGCGCAATTACCGAGCGTGTTCTCGGCTCGGAAGGTCCTCCCTTTTATTTGCCTTCCGGTCGAGTCTTTGTCTTTCGGGGGGACGCGCTTCGATAAATCGAGTAGAAAATATTTTACGAACGTCGGAACGTACGTTGGGAACGATCGCCGGCGCTGTATCGCTCGGTGTAATTACGGATAATGCTGTTAACGGAAACGTGTTCGCGCAGTTACCGATAATTTCGTCAAATTGCATCGCGGAGCATTACGGGAGCGCGTCGATGCGCTAAAAGCAGCGGGCCCGGCGACCTCGGGATTCGTTTCGACTTCGTTAGGTCGGACGATAATATCGATGCTGGAAAGTCGCGCACCGTGCCTCTGCCCGCTACCGAACGAACTCTCTCGTTTTCGATTCACGGTGTTCGACAAATTTTTGCGATCGAACGTCCCGCGTCGCATCGCCCGTATCAATTGTCGAGCCGGCTCCGGTACGCGGCCCGTTTAACGACCAACTCGATTAAACGCGTTGCGAATCGAAACAAGTCCAATCAGCCCCACCGGATGCACTCTCTGTCGCTCCGATCGAGTTCGAAATAATCGTCGGGGCTCTGCATTATTCGGAGAATTTTCCAGCTGCTCGCTCTCTCGCTCTCTCTCTCTCTCTCTCTCTCTCTCTCTCTCTCTCTCTCTCTCTCTCTCTCTCGCTCTCGCTCTCTCTCTCTCTCTCGCTCTCTCTCTCTCTCTCTCTCTCTCTCTGCTCGATGGTGGCGGTGGTTCGTTTCCGTGACTCGGTTTAACGTCAAAGTGCGCGCGAACTGCTCGCTACGCGATGTTCTCCAGCGACGCTAATCGCGTCGAAAGATACCGAGAACGTGTTTCCGGTTAAAAGCCGGTGCCCGGCGTAACGCGGGCGGCGCGCCGCGACGCCCGATTTAATACAATTTACGGGGAGAGCGGGCCCGCGCGGCGTTCCTTCATCGAGCGCCGTTGGTAAATCGAATGACACGAACGATTGCACTCGTCGCCGCGGGTTCGCTCGAGCGACTGTTCGAGGAGAGTGCTTCCGCTCTGCGCAGTCATCTCTCGCGGTCTTAACGTGTCGCAATTAAGCACGCGCCACCGAACCGCGCCATATATGTATTACGAAACGACGTTACGGATGTTTGAAGACCGTGGGTTGTCACCGCGCTCCACAACCGAGAATGTGAATTACGAAACCCGGCGATTCTTAAGAAACGTTCCACCGGCTTATTGCGCCGCTTTTAAATTGGATTTACGAGCTTGGGAACGAACCAACCAACCAACCAACCAACCAACGAACGAACGCCACCGCGCGACGTAATCCGTTTCGTTTGGTAATTTATCGGCCGAACGCGGCCCGAAGAGTTCGCGGCCCGAAGAGGTCAACGCGTCCGCGAGCTCGTTGCGCGAAACGACGGATCGTTTCAACGATCGAGAACCGGTGTTCCACGAGCCTCGGTTTCTCACGAACGCGGCCTCGAACCAGGGAAAACTTTCCGGATCGGAATCGAGTCACCGTTTTCGCGTTCTCCGTTTCCCAGTTAAATTTAAACGCGAAAAAGTACCCGCGAGACGAAACCAAACCCATTCGGATCGTTTCAGAATTCGTTTCGTGCTATTCGATGGGACATCGATCGTTTCTGTAATTGAAAAAATCTCGATCGATCGTGTGCGGTTGAAATCATTTCGCGTCGTTTTTAATACGAGTGACGCGAACAGTGCGAATAGTTTGCAACCACGAAACGATATTAATAATATCGTACACAGTCACGGTAGCACGAAATGTTCGAGCTGTTCGGTTTTCGGTTTCCTTTTGCTCGCCTTTTTCTACCCTCTAACAGGTGTTTTCGTTCGGATTGAACCACCGGGGACGGAATTGTTTTCGTTTCGCGATATTGTACATCTTTTTCGTCATTTTTCGAGAGCTAGCCAACGATGTTTCGAGCAACACCGGTTCTCGACTGTTCGAAGAACGACGAGATACGTACGTACGTACGAACGTACACGGAAGGGTAGAAACAGGCCAATAATTACTAGTAACTAATTCGAGTACGAGAGGATAATACGGTTGCGTGTCGACACGTGTAAGAGAGCATATTCCGCGAAATAACGATAATCACTTTTATCAGTTACCGGGAAGTTCTATCTGCGGGAGGAACTTTCCACTCCTTCTTTTATACCGGTCGGTATAAAAATTACCGCAATAATAGCCGATATAATGGTCGTCGTGTAACGCACGCACCCGCGATACCGCAGCAACAAGCGACGCGGTGCCCGATATGAAAAGTCACCGTCAAAGGGGACCGTTGGGGGCCGCAGGGCGTACTCGTGGCACGGTTTAAGGGGGCGGTACCGAGGGTGCGGGGAGGGGAAATAAAATTGCAGCCGAGCGTGCACGTCGCGTTCGATAAAACACCGTACCAAGACTTTTAATCGTATCGACGATGGGTGCCCCTTTATTTATTCATCTCTCTCGGGTATCCGCGCCACGTGTCCTTCGGCGTTCTTTTCTGCATAATTAATCGGAAGTTAGAGCAACGCCATGGTAATACACCCGGGCGAAATTTAAAGGGCTCTTTCGAGTCATAAATGATTCACGCGGTTGCGGGAGAGAAGCGAACCAGAGAACGCGGCTGAGTTTCCGGTCTTCCGTTGGAAAACACGCGTCGTTCGGGCCCAACCGCGAACACTCCGCTCCGAGGACGGGGGAGTGCACGCGCGAGTGTTCCTATAATTCGCCGATAGTGGACGAGCGATGCGAGCAACGATGGCGGGAAAAGTGCAAGGGCTTTGGAAGTGGCTGGCACCGTTGACAAATTGATCTCTTAACTGCTTGGATATTCAAAACACCGAGTTAGGTATCGTTGACTGCTCGGTGGAAGAAATTCCGCGGCAACTTACGACTGGTTACACGAGGTCCTAGGAAATTCGTCGTACACCGTACCGTTCGCGCGTTCTCTTCCGCTTGGTCGCAATTATCAAGCCCGTAATGAGAAATTCCGCGGCAACCGGCGCGCGCGTCTCCCGCTCCAAAGTGCCGGCGTATCCTAAAACGATCGAAAGATCGCGGACACCTCGAACGCGTCCGGAATTCTTCGAACCGAAGAGTTTCGCGACACCCGGCGCCGCGTTCGTTTCGAATTCGAGCCGAAACCAGCCCTAGTCGCGCGTGAACTTTAAATCCGAACGATTCTGCAGGATTTATTGCTTCGAGGCTCGAAATTTTCCTATAAGCGCGCGCTTGTAGCCGGAAAAAAGAAAGAGAATTTCGAAATGAAACGCTTCCACGGCCATCGGGTAATTCGACGCTGAAAAATTTAACGCGTTTACACGAGGTCGGTACGGATTCGTTACAAGGGTACCGGTATCGAACATTGATACCGAATACGCGCGATGTATAATTGGCGCGTATCGATGCTTTCGCGTATCGAAAACGATTCGATGCAAAATGATACTTTATCATCCGGTGTATCGATACGGTATCGAGTCCCGTCGCGAACAATGACCATCGGTAATCGTCCCCCTTTCCATCTCCCGGTCGGGCGTGGACGGAAACGGGTCCAATTTCCACGGTCATGGTTCTCCTCGAAACGTCCCGTTTAATTGCTATAAATACACCCCGATAGGTCCCGCGAGCGGACAGATCGATCCTCGGATGCTCCGACGAGTCACGCGCCTCGTAAGTCATGTAGATCGATCTCGCGACGGAAGTTACTCCCCGTCGCCCCGACTCACCCCCTCGCCCCCTCGCCCCCACCCCCTTTGATGGTGGCGTGCGCGTGTCTCTCTCCGTGCGTCGTGATCGCGCCATCGCGGGTTTTTCAATCCCGGATAAAATATCGTCCCGGCGGCAATATCGGAAGTAAATCACGAAGACCGCAGCGGTTCCGGGCGACGAGAAAAAGAGGGGAAAAACCGCTCGCCTCGCGGTTTAATCGAGTTAAGTGAAATTGTGCGACTCGTGCAGCGATCGAGGGACCACGGAACGAAAAGAGACGGACGACGAAACGATCGTTCCGAGGAGGATATCTCGATTTCATCCACACCCCCGCGCGATCCCCCGCGAGTCGCACTCCGCTCAGATTACACCCAATTCCGCGCGATACCGACCAAGCGTGCCCGAGAACGCAACCAGCGCGCGACACGCTGCGTTTCTCCGCTCGTAGAGCTTCGAGGTCCTCGCTCGCTTATACCAACGAACGATTGTTCGTTCCTCGGTTTTCGAGAAAACGCGCGAGATTGTTTTACCAGGATAAACTTAAATATTTCGTCGCGATAAGTATCGTACGAACTCTTTTAATTAACGACTAAAACAACGATTTAAAAAATTGCTGACCCTTTGAAATAAATGTTCGGTGTAACTGGAATCATCGTAGGAAAGAAAAGACCGGACTTGCGTTCGTTTCTTCGGAATCGAGATTTTCAAAGACTCTGTTTTCTTTACGTATTCACGACACTGTGGAAAAGTCGAGCTCGATTGGCACGGGATCGGATGTTTCGAATTCGTAAATTATGCGAGGTCCGTGGTGCAGGGGCGTGGGCGAGAAAATGTCCCGTGAATGGAAATAAAGCGAGAAAGAGTCGAGAAAAAGAAAAAAAAAGGAACGCGGTCGCTCGAAGGGAAGCAGGAAAATGTTTCACGGTTGTCGCGCGACGTCGTTTAATTTACGATCGTCGCGGCCCTAATCGTCGAACGGTCGGTCGACGCGTAGACTCACCGGCTTGGAGAACCGCCCCCGGCGCGAACGAACGAGTTCTCTCACCTTCGACTTGGAAGTGGTCCCGTGTCGCAACATTGGTAATTAACGGATCGAACGATCGAGGATACGCGTCGTTAACGCCGGTGGTCGTCGAATACATCCGTCGAGGGGGATGTCTGTCCGGGATCGACTTTCACGAGCCACGTGGTTTTCGTTCAACGGCTAATTAAATCGATTACCGTCCCCGCGGGGGTAGGGCGCTGAAAAGAGTCGTCGATTAAATCGGACTTTGATAAATTACCCGGTCGTCGAGCGCCCGTTGGAAAATATTATTTGCATACTACCGACGACGAGAACAACGCGATAAACGCGGACGTGGTTTGGGAAACGCGCGAGGCGTCGTCCACCGAATAAAATTCCCTCGTTGGGCGAATTTCATCGTTGAATAACGAACGCGTCGGGCGATTCTCGGTTGTCAACCGCCGGGACGGGTACTCGGTGTTATCGTTACCCCTTTCCCGGTTCGGGCCGCGTTCGAACCCTCGTCGAAGGAATCGCGTTACCGCGGCGGAACCTCGACAACGTGGAAACTGGAGCGAAACGAGGGGGCGAGATATTTCCAATCCGACGGAAATTATAACCGGTTTGGCTTCTGGCCAAACAGAAGACGCGGAGAGGGGTCGATCGGTGACGAGGAGACGCGAGACGGGGTAGCCGGACGAGCGTTGTCCGGCTCCCGTTTCTGACCGATGGATTTGTTTGTCCCGTCGATTCAGCGCCGCAAGTTTACCAGCACAGTGGGCCGGGGTTAACATCCTTCGCGCACACGCGCGAAACCGTGTTCGGTGCTACGTGTGCACGCGTATGACAGGCCGAAATACAGTGTCAATAACCACGGAGCTAAATGCACAGGACGGGCTGCGGCGATACCCATCGCCGAGGGGCGCCGATGCGGTGTCAGCCCTATTATGTCTACGATAATTCAACGTTACAGGAACTAGCTGGGAAACTCCGCGAGACCACCCGCGACCCTCGTGCCGCGATATCGACGCGGATCGTCGCCCGCGGTTTCCGTTCGCCTTTCCTCCTTGGTGACACCCTGCGCGAGACTCGAACCCCTCTTCTCGGTACACCCCGCGGAACCGACCGACCATCGTTTCCTCCCGGTATCAGAAACCGCAATCTACGCCGCGAACGACGTAGATGGATTCCGAGTTCCCTTAATTGGATAACCGTCGCGTTTTTCAATTTTATCGAGGTCCAAAGCGAAATCTCTTTGACGAGAATTTGCCCCGCTACCCGTCTCCGCGGCCGTTCGTTGCGATTTCAATCAAACGGGAGATAAAAGCAACACTTTCTCCGCTCGGTTCTTTGTCCGTCCGCGTTCTCGTTGTTTTTCGTCACCCCCGTTGGTCCCTTGTTCGCGCACCCCGGTTTGCTTTTGTCCACCGCTCGGTCACGTTATAACGTATCAAATATGCAACGACCGGTGCACCCGGTCGGGAGAGATTCCCCCTCCGTGCGCGCGTCGACAAGCGTTTATCGAAGTGTCGCATCGACGAACGTGACGCGTTTCGTTTCTCCTCCTTTCGTTTTTCCACCCTCTCTCTCTCTTTTTCTCGAAAGCTCGAATTTCGGGGGTCCGGGACCGCGTGGTTCTCCGTTACACGGATCCTCGCGTCTCGTCGCGCCTTTGTAACAGGTCGCGCGAAGCTTTTGTGTAACTTGTAGTTCAGGGTTAGGGAAGTTCGCGGTACAGAACGGTCGTTTGGAGTTTCTCTTCGCTAACTCGCACCTTGGACCACTTACGGAACTTGGCGACATTATAGCCGTTCGTACGTGCAGAAGCTGGGACGCTAAAGGTGTCCTTTGCTTACGAATATAGGAAAATAGGGTTCAGGGGGGGATACGGTCGAATCGTTCGACTCGGAGGCAAATGCGACGATACGAGGTGTACTTCGCGGAGCTGAGAACTTCACCTCTCGAAGGGATCGTGAATCGTGTGGACAAAATTTCGACAAAAATCTCACCGTCTTGTTGTTCGTACTCCCTTTGCGCGAATTACGTGTCTTCTCGGTCCAGGAGTCGGTTCTCCCGGTTCTCGAGGTATTGCTTCGGTGGACAGTTATCGCGAGCGACTTGCCTCTGCTCTGTTATTTAAATACGTCGAAGGTAATGAAATTTCGCGAACAGCGGATCAAAATTTGGGAAAGAAACATCACGTTTGCTAATTTCGATGGTTCGTTTTTTCCATTGGTAAACGGCGACGAGGAACGTTCGCGTTCCTCTCGCGGTACACCAGCTATAAAGTATTAAGCCGCGTTCGCCACGTCCGCGCGCATACACGGTGGAACCACTTAAAAAGGGTCGCCGTTAAAAGCCACTCGAGAAGGAAGCGTCTCGAGTGTATTCCCCAACGGGCGTTGCACACGCGGGGACGTGGCTTTACGTCACCACGTAACGGTACGTGTACCGTGCTTCCCTCGGCAGAGGGTGAAAACCTGGATACGCGAAACGACGTCCCTTGGCCAAGGTCAGGCACGTTTGACGCCGAACGGAGTCAGCTCTTTTTTCCCCTGTTTACTACCCGCGTGACGCGTAGCCCTCGGTTTACACGAAACCTTACGCACCGGGTTCGTTCACCCTTCGAACCTCAGAATTACGGTCAGTTTATTCTCGTTATCGTTTCGCGGAGCTTTTAGAGGTCGCTCGGCATTATTGGCGGGCGTATCGCGCAGAATTCACGCGGACGTAATTTGAACAGTTTACGGAGTTTATCTCGAGATTCGACCCGGATCTTTGCGTTCCCGATAATCGCGAATCGTTGGACCGTTTCGAATATTATTTATCAACGCGTACAGTGTTCGCGATATAAATCGTCCACGGTGATATTTCTGTTCTTCCGTCGTTCTCGCGCGAAGAAACACGGCGACGATGTACACACTCGAGGCGGTGCAACCGTGCGACAGTTCGTTTCGTAAATAAGAAATCTTCGTCTCTGTACTCGAGTAGTTTACCAAGTGTTCCAGAGATCCAACCCTCGGGTCGTCTCGGAGATTATCGACGCGCGACCAAAGGCGCGCGAAAGTTCGCGAAGATCGATCTTTCTCGTTCACGTTCGATTACGAAACGATCCGGTCGGATCGGTGTCTCGCGCCGACGAAACGGAACAGGGGCGTCTCGAGCGTTAAACGTCCCTCGGGGGCGCGTTATACCCGATTCAATTCGAGGCTTCGTTCGTTCGATATGTCTCGACACGCGGTGCCTGTTTTTGTTGAAATTTCACAGGTGTCGTTCCATCTCTCGGTCGTGAAATATTTCGCGCGATGGATTCCTCGCTCGAAATCGTCGCGCTGGGTAGGCTACCCGTCGAATCGAGACGCGGCCGCGAGGACGTCGACGATTCGTCGGAATAAAGATAACATCGAGCCCGGTTACGGTATCATTAGCGTTGTACCCGAGTAAACGCATCGCTCGTGTCACCCCGCGTTGTATCAATTCACAATTGATACGCATTAACCCAAAGCCATGTAGCCGGTTAATTTGCAGCAATATTAATGGTCGACGGCTCCCGTTTCGATTTAATTACACTCTCGAGCTAAACGGATATTCGCTTCGCCCGGGATTTTCCATCGGACGAAAGCATTCTCTCCTTTCCTCTCGCTCACGGATCGTTCGCGTCGAGGGTGGTTCGACGTTCTCGAATCGACCCAAAATTCCGCTCGTCCCACGAATAGACCCAAAACTCGTCCCCTCCGTCGGCCGCGATCCGTCACGCGTTCGAAGGCATCCAGTGGTCCCCCGTCTCTCGACGCATTTACCGAGGAAGGGTGGTCCCGAGGCGACGCCCTCTTTGTCGCGATTTCAGCACGCGTGTGCCGCTGCATCCAGTTTGCGAGATTCCCGTTACCCCCTACGCGTCGAATATACACACACCCCAAGCCTTGTACCCCGATCCCACCGATCGGTTGCGCGCGACATCGTCACGGAGATTTGTCACGGTCGAGTGTCGTCCCGGTGGCTCCTCCGACCGATTGGTTCCACCGACGAGGGCAGAATTTTCGTGCGACCGTGCACCCACACGCGAGCGAGTTTCATGGGAATTTCGGGACGTCGATGTCCCTCGCGAGACTCGCCCCGCGATTGGATCAAGTTCGGTTCGATTTTAGGAGCAATTCTTGCATCACTTTCCGCGAGAAGGAACCTACGAGGAGTATCGTCGTTGGAAGAAGTTTCCAGAGAATTCTTTTGCGGAAAGTTACGTTTCGAAAGGGAAAAAGACAATTCTGTCCGAACGTTGGTACACGCGAGTAAATATTCCTGTCTGTTGATTGTTCGTTGCGGCGAACAAGGTCGAGCGAGGAATTGAACGAAAAGTTAGTTGTCTCGTCGGTGGATACGAAGATATCGGATATTTCACGGTGGAATAAATAATACAAAGACGGGAAGAAAATCTTCGTTGGAATTCGAGTACGGTTGGTTCGACGATTGCTCGACGACGTGGAACCGATCTTGTTCGATAATCTTCCCCCGTTGGAGAACATTACGATTTTACACACTTGTAAAAGTAATACAATCGTTGCTACCGGTCACGGTCGAGTTCTCGCGCGAAGCGTAAGCAACGAGAAAGTTTTCGTCGCTTGGATCGATCGAACGATCGGTAATTGGTGGCGTTCGAGGTCTTAACGTCGAGAATACCACCAGTTCCGTTCGTAACCTCACCCACGAGAACGCGAAAATCTCCGCGCGCGTATTACGCGTATTTCGTCGGCATTTTGTCCTCGTTCGGTTTCCGTTCGCGTCGAACCGCGCGATGAAAAATGCTTTCCACCGTTTGGCCAATTCCTCGTGCATCGTTATCGTCGTTTAATTCGCGCGGGAAAGTTCCCTCCCCTTGCTGGCGAACGCTCGTGCCGGAATTGTCGCGAATCCAGGAACGCACCGGGGAGATAAATCGCGCGACTCCTTTTTTCCCTTCGTTTTGTTTATAACCAGCCTCGTTTTTGCCGAGGGAAGTCGGCGTTTATAAATGGAGATTTTATGCGCATAAATTTCACCGAACAGAACGGAACAGAAGGACTTGTATATTTCTGAGCGTCGAGTGGCGACGCTGTGTATTTTCCCTCGGTCGGTGGATCGCGAGTGTTCGTTTAAACCGGCGCGCGAATTATTCCGCGACTCGATGATACCGCGATAATCGACTCCAAACGAGGGAGACTCCTCTCGCCTTGGAGTTCGTTTCGTTTTTAACGAGAACGGTCTCGACCGGTGTATCTCGCGCCGGGATAACCGCGGATCCGTGTTTACCGCGCGTTGCGGAAAAACCGTCTCCCGCGATTCGGGAGGCTAGACGAGGAGAGGGTTCGAAAAAGTTCCAGTCACGATGCAAATAAGATCCCAAACGATCCAACTTCTACGAGGATCGGTCGACGCAATCTTCGTAAACGACTTCGTTGCGTGTTCCACGCAGAAATTCCCGGGCCGTTGTCTTCGGAGGCGTTCGCGGGGGGGCACCACGGGGGGCACGGGGACCTCCGCGAACAACCGAACTTTCTTTTATGCCCATCGGCGAACGATCCATAATTACTGTATCGCGTGATCGATCGATCAGCCCCGACCCAGGAGAGTGTAATCGTTCCGCGAGAACCAAGGTAGACGATGATTAGACGCCCCCCTTCCCCTCCCTGCCCCGTGTGCTCGCGCGCGCGACAGGAAGAAAGAGAAATACTCTCGGTTCACGAGACGCGAGCCACGAAGAAGTTTATCGATCATCGAGCGGGGTACGCTCGCGATAATCCCGGTGTAAACGGGGAAAGGACTCCGCGACGTTATCCTTGCTATCCGACGTATCGAGAAATATACCGGGGCTCGCTTTCGCGTTGCCTCGCGTTTTATTAACAATGAGTAATGCGCCGTGGAATCGCGAAAAGAAAGTTTCCAGTTTGCAGCGTACACGCTCCGTGTCGAAATATCCGCAACGCGTGTGCAGCGTAAGCACTCGCGGGTACTTCGCAACATCGGTTAATTTCGCATCGATCAAACGGTGGGTGCTCGCTCGGCTCGCTCGACTCGCTCGTTCGCTCGCTCTCTCTATCTTCTCGATAAAAAGATAAGCCGCGCGATTCAACCGCGCGAGATGAACGTCTCCGAGGAACGTACCTCGCGGCTCGTAGGTGCTCGCGCGATGGAACTCGTTCCCGGGGTCACGCGCGAGTAATCGGTAACCGGGAGAAGTGAAAGTTCAACGTTTTCCATCGCGTCGATTCATAATTCACGAATCGTTAACGAGTTCTCCGTCTCGGTTGGTCCTGGTCCGTGCTCCGGGCACGGTCGTTCGTTTCTACCGAGATCCGAGAGATTAGCTCCGGGTCGCTGGAACATCGGCGAACGACGTAACTTTTCCCGTGTCGTTCGCCGGATCCCAGCAACGTTCAACTTTCTTTTCAAGATTACGGTCCGCCTCGCGCCGCACCGCTCCCAAAGGAAATACAAATTCCTGATTGGCGAAGTCCGGTTGTCGTTCCCCAGATAATTGGTTTAAATTGGACCGACGACCGCCTCGAAAGTCGCGAGCGAGCCCGCGCACTCGCTCGGCGCGCCCTCACGGGGGGAGGGCCGGGGGAAACAGTTCCGGAAGTAGCGGAATTAAACAAATCAAGTTACACCGTTAACTTCGCGCGCGCATTCCCGAAGAAGCGTGCAATTATGCGTCCGCGCGGGAACTCGCCAAGTTTCGTCGTTTTCCTGTTTTCCCTGGCGCCCGAGCTCGCGGCTTCGGTTAACCCTCAACGACAGCAAGAGGGGATTCGGTTTATGCGGCTCTCTTCCCGGGAAATCGTTCACGACGGAGTTACCGAGTTACGGAGAGTTCGGCCGTAACCGAGCGCCGCGAGTAAACGGATCCATTCTTTACCACCGCGGTTCCTTATCGTTTCTTTTTTTCCCCCCGCGATCGATACGGTCCGTTCGGGCACTCGTATCGTACGATCGGATAAATTTAATTTTCGGACTGTTCGAAGAAGCGCGCGCGAAGAACGTCGGAGGACGATACATAAAACAGCGTATTAAGAATAAAAATTGCACGATCGCGAAAAAGAGGAAGGAAAGTTTGCGTTGGTCGAAACGTAGTAAAAAGATAACCGGAACGGACGCGACGTTCAACGCGTCGAGTAAGTCGGGTATGCCCGTTACGTCTGGCTCCGAATCTAGCTCGCGTAACGTCGCACACGGCCAGCTGGAAATGGTTCGCGCTCGGAAAAAGAGAATTAATTTAGCAGCATTTCGGTGACTCGCAGCGGCTGGATATTTCGAGAAACTGCTGCAACGCCGGGAAATAATGATTCGTGAAACGCGTGCCAACGTCGGAGCGTCTAGGTGGCGGTCGAGGGTGCTCGTGTCTCTACGTGTTTGGGGGTGAAGGGCGGTCAGCGTGTCGCGAGAGTGGAGCTTAGAGCAAGAGCTGAGAAAGGAGATCAAGTTGAGCGCCTTTAGAGCGTCTGCGAAGAATTACACTGCGAGACAGCGGGCAAAGGAGAACTGTTCCGTTTGCATCTCGCTCGGTTCAAATTCCCTTGTTCCGGACATTAGAAAAAATACCTACCGAGTTCCTCGTAATCGTGAAAGGTACTCGAATCGAAAAACTACCCCAATCGATAACCATCGAACCGGATACGGTAACGATCTTCGTTAACCTCGCGCGGGACTTTGCTCCCCTTGCGATTATCCTCGGACCTTCTCGCTGAACGATGATTTACAGACGCAATTACGTTACACCGGGCCAACTTTCACAACGAACCCATTCACCGTAAGGTGGAAACCGAGGCTTTGTTTTTTTTTCAATTTCGACGTACACGTCCGAAGATCCACTTCAATCGTAACGCGTAGTTTCGCGACTACAATTTTCGTTGCATTTCCCGCGAGACCGGAACCCGAATTGTTCTCATTTATTTCTAACCGCTCGTACACGAGCGCGTATAATCGAAGGATTATCCAGCTTACGGATCAAAAGAGAGATAGAAAAAAGAAAAAGGAAGGGAAATACGTTTCATCGGCGAGCGGTCGCAACGCGAGCGAACGAGTTCTCTCGCTCGGTTTCGAGACTTTCCTCTTAAATCGACGTTTACTCCCCGACGATGGACAAGATCCACCAAATAATTCCAGGCTCCCGATAGCTTCTGGACCATACTCGGGGTCACCAGACGCGGCATCGAGTATCTGAATTCTTAATCGAGCGATCCATGTTTCAGGCTCGTTCAAGGCTCGTTCGACGTCGTCTTCCTCGAAACGACGAAAATGGATCATCAACGAGTAGAAGCTCGTATTTTCTTCCCGGAATCAATCGACGCCCCGGGAATCGGGGCTCCCGTTCGTTCTTTTGTACCCGTTCCCCCTCCTCCTCCGGTTTCTCGAGTCGCTGATTTATTAGGAAAGAGCGTGGCAACGCGATGCCCGGACGATTGGAAAAGGTATCGCGTGAGCGAGCAAATATCGCGAGAAAAAGGGCGATGGTACGGCGCGTGTGTGTACGGTACCCGAGCTTTGCTCGCGGAATTCCAATCTCGAATTATCCGTGGACTTATCGCGTTCCATCGAGTCGCGCCAAGTCGAAGGCTGCGCTCCAAACGGGGGTAGCGAATATTTTCATTCGCTGTGAAATCGGACGCTTCGATGGCGCGGTCCTGGCTGTAAAATTCTGCGGAAGAATTCGAATTAAAGCGGTAAATCGGATTCCCTCCTCGCATCTTGATGCTCTACGCAACTCTGCCACCGTGTATGTGCGAGCGTACGAGCGAGCGAGCGAGCGAGCGTGAGCGTTCTCTGTTTCGAAAGTAAATGGGAAAATCGAGCGCGCTTTTCGCGAGAGTCGAGGAGTTTCTCCGTGTTCTTCTTTCCCTTCGCCAACCGGGTCACTTTCCCCGTTTCGTTCAACTTTTCCTCGCCTCGTAATTTCGTTTTCGAGTAAACGGGAAGAAATACGCGATACCTGCCGCCCGTTCCTCCAGTTCCGTACGCGGCGCGTCCTCCAACGGTCGGAAATTTATCGGAAAATTTTCAACGATTATTTCTGGCCGCGTCGTTTCGTTTCTATTCGTCAACTGTCGCATCAGTGTCTTTGGTTTTGACGTTGAGCGATCGTCGTCTTGTAATTTTCACGAGCACCCTGAAACTTCTTCTTTGATTCGTTGCCGGTTTTCCTTTCCAGCCGATGGAACGACGCTCGACGCCGAGCGAACGGTCCGCTCGGTGCGGAATTTTTAATGTCAAGTTTCACGGTTGGAAAATGGGATTGAAATCGAGGAACGATCCAACGCGAGAATATCCGTGAAACGCGAATCGAAGATTCGGAGTTATCCTTCGGTTTCAAGTTCGAAGGCTCGCGCGTCGAAATCGACGCCGGTTAATCGAACGGTACCGGTAACGCGGGGAATTTGCAAATTACCGTGGTCGATAATCCGCGTTCACGGAAAGAAGGCAAATCGAGAACCGGCGTTGTAAACGACTCGGGGCTGTATCGATTCCAGTAATTCGATAATAGTTCGTCGGTAATTAACCGAGTTTCGCGACACTCCCCGAACGAAGAATCGCGAAAGTCTGACAACGGATTCCGGAAACAAATGGAAGTCATTATCGGCGAAACTGAGCAAGTAATTGCCGCTGGAATATATAAGCAACTTTCGGCCATTATTTTTCAAACACTTTTCGCAGCCCGCTCGAACCAACGGAATATTCCGAGCGCGGTGAATTTGAAATGCAGATCCCGACGTACGTACTTCGCTCATTATTTTATCGAAAGTTCCGTAATCGGTTACGCGCGTTTTCAATGCGCTCGATTGAAAGTTTCCCCGGCGATCGGTAATCGATTTTCATCGTCGGTGTTTCCCGTCGCGGTGTACCCCGTGTCCCGTTTCATTGCAGAGGACTAATTTTCTAAATGGACACGACGCGATATTGTAAACAGCGACGTGTAATTAAACCGAAATTGAAGAGGAAAGTCGATTACGTCCGCTCGACGCAAAGGACCGACGACAACGGAACGAAATTCTCGAAACGGTGAATCTATTTCGGAGTATCGCGAGACGAAAAATTCACGATGAACTTTCTTCGGAACGTTGAAAATCCGTGCTGGAATCGTGGACCGTTTTCGTTGCGTGGAAACAAATCGAGAACGTTTCTCGCGCACGCACGATGTTTCGTTACCGAGAAAATTTAATTTCGAAAATTCGTCCGGCCACCGCGCGCGTATCGACTACTTGTCGAACGTGTCCGTTCGTTCCTCGTTACTTCCACTCGTGTCGGTGTTTATAAACAGCGATAGTGTTATGGTCTTGTCCGTACTAATTGGCTCTAACTAATTAGAGAACAGTTGGATCGACAGAAAATAGATAATGCACCGGCGCAACCGTCGATGTTTGCGAATACCGGTGCAAGTGGAAACGCCGAGCGATTATCAGACACGACGCGGATCGTACACGGTCGCTTTCGTGACCCGCCAATTTTCAAAATCTGTTTCCTCGAAATACCGTGCCACGTATCGAACAATTACGCCGGCACATTTTTTCGGTCGTTTTTGCGCGACGAATTTCTCTCTGCGCCCCGTTTTACCGTTCTAACGACTTTTCTCATCGTTTTTCGCGAGTCAATCAAACGGAAATCAGTGGAGGCCGTCGTTCGGTGTTCCCGTTCTGCTCGCTAAAATTAAAAATAACTTCTCCGCGAGCGAAATCATCGCTATTTTTTCCTACCGTCGAATTTTCGCTGGCAATTCCACGGTGGATCAACGAACGTACGCGGTTATCGGCGTTACCCAGAAACACGGTACGCGTAATTTGGTCCGTCGAAAAGAAAACGATCTGAAAAAGTGGTAATTGGCCGAATCGTTTCGCGTCTCACGGTTGCCCGACACGATTTCTAAAACTGTTTGCGCAAACCCTGCGGGAAGCGGTGTCCCAACAGAGAGAGAGGAAAATCTTTTCGTTGGCCGCGTCCTACGCGAGTTTCCCCGCGTCTGCATCGCAAATGATTTTACAGCAAATGGACCTTTAAGCGACTATCGTTCCGCCGGCGATTATCCGGTTTCGCGTTATGGAAGTTCATTGAAAATTTCCACTCGGAATGGTTGCACCCCCGACTACGAATTCTCGAGCGGAGAACGAGCATTCGAGGTGGATGCACCACGGAGCTTTTCTCTCTTTCCCTGTAAACGGTTTTTCGCCGTAAACAGGCGAGAGAAACGTCTCCACGCCTCACCCCCGGCCCCGCCCCACGGTCCCTCGGTCTTCTATATCCGGAATATATAATTTCGATCGCGCAAGCCTTCGCGAATTTGTTTCCTCGTTTACTCGCACTTTGTGCGATCGAAGCTCGAGGAAATCGATCGTACACGCGTCGACGAAACGGAAATAAGCGGGCAAGTTTTATCGAAAGTTTCTGCCTCCGCGTGGAGATTAATAACCCTGTGTCGCGAACGCGAGAACTCTCGACCGCGATCGCCGCAACGATTGTAAATAAGACGCATCGAAACGTCGAGATCGCGTCGCGAGTTCCGATCTCGTAGAATGTATCTCTCGAACAATTGTAACGATCGTAATTCCAACGGTGAAGTTACAACGATTTTCTTTCACGTTTAATCGCTTCGCCGTAAATGTCGCCCACGACTTTCACCGATCGCGTCACGATGTTTACATCGTTATTTAAAACCACCGTATCGGCGACGAAACCATTCTCGCGTTCGCGAAACAAATTTCGGGTAAACTGGAATATTCATAATTGCGCGGTCTGGGTCGCGAGAGAACGAAAATAGTCACGTTTGCTTTAAGCGAGTCGTAAGGCGAAGGGTTAATTAAGAAAGTTCTTCCGGGTAAGATAAGTATGTTCTCCCTTGATCTTGGACCATCTGGATAACCGTTGCCCGGAATAGGTTCCGCAGTAGGTTCTAATCATTTTAAGTTTCATCAACGAAGTTACATCGCTCAAAGGTGCGCGAGATATATACGCGACGTGTACCTGGGCGCGAACGACGAGTGTTCGAGAGTTCAGACGATCCAAGGAAGTTGAAATTTGCAAACGCCCAAGGTGTACTACCTGTTACCTGGCTTCGAGGTAACGACGTTCGAATTTCCCCAAGTTTTCAAGGTCAGCCACAATTTTTCACGCGCAAATTATCTTTTCGCTCCACAACTGACAGACATCGTGGTATCGGATTCGTCTCGATAGCCAGAAATTTGAACTCGCTCGAGTTCGTTGGTTCACCTTGTAACGTTCTCCGTGGAAGAATGTTCGCCTCGTGAAGTAATCTCCGAACGAGAAAGATGTTTAACGTCTACCGATCGGACGGTAAATATTCGTCGAGGACAAAGGGAAGAGGAATTTATTTAACTCGTCCTTTGTTTCGCGTCGACTCTGTCGCGAGATGCACCCCTCCGTCTTCCTCGTAACCCCGCGACTCGGTGGAATTAATGGAGCCTGGTGACTCCTTAAATTGCAATTATGCACCTTTCGTTTACGGTGTCTGTCGCGAGAGGGCACAGGAGGAGGGGTTGGGGTTGGGGAGAATCGGGTAGCCGGGTCCGGGTGTTCGTAAAACGAGCGGCGATCGAAATAACGGAGCTAGCTCGGTCCCGGTCGTTAGAAATGCGCCGTTAGGGAACACAATCTACGAGCCCGCTCAGCTATGCGGAACTAAGAATTCACCGGCGCGGCTGGCTGACAGAGAAACTCAATCCGAAGGTAATATCTGTATAAATGGTTCATACATAAGGAATCTCGAACGGAATGCCAGCCTCGCGTTTCGCGTCGGCCGAATAGCAAAGGTGGAAAGTTTCCGTCGCTGGCATACCATGCACTCGGTTGTATCTTATTCGTTCAGACGGTGCAATTATTTCCCTGCGTTTCGTAGAGACGCAACGGGACGCTCGGAAGCCGATTTTCCCGGATACCGCCGAATTAACGCGTTCCGGGAACACCACCTTCTTTACTCCTCCATCGTTTACTACCACTTACCGAGGAGCCTCGAAAACGCGAGTCGCGTTATTAGCTGGAGAATTCACCGTGAATCGTTCCCCGAGTCCACGGTCTCCTCGTCCGCTGCTTTGCCAGCGAAATTGGTCTCATCTGGCCGAACTCGAGGAGCGAAAAATTTGTCTTTCGCGACGCAAGATTGCTCGGCAAATTAATCTACCCGTTGGAACTCCCTTTTTCTCTCGTTCGAATGTTTCCCCGTTAATTGCTCCGAGTGCAGCAGTTTCAGAAGGACGGTTGTTAATCCGGAAACGGTACTCGCTGAAAGAATTCCAAGATGGTTACCTGGCGTTGAAATTGTAGCGGGGATCGACGGGTGAACGTGGAACGAACATTCGTGGATCATCGGTGACTTCGGTGTCGGCGTTCGCGTGTAAGGGACGGGGACGTGTAAATCGTCGAGAACGATTACCTTGAGGTTTTGTCTTCGAGAAAAAGAGGGTTTCGAATCGTTGAAGTACGGGCGTGCTCAACGACACGACGTTTGAGATTTCGTTGTACGTTTCGATCTTCGTTTCGTAACCGGTTCTCGAACTGGTAGGAACGGGTATGCATAAAGCACCGGTACGTTTAACGCCAAGATACTCGTAATGAGCAAGTATCGATGATAAACAGGTCCCGACGTTGGTTCCATCGCGCATAAAAACGACCACTGCGGCGGCTCGTAGCGAAATCCATACCGTTGGCCGTTAATTAGGTGCGCGCGCACTCGAGCGATTTTCGAATGTATTTTTCTCCGACGTTAGTCTCGATTTTCGCCTTATTTCGTTCCATAAAATCTCCTCGGGCTCGCTCGTACCACGAATTATACGAACCGCTCTGTGTATATTCCGGTAACGTCGCACCGATAATTGGTTCCACCGCTGGATATCGGATAGAATTACCCATTGATTCATCGACGTTTCGTGTTTTTCAGTCCCGTTTCGCGAACGAAAAGATCTTCGGCGGCGGACAATGGGAACAAGTTCTCCGTTCTCGTTCGAGAGCTCGTTCTCGCTAAAGAAGAGTTAATTAAACGCTGCGTTCGCGAAAGAGCACTTTCGGAGCAGTCGGTTTCGTCGATGTTTACGCGAACACCCAACGACAACGTTTCACAGGCTCCGTTTCATCCGATCGTTACACCCCGGAGAGCGCCGGTCCCTTACCCGATGCAAACTTTCCTTCCAATTTACGAGCACAAGACAAACACGAGTGCACCGCCAAGTACCAAACTTCCCCCAAAGGTTAACATCGAAACGTATTGTCGTTTGTACGCGATTGATTCGCGCGATTAAAGCTGCCCGTCGTCTCCGTGACAACTCGACGGGTTCTCGGTACTCCGTCCATCGTCTTCGCTTCGTCGATCATTTTTATCTCTCGTTCGTCGAAATTTCCGGCCGTCGCCGATCGAACACGATTCAATAACACCGCGCGCTTCGTTGAGTAATTAGGCCACCTAAACGACCGCGATAAGAGGGAGTCGCGTGAAAATCGACGTGCATCGATCGAGAGCGATCCGAGACCACCCGGTCCGCAATTATAAGAAATTGATACGCCGATAATATCGGTCGAGAGGATCCTCGCCTCTTTCGTAAGTAATCGCGCCAATAATAACTCGTTCTCGACGCAGTCGTAGGAATAATTTTCGTTAAAATTTCCCGTGGAAAATTGTACGCCACCGTGTTTCGTAAACGCGTTTGATAAATAGTGTTGTTCCCCGAAACGGTTTAACGCGTTCCGAGTGAACGTGTCGCGAGTTAACGTGCAAACGAGTTTAAGAAATATTGCCGTTCCTTCGAAACAGTTCTCACTTCGAGCGACAGTAATGCAAGGTTGCAAATGTACGTTATTAATGCAGAGTTTAAGTGGCACAGGGGTGTATAATTTCGTGCAACGGAATGACCACACGGCCGTGGCTCGATGTAGATTTTCTCGGCAATCTTCGAACGATAGTTCGAGCGCCCGAGCCAAAAGCTACGAGGCTCGTTCTTCCCCGAGAAAATAACTTACTCGCATGCCTTCGTCGCATTTACCAGCCGAGGTACTTCGGACCGATTTGTCGCGCTACTAAACACGACGACGAATTACGTATCGCTGGGGTATCGTCGTTTGCACCGTTTTTAAACTTACCGTTCGCGGATCGAGGCTTCCGTTCGTCGAAAAAATTTACTTATTCGCTGTCCAAGTCCACGTTCGCAATTTCACCGGAATACCTAGAGAATTTCCTCGATTTTCCACAGCGATGTTCCATCCTCTTTTCCGAAATACGCGTTATCGTCTCTGCGATCTACCCACGTATTTGCAGTTCCGGCGTTAAAACTGCTTTCCACTCGTGTGTGGATCAGTGACTCGCGAACGCGTTCGAGCTTAAGAATACGACGTCGGAAGAGTTTGGAAACCGAATCGTTCCGAAAGTAGCAACCGAATTGATCGACGAAACGTCGAGAATCGGAGCGATCGTTTCCAAACGAGGCGAACGCATCGATTGAAAAAAAAAAGGAAGAAATATGTTCCCGTTTCGGTCGAATTTTCCAAATATGAAATATCATTTTTCGCCCGCGAAATTAACAGTGCCGTATATTTCCGATACCTTCGTATCGGTTCGCAATTGCTCGAAACATTCGGTGTTTCCCTCCAGTGACGCGAAGAGCGAATAATCGATTCCGTTTGACAATTTAGCCGGTCCCCGGGTTCGTGGAAAATGTAACACGCGAGGAATTCGCGGCAAGCAAAACAACGGACCGGCTTTACCCTCCGCGAACCATGACAAACGGGTAAGTCATTAGACGTATACGCGGTCTGCGAGCCTACGATAATTCCTTAACTAATAGAATTAGCAATATCGATCGGCAAACAGTCTTCTGCATGGATGGATAACCGCGAGAGCCGCAGATGCCGCAAACGCATCGAATAGGAACGTGCGTATTAAATCGAGCCGATGGTCGCAATGCAACCGACCGTGGAATACTTTCGTCAAAGTAGGAAGAGGCACATCGTGGCCCAATTATCCGTCTGTTCTGTTCGTTGCACCGAAATTCCCGCTCGTCTTCCCTTCCCACTTGGTTCTAGCTCGATCTCTATTCCCCGCGGGTCAGGATTCACCGTGCTAAGTCCACGGTTATCGGCGGTCCCGATACCAGTTTCGATCGCGTACCATCCAACCGGCGCTGGGTCTTTTTTATCGCACGATCTGCAGACTTCAATTTTTCTTCAATGCCCGCCGCGAACCGCGACCGATTCACCAAATGTCCCGTGCCGGGAACCTTTTACCCGGTTAACGATTATCGGTCAATTTCAATCTCGTTCAAGATTTATCCGGAGCTCGGTGCATTTCGCGAATATTACATATCGAGTTTTAATAAATCATCCGCCTATTAAGGGCGAATATCTCCGATTTCAAAAAAAAAAAAAAAAGAAAAAAGACGGTCATGAATTTTTCGCATCCAATAATATCGGACGCGTTAAAATTAAAAACGGTCCACGAATCTTGGAGATACTTCTCCGTGGGTTTCTCCTCCTACGGAGGAAACCGCATCGATTTCGATATCGTTCGAGTACGTATTAAGAACGCTCGATTTCCATCGGTTCGAAGTCGGATCGAGTTCGATGGAAGATCGGAGTAACCCGAGTGTTCCACTGCGACGTGTTCGAATACGAGAATTCAACGTTCGAATATCGCGACGAGTATTGTTTCAAGATCACCGTACGCTTCCACCGTCCATCCAAGAGCCACTCGCTTTGCTCTGTTCGTTCCCCGATTAAAAATACTCGACCTCCTTCGTCCGTGTCGCGCGCTCGAAGGTCTTTTCCTTCGGAGTTTCCAAGCGGAACGGGAAGTTCGCCTCGCGGACCGAGACGCGAGCGTTTTTCCGTTCATCGGGAGAACGACGCCGCGAAGTTTACACTCGGGGCGGTACGTCCGTAATTTAATTCGTTGGTAGTACGCGCGACGGACGATCATTCTTCGGTTACTTCGGTACCTAATCGATCTTATCTCGCCCGCCGTGGGACACCTGCACCGCGCGAACTTTCCGCGCGCATTTCCCGCGTACCGAACTCATAAGCCACGTTAACGAACCACCGCGACGCTCCGTAGTTGTTCGCGTCATAAGTTAGCCAATTAGTCCCGTGACAAGATTACAGGGCGATGTATAAACGTCTCATTTCTATTTACATACGAGGTCAGTACTTCAAACTCCCCCTCTCCACTCGCCGGTAGTGTCTGGTTCCGGCAGCCAGGCGGGTAGATGCTTCGAGCGAAGCCGGCGGAGGAAGCGTGCTCGTACACCCTGATTACCAACGATGAGTATTCCTCCAAGGATGATCAAAATTGCAAGAAAATAATTCGCGCACCGTAGGGCTCCAACGATGAATAATGCACCAACGTATTCGGAAACGCGTCGCGGCCGTGATTAAGTTTTTATCGAAATAAGCTTGAATAATGATCACCCGAATTTGCATTCAGTGGCCGTAACCGCGGCCTAGTCGCCAATCGATAGTCACGTTTCCCGTACGGACGCGTATCCGGCTGGCAAGAATTTTTATCCTACCGAAATTAAGAACCACCGCCATCGCCGCTGGTGATTCCGATTCGTGAATTCTCGACGTTCGCGCGGCTCGATCGCGCATCGAATCGTTATTCAACGTCATTTCGACTTGAAAATTACCGGTGATTCGATACGTTCGAATGTTTTCCTCTTCGGTACAGATAGGTGTTATTTATTCGCGTGGTAATTTCGTGTCACCGACACCGCGCAGAAGAAGATCTCGCTTTAAACACTTGGCTTTCGTCTTTGTATCTCTTATCCCGCATTAAAATATTAAATTACGTTTCAATCCCACCGACACACGATATTTCAAGAGCCCGAGCCACACACGCTCTTACGATTCCTTTGTTTACAGATAGGAACGTACTCCGCCGTTTCAGAATTCTTGCACGGTAACAAAGTGTTCTTCGTTCGCGAAATATGCGCTCAAAGCCGGGGAAACGCGAGAACTTGGATTTTTCACCGAGTTCGCGTGGAAATTGAATATTCCCCGGCTCACTCTCCAACGTACATCGGTCGAGTATCCTCCAAGAGACTAATAGACCGAGGTTCGCTAGCTGCACGGAGGAGAGCCACAATTGCAAAGCTTTTGGAAATGGAGATCGGGTTTGCAACCTTGCGCGATCGAACGAACGAACCGCAGGAATGGTTCAACGTGGCCGCGGTGTCTAGGAATTTCGAGAAGAGCAATCCTGGTGATTGTGGACCGATGACGATGCTTCTTCGTTCATCCGATTATGGCTACACTCTCGTGCGCAGCTTTCGCGGCCAACGAGTTCGAGAACGCATCCCTATCGGTGAATTTTCTTGCACTTTGTTTCTTACGCGGTATCTCGCCTCCTCGTTCGTCTCGTCTCCGTTTCGTCGTCACCGTTCCCGTTCCATCCATTGTTTCCCATTATTTTTATACCTCCGGCTCAAAGAACGTATCCGAGGTTAAGTTTCGCGACAGGTTCGTTCATCCATCACGTCGAATGGATCGCTTTTCGTAGCCGAGATCGAGAATTTTTACGAAATTGAAACGCGTTACGGTCCATGGGAAATTAGAAGAAACGCGGAACGTTTCGAATTTACTTAACGATTTATTCCAATTTCTTCGCGTTGCAAAAATGTTTCAATTAGGAGTGCATCGATTAAAAATCGCAAAAAAGACGGAACCCGAGTCTTTAAATTTTCGTCCAACGGGTAAATACTTTACAGAGTGGGCGTTTTATAATTAAACAGTCGCGCACACAATTAACCTTAAAGTATCTTTACGTTTCGAAATAATATTTGGGTCGGTACGGTTGTTTCGATCGCAGACAATATTAATTTAATATTCTGGAAGACCCGAATAAACACCAATTCTTACCCTATTATGAAGTTCCGCGGTAAATAAGTTTAGCGCACTTCGATCATTTAATCAGCATCGAAACACTTTAACACTTTGTACACCTACGAAATACCTTTTCTGTGTATCGTAGACGCTATATACTTGTTCGATTGTTCGTTTCTCGGACCTTAAAGTTTCGAGCGTTGACGGAGGTTGTCGTAGAGATAACAATAATGTATTCACGGTACTCACCAGCTCCGATCGACCGATCGATAAGGAATCGCTTTCTGATGAGCTGTCGCTATTCTCCAACGATGACCGACGAGATGACCCTGGTACGGGTAATGTAGTTTCGATCTGTTCCCTATTTCTCTCACGGAGTAATTTCCTGCGACAACCATCTTAGATGTACAACGCATTGTCTAAGAATTGGAGATGATTGGCTCGTTCGCAGTGTCAGCTTTAGCGGAGCTTTCCTAACGCCAATAATAACGATTCTCTCGGCCTCCGGGATCGCTGAATTACACGAATTTGTAATTCACAATCTTGGAAAATGCACTCGCGGATTTTCACGTAGCAGAAACGCACCGTACGAAAGTTCCCCGAAGACTAAAGTACTTTCGAACACGATACCTGGCAATACGTAAGCTTCTACGAATGGATTGTCATTTCGTGGAAAAGTTTCGGTCGGGTAAAATTCCGAGAAGCACTTGGTTTATTACTTCGATGGCCAAGATTCTAGAAAAAAGGACAGTAGAAGAATAACGAAATGTATTCGCGTCGAAACGTTGCGTTATACGGGATAAATGTCGACGCGTCTCGTTTAAATTAATATATAGTAGACCTTTCGAGTTCCATTTTTGTCCTAGACCTTATTGAAATAATATATCTCGAGAGAGGTCGACCGTGGATCGGTTACCTAAAATGGCCGCGCTGCGAGGTTTAATAGCTCTCTGAGATATTAATTATGAAGTACCTACTTTAGAAATTACTTATTCCGTAAAGGAAGCTTCGGAGAATCAGGACATATTTTTCAGGATTTCTAACCGATATACTTCGAGCGGAAATACGAAAAATAAGAATTTTATTTCCGTCTGAAAGAAATTTATTTCGAAAAGTGGATGCTCCTCGAGGAAAATAAAAAAAAAAAAAGAAGAAGAAGAACGAATGGAACTCGATACGATCGATAATTTCCGAAATAAAAATTCATTCGCGCAATTCCTCGTTTCGCGAAAATGTTTAAAAATCCAACGAAACGATGACTTACGCTCCTCGTAATATCTCATGGACTGCAACGTGTTTCAATTTCATCAAAATCCCTGACCCGGACTACAAAAAGGGATCCACTCGACGCGGAACGACCCGGTGGTATATTTAACCCCACCTCGTCTCTCGTGCACGTACGAATTCTAATTACATTTTATTTTTATTTCGCATCTTTGAAATGCACCCTGCCGCGCGTAGACGGTCGGTTGAAAATTGAGTTTCACCGATCCGTGGGGACGATCATTCGTACAAATCGAATGCAAAGGACGCACGATTATCTTCGAAGAAATTCACGTGATCGCCGTATTTATTACCAAAGGTAGCGTATCCGCGCAAAGGGATCGATATTCCCATATCTCGCGCTGTGCAGTTCTGGTTCGAACAGTGGGGAATTTTCGTAACATTCTCGAGGGTGCATTTTAGCGTAGTTGGCTCAAGGCAGGAGCACCAGCGATCCGATCGTTGAGGATTTTCAGCGAATACGTAAAATCGGCAACAGTTTTACGATCGTCGAGTTTTGCCATCCATAGGAACGGTAACTTCGGTCCGTAATTATGATTCTCGTAGAACATCGGTCGACCTAATTTTTATCGAGTTCGACGAAAAATTCGTCAACAGGAACGACAATCGAAATTGGCGGCACACTTAACCGGATTCGAATCCAGGTCGTATTATTTTTCCTCCGTAATTTTCGGAATTAGAATTCCTGGATCGTCAGCCACGGTTCTCGTTCAACGAGTTTTCGATTCGACGGATCTCGATTTCCACGGATTGTACCCACATTACTGTAAAAAAATCTCACAATCTAACGCTCAGAGCGTTCCAATGTGCCGTAGTTGAACGCTCGGGTTACACCGATCTACCATATTTGAACGCGGTTGTTCCAAGCGTGGCACGGTTGAATCCTCGGGTTATGCAAATTTACCAAGTTGAACGCTCAGGATATTCAAATGCGACGCAATTAAACGCTCAGAGTATTCTAATGCCCCGTAATTGAACGCTCAGAGTGTTTCTAATGCGCCATAATTCAACGCTCAGGGTATTCGAATGCGTGGCACCGTGACACTCGGGTTGCTCGAAAATCTGTACTTCGTGGACTGGACCGAAACGCTCGAGTCGCAAGGTTGTTCCAATTTTTTTCTCATCGAATTGAATTCAATCTGACCAAGTTCGAGCTCCCTCCTACCGTTCGTGGACGGACGTGTATTTAGGAGCATGCCAACCGACGAAAATTGGGACGGTTTCCTCGTTATGCAACGCCTGCAAGACCGAGTGCAGTCGTCCTGCAAGAAGGCTACGAAGGGACATTGCACAGGAAACCCTTTGTTCGGGGGAAACGGACCTGCGACATTGCCATAATTCTTTCCGCTGCGTGTGGGTCTACGATGCGTCAACCGGCTATGAGAACCGTCCGGAATCTTTTCCAATGTTCCTCGATATTCACCGACCGTTTAGGAGTGGAAACGAATTTCGAAATCGTTCGAAAACGACTCGACGATGGTCGCCGCGGCGTAAACTCGGCCACGTGGCCTGAGCCTGACCGAAGAAATGGTTCGAGCGAAGACGACACGGGATCGACTTGTACGTCGAGGGCTGTCGGGAATCGATAGAGAATCGCGTTTACCGTATAGGCGCATTCCGACATTAAAAGGGCCGCGTTCCCCTGCAAAGTTCAATGTCTCTGTAAATTGATGCACAGAGACCGGGAAATATATGTGCATCCGACTGTATATATCCGCACTATATATAGATGGGTTGGCACTCAGTCAGGTATATACACAGCTATACATTACGTTTCATTATCTCCGACGCTGGCTGCCGCCGTTGCTTTATGCAATACGTTATGTTCGCGTATCGCGTGTTTGCGTATTCTTCGCCGCTCGAAACTACTACGTAAATGTTGTGAATTATATTGCGCGTTCGAGTCGACGTGTAAACACCGCTCGCTAATCTGCTTCGGTCCATCCGCGTACCGGATAAATTCTGCTTTATCGATTCTTCGACCGATCGGAAACGTATAAATCCTCGAGTCCTCGATGCTAATGGACACGACACCCGGGATCGAGCCTGGTACACGCGGTTCGATCTCGAACGAAGACGTTGTTCAGCTATAGGACGAGACGGGAGAAAATATACTCGGTGGTTTCGTTCGTTAAATTCGATGGTTCCTTTGGAATGCTCTCGAACAACGCTAGAATCGAACGAAGCGAAGTCTCGAGAGGGTTTCGCGACTCGGAAACTCGTCGATCGTGTAAATTTCTTTCTTTCAACCTGGCTTCTTCGAACGACGAGGCTTCGTAATCGTTATTTCGGTTATTACGCGACGCTACTCGTGTCTTCGCGTTGCGCCGCGTAACGAGAACCAGGATGCATTGTCGTGTAAGGAATAATTACAGAGGTTGCTACGTACTCGTGCACTTTGCGCCACGACCCGTTTTCAAGAGGTAGGAATCTAACGTTAACGTCGAGTCGCGTCGATCTTAACCTCGCGCGATGAAAACACTTTCGTAGAGCGCCGGTATTCCATTTCTCTCCTCCTCGCGGATTCGTTTCTCCGTTCTGATAATTGTTCTCGTCTGGAACGCAACAACTCGCGGCGAGGAAAAGGACAAACGATACACGGGTTCACCTTGCCTGGATTCGACCTCGGATCTTTCGTTCGGCGAACTATTGCACCGACCGTACGAGCTGGCCAGACATCCTCAGATTCTTTCATCCAATTCCACGGGAAGGGTACGACAGGGCCTGGAGTGCTCGATCCTTCGTTATCCCTCTGTTGGACCGTGCAAGGGTTGCTCGCGTTCCAGAAAGAAGCAAAACACTTGGCGCGATATACCGCTCTGTCCGGACAAGCGCACGGCCTTTACGCTCTCCGTGTTGCTATCGTAGCTCGCATGCCAGCTTTTCAAATATTTTTCCTCGTAGAATTCGCGAAGGATCTTTCTTTTGTTCCTACAAAGGCAAAACAATTAAAATTATTCTCAAGAGATATAAACGCGTGCAATTTACAATTCTCAATTCTTTTATCCTAAGATTCGATTCCTGACTAGTTCCATCGTCACGTTTATCATTTCACCAACCGGGTTATTTAATTCCATTCCACTTGAAACTCTCGAGAAATCTAATTCATCTCGTAAGAAGGACCCCCGTCCAATTAAAAATCTTGCCCTCGTTTATTACCACGATTGTTCGCTGTCCACCGATTTACAATCTACCGAGAACAATCGAAACCACGAGTACGATTCGCGTTAGTTGCATCCGGTGCCGACCAGGACCACCGGTCCCTGTATTAAAGGGGTCGAAAGCTGGCGCGGAAGGGACGAGCTGGTCGAAAGAACGCGCGGGGACGAAATGGATCCGAGAAAGGTGGAGACTTAATCATTTTTGCGCTCGCGATCGCAACGAGGAACAACGTTGCACTCGAGGTAGGTGGATTCGGGGTGGAAATATGTATCGATGTATCGCGGAGAGGGCCTCGCCCTTGTCGTGTACTCGAAGCACAGCGATACTGTTTACCTCGCGAGCGATCGCGGTTGCGAAACGAGTAACGCCGCGCGAGCAGTCGACGCACTCGCCGCGCGTAAACCACTCGAGAAAGTCTGAGTTGATAATTTCGCGTTTCTATTCGCCGCGGAGCGTAATTACGTCGCGAGCAGCGCGAAACCGCGTGCGTTACAAGCCCAGGTTAGTGGCGAACGAGCGTCGCGGCGGCGGCGGCGGCGGCGTTCAGCCGACGTTCGTTCAAGCAGCTTTTTTAATTTCGCCCCGCCGAACGGGCGATACGTTTTCCCTGTGAGAACCACCGTCGTATGAAAATTACCTTCTAATAGTTTCGCGCGTCGACGCGCCCCGATTCGAGCTCTCCCCTTCTCGCGGAAGTTTTCCCGATCGCTAAATTAAAACGTCGCACGCGGTTGACGCACGAGTAATGCTTTACGGTCGCCCGTGTACGGTATCGACGTGCAGGGACGCGTTGTTCGAAGTAACCTTGTTTCGGGGAATTCTTACCCGGTGGATGGGCGAGGTGGTAAGTAGACGTTATTCGTATGATAATGACGAGGTAACGCGATCCTTACAGTTTCGTCGAACCTTATCCTCTGTCGGTCGCTGTATCGTTATCTCTGTTACAAATTAATGGAACGGAGCCGCGTTGAAAATTGAGGTACTCTCGGGAAGAAAACTCGTTAACGCGGTACCCTGGTTTACCGAAAAACTAGGGTAAACAAGGATTCGGAAGGCTATAACGTGACCATGTTTGGACTTTGGTGCACGGAGTAAGTAGAAACGGTGGTAAAGAAATCGTCCGTGTGGTCGTTCTTCGACGAGTTGAAACCGTTTGGTCTTGCGAGCGGTTCGTGTTTCAAAGACGATTTTAACGCGGCATTTTTTCCAAATGCGTCTCGAGCGGAGAAGCGCAACAAGGGCCGTCTCTCCAAAGTCGCGTCGTCTCGGGTTCAATTCTCTCCAGAATTCTTGTCCTCGTCGTCCCTCCGCTACGGAAATATGATTACGCGTGCTCCGTTTCTCGACGAATCTGGCTCGGCTTGATACGATACCAAGATGAATCCTACACCCCGTTGTTTAGCGAATGAAATCCTCCGTTCTGATACAGCTTATTTGCGCGATACAATACATCTCCGTTGCGAATTTCGAGCTGACAGCACGGGCCGAGGTACACCTCGTTCGTCCATTCTGATATTTCACACCACCGAGGGTACCGTGGCTCTTTTTTTTTTTATATATACATTGCATTGCACTTTTTCAATCTGTTATCCGTTGACGTTCTGCGACACCCCGTTCGTCCTTTGAACGAACAAAAAAATCTGTATCGAAGTATCTCTTTCCGTTCCGAACGAATTCGTGTGTATTTTTCTCGCGATGTTTCGGGATTTTCGGCGACCGATTTTATCTTTTTGTTTTTTTTTTATTTTTTTTTTCGTTTACGGATAATCCTTCGCGGCCGACAAATCGGAGTTGCCCTGAAATTGTAAGTACGTTAACTCTTCGATGAATAATCGCGCTTTTCCTCCGTAACAACGTCCCCGCCGCACGTTCGCCCTCGTTCGCGCGTTTATCGTTTCTTTCGCGGAGGTTCCATTTACGACCAACGTGTCGTAGTTTCCCGGAATTATAGTAATTTTCTCGACGGCCCCGGACCAGCAATTTCAGACGTCCATCGAAGTCGAACGCGTAGAGCTTCCCTCGATCGTATATGCGCGGTGTAACGCCATCCCTTAATTTTCGACCATCCTTCCTACGACCGCGTGTACGATTTCGATGTAAAACGTGGAAACTGAGTAAACGCAGAGTCGCGTTCCAACGAAAGTGCGGTAACTCCGCTCCAATCCGCGTTGACGCTGCGGGCGATCTCTCTCTCCGATTGGTCGAGCACGATACGTATAAATGTGGGTCCGCTGGTACCCAGTGGTAAGTCAACCGACGCAAGCTCTTGAGGAAACAACGTGAATAGAAACTCCTGCGCGGATTAACCGAATTCACGGAATCTTCGAAGGTCTGGTCGATCGACCCGAATACACAGGGTGTTTCGTTCAACTCGAGCTCAAACATGTTATATTTTACGCTGGGAGAAATATCGAAGGAAATGATTTCTACGTAGAGGCAAATATTACGACGAAACGTTCTCTGTTTCAACGAACGTTTAAAACGATATCCATAGACTTCCATACGACTCTAGAGTGACGAATTATTTACATTTCGATACACCGATCTCGAGACTGCAATTATTTCGTTGGTTGCATCCGTTCTCGTACGTACCTAAATTGTTGTTACTCGAGGCGCACTCGACGAAACGCGAACAGAAACACTCGGTTCCTTTCTTGGAAACCGAAACCTCCTTTCAGCGACAATTTCCCTCCGCGAAGGCAACTCGCGAGATCGTCCTCCACTTTTCGTAACCGGCGCGAGATATTATTATTATTGTGTCTACGCGCGGATGACGCGACGTCACAATCGGTCGAGTTATTGCAATTAGAGGAGCAATTAGTAACGCGAGGCGCCGGGCGCGGAAAATTTTCAACGCGGACCGTTTAAACAACTCGCGAACGTTTACGAACAAACACAGAATCGTAGGTAGCCGTCTGCAGTAAAGGAGGTCGTCGCGCGGGCTCGCTGCCTTTAAAAGAGCCAGGATAATGCACGGGTATATTCTGACGAGCCCAATTACAAGCTGGCTTGTATTTCGCAAAGGTGCGCATTAATTAACACAAAGTTTCCCTTTTTCTCCTCGTTCGTTTCGTTTACCGTCCGGCATCTATCGCCCCCGCGGCCAGAAATTTTTCGTCGCGATTGTTTCGTTTTCGGGGGAGGAAATTCCGTGAACGTGTTACACGCGCCCGAGCGCGTGGACGAACGCGTATACGTTTGTGTTCGCGCGCGTACACGGTTTTCTACCGGCGAACAAATATCGTTGTTGTTACTTTGCCCGGTCGGTATTTGCTCCGGTAAGTGGAACACTCGCAACTAACAAACGTTCGCCTATTTTCCACGAAAGAGGCAAGGACCCCGTGTGTCCGATCGTCGGGGAAAACCGCCGCGAGAACTCGTCCGACTCGGACTCGCAGCGCGGAATTATTTGTCCTTTTTGCGGGCGCAGGTATAATAAAACGAGAGATAAGTTGCCCCGCGGCTCTGATTTCATGGCAAAACATCGCGCCCGCTATTCGAGACCGTCGTTGTTCGAAATCGCGACAGAGAAAGAGACCGGACAGGAGAAACTTTCGTGCGTTGCGTTTTAACGCGTTCGACGTCGGTCAACCGGTCGTTGTTCACTTTTATTCCAACGTTTCGCGAAGATCGTCCAAAGTTCGCGATTACGGGGGAACTCGGTGCGCAATTTTTTCTTTTTTAAGGGCTGTTGGAATTATCGTCGTTCCTCGTCTAATTGCGCGATGATTGTTCCAGATGACCATGGTTGGGTGGACTGAAGGTAAACTTTAGGGGGTTCACTGTACTCCATTCGTGTCTCGTGTTCGCTCCTAGTTCCGTTTGTTTGTTCTTCACACAGACCGAAAACTAGTTTCTATTTACGAAATAGACCTTTCGAGAAAGACACTATCGTGAAAGTTAAATGTTTGAGTTTCAGGGGGTATTGAAAAAACAGTGTCGAAGAATCCCGAACAGCGCAACCGCGCTTTCTCCAAGTGAGTAAGAGAAGATTCAAGCAGCGCGATCGCGCTGTTCAGATTTTACGTCGAGAAAACCCAGTAAATTTCGGGCGTTGTCGACAAACGTCTATGACAGGGTAATACTACTTGTCTGACCATAGACGGGGGTTATATTACTTGTCTGACCATAAACGAGGGGTTATATTACTTGTCTGACCATGGACGAAGGCCATGTCACTTTACTGACCATAGACGGAGTAATACTACTCGTCTGACCATAGACGGGTGCCATACCACTCGTCTGACCATATACGAGGAGTCATATTACTTGTCCGATCATGGACGGGGGCCATGCTACTTGTCCGATCGTAGACGGAGTAATACTACTTGTCTGGCCATAGAAGGAGGCAATACTACTTGTTCGATCATACACGGGGTAATTCTACTTGTCTGACTGGAGACTGGGGTCATGACAGGTGTAAATGCGAGTGTATAGTCGGACAATTATGGATGTATGGTCAGACATGTTGAAATACGGTTGTATGGTCAGAAATTTGACTTAAACAAGGTCGGTAAAATAGCACAAAGAGGAGATGAAAGGGCATGATCATCGTCGATTGAGAAAATATCTTTAACATCGAGTGCGAGTCATCGTGACACTCACGGTTACCGATGCTTTAACGTCCATAATTTCATTGATCGTGAGACGATCAAGTATAATATCTCCCCTCGTAGTATCCGTCTCAACCAGGGAGGGTTCGAATAACTAGACTTCTTATCATAATCGAATCATCGAGGTCAGGGTGCGAAGAACCCTAGATTCCAGTTTGCAACAATTGCAAGGATGTTTACTCTGGGACCATTTTTGTCATTGGAACACATTTCTACGAGGGATAAGATCCGTGAAATATTCTCGATAAAAGAGTCAACTCGATCACGACTTTAACAACCTACCACCCTACTCGAACTTGTACGAAATACACGGACACGGAATTACGAATTTTATCGAATTTTTAAAGGCGTTCAACTCTTCGAACTACACGGAGTCGCGGATTTTAATACGTTTAAAAAGTTCACCGTGTACAATTATCCTGAATCGTAACATCGAATTATGGGCCGTTGCCTCTTTCCACGAGTGCTTTTACCCCCGATTCGTTAATGTTTAATAAACATCGCACCGTTTGCGAGTAAAATATTATCGACGAACATCGCTGAAACGTTCCAAAATAAAATCGCGGTTGGAACGTAATATTTGTACGAAGTGTAAATTTTGCAACCCGATGTATGAAAAAATTCTCTTCTCAGCGACTTGCTGACTTTATATTACGCGCGAGAAACTTCTCGTCGATACCAATAAGTATAGATCGGGAGTACATCGCGGGTTATTATCCCCGTTTCGAAATCAGCGATTCTATTCTCTCCGACAATTATTATTCCCGTTTTAAATCGCAAACTTTCCTCTCCGCGGAAATATCGCGTCACGATCCGAGTTCCGATTAAAGTTCCAGTTTTAAGAAAGAGCTCGCGTACCGAATTTGCCCGGTTATACCGTATTCGGATAAACGTTCCGCTGAGCTCGGATTATTCCATACGCTCTCGCGGTCGGAAAGTCTTGGCACTTGTTGGACACGCGATGGCGAGTTAGGGTCGAAGGCGAGTTAGGGCTTAGAATAAATCCGTAGGATAGTTTCTGTATCGCGAGCGGATAATATCGCGTGTGTACCGTTCCCCTGTGTTCCCCGCGCCTCGATAATCCATTTCGTCGATGTTCGGTCGAACGATCATCGCTCACGATTAAACGGGTTACGGCTCGGCTCTGGACGCGGGCGAGCGTTAATCTTCCTTAACCGGGACGCTCGTGGTTCGTCTGTTTGCGAAATTGTTAATCGCCTTGGCTAATGAAATCCCAGGCGTAGACTTCCACGATAATGGCCGCTGTGAAACTTTCCACGAAGAAGATAGGGGCCGTGCTCGGTTCGGTGTTCAACTTTGCTCCCGTGGTACGCGCGATCGGTGGACATTTCTCGGGGAACGCGAATCGCGAATTAAACGCGATACATCGACGACCAATCAGCGGGTAAGTTATTTCGCGTTCGATGTTCGCTCGATTTCTTTCGCGAGAGAAATACAGGGGGAAAAAAAAGACCCTCGAAATTGCAGGACTTTCCCCGGCGAATGTCAAGCTCCGCGTCACGGTAACCCGTTTTCCGCTTTGAGAGTACCGACGTGTCGTTGGTCCGGTACCGCGCGCCTGTGATGTTTGTATTTGCGATACTCGAAGGGGGTGTGGGGCCACGGGTGAACGAAAAGAGCGGAAAAACAGCACGACGTCGACCTTTACGCGTATCAAACGAAAACGCGGGTCGCGCGTTGACGGCCGATATGAAGCGCTGTTTAACGCGAAATTAAAAGCGTCCCGCGTCGCGCGAACGTTACTTTTTTCCCTCCCTTACCCCCAGCCCTCCCGGTCCGCGTGAAACTCGTTAACCGTGGGGTTTGACGGCGATAACGAGACGACGCAGCTGCGTTTTACGCGAACCGGGCACGGATCTGACCGTGATTTGTAATTAAATCGCTCGCTGGACACCGCTCGGTGACGCTCGGCTGTTGAAAAGAGAGACACCGGGGAAGGGAACAGTGTAGAAAAAAAGAGCGGTCGGTGGGTGCGATTGTGCGTCGGAAATTTGCAAACAAACGGTCCCTCCTCTGGCCCCCTCCCCTGAGCACCGTCATCGCACACGTACACGGTGAAACGAGTACGATGGCCGGCCGAACGTCGAATATAATTGCGAGCAAATATCGCCGAGGTATTTCCGGGCGGTGATCGATTTCCGATCTTTGATTTGGGATTCGTCTGAGAGCATCCCTCTGGGAGATTGCTCTACAGCAAATACTCGAGGCTCGGTCGCGCGACGCGTGCACATATCGGCGACGGGATATTGCCGTCGACCGATCGACTGCGAATCGTCCGAGCTATTCACATCACAGCCCGCAGCGCGAGCGTACTCGCGCGAGCTTGCGCGCGATTCTCGCCGGAGATTGTCGCGTTAAAGATGCACGCCTGATCGGGTGCCCTCCCGCTCGCCCTCCCGCTCGCCCGCTCGCTCGCTCACCCTCGCGAGCACAGTGTCTGCTTGTTCTTCCAATACCCCCGCCGATGCTCTGGAGTTCGATAATCGAGCCACGGTTGTACCTCGTCTATTGGAACGATCGTGTCTACCTACGAGGAATTCGGCGGTAAAAAATCCGAGCAAGTTCCAAGTATTCTCGTCTCTTTCTTCGCGGTGAAAGACGACACGAGAATCTGTATAGAGCACCGTACAGTTCGAATCCAACCGAGATCGCATCTTGGGAATCCCAACGATCGCGATTATTAATTTCTAGAAGATCGTCGTCGAAAAATCCGAACAGATCCCCGGAGATTCGTCTCGGTAACTTTTATCGACCAGCTCAATTTTTTACGAGCTTGGACATAGGTTCGTCCAGTTGGCAGCTACATCGCGGACAAGTTCGAACGTTGGCAAAGGACGATGAAAATAATAGTTGATCGCGCGGTGGTTCCTTCGGTACGTTCTCGTCGTTGCGTACGCGTGTCCAGGCGCGCGATCGAAGAGTTTTTCCGGCGCCTCGATCGTCCAGATTGGTAACGGTCCGGTGTTTTTTTGGAACAGTTGGGAATGTTTTCATCGCATCCATCGTACTCGCGGGATATTGCTCGATTTTTATACCGTTTATAGATACGTTTGAAATTTTGCAAACATCACGGTGAAAAAGCAGCGGGAACTTGCGGGACAACATAATACCGGGCCGAGATTGCCGGATCGAATCGCTTCCGGAGGTTTTTTTCAACTTTAATATTCGTAACGAACGAATCGAAAATATTTTTAACGAATCCCGTTCGTTTGTTTATCGAACGACACGGCCGGGAGGGAAGCGGGGTCACCGAGGGGCAAACGTTAACACGGATTTATCTGAAAAACATAAAAGAAGAAAGGAGAAAAAGCGGGGAAAAAAATACGAGACATCGAGGAAGCCGAAGCCGCGACGCTCCGCAAAATATCGATTAGTCGGTTCAAGATGTTACACGGTACACCGAGTTTAACTCGCGAGGAGTAAACTCCCTTTGAGAGCACGCATAAACGTATCGGCATCTGGAGCAGAAAAATTCTGGCGGATATTTGAATAACCCGATTACAAGTACGTGTGCCGTGACCTTATTTCCTCGGGAGGCATCACCGTGTACTCGAATATGCGGAGTTTCGTCTCGGTAGACGCGAGAACTTTGCCCATTGTTGCTTCGCCACCTGTCCGTACTTTGAGACGTGTTCCGCGAAGCGTCCGGTTTCTCCCCGTTGGAAATTAAATTATCGATGGCTGCCCCGAACGGGTTTATCCGTTTCGAGTGCCGCCACCGCGCGTCCCCTGTCCCGAACAAGACGTAAAACCCTTTCGTAACGTTTCTCCAATTTTAAGACGCGCTCGCGGGGAGCCGTAAAAAGGAGAGATCAATTTCTAGTCGAGCATTGTAGTTACCTCGATAAGTGCTCGATAAACTCTTTATCGGATTACTCGACGAAACTGGATTTCCCCGCGCTCGGTGCGAACAAAATTGCGACAATTCGATCCACTGCGTTCGTTAACTCGGACGATCGTCTCGTATCGAAATCGTACGAGAAATGGGAACTCGACGCGAGATCCATGATTCGCCTCGATGTTTTCGTCGCGCGATCTCGACTCGACGTTACGATACGTTAACAATACAAGAACGCGTTCGCCGCGAAATATTCGGGTCACCTCGGCCACCGAAATGCCCGCGAAACGATATCTTCGAAAACATCGCTCGGCGCGCAGTCCGGTCACACGCAGTTTCTGTCGCGTGTTTTGCATACGTAAGAGCGTATCCGCACGGTACCTCGCGATTACGGGAACAGTACGTTCTTAACCGTTTCGTTGGAAAGATCGTGGATCGTGTGCGTTTGGAGCGTACCGTGAAACGCGTAACCGTGTTACGCGCGAAACGCGTAAACCTCGCCGAACGAAAACCGTTCGAGTTTGTAAGATCGTCGCAAGTTTCACCGAGTTCGTGGAACCACAAAGGTTCCGTTCGACCGTGGTTACGCGACAGAAATCTCGGTAGATCGTCCGGGTCGATCGCGGTTGGTTGGGCGCAACGAGGGAAGCCAGTTGCTTCTGCGAAACTTATTACTCGCCGCGGTGCATTATTCAGTAGATCAAGCGGGCACGGTTCGTCGCATCAGGGCCACTTTAATATCCAAGAGACGAGGGTGAGGGTCGAAGGCATAGTTGCATATCGTTTTCAACGACGGTGGATCCGTGCAGGGAGCGGTTCGTTGGACGTACGGCAAATTGCAAAGTCGATTCCTACCGATTCGTCGACGGAACGGGGCCCCCCTGAGCAAAATCTCTCGCTCGCTCTCGACAATCGGTGCAATATCCCCGACTCGATATCTGCGTCCGATTAAGACGCTCGATCGTGTCGCTGTAGGAAGCACAGCTGCGAAACAAGTTGTCGCGGGGTGGGGAGGGGCGCAAAAAAAACTCCGGAGAAGAAGCTAAGGGATAACGGAGAGCAACTGCGAGCCGTGGTATCGAAACGGATAAAAAGACGGAGGCAAAGACCGTTCCTCGGCAATTACGCGGACTCTCTGTGTGCGAGGAAAAGGAAGAGGGCAGAGTTCCACGGCTCGGAGGATATACGGGAAGGGTGGAGAAAAGGCATGGTCGATGGCCCGAGGGCGGTTCTGCGATCGAAGGGTTGCAAATACGACGCGTTCCTTCGGGCGAAAATGAAAATTGGGTTCGAAACCGGGGGTGTGGGGCCACTCTCGCGTTATCCAGGAAAAAGGCGTAATTGATTCGCCGCGTTTCGCCGCGCTACGTGCCCTTTAAAATCGCGCCTAGACTACTGCGTACACACATCCCCGAAATCCGGACTCGAAAAATTGAACAAAGCTACCGAGGTCGAAGAAGCCGGGGCGTTCATCCGCTCGCGCGATGGACCGCTTTGATCCGGTGGCCTTGGTGTTTCGAGACTCGCGTCGGGACGAACGCGCTGGAGATTAAAAGCGATATTCTCGGGTGGATCGCGAGCCGGGTTGTTACCTTGCGGAGGAAAATTTGAAAGAGGGCTGGTCGGACCGCGCCACGGTTCCGACTTCGAGCTCGAGATCCTGGTGATGTTTCTCGAATTGTTCTCTCTTCGTTGTACTTTCAACCTTTTCACCGTGACGATAGTCTTCGCTGGAACACACCGCGTCAAAGGTGTACACAGTCGTCGGAGGGTTTAGGTTTTTCGTCTGGAAAGGTTGCCTCGACGATGATTCTTCGAAAGAACTTTTCTTCCAGTAAAAATTCTGTAAACACAAATGTAACGATAACGCAACGTACCTTGTGGAAATAATACCGATGCAGAGAACCTGCAGGTGATCTCGCAAATACGGTCAACAGCGCGAACGAGTTCTCGTTGTTTCGCAACGTGGTCACACTTATCGCGCGAACGTAGAAATCGAGTGTGGTTAGTCGGTCGGGGAGAATGTTGTTCGCGAGTTAGCGGGTCCGATCGCGGGACAGATTTCGTCGGAACGTGCCGAAAGGTGCGAACAAAACCGATTAAGGAGCACGGAAATCGCGGTGGCGGTTGCTTGTCCGACCGACGACGGTAATTTCCTCGGAACAAAACCGTACGTTTGATTGAAATATTAACAGGTGAAGTACACGCGACCGCAAATTCACCGAGTTTTGCGTGTCTCGGGTTCGTGTGTACGTGTGCAACGACGGGGGCATGCCGGCGGTAAGCGCAACCACCGCGATCGCTCGACTTTCTCGAAATTATTCCAGCGCGGTTCCCGCAACGAGGGCGCGTTATAACGCGACGGGAAGCGCGCGGGCTCGTCGCCCTTTGATTAAAATACGGAATCGACACGTCAGTGAACTTCCGTATTCAACGAAATTCCGGCGCGCCTCGCTGCGAGAGCAACCGGTACACCGCAGTCGCGTCTATAAACACGATTTCGGTCGAACCGTTCCCGTTTAATTCCGCGATCGTGAATATTTAACCTCGACGAGAGTGCATGTAAACGCCTGGACCGCATTATCAATTAGCTAACAGCATTTTCGACCCGTTCCGATTGTTCCTGCGCGGACGAAATCCCGTCCGTCGGGGCGCGTCCTCGAGCCTCGGTGTCGTTTTCTGCTTTGTCAAGTAGTATCGCCCCGTTCGAGGGCGACCGAAGGAGAATCGACCGAGAACGCTCGGACACCGCTTTGATGCATTATTTAGCGAACGCTTTCGAACGTTGATCGAGAGCTTACGCGCCCGCTAAGGGATACAGCGTTGTTATCGCCCTATGATTTCGAGACTCCGTTACCTTTCCTCGCGAGTGAACGCAGTCGAGACGATACACGAAACCGCGTCGATTTTAAGTACCCGACTTTCGAATTTATACCACACCGATTCGAACGAATAAACGAGAAAATAATCGACGCGCCTTCGCGTTCACCGTGGGAGCTGATAGATAGAGATAAAATTAACTTTTTTTTACGAACGAGGTGTAACTCGAACGAGAGTACGAGTCCGTGTTGCGCGTTCGCCGAGAACAAGGTTAAGAATCGAATCGCGGTTAGCGATATTCGCTACGTGACCGATTCTCCGGCGCGAGGTTTCTATTTCCGGTAAATATTGATTCTGTTTCTTCGGCGAATGTTTCGATCGGACGGATCAGAAGCGATCCGTGCTCCTTTTCTTCGGTGAGTGGAAAATCTTTCCGACGTTCATCGACGCGAAACTCCTTCGGTAAAGAATTGCTCGACATTGTTCACTTTTCAAAAAGCGAGGCTGGATCCGTGTCGTTTCTAGCGCACGGAGAAACGAAAATCGGTCTCGGAAGTGACCAAAAATTACTCCACGCTACACTCTGTTTATCTACTCGTAATATAAAATTCTCCTCTGGAGAAAACTCGTCGTCGACGATACTCGTCCCGCGGTATCTCTACTTGGTTTCGCGGGTGACGCGCTTCGATCGTGTCCCGATGTGTCAGTTGTACGTGCGATCGAACGGGAATCGTCTCGCTCTCGCGGCTAATAACTTTTGCACGCTCGCAGCTGGACGAACGCGAAACGAAAGCCATTCTCGCCGCGAGGGACAAAAGGGACAGCAATGGAGTCGAACAAAAGGGTAGGAGCGTTCGCGCGAAGGGACTCTTCGTTTGGAACTCCATCATCGAAGACAATACGCGAGCAATTTAGGGAGACGCGCGGTAATTTGTAGTCATTTTTGAACGGGTCCCCGGGGTTCGGTAGGCCGAGCCCTGTACATGGCAAAGAAGAAGAGCGCTCGTTCTCTGCCGTTGACGTTTCGGCCAAGATACACGGCTGGCCCGGCAGGTAATGCCGTAGAGGGTCTGGTCTAAATTTAAATTGCATCCGACCGGTTGCGTACACGGGCACACCGAGCTCTCTGTGCGCCACGGCAACGCCCCTCGGATGCTTCATTTAATACGCGAGCTGCTGGCGCATACCAGTTTGCGTTTCGAGCTCGGCATCGAAAGTCCCGATACGCTCGATCGGTCCCGGAATGTTGCGATTTCGCTCGATTTCCACGGGAAAACTTCCGTCGAGGAACTTCGCCAGAAGCGATTAAATTGCCGCGAGATACCGATTGGCCTTTGCTTCCTTGATTTTCCGTCTACGGTGAAATTTCTCGTCCGATTTTCCACGGTACGACTTTCCGAGAATTTTCGTTAATTTATCATTTTCGAGACTCGCGCTCGCGTTGCGATCGTCGTTACCACCGCCGGCGGCGATCTAACGGATTTTTCACGAACGTTTCTTCCAACGAATATCGATACAGTTTATTCAATGGAACGCAAGAAGTGGACAGGTCGGAAAGTTGGGACAGTGATCGCACCGGTTGTGTAATAATTGATTTCTCGCGTCACGTCCGTTAGTCCCGTGCTAGAGTCCACAAAGACGCAACGCGTTACGCTGTATCGTAAGGCAGGGCTCGCTAGCAGCCGAGTTAATTGCACGACGTTGCTAACGATAACGAAGCATTTCCGAGTGGGATTCGTTACTCTTTTATAAGTCACGCATCAGTCCGCTCGACGATGACCTTTGAGAGCTCGCCAGCTTCGGCTCACGAGTATTTACGCGAATCGAGCTCGGTACAGATTTTTTGCTCTTTACTTTTGTTCATCGGAGCTGGAAAGTGACACGATTCTTCGAAAGGAAACGCGTCGGTTCGCGATCCTCGATCCATTGTTTCCATCTATCGGGACGAAATCCACGATCACGGCTTTACGAAAAATCTGCAAACACGCGAATCAATTTACGATAATAATCGCAACCGTTTTAGACTCGGATAAAATATCTCGATATTTCGAAGTAATGGAAAAATATCTTTCGCGTATTTCGAAATAAAGGGGAAACGCGACATCCACGTTTCGGCTTTTGGTAGGAATTTAACTCGATCGTGGACGAATAAAACGAATTATTATTTTATCAATACATTTAGCCACGTTTACCGGCATCGTTGTTCCTTTGTGCGTTCCGCGCTTCGGGATCGTTTAATTATTACATTCAAGTTATTTAGCCGAGTTTCGTTTCTGGATTTCGCAAACCGTGCCGCGCGAGCGTTCAATTTTTCATTAAAGCGTTGGGTTATCGTTTATTCGGAAGGAATAATCGCTCGCAAAAACATCGACGGTTCGCGAACGTCCGACTACACCGTGGCGCCCGCCAAGTATTCGTAATTGAACGTAGAACGTAACGCCCGATGCACGCCGATCAATTATGCGATACATCCTCGAATATTGCCGTATAATACGCGCCACGTAATTTTACGCCGTCGATCGTAATATAATGCTTCACTCGCGGCGTACGTCTGGTCGCTTTTCCCGGAGAAGATTAAAACGGTTCCCGTGAACGCGAATAAAAAAAATGACGAGGCCGGGCTACGACGACGATGTAATTACAATTTTAGGCGAGCATCGGTACCGCGGTTCGTCGATCGATATTTCGAGCCCTCTCTCGTTCGTATCGTACGTTACGAGGACCGAACGAGGCAGCCTCGTATCTCGAGTAGTTTATCAACGGGACGTAATTAACGTTCGCCGCGCTCGCGTTAGTTACTTACGTACCGTAGAAAAGTTTCGCCTTATTGTTGCTCTCGTTGTTGCTCGTCGCTCGGCCCGTGGAAATTAATCGGATCACGGGAAATTGCCGCGCCCCCGGAACACGCGATTTTTTCCCAGCAACTTTGACGCTTCGACGCCACGGTGAAATTTATAATAACACCCGTGTTGCGCCCTAACCCCGGTCGTCGTTCCTTCAGACTCGTGGGAACTCGTCGAGCGTCGAGCGAGCCGCATTCTCGACGAGCCGTAAAGACGTTTGATAGTCGACAATCGCGTAAAACATCGACGCGAGAGATATATAGTAGACGCGCGCGAACTCGAAGACAAGAGGACGGAAACGTGCGCTAGAACGGGACACCTTTACGTTTACGTTTCGCCAAGTCGGTTGGCAATAGCGACGAGCTCGATCCGATGACACGTTCGTTGGTACCCGGACACTTATCGACTACGGAGAACCGACTCGAGATCTCGAACCTTGCGCAGATATAAAATTAGCACCGATACTCGTTTGGCGCGGTATCGGTGCAATTCGACGAGCATCGTCGAGTCCTCGATAACGCGCTGTTCACCGATTATCGTACGATCAACGTGGAACGAGTCTTTCGTTCTTTTCGACGTCTCTGTAATATTCTAATGGCGAGTACTTGCGTAAATCGCGAACGCGTCGGTAAATCTTCCTTCGAATTATCCACGAGCTCGGGAACCATCGTACGTTTCTCGTTGAAAAATGCATAGTCGATCAAACGGAGTAACTTCCAACGATACCACGATGAAACGTTCACCGAGCAACGTACCGCTGACCGTGTCAATTACGAAGAAACGTTGTCATCGACTCGACGGAAACGTAAGGTCGTCCACGGTCGATCGTAATCGTCGCGAATCGGTCGTAGAACCAGGAAAATCGAAGCGAGAGCGATATCGTACGTCGAATTAAACGGAACGTTTGCCAACGCGTCGAAACGTTTGACCGAATCGTGGCGAACGAACCGTAAACACGGTAGCGGACAAACACGAGGAAATAAGGTATTCTCGTCGACTCTCCTCGGTGATATTCGGCCCCTGCGACGTTCGCAATCCGCCGCGGGATTTCGAGAAGTACTTCACGCGCTCGTACCGACCAACGAACCGGCACGAGACACGTACGCGCCATCTTGAACTTGTCCCTGCAGAGCCTTCCACTCCGCAACCTCGAAAATACGTCCTTTTCCCATGGAATCGTATTTCTCGTTCTTTAACCTCTTCGCGAATAACCCACCCGCGCGTTTAGTTTTCTTCTTATTTTAAACATCTCAACGGTCGAAGCCGATCGTTCGATTGATCTTCGTGAACGAACGATAACGGTGGTCGAGGACGTCGCATGATTTGTAAATCGTACGGTACGGCATCCACCGGAGAATTTCTGCGAATTTCGAAGAAAATCGTTCGTCCCCCGGGGGTGGTTAATCGGGCGAAAAACCAATGAAAAATTCAAGGATCTCGCGACGGTTAAATACGATTCTCCGAGTGAAATGGATCGGACAGGGGCGCGTGGTATCGCTCGGATCTTGCCTATCGAAGAGGAACAGATCAAATTTCCCGCTGGGGAAAATGTATTCTCCATTACGGAATCAATGGTATCGCGCATTATCGGTGTTGTATCGGGTTTATCGAATCATCGAGGAACCGCGACTTCTATCGGGTTAAAAAATTCATTCCTACGTAGCTCGTACCGTGGATATAAATTAGCTCGTAGAGTCAACCGTTCTTCGAGAGCCATTGCCAAGATTTCAAGCTACTCGTGCTTGGAGATCTGCTCTCGGTGAAGCAATGACGTTCGGCGAATAAAATAACGTCTTCTCCCGTTCTTCTCCAGATTTCGTATTCGAAATGAATGTATAGAGATCTACGTGTACACGGTGCAATCGATCCGTCGGCTCATAATTTCGGTACCCAAGGTTCGCTCGGCGAGAAAATAACGTTCTTTCGACTTCGAACGAGTCTAAAACGCGTTCCCTGTTTCGAAGCCGAGACTCTGAACGCGCAACGACGAGAGGTTGTCCAGTTGACCAATTAAACTCGCGTTCTGGAAACATTTGTCACGGTGAACAGGTTGCTCCGGAATAGATCCCGAATCATCGTTTCCACGATCATCGGTAGGTTGCTTCCGACGAATCTGATACGGTCTCTCGGCCACGCGGCCCTAAATTAGGATCACGAAAGACTAAGAGTTTCCGTATCGACGCGGAGCACTTTAACGTTCCCCGGTCGAATGGCACGGATCGTGAATTTCACGACATTCCCCGGTATTAAAGGAACGGTTCTCGGTCTCTGGGATCGGGCGGGCCCCCTCTGGTTCGCTCGGTCTCAATGTATGCGCGACGGTAAAGCGAAGTGGTTTCCACTACAACGTCGTCTCTCGTCCGTCTGTCTCTCTTTCGCCGCGTCCTTCAGAGCGTTCTTAACCCGAATAGAGTCGCACGCTCGCCCGCTCCATTGTGAGGATCCGCTACCCCTCGGTGCATCCGCGAACGCGGGGAGCCGATGAAAAACTGTCGCGGTTCTTTGCGTCGACGTTAAACTCGTAACAAGTATCCCCTTGTGTTTTTGTCCCTCGTCGAGTCCCCGAGCGCGAAAATTGACCCAAGTGCGCGGAGGAAACACGGATACCGCGACGAACCTACGCGTCGAACGCTTTTTCTCATCGCCAGACGAGAGAACTAATTTCCCGCCGAGGCTCGAAACGTTCAAACGCACCGCAGAGTCGAGCAGAATGACCGATCGAGGACTTTGGGCGAACCTATTTTACAGCGGGTACCCCTTTCCATCTCGTAGAGGGGGAACATTTTTTTTTTCTTTTGAAAACGCGTTTACGCGCGAACAAAGTCGGTGAAAATACACCGATCGGTACTTTACGATCGACGTTCGTTCCTCGAGTTACCGAGCTGAGCGAACGAAGATCTCGAGCGCTCGTTCTCAACGATTCGAACGTCCTCCGACGAATAGAGACACGCGAGGTTCCTGGACGATCGAAGACCGCGTCCACGTCGGTCTTGGAATTTCGAGACACCGGGAAAGGGAAAGTCGAAGTTTTCCCTCTCTTCCAAGAATTTTACCGATACGCGACACACCCTATCGTGAACCATTGTCACCATCGCGGTGCAACGGCAAGCGTTTCCTCGAAAAGCAATTATACCGCAACGAATCACGTTCCACCGTGATTTACGCGTTCACAACCTTCGAACAACGAGCGTTTTCGATGTTCACAGTTTTTGTATTATAACAGAATTTACAATTCCGTGAAAATGTATCGGGCTGATTTATTTATTATTCTCTTCTCTGTACGTAATGTTATCGATTCGGTCCCGGCCGAGAGACAATACGAAATATAACAAAGCATCTGTTCCAGGGCATTTTTTCGGTACCGTGATCAAAAGCGATGGAAATTGGATCGCGTTTTGTTTCATTTTCGTTCGGTAGAGCTCATCGATACGTTACGAATACTCTCGCGAGGACAAAATCAAGAATTTTTAAATTCCCCGTTCTCTATCGAGTCCGTGCTCTTTGAATACAAGCCGACTTTTTACACGGTTCTGGCGAGGGTTTAATTGACGAGAACGGAGATTACACAGTGAATCAAACCTGGCGATCGTGTAACGAGAATTTATCTTAATCCCGAGTCGAGTCGCTAGTTAGCGCAGCTCGCGTGGCGGAATTGATCCAAGGCGGTACTTGTCGAAAATCGAAGAGTATATACAGGATGATTCGAACGTGGAAATTCTCGCAGATTGCCAAACGATGCACAAAGTTCGCGAGAAGGGTGATATTTCGAAGGGGTGACTTTTCGCCGCACGATCTTGTACTTTTTCTTATTCTTCCAATTCGGAAGATGGTGCGTTTCTCTCTATTTTTACTAAACGATCGAAAACAACGAAGACGGACGTACGATCGCAACGGGAAAAAATCTCACGGCTGTACCGGCTCTAAATCGGAGCGAAATTCAACGGAAAAAAACTCACCGTACTCACTCTAAATTGGAGTAAAATTAAACGGAAAAATTCTCACCGTACTCACTTTAAATCGGAGTAAAATTCAATGGAAAAAATGTTACCGTACTCACTCTAAATCGACGTAAAATTAAACGAAAAAAATCTTACAGCCTTACCGGCTCTAAATCGGAGTAAAATTAAACGGAACAAATCTTACAGCCGTACCGGCTCTAAATCGGAGTAAAATTCAACGGAAAGAATTTCACAACCGTATCGGCTCTAAATAGGAGTAAAATTCATCGCTGCGAGATCGAGGAGGGAATGGACATCGTGCTCGATACGTTTGCGGCGAAGTTATCGCGAGGTCGTATCCTCGAAGAAACTCGCGTCTAATCGCGGCTTCTCGGTCGCGGCGAGAAAAACCGAGGCTGGAGTTAGCCTCTCCTTCTCCTCGCTAAGCAGCCGCGACGTTCGCCTCGTTCCCCTTTCGAGATCGGTTCCTTCGACCCCGGTGTTGCATTTCAATGTACGCGCGAACCCGCGGAGACCGGGGTTGCGACAATACACCCAACCCCCTCTCTCTCTCTCTCTCTTTACTCGTTCTCGCCATTCCTAACACGAACAGGGTCACATACCTGTACGGCGAGCACGCGACCAATAAACTCGACCAACAAAACATGTACGCGCCTGGTAAAAGGAGTCCCTCTACACCAGAAAGAGAAGGGGGCGAACGGAAGAGAAAGGGGGAGGGTTTGTTCGAGGAAGGGAGGTGTCTCACGCGTTAGTGGAATACGTACGTGCATTGCACGTGGGAGCAGTGGGAGCACCGCCACATTGAATATAAATAAGCTGAATTTGTTGGATTACAAAGCCGGAACGGCGTCGTCGTCTTCGTCGTCGAGAGACGACGACGAAAGACGACGAAGACGCCTGGCGAAAGGTGGCTACAGAGGACGAAGAATGTGCCAGGAAAGGGTGCACGCGGCGGGAGGGAGGGTGGTGGCAGGGGGTGGTAGCGGGAAGAAAGAGCCCCGAATGGTTGGCTCGGCTTCGCCCCGAGCCTTTCGGGCTTTGTATACTTTCGACGCTTTGTACGTGTCGCAAAGTGGGTGGGACTGATCGCTTTAAACTGAGAAGGGTTCCTTCCTCGCGCGCGCCAAGTGCGACGCTCTCCTCTCGCGTTTCTATGGTCGACACCGAGTATATTGCGGGGTAGATCTCGCGACGAATGCACCCTCCCGCGAACGAAATCGTCTTCGGTTCTCCTGGTGCGAGCCGGTCCCTACCGCGAGCTCCCCGCTGGTTCGTCGTGTGCAACGAACCCTTTATGCGCGAAGACAGCCCACGCGAACGACGCCGATGGATTCCCTTCTTCGTCGGATCGGTGAAATCGGGAGTTCAGGGATCCGTTGAAAGGATGGAGAGAAGCTGGTACTTTGGAAAGCTTTCACGGAAACATAAGGGGATATTCCTCGAGCCCGCCCGAGGACACGGCGAGCCGTGTTTCTACGCGCGTGCCACGATCGCCGATTCGGACCGACGCGACGTACCGCCCGCGATATCCGGAGATCCGGTTCGCGTCGCGAGAAGGAACCTTCTCGATCGTTTCTCGACGCTGTGAAAATTGGACCGACGGTGACGACTCGGGTACGTCGTGCTCGTACGGTCTCGCGACGTGCCAATGCAAACTCTCCGTTTAAAGTACCCGGTAAAAGCTCTGCGAATCAGATTCGTCCGTTTCTTTTTTTTTTCATCTTTTCTATCGCATTTCCTCGGATACGGTCATTCTCGTTTTTCACGATCCACCGATTTTCCGTATGGTCGATTGACCCGAATTTTCGTCCAGGTTCGGCGATCGGTACCGCGACCGGCGAGACTGGAGCTCGCGTTGGCTGGTTTCGCGACGAAGCCTCGGTCGCGCGCGTAAATCCCCGCAGCGAGGCGAAAAATGGGAAAAGACGCGTCAAACGAGTCGAGCGGGTCGAAGAGGTCGCGGGACGCGGCACGAGGCCGCGGAATACCACGGAATTTCACCAACGATGCGCGTCTTATCCGATCGAAGTAGGCGTCGGCTCGAGCACGGAGCGACAGGCCAACTGAAAAATGTCACCGCGCAGGGAGTTGGCAGGGAAGGAACGTTGGCCAACAATCGGTCGCGTCGGTCCGGTGGTTATAACCTTGCCGGATCGGGTAGGGTCGAAGGGCCGAGAGAGACTCGGTCGCGAGTCAGAGTACTGAGAGAAATCGTAGCGAATCGGGGTCTCTCGGGTATCCGGTGATACAAAAGGAGACAAAATACACAGAGGCCGCGGGCTCGCGAGAGATATGGGTCTCGCGGAAGAATGAAAACGAGATTTCCCTCCGCGCCGGGGAATCGTTCGAGCTTCCTCTTATTTTTCTTCCGAATGTTTCAGCTTCCTCTCGCGGTTGTCCCGTCCGTTCAGGAATGCTCCCCTCTCCACGGCCAATCGCGGTCTTTCAACGTCGAACACGCTCCAAATGGCACGAACAATGCGCCCCCTCGACTTTTTACCCTTATTAACAGCCATAGCGAGAGAAAGAGAGAGAAAGAGAGAGAGAGAGAGGGAGAGTGGTATGAAAAAAAAAAATAGGGAGAAAGTTGCCGCGTAAAGCGAAGGGTGACGTCGTTGGATCCGTTGGAGGTCCGCGAAGCACTCGAGAGATCCTCGGTGTACTTATTCGTTTCGGTGCCGTTATTGTAGCTGCATATTTCATTCGACGGGTAATTAAATTCGTCCGTGCTCGAGCCGGAGCGTCATTAAGCGAATGCAAGATTAACGACGACGTTGAGCACCGGTCGGCTTTTCTCCGCGGCGCGTGTATCGTTTAGCGGGATCCTCGACTCACGAGGGGGCGACGGACCCCTCCTTTGTTTCGCGGATAAACGAAACCATCCGGATACGGGTCTTTCGTAAAACGTGACCGACCGTTGTCCCGACCCCTGATCATTTAGGCTCGGGGAATTTCGTTCGAGACGGGGGGTGCATCGATCGCGTTTAAAGTGCAACGATGCGTTCAACAATGCGACCGATCTCGAGGTGTATCGTGGTCGATCGTTGGAAACCGTCCGTGGAACATAAACGCGCAACCTTCTCGAAACCTCGAGTCCTTCCACGGCCGGCGAACGCTCCGAAATAATTCATCAAAAGCAACATTCAAAGTGGTCTCCTTTGAGAAAAATATGAGCCTCGTAATGTCACCTCGCGGCACCGGCGAACGCGTCCGAAGGTACTAGGAGGATTCAACGCCGCGACATTTACGGGAGCGGCTCGTTTAAACGTCTAAACGTAATTATTTCGAAGTCCACGTTGCATTTTTAAAGGCTGCTCTACGGCTAGTTGAACGAACATCTTCGAATAAGGTAGTGGGAAGATCGCCGGGCCGACCGAAAGGTTTCGAATAGATGTTTCTTAAACTTAAGTATTTTTTTTTTTTTAACGGGACACACTTTCCCAGATAATCTCCTCGTCGAACGCTCTCGAATCGTACCCTCTCGAGGAAGTTAAACAACAGAGGGGATCGTCGAACTTGCGAGGGTAGAGATCGTTAAGGCGACGCGAAGGTTCCAAGGTCGCTCGAACGTTCCTCGAACGTTCCTGGAACGTTCCTCGAACGACGCGCGAATATATTTTTTCCCACGGTGCGCGCTTTTCGAAACGATCACCGAGCCCTCTCGAGTCCTCTCGATATCGTTTAGCGCGCGAAATTGCGCGTCACGTTCCAACGGGATCGATATCCAGAGAATAAACCGTTTCGAAAGAGCAGCCTCGTTCGTCTAATATTTTTACGCAAGCCGGGCGGCATGAATTTCCGAGCGAAACCGCGCGACCTCGTTTCACCGCGCGTAACTTCGAAACAGGGGAACGGATCGTCCGCGCGACCTAACCCGACGAGTTACACCGGGAACTTTCCCGATAAAAATTCCATCGAGGGGGTTTACTAGCCGCGTGTACGCGCCCGGTGCTTTCGAGGGTTAATTTTACAACGGGGCCACGGAACTGGCCGAATCAACGTCCCCGTACGCTGTAACTGTTTTACGGTGATTTCATGGCCGTGCGCGCAACAGCCCGGCAGCCTTCGACCGGTTCCAGTTATCGCGATCGAAAACTCTGCTCGACGGTGTCACGGGGTCCTTGCGCGAATCGCACGGAGAACGGAGATTTCGATCAAAATTCAGGGGGGCGGAGGGATGAAACGGAAACGAAAAACGAAAACGAAACGATAGAGGGCATAAATAAAAAATGAATTCCCGAAAGAACACCGTACACGCGTACACGCGCCGTTTTTTCGACGAACCCGCGTCGTATTTCACAGTCGTGCCCGTATCGACGTGCCAATAGCGTACGCGAGCGTAACTCGCGCGCATTGGCAAACGCGAAATAAAATTTCCATAGACGTCGCGGCGCGTCTTCTCGTCTCTCGCGACGAGTAGATCGAAACGTGGAAGGGACGAAAAAAAAAAAAAGAAACCATCCCCCCAACCCCGGCTACTCGAAGGAAAATAAACGATCGAATTCCACGAGAGAAACTCTCCCGCATTTTTGCTCGGAAAATTGCACGTACAATTTATGCGAACGAGACTCGGCGAATCGACGACGAATTCCGATTCTTTAAACGCTTTCGGACCAACGACCACGTCCAACGATATCCTCGCTAACGCGGTATAGTCGCATCGATGTAAACGTTACGTAATCTACCGGTAAGAAATTCGCGATTATCCAGTCTCGCGGAAACCGGTGCCTGGTTTGCAACAGAATTCGATAATAAGCGTATCGATATCCAATACGACTGATTACGCAGTTCACTGAACACCGTGACTGACGTCGCCGAGATAATCGAATGCAAAGTAGTTCGGCGCAAGGAATCGGGATAAAGGACGTCTCTCTCTCTCTCTCTCTCTTTCTCTCTCTCTTTCTCTCTCTCTCGCTGAAACAATCCGCTGCCGGATGCCAACATTTTCCGCGCCGATACATACCCGACGAACTTTGCGCGGATCGTTCCGATCGAGTTTCCATGTAATTATAACGTCTTATTAACCGTCGCGTGAAACGCGATCGATCGTCCCCCGTAAATTCGTATAATTGTCGACAGCGTTCGTCGCCGATGCGAACCCGCTACGAACGGAACCCACGGTCGTTCCATCGGCGATATTTTCGAGTTTAGAAGTATAAATATACGTATTTGGACAGCCGGAGAGAGAATGCCCCTCGATGGAATTCGGATTTAGCGATCGCCCGATCGGAATTTTTCGAATCTCGTATCGCGCGAACCGATACCGTTGCTACCATAAAAACGCGATTTACGGCCGAAGAGATTGATTTCTTTCGCGTCGGGGGTAACGTCGTTCGATGATATTTTCGAGGTCGGGAGCATAATAAGTATACACGGACAGCCGGAGAGAGAATGCCTCTCGATGGAATTCAGATTTAGGAAACGATATTTCTCCGACTCGTTCGCATCGAGAACGCCCGGATGCATTCTTTATAGCCGCTCGCGGTAGATATATTTCCCCCCGTACGATACGAGCCGACGTCGTTTTCTTTATTTAATTTGGACTTTCTTCCGGAGAGGATTCAACGAATACCTTCTTCGGGAGTTTCCACGGGTGCGTGTTCGGACACGTAGAGCCGAGAAAACGCGTAGAATAATTTTCATCGCCCGTAGGAGATATTTTTAATTTCGAAGAATCTCTCCTCGTCCGGGCAATGTTCGCGTTTCGAATGCTCGGAGAGCGTACGCGTCGGGTAGAGCGCGTCTTTTATCACGCGCTTTTCCGAGTTCTGCAGAGGTTGCGTATCTCGGGGCTCCATTGTCCGTAACTTTCCGCATCCGACGCGTCTCGTAGCTCGTAAGGAGTACTTTTCGGTTTCTCTGGAACTCCGGCTTTCCTTTCGAGTTACATCGTAGCCGGTACGGTAACCCGTGGCTCCTCTGTTGTTTAAAATTACGCGTTTCCCTGGAAAAATATATCAATCGGGACGGGTCGACGGTAAGCGGAACGCTCGCGCATAGAAATTCGAATTCGCAACGGTTTTCGTTCCGCGTTCGAGAAGCGTGAAAAAGATACAAACGCGAGAAGATAGACAGAGGGTGTATCGGACCCACGGAACGCCGGTACTGCCGGGGTTAATGCTTTCCAACCCCGGCCCCAACCCCTCCGGTAACGGTTCAACCTTCGCTCGGCGATTTCCATTCAATTTAATTTCCACCGTGCAATTCATAACGCCCGAAGAGAACAACGCCGGACGGATGTAAATTCAGACCGACGAATCCGCTCGAAATCTTGCGTGAAAACTTGTCCGTGGGGCTCTCGAAGCCATCGAGCGAACGAGAGTCGAGCAACCGCGTTCTTTCCCTTGCAAATAAACCCCGCGTGCTCGGCCGCGGACTCTTCCAAAAGAGAAGAAAAAAAAAGAAGAGAAAAAGGGGGAGAGAGAGGGACAGTCGAACAGAGAGAGAGAGAGAAAGGGAGAGGAGAGAAAAAAAAGCGCGGGAGAAGGAACGGAGAGACAGAGAGAAGGGACGATTGAAAGCGGCGGAGCTTTTCAACCCGGCTACTCGAGCCGATGAGTTCGGGATACAACCCTCATTGAGATGCATCGTGGAGTGCATCGATGACACAGCGTGACGTCGGGCGCACGTGTACGCGGGCCACGTACCTACGCGAACCTTCGTACACACTCGACGTGCTCGACGATACTCACCGAGCGCACGTGTGTTACGCGCCGGATAGGCGGGCTCTATCGGCTGCCCGTGTACCTGGCTACGGTTTACAGGTCGACGGTACCTGCGTAAAGAGAGAGAGAGGGAGCTCGAAAGGTAGACGGAGCGAGGGAACGCCAACGGAAGGCCCTAGACTCGCAGCTAGGCGAGTATATCGTTTGGGACGTGCCTGGATTAACGAATGAGTAATAACCCGGAATGGTTGCTCCGTCGGTATTCGCATCCACCGGTAACAGAGACGAGAGACTCGCACCGAGAGAGGGGGGGAGGGAGGGACCAACAGAGACCCACCGGTGGAAACTTTACTACCAACTCTCCGGACCGCGCGGATATCGTCGCCGTAGAAATCTCGGCCGCCATGTCCCGGCAATTAATATGCGGATTATGAGGTATCCTTTAAACGGGTCGACGGTGGCGCGCGTAAACGGCCAACCTCTGATCTATCTCGGTCCGGTTCCTCCCCTCCCCTCGTTTTCCATCCACCCCCAGGTTTGGACAGCACGAGCAAGCGGTATCCGAGCAAGCGGTATCCGTTGGGTCCGACCGTGAACGTTTCTCCTCCCTGCTTGATCCTCCCACCCGCGGAGAAGTTCGTTTCCAACGGTCTGGCTAGACCCGGCGTGTTGTCGCGGACCCGGCCGCGAGGATTTTCGTTTAAGCTGAAATTTCCATGCGCCTGGAAATTTACGGGCGTAGTTTACGGCCGTTACGAGCCGCCGCGGCGTTAATACGCGGAATGTAACGCCGCGAACGAACTGTTTATAAAATCTGGAACATCCGCGAGCAGAGAGTTTACGGATTAACGGTCAACGGTGGGTTGAGGTTTTCGTTACCCAGTTTCTGCGATTCTCGAACGAATAGAGATCTCTTTTCCATCGTCCATCGCGCGAACAATGTAACGCAACGCTCTTGTACGCGAACTCGCGAAACAACGAATCGAATTCGAGCAAACGAGAACCACCGGACACGATTTCGATCTCCGTTCGAGTCGAACGTGAATTTTACTTCCGTTCGCGGTGAAAATCGCGTCTCGAGAACCCGAGGAACGAGCTCGTTCGTCGAGATGGCCGCGAAACCCTCCGTTCCCCCCGATCCACATCGAGCGCGATAGAGGGCCGTGGGTGTTCGATAAGCGGCGGGGAAAAAAGCGGTGGAAAGTTGGCTCCTGCCGGGATCAAAAGAACACAAAGTTTTGGCCCGCTTAATAGTTTCCGGACGAGATGCTCGATAGCGGATAATAATAAATAGCGGCAACGAGGCGGAGGACGAGGAGCGAGGGGTGGTACGGCAGCGCGAGGCGAACGAGCGAGGACAATGGGCGGCCGCAAATAATTTCCAAACTCGAGAAGAGCAGCCGGCCAGGTTCGGTTAAGTTCTCTCTGTCGTGAGCCGGATGAAAGGGAAGAGGCGAGAGAAGATAGGGGAGCCGAGACGGTGGAGGGGCTGGGGAGAACGCTAGAAGCGGCGCTCGGGAGTAGCCGAAGGGGGTGGACATAAATTCGAGCATTTTTCGCGAAGTTTTGGCCCCCGGGACACAGTAATGGCGTGCAGCGAGGCGAGCACGACCGTTTACGTCGGAATATGAGGGAGGGCCTTCGGCAGGTGGGGAGGGCTTCGAACAGGGGGTGCACGCTCCGAGAGACGGCCAGAAACGAACGAACGAACCAACGTCTATCTAGGCCGTGGTTAGGATGGTTCTTTGTCCCTGGCGGTATTACGGAAATCCCTCGCGGCATTGAAATCTAGTTTCCCCCCGGTTTCACGTGGCGCACGTGGCGTGGATTTATTTAATCGCACGCATCGCGAGCTCTCTCTCCTCCGATCGTCCATGCTCGCGAACCGTGACACCGATCCGAAGGGGATCGACCGAGTCGAGACATCGATACCCGGGGTACGGTGCGCGTGTCTCGTGCTCGACTTCATCGCGAACGAAACGATCACGTACGAACGGAACAACGTAACCGTGAGGAGGGAACATTGATCGCGTTGTCCCGGTACTCTCGCGGCGACTTAACGTCGAGAGGATCGTATCGGTACACTTCGATGGGAAAACACTCGTAACGTTAACCCTTTCGTTCCCGACGTCCGACTTTGGTCGGCGTACGCGCGGACAGGGAACCTCTGGAGCCGACTTTGATCGACTCTCGATACTCTGGAACGTATTCGCGGCGAGTCGATCGGAGAAATCGCACTCGAAACGGTCGAGCGTTTCGAAAACTTTGAGAAAACGATTTCTTAACCTTGCTCCGTTCTTCGTATCGTTCTCGATCTCGTAATGTATTTTTCTATAACCGAAGCTGCTACGATAGATGCTACCGGGTACTTCGGTGCGATACTTCTCGCCCAAAGAATGTTCACGTACGCTCCCACGAAAGATCTCTTCTTCAGGATCGACGTCAACCTCCCTCGATAAAGGAAGAGCGCACGATCGGTGCAACGACGACGAAAACGGTTCAAAGTATCGAAAAGGATGGTCGCGAAGTGAACGGTACGCGCGGACAGACTCACCCCACCCATTGAGTTTATTCCGCTCGACGGGCCGTAATTGACGGTATAACGACGCGATCGTCGACACCGGGAGGATATTGTAGCTCGAGAACCTTCCGCGTTGGTCGTTCCACGCCTCGGGCCAACGATGAATAATAGATCGGCGAAACGTCGCGAGGTGCCGGCCGGCCGATCGACGAGGACGTTCGTTGTTTCCGCTGACGCGGACGGACGTGTCGTAAAAGCAGCTCGACGGAAGTTTCCCTTTAACGGGACGCCGGTGGTCGTCGTAAATGAGAGGAAACGGCGGCACGCCTCGCGTATACCCTCCATTATGGAAAATAATACGTCCATCCGCGCGTACCGGGATTCCACCCTAAATGGCATCGCGGACGAAAGTAATTCGCGCGCTAAACACGGGGATAAAAGTTGTAACGAGATCGAGACGCTGATTTTTCCTCCACGAGCCGACCGAAGAACAAGAGGTTATTACGGAAGTTTACGAGCGATACGGAAATCAGCCGCTCCGGCGGAACGTACTCGGGCTTCCGGGCTGGCAAGGTATCGGATTGGCGAACGAAAGAGGGTGGCCCGAAACGCGGCACACCATTCGAAACGAGGTAACTGTAATGCACCCGCTACACCCACCGGCTGGTTCGATATTTTCCTTTAATTTTGAACTGCTTGAACCGGGTCAAATGAGCGACCGTGTTCTTTCGAAACGTCGTCTCTCGCGTTACACCGACCGCCTCCGCGGGGAACTTTACACAACCGGTGCGTTTCGGTCCGTTGTTGAACTTTCGGCGAGGTGAAACGTCAAAAATAACGCGTCGAATTCGACGATCGTTTCGGGCGAAACTTGTTCCCATCGACTTCGAAGTTTTCGGTGTTTGTATCGCGGTGGCACGGTAGTGGTGGATTTACGAGCGTGAATCCAGTCGGACGAAGCTCGTGTGTTCCACTTCCTTCTCGAGCAAGATCGATGCTTGTCGCGTATTTGTTCGCGGATCGTTGGGCGTAAAATTTTTAGAACGGACAATAACGCGCGACTCGTCGTCTCTACCGATTACTTTCTCTATCGTCGAGTCTGGCTCGGTTACCGAGCTGCACGTTCTCAACGACACCTTCCTGGGAGTCTTCTGTACCGGTGGTGTCTCGCCGGGTCGTATGTGCTTGTAATTCACCATCCTGGAAAGTGCACTCACGGATTTACACGAAGCAGAAACGCACCGTACGAAACTTTCCCGAAGACTGAGGTACTTTTGAACGCGATACTCGGTAATACGCAGCTCTCTGCGAATGTATTGTCGTTTCGGGGAAAAGTTTCGGTCGGGTGACATTCCGAGAAACGCTTGGTTTATTACTCCTAGACCAAAGACTCTAGGCGAGCACGAGGACGGTACAAGGTAAGCAAAATGTATTCGCGGTTTTCTACCAGTTTTACGGACCTGGAAATTCCTGGTACGCGTATCGCGCGAATTAATAACACCGATTTCGATACTACCGTAACCTCGTTGAGAAAATACAACTTCACCGCTGGCTCGTTCGGTTGTTAATTACGAAATACCCTCTCCAAACGTTATTTACTTCGTAGGGGATACTTGGAAACAACGGGGGATGTTTTTCGGTATTGTTGATCATTGTACTGCGATTGGAAATTTTTAAAATAAAAATTTGTCTATAATTTCCACGTTGCAATAACGATCGATCTGTTCGAAAAAATATTTATTCCGAGAGACAGATCCTCCTCGAAAAAAAGTGCGGAACAAAAGAGAATTCGATACGGTTTCGCGAATAACAATTCATTTGTATAGCCTGATTTCGCGAAAATAGACAAAGAATCACATCCGTGTATAATCGTGCGCGAACCGTACGATTTCACAAATTTAGGTTAAAAAATACATGGAAAACTTATTTTTATTATTCCGGCTACAATCGCGATCACCTCCATCTAGTTAAAATAAACATGTTTTCGATGAATATTTTCCGTACGCATTGTTCATGTGTACGCCCAAAGGTATATTTTTCGATGTTGAAAATAAACGAACGTACCGGTCGCTACGTAGGAATCGTCCCCAAATATAACCCGAGCCAAAAACTGTATACAAATCCAGACACTCGGCGCTTATTTCGTAATGATCTTGGCGAGCTTCTTCAAACTATTGAAAATTTATCGATGCGAACCGTTGCACAACGAAAGACTATCTCCGTAGGAGATACGTTCGATCGAAAGATCGAACCGTATTCTTCGATTGTCCCACGAAATACACACCTCGTGCAATTTTTATCCAATATTATATTTACGCGATGTCTCCTCGACACGGAGTAAAATTTTCACCGAAAGAAGACGCGTCGACGAAAAAGCTGCTTCATTTTCGAAAAGATCGATCGAACCTTCGACGTCCATAAACTAAAACTTTCATACTCGAGAAACTTGTATCGCTGTTCGTCGCGTATCACCGTTAACTCTCGTCGAAGAGTGCCGTAATTCTAAACAAATAAACACTCGGTGACGTTGACTAATAACAACGGGTCCATCGATTCTCGAATTTCAATTCTAAATCCCTTCGACGAGCCGCGTGGGGAAAACCGGTCGTCTCGACGCTATCCGTCGGTCCGGAACTTCCGCGTCGCGACACGGTGCAACGCTGCGGAGGAAACGGTATTCCGCGTAACTCGTGACGCATCGTTCTTACATGTTTCCAATGAAAATGTACGAGTCCGTGAAAGTCGGTGTCGAGGAGTTCTCGCCACGGGACGTCCAACTCTTCGCGATATCAGCTCTTTGGTCGTATCGGCTCACGACCGCGTTGGTTACGCGCGCACGCTTTACGATTTCCTTCCGAGCCGATAAATACACCTGGTCCGCGAAATAAACCCGGTGCGCCGGGTGTTCGCGCGCGTTTATAACGAATCGCGCGGCCGGGCTCGTATACATCGACTACGCGCCGCGGCAACTGCGGTCCTTCGAGTTCGTTTAATAAGAGCAACTCGGGTGGGTGTCGTCCGGGCTATCCCTGGACAATGGAGAACAATAACCGGAATTTTCTTCCGCTGTTCGAGCACTCGCGATCGCCCCTGAAATTCCGTTTCGGTCCGATTCCCTGGATTTTCGTTGCGCGATGAAATTCTCGCGCCGAGGAAGAATTTTGAGCGTTTCGAGCGGATGATTCGAACCGGAGGTAGGAGAGGAATCTGCGTAAAATTGAACCGAAGTACACGATCGCTACAGAGCGTTAATTAACGCGCTACACCGAGATCTCTTTCGTTCTCTGAAAGATCTCTGAAAGATCTCTCGTAGTTGAAATCTTGGCGTGCACGGGAATGGTTCGTTCACGGTTGCAACCACGGTATTATCCAACGGTGGTACAGATCCGGGTTTCTCTCGAAGAAAGGAGTCGCCGACGAATCGCACGCACTCTTCCGTCAGAGCCTTTAAATCCCCGTAGAAACACGCGATCCGCGAAGAAACCACCGCCGCGCGGAACAAGTGGAAACAATGGCGGTGCAAAGTATATCCGCCCCCCTCCTCCCCATTGAAAAATGCCCGCTGGCTCGGGGCGCACAATTTTCCGTTATATACGTACATCTATTACTTTAAATAACGACGTCCATAAAGTACCCTGTCGGCCGTGCCACGATAATTTCCCTCGCTCGGGGGTGGTTCCGAGCCGGTGGCAAAAAGGAAACACCGGACCCTCTATCCGGGATGTTAAATAATATTAAGCAGGTAAGAATTAGACCGGAGGACGTGGACGACGATCGTTCACGGTACCGAGGAATCCGTGTTTCCTCGACGAGGATCGAATCATGGGGGATGGTGGCCAACAACGACGACGACGACGACGACGACGACGACGACGACGACGACGACGACGACGACGACGACGATGGGAGGAAAGAGAAAAGAAGAGGTCAAAATTGGAGGGTCGTCCCGTAGAAAGGAGCGACGTGTCTCGTCTTTGTCCGTATCGTATCCGGTCCCGTTTTTCGTTCTCAGCCGCACTGATTCCTTCGACGTCCAGCTCGTGACGCGAATTCGGGATCCCGGAGGGTCGGAGAGACCCTGGGCCACGCTGAAACGACCGGTTCCGTTCCTGGTTAGACAAACGACTTCGATCGGCCACCGTGCATTCTTAACGGGTACTACCGAGACGAGAAGGTCATCCTCGCGATTCATCTTCGGGATAATTATGCACGGATCGATACCACCAGTTCGAATTCCGGGGTTAACGATACCTTTCGCACGGTCGAATCGAAATGGTCGTTGAACGTTCCGATGTTGTTCACCGCGCCCTGTGTCACACTGGACGGTACACGGTTCTCGATCGATGTTTCACTCGTTAACGTGTCTTCGCGCGGCTAATTCCAGAGAGAGATCGAAATCTCTCGAGAAACTATCGAAAGGAACGCTCTAAGAGTAAAAGGAAAAGAGCAAATTGGTCGAGAGATACTAATTTGATCCGAGGTCGTTCGTCGCGGAAGACGGTAGCTACGTGAGAAACAGGGGTCTGCGATTACCGAGTTTCTGGCAGCTCGAGTGCATCCCCGGAGAAGTAATTTTTGTCGCGTAACAATTGATACTGGCGTTGTTATCGTTCGTCGGTGGTTTTTTTTTTGTTTTTTTTGTTTTTTTTTTTGTTGTAAACAGGCGCCCGGTTTCAGGACTTTAGCCAGCCGCGTATCGAGCGCAGTGTCCTGCGAACGGTGTCAAATAATTGGCACGCCGGGACCAACGGGAAACAAAATACGCGGCGTACACTCGACGTTAATTTCTCTTTACTTTTCCGCAATGGACGTGCTTTTTGTTATTTTAAAAAATTGCGTCGCACGTTCGCGCGAACGCAAAGGGGCGAACGCCCCGCCCGCGAAACCGATCACCGTACGCATCTACCTCGAACGCGAATAACCCCGATTTCGTCAATGTTTGCACGAAATTTCTCCATGTTTTCCGTAAACAAATACGAGAAAATTAATTGCTCGGTAGTCGGAAATCGGCAGCGGATCGGTCCGGTTCTGTTTTCCTTCCGATTTTTATGGAAACGCGCGACATATCGCCGTAAACGCGAGAATATTCCAAATTCGATTTTTCCATCGTATATTCGGCCTCCCGACGGGGATATTTCCGGTGCGAAAGGGACGATCTCTTTTTCGTATTGTTTTTTTCTTTTTTTCTTTTTTTTTTAATATTCGAAAAAATAGTTCGATTCTATATTACGCGTCGACTGTGCGCCGAAACATTATATTCGGATTAATGGAATACGGTCGACCTGGGTAGGGGGGGATGAAAAACGTTTACAGATACGCGGGTTTCGCGCGCTTCCGTGGCAAAAATACGACGGAACGATAATCATAGGTTGAACGGGTTGCTCGAAGACTGGTCGAATGATTTCCGTCTCCAGAGATCCCGAGCTCTATTCTCTGCATTCTGCGGAGAGTGAGAGAGAGAGAGTGAGAGAAAAAAAATACAAGGTAAGCTCGAGTCGCGAAAGGATGCGATATTCCAGGGATCCGATTGGTGGAAATGGGAATTTGGAAATGGAAGAAATGTGTAACGATTGTATATTTGATAGCGGACCGATGTGGTAGCGAGCAGTTTTCTAACAGCGGCTCGGATTGGAATTCTCAGAAGTGAATTATTGGTTATTGGAATTTTCCAGGTTTTAAGGTACTACAATGAGAGAAATTGCGACCAATACCTTGTACCGTTACCGCTATTTCACGTGGGACGACTGAACGAATGTCCTAAGGCGACTCTGGCCGCTCGAGGTCAAATCTCTGACCGTACAATCGCATTTCAACTTGTCTGACCATACCTCCATAATTGTCCGACTGTACACTCGCGTTTACACCTGTCACGACCCCAGTCTATGGCCAGACAACTAGCATTACCCCGTCTACGGTCAGACAAATAGAATTACCACCGTCTACGGTCAGACAAGTAGTATTACTCCGTTTATGACTAGACAAGTAGTATGTCCCTCGTCCATGATCAGACAAGCAGTGTGTCCCCGTCCATGGCCAGACAAGTAGTATTATCCCTGTCTACGGTCAGACAAGCGGTACGACCCCCGTCTATCGCCAGACAAGTAGTGTGACCCCCGTCTATGGTCAGACGAGTAGTGTGACCCCCGTCTATGGTCAGACGAGTATTCTGCGCTGCTACAATGGCTATAACATCGTTAAAATTCATCGCATTCTGATGCTCCCGTACTCGTTTGAAAGGCAAATGTCTGCGCTATCCGACAATCCGACCAACAATTTACCAACTATTTTTTTTAATAACATTCGTATCGAGTTTACAATCTACCGAGAGAACGGTCGTGCCACGGCTTAAGCACGAACACCGCGAGAGTGCGTCGTCCGACGGTTGCTCACGAGCCGGTGGAATAAAATACAATATCCTCTCGATTAAAGTTAAACGGCCGAGGAAGATGAAAACTGTAGAACGCGCGCGACCCGTCGTTTCCACGGAGCGTTCGGGCGCGTTACGCAGCCGGTAGCCGCGCGAGCTTTAATTGCATCGGTTTTACGCTATCGCGCTTTGAACCTTTCCGTTTCGTTGTTCCCAGTCGCGAGAATTAAACGAGGCTTTTAATCCGAATCGTACGCCCGTGGATGGCTTAACGAGCAGACGACTTAATGAAAACCGATTTTCGTCGCGCGAGCCTGCCCACGCGGACCCTCCTTTTGTTTTCACGGTGAAATTTTACGCTCGGCGGGACGCCCGACGCTCGTGGCAACGACCAACAGAAGAAGGAATATTCCACCGGAAGCCACCGTGAAAGAAGCTCCCGTTACCGTTTCCGGGCTCGATTTATTTACCTCTCGCCGCGACCCGGCATCGCGAATGTCCTTAACTAGACCGACGACTACCTTTATACCATTACCCGACGAGTATCGTTAAGAGCTTGCAAACGCCGGATTTATTTTCGCGGAACGTTCACGGATTGGTTCTGCGATTGCCGCGCGAGCCGAGTCCACTTTCGAGCGGTACAATTCATCGTTACGCGTTAGAAAAATTTCAAAATCGTCCGGATGAATTCTCAGCAACGCGCGAAGGTGGTTCTTTTACCGCGGACTCAACTTTGAAATACCATCGTCGAAGTTGCGTTGTTTTTCGACCGTACGGAGATCCTTTCAAAATTCAAAGATCATCGTCCGCGCGTTGTCGACGTTTGGAAAATTCTCGCGAGCAAGCGTACACCGAGAACAAGTCGAAGACCTCTCCGATAAACCTTTCGATATCCCCCGAGTCGAATGGCGACGATTCGACGATTCGATCGTACGCGTGCCCCGTGCTCGAAGTTAACCTCAGGATTCCGACGCGCGGTGCTCGTTCCTTCCGCCGGAATAATTTCTCGCTCGCGTTCTCATCGTCCAAGACAACGAGGATTTACCCCGAGCGATACATTCTCGCCCCGGGGTAACGAACGAAGACGTTTCCTCGTTACGACGTGCGAGAACCTCGTGGAAAACCACCGTCCGACGAGAAAAAACGCGGAAAGGAAAGGAAACGCGCGAGCGAGTATCAAGGCTCGGTCGCGGGGGACGGAGCTTCGAAAAATAGAAGGATGTTCCTGTCGGAAGAATTTCCGGAAACGCATAAGCAAATTACTCGAGCGAGTGCGCCGGTGCGGAGCTTAAGCTCGGTCGTCACGGCGAGCTACGTCTCCGACGCCGATTTCCTCTCGGTTCTTCCGGTCTAAGCGGCTTCTTGCGCGCTGGAACGCGCGAGCTTACAAAGGACGTACGCTCCCTCTTCCTTCTGAAACCACCCGCCGACTTTTTTTTCCCGCTCCTTTGCTCCCCGCTACGAAGTCATTCTTACGAGCCGTGCTCTCTTGACCCGTGGAGCGATTTTAATTAATTCGTTAAGAAAAAGGAGTTCGGCAAGAAGCTCCCCCTGCCGTCCTCCACCACCATTCCACCTCGCAAAATTGTCTCCTCGCGTCGAGCGTTCCTTTCATATTTTTTAGCAAGAGCCTCTCTATTCGTCTCCACTGTGGACGCTCCTGTTCCTTTTCCCTATCCTTTTTCCCACCGCCTTTATCGTCCCCTCCAATTCTCTTTCTCTCCGGTATTCAGTCGTTACCAGTACCTGGAACCGTTGTAATTGGACACATCGTCCGATCGAAAAACACTTTCCAGCTTCCGACTTCGGAAGTGAACCTCTTTGATCGTGATCGTCGATTCTTTCGACCAGAATTCGCGACTCGATGAACCGATCCAACGCGGGGGTTGAGAAAACGTGGACGATCGCGTCGAATAAACCAGGGGATTGTTATTACAGTGTTACGAATATAGACACTTTTCATTCATTGGGTTTTGTCTATGGCCTCGATGATTCGAATTCGAGAAAGTTAATAGGTAAGCTTCGTCGTTCGATGAAACTTATCGGACAACCTAGTATTTCGAGCCATAGATAGATGCGACTACCAGACGTACATTTACTTCGCCACTTTCGACCAACGAAGGTTAAATATTCCACACCCTCGTGGAACCTTTTCTTCGTTCTCGAGTCGAGTGCCCGCGCAAAAAGAAGAAAATTCCATCGTTAACGCGTCCGAACCGAAATATTATTCGTTCTGGATCATCGTACACGGTACCAGGTCCATTACTCGCGTTTGTATCTCACCATTGACGATCATTCCCTGTTCTACGACTCCGGTACCGCGTTGAATCGCGAACGAAACCGGTCCCCTTTGTCGCGGTTCAAAACGAACTACTCGACGAGTGGTCCTCCGAATGGCGGAAGGAAAACGTCCGAATGATTCTTTTCATTCGTCTGGAGCCCACTTCTCGGTGTTGGCACTCGTCGAATTGGCGGTCCCGAGGAGGGAAGGAGACCACTCGCGCGCGTACTCGAGTACGTCGTCGAGTTTACATCGCGAAACGCATTGTCTTTCCTCGGAGCGTTCGACTCGCGTCGTCTTCCCGCGGTTAATTCGCGCGAACGCGTTAGCTCGCGCTACGTACGACACGTTAATATGTTATGCTTTCCACGGATCCTACGAGTTATTCGAGTTATTCCCCCTGAAACTTCCTAATTCCCCCGCTACACTCGCGGCCCGCGGCTCGCGATAATTGATTTTCACGCAGCGTTGAAACTTATCAATTTTAGCAATCGCGAGAGCGTTACCCGCCTTAAGTAGTTGCACGCGGCACGAGGAGGCAACTCCGTCGTCTAAATTTCGACGAGACGTCGTTAAGACGACGCAGAGCGACGGATACGGCGAAGAATACTCGCGATCGTCGGGACGGGGTACGGTGTCGTGGATGGCGGTTGCGAGGGAAACTCGTTCCTCTCGTTGCAATAATTATGCCGACGGAATTCGAACTCCGGGGGAAAAACGATATTTCCCGTCGTTGGGTATCCGCTTCCGAAATACTCGCGCGATATCTTCCCGTTACGTTCTCCTAACCGAGGAATATTCCTAACCGAGTTTACGAAACTTTGGCACGCAGAACAAACACGTAACCGCGAAATTGTTTCTTCGTTTTCGTAACGAATGCTTTCCGCGTACGACGAACACCAAATGGAACAATCGTCTCGCGTAGAGATCGAGGGTACGTCGAGGGGCGAGAGGAGAATAAAAATTGTAAAAAATACCGATAAAGATCCGTTCTCGGTGACGGAGATAATTCCACGGACTGTTGTAACATCGTTCTTCGTCGAGTAGATGCAACGACCGTGGACAGTTGCGATAACGTGCAAAGGTATAATCGGCGTGAAAAGTATCGAGGCAACGAGTAACTTTCCATTCCTCCGCAGTGGAAAGATACATCGCGGTTCGACGCGCAGAAACGAAACGACTCGCCGTAAACGAATCGATCGAACGGATCGGTAGACGTCGGTTTCGCTCGTTGGCTTTTATTCCGAGAGAATAGTTCCCATTTCTGGCTCGGGGCGACTAATAACCGTGTAGTCCGTGCTTGGGGGTTTCGCGCGATGAATCGCGTTTCATCGGCCTACCAGGAGGCAAGCGGTTCTATTTAACCGTGAGAAGCAACGATCGGGTCGGGTCTGAGAGACACTGGTCGTTGGATGAAAACTGGATCTCTCAGGGTCGGCCGAAAAAGGTCCTTAGGCGACGGGTTAACGTCTAAGCCCGAGCAGTGACCGGAGCCAACCGACGCTGGTGAATACCATTCGAGCGGTTCTCTCCTTTCTCGACGCCTCTGATGAATTACGGTTACGCTCGCGTGGCGCCGCGGCGCTTAAAGGGACAACGCGAAACCGGTTTACCGCTACGCTGCTTTGAGCGAATTAAAACGCTCTCGCCCGAGGGATCCCCTGATTCGTTTAAGAGCGATATCGTTCGCGTCGACGCGTCGACACCTTCGGCCGTGGTGTCGCTCGTTTTCGCTCGTCTTCGCGACTTTGCGTTTCCGTGGAAAAACAGGAACCACCGGAAGAAGCGGAGGAAGAGGAGAAGGAGGAGAAAAGGGGGATGTCCGGGGTTGAAACACACCGAGGAAAAGAAACGAAATGGACGAGTGCAAGTGGCACGGGGTGAAATGGAGCGTACGCGTCTCGCTGTTGCGGCTACCGCGCACACACGCTCGGGCGTAAACGGCGCTAAAAAGAATTTAGTGGCGTGCGCGCGAACCGTGCCGCTAACGGCCCACCGAATCCCATATTCTCCGTGCTCCGTTTCCTTTTTTTTTCTTTCTCCGTCTACCCCTATCCCCGACCGAGTTGTTTCGTTTCTCGTTTTCTCTCCGTTCGCGGAAAAATTCCTCCCAACCTCTCGAAACGATCCACGACGAAACGTCGTCCTCGCGAACCGACGAAAAGGCATCCGATGTCGTCTAGGGAGCACTCTTTCGATTATTCGTCACCTCGATACGGGTTTACCACCACCGCGAATCGAAGTCCGCGACGAGAAACGCGAGACGCCACGGTGGCTACTTCAACCGCGGTGTTCGTTTCGCTGTTCTCGAAAAACCTTCCCCGTGCGATTTTCACCGAGGGTGTTTCCTTGCCAGAGGCTCGGTCGCTTTGGATTTTGAACTCGAAGCACAGGAAAAACGAGACTCACGGCTCGACGTCGCTTCTTACAACGCACCAGCGAAAAACGCGCCCGAACGTTCCCGATGCGAGAGAAATTCGTTCACTTCGATTGCACGAAAGATTATTCGATCGGTCGTTACTTCAATCGATACCCACCCGTCCGTATTCTCTCCCACTCGAACACTTTCCACGGAAAGTTCGCCGTCATTTTCCAGCGGTACTATCCACGAGCTAGGAATAACGAGTACAACCGGAATTGTACGATTTTCCGTTAACCGTCTACCGTGGCTCGAAGGATGTCATCGAAGTTCGATAAACGCGAGGAGTGTACGCGATACCGAAAAGACGATTCCAAGAACCGACTCGTTTAAAGTACCGTGGGGAGCACCCTCGCCAATTACGTCTGAAAAGTGGCGAACGCTGATAGCATCCTCTCCGCATCCGGATACAACTTAGTTTGTAAAGTAGTTCCCTTCTGATCATCGAAGTTAAAGTACAGCTGGGCACGGTTAGTGCCCGAACGAGCGATCGAACTGGATCTCCCGCGTGCCGTTAGCGAATCAGAAGTTTCGGACCTATCGTAAACTATAGGTCCCCTGCTAATGATAAATATCGGATCATCCCGAAACCGAATAGAAACGGCGAGTTGGGTGTCCCGTGTACACTGTGGAGTTTCGCTGATCTTAATTATCGTTAATTGTCGTTAATCGACGTTGTCCAGCGACTGTTGAATTTTTGGGTCGATCTCTCTCGAACCCATTCGAAAGTCTCTACTCTTCTCCACTTCTACAATGCTATCCAGTGACTTTTGGGACGTTAGGTCGATCTCTGCTGAACCGATTCGAAAGTCTCGATTCTTCTCCGCTTCTCTAATGCTATCCAGCGATTTTTAGAACGTTAGGTCGATCACTGCCGAACCGATTCGAAAGTCTCGACTCTTCTCCGCTTCTCCGCTTCTCCGGTGTTATCCAGCGACTTTTGCAACGTTACACCGATCTCTGCCGAACCGATTCGAAAGTCTGGACTCTTCTCCGCTCGGTTTTCGAAACCGAGTCCCATCCCATCGCGAGAGTCGATAGTTGCACGGGACATCTCCGAATTCAGCAACGATGGAAGCTGTCTATTAATCGACTCTCCGTCTCTTTCCTTCGGCTCGGTGTCTCGGCTACACGGAGGAACGGTTCTCGCCCTATTTCCGCGAGATCCTCGAAAGTTCAATATCCCTCCGTTGAGTTGTTCCCGACAAAGACCGAATTGACGCGTGCACGACGACAACGACGAAGACGCGCTTTGTACTCAAAGCGATCGCTCCATTATCTGTCCAGAAACATCGTCGCAAAGCGGAAGTAATTGCATGTGTTCGAAACCTTCAGCGATTCGGGTTCTTACGGTCGATAACGGTTCGGGGCCGGATATAAGCCGGTTGTGGGATCTAGACAGGGACGAGATGGGGTTGCTCTTCGCCGCGAATATTTTGGGCCAAAGAATACATTTGTAAAATACGTTTCACGATTGTCTTCTTCAATCTCCTTGCAAAAAAAAAAAGAAAAAGAAAAAACACCCCCCAAAAGCCGCCGAACGTAGTCAGCGTGGACGTTTCCATTCGTTGAATGTTTTGCGCGTAAACTCGATCGTTCGCGCGTTCGAAAAATCATATTCCGTCGAAACAGATCGCTGTTTGAAGTACGATACCGTCGACGAGCAGAGGGCAGCCACCGAATACAGATCTCGAGTTTTTTCTTCGGATCGGTTCGTTTCTTCGAACACTCTCGCCTACACCGTAAGCCTACTTGGTCGGCTACCGCTCGCCTTTGACACAGTATCGTTTTCTTCGGCTCCTCTGTCTCGAGCGTATTTTTCCGTATCGCGTTACACGTCCTCTTTGCTGCTTTCTCTCTCCCTTTTCTCTTTTTTTTTTCTTTTTTGTTTTCCATTAGAATCCCACGGACGAATAAAATAATTCTCCCCGCGTTGTATGTACCGCGTGTCGCGGTAGACGAAATCTCGGTCGATCCGAGAAGCCACCGCTCGTACGGATCTTTTCAGGGTGTTCGCGAGGGAACGACCCGTACGCCAGATGGCTCCTCGTAATTTTTACGATAAAGTTTCGCGTTTACTTAACCGATCCAAGAGCCGTGGGAGCTCTTTCGGGCCAGACGATCGGCCACCACGGTGAAAGAGGAATGTTCCGGGGTAGAGGTTCCGTCGTGACTCGTTCGCTTCGTCGTTACCCTCGTGGTCGTTGTCGCCTCTTCGTCGACGATGGCGCGGAACGACGATGCAGGAAATAGGAGCATTTTGGTTCGCGAACGCGGCACCGTGAGTGGAACTCGCGAAACAGTTAGGTTCGAATGGACCATCCGGTTCCAACGAGAAAAGGAGGAGGAGGAGGGCCTCGCTCTCGACGAGGGAGGCCGAGATCGACGAAAAAGCTCTCGGTCGTTCGCACGTTCGAGGTTAGTTTTCTTTTCCGTATTCCAGCCCGATCCTTGTTTCGTATCGCTCCGTGTCCAGGTTCCACGGATTCTTCCGCTCGGGATGACGGGACGAGAACGAAACAACGAGAGACGAACCGTATCGATCTTCGTCGAGCGTAATCGGCGAACGACCAAGACCCTCGACGACGATGGAAAGTTCGCCCGTTACTCGCGCGTACTTTACGAGTCACCCTTCCGGTAAATTGAAAACGGAAGACGAGTCCCTGCGGTTCAGCAGCGGAGAACGCGAGGACCGACGCGCGAAAGATCGTTCGAATTCGTACGGAAGAATATTAAAACGACCCTAAGGAACGAACTCCAATCGTAACGAGGGTTCTCGGATCTAACGAACCGCGTTTAAAACGATTTATATTTAACGCTCTCGACCCGATGCGTAGGCGCGTTACCGCGGTCGGAGCGCTCGATACTCTGTCACGTGGTGTACATTGTTCGAAGTACAGAGCGATAAAGTCTCTTAAAAATACACCCACTGTCCGTTATTTGTACCGTGTTCTCGTTCGAAATTGGATTACCGGTTTCCGTATCGACGATATCGAATTAACACGATCGAGAGTGTGCGAAGTTTTTATCGGTGACTAGTCGTCTTTAGTCGCGCAGCGAGCGTTCCACGATGGTCGACTACAGTGACCTTTAACAAGAAAGTGGTTAATACAGAGAGAAAGAAACGATAAAGTTACGAACAGAGTTACGCAATTATCGAATATTAGACTGTCCTCGATTAGCTAGTACGAGGAAAAACGTCACTTTTCGGAGCATTCTCGCGGAATAAGTCGGCCATTTGTCAAAGCTCCACTTTGGAAGCTTTCGGTGGCGAGTAATTTTTGTTCCATCTACGAGTTTGCGCATTCGTGCCGTTACGTTCCATTGGTAGGGTCGTTGCGGTCTCGAACGAAACCGATCTTCGAGAATGGTTACCGCGTTACCAAAGTCCAACACGATCGAAACGGAGTACGAAGATTTTGTTGGCTCGTAAATATCGTTCGAGTAAATATCCCAACACCGGCCATTGAAACGCTTCTCCGGAAGATCGAAATATCGTCTACGAGAGAGCAGCGCTATCCTCCGAGCGGATGTCTCCCCGATCGTCTAAGGGAACGTCCCATCGTAGCTTCCGTAGTTCACCGACGCACTCGGCCAGCTCGGAGTAATCCGTTCTCGACGAAGCTGCTCACTTTTTTCCAGGCAACAGGAAGGACGAAACGAGACGGAAGCGGAACCGGAACGTTCCAAGGGCGATTATCGCATCGGGCACTTTCAGCTCGTCGGAAAGGTTCCGTAATTTCGTCGCGTAGCGCAAATACGCAGCAACGGGTCCGATAAGTTCTCGTCCGCGACCAACGTTCGTCGAGCGTACGCCAAATTTCCAGAGTAAATAATCCCGCGATGAGCGATTCGCGCGGCACTCGGAAGTTTCGCGTCGCGCGTACCGCGCGCACCTGTAGCTTTTAATCGATCGTCGGGAAGGCGACAGGGGAAAATCACGGGAGGAATTCGGATTCGATCGATCCTCCCGTGGCACGATCGTTTCGTTTCCGGTACGGAGCGACGGAGAGGATCGCGGTGACCGTGACCCGTGAATCGAACTCGCGTCTCGCGTACCATCCGGCTTCTCTTTCGCGAGATTTCGAAACGGGCCGCGGGAATGCCTCCGGGACGAAGCATCGAGACAATAACGGTGGTTATCGATAGTTATCGGAGCGCGCGGAGGCTGCGTCGCTTTTCGGAGCATTCTCGCGGAATAAGTCGGCCATTTGTCAAAGCTCCACTTTGGAAGCTTTCGGTGGCGAGTGAGCTCGCCTGATTGAGTAAATCACAGCCGTTTCCAGCCTCCACTCCGGGCTCTTTCTCCGTTCCCTCGATTGGTCTCGCTGCTTCGCTCGTTTCTTCCTCGAGAGTCCCTCTCCGTCTCTGTTCCGCGAACAATCGTCCCGGTTCTCCCGTCCCGTTTCCACCCTGTCTCTCGACCACCGTTACGTTGCCTTTTCTCCGAGCGTCTTCGTTCCACCGGGAAGACCGCTCGACCCGCTCGGCCCGCTCGATGCCGATTGAAATTCAGCATACGTTTTCGCGAGTAACCGGGTACGTCGATCCGAATCCACGCGCCACGGATTCTCGCGGAACTGACCAAATCGTTGAGCTTCACGATTCTCGCACGAACGCCGGCTGGAAATGGGCGTCGACGATTTCTTCCAGCGCCTCTCCACGGGCACGTGACCCTACTCTATACGTGTACCTTTTCCGAATGATCGTCGCGTCGGCCAGGAACTCGTACCCGCCCCGCGAATTCCTTGTTTTCGACGAACCGAGCCGAGAACTCGCCGACGAATCGGTTCACGCTCGAGCACGTGGGGAAACGTGTTGATTACCCGTCCTCGACACCTGGACCGCTCGAACGAATCCGTGACGAGTTCGTTACACGTCGAAAATTCCAAGTCTCGCGGACGGTGCACGAAATCGAACGATCACGGATAATTCTTCGTTGATTTTCATCCTTCGATCGACGTTCGTGGCGCTCGATCGTGTACGGTGAACGCCCATGAGCGTTGAGTTCTGCGAGAAGGTAATTCTTGTACAGGGTGTTCCAATAGTCACCGGTCGATTTGAATTTCCCGCTATTTCTAAATCGTCGAAACGATTAACCCGAAACTTGACAAGTGTCATCCAGAGAGTTGGGAAATTATTCGTGGAAAATGACACGGTGACAGAACGCGCGAAAATTATTCAGGCGTTTCACGAAATATCGCGATCTTTAACGCTAAAGATTCGGAAAGAACGGTAAGTCGAGCGGTGATTATCGGGACACTCTCCACTCTCTACCGTCGAACGAAGAAAATATTTATCAGTCTTCGCAGAACGGAAAGTCGATTAGGTATCCGGTCGATGCACCGAGGAGGGCGTATAAATAAATCGACTTGATTCGATCAGAGTATGCAAATGTTACAACGAGAAAGAAAAATGGGAGCGACAGAAGTATTTTCGTTCGATTATACTACCGGATATATTTGTCCGGTACTGTATATCGCTTAGGTGGGAACGGACGATCGCGATTTCGGCGACATTTTACAACCACGTGCCCGGTATTTCACCAAACGGCGACGATAACTATTGCGTAAAACAGCGTTCTTTGTTACCCGAGAATGTTCTCGTTTTACGGTTCGACCGAGGAGTTCACGAGCAACGGGTGACGAACGAAATTAATCGACGCGACGCGATTTGCGACCGTGCGTCCTGCATTCAACCGAGCGGCTCGCAACGATAACTATTACCCAGAACTGCGTTCTTCGCTCACCGAGAGAACGTTCGTGTTTTCCACGAATGTTTCACGGATCGAGTTTCCGCCGAAAGCCTCGCGAACGACGAACGAAATTAACGCGGAAGGTTATTCGCGTTTCCCGTGCGATCTCGACAAGTATCGCGTTTGGAGAACGGCCAATGTTCGATCGAACAAACGATGCCAGAAAATTCGATAAACGAAGCAACTGCGCGAAATAGGGAATCGTTTGTTCGAGATCGATCTACATAACGAGAATAACGGCTTCCAACGGATTTAACCGTGACAAGTATCGCCCCGTGATTAATTCCCATGGCATTGAATACCAATTGCGACGTCGATTCGCCCGGCGCGAACGTACAGGTTGGATTGCTCGATTCGACCGATTCGATTCTTTCCAGCGATCAACGAACGAAACATTTTCCTTCGTCGCGAACGACCATCGACAAAGAAGACGTTCGATCCTTCCTTCGAGTTTTCAAAGTCGACTTTGACTTTTTCACGCCCGACCCTCTACTTTTTATCGTCCATCGAAGCACAGGTGCCTTGTCCAACGAGTTACCAGCATTGTTTTTCACGTAAGAGAAGAAAAGTGAACAATGGCCTTGAGAACTCGCGTTAAAAAATTAAACGTCACCCCGAGCGATCCTTCGATCCGTAACAAAAACGTTCTACCCGGTCCGCTCTGTGCGTGAAAGTTTCTATCGCAACGAAGATTCCCGTGTCTCTGAAACCATCGGTGCAACGAACGAGCCCAACAACCGTTCCCATCCGCTCTGTATTTATCTCGAAACAGATCGAAGTACAAAGTCCACGAATATTATTCGCGATTCGTCGTCGCGTGGCTTGGTAAATTCGTCGCGTACTTGTTCGTTCTCCGAGTCTCCCCCCGGAGGGACGCGTATAAATTATTTATCGTTCGCGAACGCAACCACGAGGCTGTGTCTTGATTGGGCGAAAGGTCGGATACAAGTCGCGGCGGAGTTCTCGCGTAAAACGGTTTCGCGGATTTCCGCCTCGCGCCGGTTTCCCCGAACGCTGCGCTGGAGCAAGTCGCCACGGTTATACCTCGTGGCCGGGGTAGGAATATCCCGAACGACTTTTTACAAATGTAAATTCCTTATCAAACTCCAAGTCGGATTACAAATTCGGTACGAGGGCGAAGTTTTCAGCGGCGTCGGTGTCGTTTCCCTCTTAAGAGAGGGGCTGCTGCTTTACGAGCCACGTTTGCGGCGGGGGTCAATCGGGAGGAGGCGAGGGGGTGGGATAGACGAAGACACGGCCGCACGGGGTAACCGTGGAACTTACGAGAGGAGAATTACGACCGTAGCTACCTAATATGCATAATAACGTCTGATTCGGAATTTGCATTCATACCTGGGCCCCGGCGAATCGCGATGCTACGGAGTCGAGAGTGCATTGGATGCGGCTGCGTGCAAAACAGCGCCGGGACGCCGCGACCTAACACCCTACCCCCCTCCTATACCGTGCAACTTCGTTTCCGTCGAGTTACTTCTACGCCGTGCTCGCAGCAGCCTCTAACGAGTTGCGAGAAATTCCGTTCGCTGGAAACATCGTCGCCGCAACGCGGCGCGGGACAAATTGACGGTGTAAACGCGTAGCTCGGCCGAGCTGAAAAATTCAGTCGACGATGAACGGAACGCGACGTTCCTCCGTTCGCGAAACAACCGCGACGACGAGAATTACGCGACAGATGGCTGCAAAGTTTACGCGGGAATTAATCGGGGAGGAATCACCGGGAACGAGTGCTCTCGGATACGGGAGAGCAAACCGATTATCGACGAGACGCGAGAGTCAACGACGGGTAACCAATTAACGCGTTCCTCAGCGGTTTCTCGCGGATACGTGAGAATCTTCCGCGTCGAGAGTAACGACGCCAACTATTTTTGACGCCCGATAGGCGCTCGTCGATCGAATTCCAATGCCGACTTGTATCCGGGGCGATCGACTCGCGTTCCACGGATACCGTTGCACGTGTTAGGTTTTATTATCTTCCAACGATGTTCCTTCGGGTCTACCGGTAAATAGAGACGGAGATGGACGAGCGGGGGAATTAGATTTTCCACGAAAGGGAGAAACGAAACGAACTTTGCTCGTTGACCGCACGAGTCGGTAAGATATTCTTCTCGCTCGTTCAATCGACTAAGCGTAAATACGATCGCGTTGAGTTGGTTTAAATAAAATCAAGATCTCGCGCGATGTCTTTGGCGTCAACCGATCGAAAATCTCGAACGCAGGTGCAGGGGTTTCTTGAAACACGGAGGTTAGAAATTAACGAAAAGGAGGCCAATTTTTTGCATTGCTCGACCGCCAGGCTTCGCTCGTGAAGAGGAGACTTTGAAAAAGCGCTCGAGTCTCGGTAGGAAGAACGACGCTCGCAGCGAGAAGTTGGTCAACTCCGATTGGATAAACGTCAAGGCGTCGAGACGCGCAATACCTGGATGTAACGAGGATACACGGTTCCGAAGATTTTTTGTTCGGTATCGGCAGCATCGGTTTCCTTTGAACGGTCTCGAGGTTTGCGTTATCGGCGCGTCGGGATCGTGGCTTTTCAGGGAAGAGGGAATAATATTGTCCGCGTAATGCTTTATTGTGTTTCGTCGACGTTACGTTGGTCGTATCGACAAAGGGAGATCGACGATTGGTCGTCGACGACTAACGGGGACCGTTCGGCGACGGTTCTCGAATTTCGAAGAGACTTCGCGTTGTTCTGTTCCCGGTTGGTTGATTTTAAATAGACAAAAGGCTAGCTGTGCGGAACAAACTTCCGTACGAACGGTATAATTCTTTCGCTCGGATAACAACTAACGCGAGGAGAAAGAACGAACGTCGACGCGACGAATGTTTACACAGGGGGAATCGATCGTTCCGTGAGACAAGGGATAACGATTAACGAAGAAGCGCGCGACGATATCGATCCGGTAGCAACGATTTCCGTCGCTTGGTTGGACACGCGCGAAAGGTCGGTTCCTCCTTGATTCTGGATACAGGAAATTCCACGTTCCCGCCTTCCGTGACCGCGTTGGTTCGCCTAACTCCCATTTAATAAGGGACAAAGATCGCCGGGTCTGCACGTACATTTTAACCGAGTTAGGCGATTCCGCGACGATCCACGCAGTGCCCGACCATTTCGGCAACTTTCCACCTTCGCGGACACACGAACGCGCCGGAGCTTCGGTGCAGCAATTATGCAGCGGCTGGATAAAGGGATGCACTCATATCTGGTTATAGAACGAAATGGCGGCGAGTCCGGCAGCGGGAGTTTCTGACGCAAATTCGGCCGTCGTTGCCATTTCCTGCACTCTTCGACCGTTGGTCCGCTTTTCGGTCTTGCTCCACATACACGGGGTGATCCTCCGAAAACGCAGCAAATTAGATCGTTTCGCAAAATTAGAAATTTCATCGAACGCGGCATCTGTCCGGAGAGACGAGCGTTGCAAAAATTGGGATACGGTTTATTAGGTCACACTTAACGCGACAGACACTTTTCGAACCTCAGACAGATTCCGAGAACGTCTTCGGATTCAACGACTCGCATCCCGAGCCACGAATACAGAAACGATTGCCCGATAAATTCTGGTAAACCGTGTAAAGAAATTTCAAGCTTTCGTCCGCAATTGAAAAACTGTTTCATCGCGACAAAAGCTTCCAAACTATTTCCGACAGGAGATCCATAGATTCGGGGGTTTGAAAAATATGGAAATCGCTGGGTAGGTTCGCCATCGAATAAAAGAGAATTGCCGGCCAACGGACAATTCCATTGCCGCGCGACAATACGTGGCAAACTGTCCGTGTAATTGAAAGTATCCCGCGGGAAGTACAAAGTTCGTAACCGTAACTAAAGACTCTTGTAACGAACCGGAAACCTCCCTTACCGTTTTCGATGCGATATCGTTCAATTCGGCGGTTGACGAATACTTTGTAAATTGAAATAAACACGTCGCGTTCTCCTTAGCAACGTAGAGCATCGAACACTTTCGAATTTGCATCGATCGAGAATCACCAGTTTCGTTCGCGCGAATAACCACCGAAGGGACCGAAAAGTTGGTCTTTTTCGAAAGTCGTTGGTCGATCGTTCCCGATGGTTTCGCGAGGACCACCCAGTACATCCGTTTCTGCTTCGGTTTCTCCTGGTTTCGGCCCGTTTCCCCTCGTTCCTGGCCGCTCTCCGTGCTATCTTCGCCGAGCGAGCGAAGCTCGACGTTTGTGGTCGCGACACTCACACGCTCGGCTCAAGTTGACAACAAGCAGTCGCTCGCCGACAGTTAAGCCACTTCGTCCGATAACGAAGCGGGACCGCCTGCCTCGTTATTTATTGAAATGCATGCGTGCGAGCAAAGTGGCGCAATTGCATTCTCGCCATAGTGCAGACCGTGCCGACGATGTCGTATACCGACGGGACGATTTATTCGAGGGCACCGGTTAATGGCGGCCGGTCGCGTGCTTTTGATTACACGTTAAACTCGCCGCCGGTAATTGAGATACGCGGGCGCTTCGGATATTGAATAAATAAACAAACGAACGATCGCGTGGCGTGCGTCGCGTCGCGTCGCGTCGTCCGTGGCGACGATTCACGCCGCGTTACGACCAGCCAGGACGATGATTTCCCGTGCACGGGCGTCGATCGAACGCTACGCGTTCTCTTTTACCTTTATCCCCGTATTTCTCCACGCGTTGTCCCGAAGAATAGTACCTCGCGACCGATATTCCCCGGAGGACCGCCCTCGAACAGGGGTCGACGAACCGCGGTTAATTTTTCCACGTTTACTTCGACCTCGGTGTTCGAAGGCTCGACAATTTCGGAGAAATATCGAAATTGTCGGCAATCGAAAGGTTAGCTCGGTATTGTATAGTTTCTTTCGAACCACTGCTTGCAGAAATGAGAACTTTTATCGTTGTCGGTTACTATCACTCGTTGTACTCTTTCTTTCGGACGAAACTTCCCTAAGGTGTACTTGTGTTTATAGTATATCGGGAGACGCGCAACGGCGTCTGTTTTTAAAATTATTAAGTAACAGCGTAACGAACTCGCGCGCAATCGTCTCGGGAAGACTCCTCGAAATCAAAGACTCGACCCTTCGGTCGAAAACGAAGTCGAACCGTCTCGTATCGCGCGAGTCGAGTCGCGAAGAACGGGCAACACGGCAACGGGAAATGCGAAACGGATCGCGAGTATTAGAGAAATTACCGTATATCGAGTAGCGTGTGTGCCGGTGACACGTGTCGCGTACTTCGGTTATCGTTGACAAAACGTACACGCGAAATTCTATTACGAGTCGCTTGTAGCTTTCACGTCGGCTACACGGCCGTGGAAACGAAACGAGACTCGCACGCGTGGGCGCGGGCGCGTCCCCGCTTCGAAGAGACAAAGGATCAGCGAGGACCGTGATTCGCGAAACCGTGGCCGCCGGTCGTAAAGCTCCGAAGACCCGGGAAAAGTGCACTTTACTTTCACCCGGGACCATTGTGTCGCCCCGGTTTCACGAGCGATCCTGAAATTTCCTTTATTCGGTGTGTCCCGGTTCGATTAGTTTTCCACGGAATCGCGAGCGGTCCGCGCAATAACGCCGCCCTGGTGCGGGAAACCGTCGCTCGACGATCAAAACGCCAATGGGAATCGACCACGGTCTTCTCCGAATCGGTCGTCGGTCGTTGCGTGGCCATTGTTCCCGGGAATAATTTCTCGTATCGAAACCAAGCCGTGTCCCACATGTCGCGCGGAGCCACAGTCGATAAGTTCACGTCGACGCCGACTTGGTAATTTTCTTCGCGTCGTTCGCGCTCGACTCGGCTAGCCTCGGCGACGGTTTCCGGGAATCGATGTATCGGGCCGCGAACGCACGCGAAAACCTCGTACAAGCAAACGAGAGTATTGCGTACAACCCGTGCAATTTTAATGCCGCGTCCGCGCGACGTTCGAACCGAGTCCCGTCAAAGAATAGTTGACGACACGTGGTGCACCGTCTGTCCGTAATGCACAAGCCGAGAACAAGCTGCATCGATTCGACTCGATGTTCCCGCCAGACCTTTCCGCGAATCTCGTTCCTACTTGCGCTAGTTTCGCCTTGGAATTTGCGAAACGACTCCGCGGAAACGGACACACTGCGGAATTATCGATACTCGAAGGAATTTGAATTGACGATATTTCAGCGATTTGGATCCAAGGTCGTGGGTATTTTCTCGAAGAGTCCTCGAAAGTTAGATTCTTGGGAGGATCGTAGAGGAATTTGGGAAATCGATCGTTTTGTAGAATAGTAGAACGTACACGCTGCGCGTTGAAATTACCAAGGAAGCCGGTTTAATGTTCGAATATGTGGATTATTTTCTTTCTCTTTATTTTTTTGATACGTTTCGAACCAGGAAATGCAACTCGGAACAGGATTTCTGAAATACTAGCGACGGTTTAATCGCTCGTATTTTCGTCCGCGGCACGGTCGAGTTTTCGTCCCGGGGTCCAGGCGTTATCGAAGAATCGAAGGAGAAAACGAAGGGAAAACTTTACACCGTGTTTACGATATCGTTCATAACGCGGGTTATTAATCCGTGCCAAGGGTACCGATAAACGTTGACCGTTACAGAGCGACGTGCCGCGGTGGCGATATAGTTGGCCGGGATTACCGAGAAACCTTTTAAATACCGTATGCCCGTTCTTTTATGTATCGTAAAAAGAAGTCGTAAAGAATGTACCGTGTTTTTGTTACAGGTAAGCGTCCCCTGAACGAGACTCACCTTTAAGACGATGATTCAATTTCTTCTCGGCGTCCGGTAGTGCGTAAGTTTAAAACTACACGATTATGTAGCTCTGAGAAATTGCTGCGTTGATACCTGGCGAACACTGTCCTCCGGGATCGCAACGAGCGGTTCCATCGTAAAGACTCCCGGAAGAAAACGATGAAATCGTTAAAGGACTGGATACACTCGCGGAATTGGACGACGTTTGTCCTTGGTTCGGATCTCGATGACTCCTACCGCGAGAACGGAACGGAGCTGTTCGCCATTTTGTCGGAATTAATCGACCAACCGAGACTTTCGACAATATTTACAATACATCGTGTTAAACTTGCCAGCGAAATTCTCTTATTTGCGAATGCGAACCGACGCGTAAACTTTTTTAACAGATTGAACTTTTATTCGTTACAATTTCACCGATAATTAAAGAGCGTTTTAATGGAAAATTCTACATCGCGGAGAAAAATCGTCCGCAAACAACGCTTCGACGCGAACTTTCGAATAGGAAACATTTTTTTGCGCGAAACGAAATAACAGGGGGAGGGGGGAGGAAAAAAAAAACTCGATAAATATTAAAACTAGCCACGAGTGGAACCTTTCAAGTATATTACGTTCGCCAAATATTTGTCCATCGGACGCGTGTTTGGAATATTTTTCGAAAAGAAGGTAACCGGTAGTACCGTATCCTTCTCTGTTTCCTCGAGTGCAATCTCTCGCCGAGATAAATCGAAAAGTAGAATCTTCGGTAGGAAGAATATTCCAGAAAAATATAAATCTCGTTCCGGTCGCGTAGCTCGATAAAATTCTTCGACTTCTTAACGACCTTCGCGGTGGATGTAAGAATGTTTCCCGATAGCGAAACACGCGGGTTTCGAGACGCCGCGAAGTAGGTACGGTTGCGCGCGAAATGTATTCCAGAAGAAGCGGAAAAAACGACCGGACGAGGTTCTCTTCGCGCGGATCCGTAGGGAAAGTTTCGATCCGCTCGTAAACAAAAATTCGTCTCGGTACGACCGGGGAGACGAAAGAGGGGTAGACGAGAGCCTGACCCAAAATCGGAAGTTGTTAGTCCACGTTCGAGGGTCTCGAGCGAGGGCCGGCCAATAACTTGGCGAACAATCGCGACTGATTCTGCATCTCGATGAAGTTGGCGGAGACGGCGAGGACTGCATCCGAAGTCGTTGGCCAGGGGGAAGAAAGCCGAGAGATACGGCCGGGTAGGAAGAGGAACGAACGGGAACAGGGATTCGTTCGGTGGGGAGGGTGTGTACTTCGGGGACGACCACTGGTTGAGTTTCCTCGGACGGCTCGAACGAAACTTACTTGGCAAGTTTCCACGACGCGGCCCGCGGAATAACAATCAATTAAATTTCCGGAAATTCGCTCGACGCGCCCGCGTCCCGACGGATCCGCGTCGCTCCTGTCGGTTTCGATTCGCGAAACCGATTGGGAAACAGCTACGACCTTCTCTTTCGACGACCTCCCTCGAACTTCTGCGCGTCCTCGTCTCGCGATTCTTGCCGTACGCGAGAACACGAACGATGGATGGAATGGAACGAATTTTTTCGCGAAGATTTCGTCCGATTGATTTACAATAGAGACGGTACCACTTGTATCGTAATCGATTTCTCCCTCGGTCTTCGATACACTGCACGTGCGCGTGTCCGAACCGTTCCAAACGATAGACCACCAACCTCGGACCGTGCAGGTGTTCGCTTCTAAGAACCGCGCTAACCTTCTCCGAAGTACGACGCGTGTTTTTGGAGGATTTAGGACACCTGCTACGATCGTGTATCCAGGCGATTCAATGTCGCGGCTTGTTTACCATCCGTATCGGTCTCTCGAAGCGTTCCCAGGGTGTACGAAGAACGCGTCGAACGTTCCAGTACCGGTAAAAGTCGAAACGCGATAGGAATCGAGGTTGACGTTGTCCACAGCTCGCAAAATCAATCGCAACGGCGGTCCACGACAAAATCCATAATACGGGATTTAACAATATACGTGTACTCGGTCAACCCTTCCCGAGGGAATTCTTCTCGAAGACGAGGCAATTTCGACGTCCTCGACTTTCGTCCTACACGGATCCATGGAATCCTCGTCCTGCGTTGGCCACGGATTTACGGACGGTACAACACGTATGTACATAAGTAACGTTTCTCTAAGTCGACAACTGGCAACAACATCGAAACACGGACCTAGTTTCGGTCCCGGGGAAACATTTCGCCGTAGTTTCATCAATTGCGTAGTTGCGTTCCTTGTTGCTTGTTGTTGTTGGCGAGTCAGGAGCGATGCGAGCGGTACGTTGTTTAATCTCCTCTCGCGGTACATCCGTGGATTACGCGAGATGAGTCGTCGCGCGGGATGGTTACTCAACGAGATACGCGCGTTTAGAAATAACGAGTGGGCGAGCAAATGCTTCCTCGAGGGCGATCAATTGTCGGGAAGTGGTTCCAGGATGATCCCTTACGGTATCGCCAACGGCAGCTTTCCTCGCCGATGATCGTACTCGCGTTTCCGTTCGGCTGTTCGCGGGTTTCTCGTCGGCGACGTGTACGTGGCAATCGACGAAACGACTCGATAGACGAGAGACAGGGTAACCGTCGAACGTCTGCCGGTGTGCGCGGGATTTCCGAGACGAGAAGAGTGCTCGCGTTGAAAGATCCATCGGTGTGGTACGCGGCCGATCCTCTACGGTGCAGCGGTACAAATTGATTTCCGATTCGTCGGAGACGTTCGCTTTCCCCCGTATTCTCGACCACTTTCGCGCTTTCGCTCGCATTCCCGACTCGAAGAGGGTACCCGATAACGATTTTCCGTCCGGCGGCTCGTTACGTCGTTAGCACCGTACCCGTCCGCAGTGTTTAGTCAGGTAGTCGCGCGCGACATCGTCGCGAGAAATAACAAAAGGTCGGCCGCGGAGGAGCCGACGGGCCGACGTAAGCCAAAACTGCTCGCAGCTATTGATAACACGACGGTGGACGGGTAACGAGCGGATGACAAGCTTGCCAAGAAATTGTAGAATCCCCGACTAAAATGGAATCCGAGGGAACGATTCTTCGAGCACACCTTCGTCTTCTGTTTTTATACCTTCCTCGGCCGAACGAACTCGAACGAATCGAACACGAGACGGAACACCGCGTATGTACACGTGGAAAAATTGTAACGATTGCGAGAGTATACGTTCAAGTACATAGATGACCACCAAAGACACACCGGTTTCTTCCAACGCGACGCTACGCAACGATCACCCTCTTCGACGCTACTGTCTCCTCTTTATCCTCGATCTTGGGCCTACGTGACCCAGGTCAGGAGGCCGTGGCTCTCTCGGGGGATACGAGAGGCGTAAACTGAGCTTACTCGTCTTCCAAGGTGTATCTCATCGTTGGAAAACTTCACTTTCCCGGACCCGTTCTCTTTCGTCGGTTACGAGCTTCCCGTAGAATCCCGTGTTCCTGTACTCGTTCTCGCGCTCGCCTCGCACTCGAGCCCGTCCATTTGTCCGATAATTAACGTTGCTACATTCGCGAAATTAAACGGCCGGTAATCGAGGTCGGCGCGTTCTCGTCGAAACTCGGCAACAGCGGTGGAATCCGTTTTATCGTCGCCGCGAGAGTATCGAAGTTCGCCGCGCGCGCGGACTTCTTCGAGCCGCAAACGCGAACCGCCGTTAGACGCGACCGGCGCGGAAGACAGATGACGAAGGAAAGCTCTCTGGAGGGAACGCGAGATACAAGACGCGATAGTGCAGAAGTTTTCGCAAGATCGTATAAAAGAGGAACTAGCGAGGTATAAAGGAACCGGGGAGAATTCGGCCCACGGAGGGAGCAAAGACAAAGGAAGTACAGGAGAGACGAGAGACGAGAGACGAGAGAAAATGGAGCGCGGAAAAGACGGGGCACGGCGAAGCAGATTTCAAAGACCGTCTACGAACGTACGTTTTCATAGGGCGCGTCGGAGCGGGGCGTTCTCGCGCGAATAAATTACGCTCGCGCGAGCGCGCGAATCGTTTGGGATTTCCGATGTGATTTTTAAACGACGCCACCGCCATCACCACCGCCACCGCCACCGCCACCGCCACCGTCCCATACATATATTCAGCGATACGACGAAACATCGATTACCCGCTTGCCAGTTTTCTCAAAGATTAATCGTCGGTAAAGTGACGATGCAAATGCACCGTGATTATAATATGATACATAGCGCGTATATCCCACCTAAAGCTGTTTATACTTGGAAACTGTGGCGCGTTACATGTAAACAATGCCGATGTCGTCTAAGACAGATTATGCTGTCTATCCGAGCGTCGCGGTCTAATGTCGTGCAAATATTTCAACGTAAACAGTTCTCGCGACAAAGTTACGCTCCGTTTCGAGATTACCGGTACTATTAGGTAAACATCGCGGGACAATTTATTCTTATTCCCGCTCGTTGGGTTCGACGAGGCGTTCGACGTGGACGAGAAGAAAGTGTATGTGTATATATACGTACGCGTTGTCTCGAATCGATTATCGCGAAGCTTCATGGAGATTCTATTGCTAACAATCTCCAGCGATCGAGGCGTTTTGTATCGCGAAGTGTCTCGATGACAGTTCGGAGACGTTTCTGTATTTAAATGGTTGTGTTTCCGGACGACGGATATCGTTTAATTAATGGTAGCTTCGTTCAGCTAGCGCGAGTAGGTACGCGGTGCAAGCGAGGAGTCGCGAAGAAGAGATTGCCGGGGAATTATCTCTGCGATTCGCGCGGCGAATAATTCGATGATATCGGTATGTGCGTTCGAGCACGAAATTGATCCCGAGTACCCGGACCGCATCATTTACGGTTCACCGTAAGCAGTCCGCCATACGCCGCCATTGACTCGTCATTTGGCGATTCGTCCTCGCCGGGTCGACCGTGCCGCCCTCTTTTTCGAGCCCGATATCGATTTTAACCTTCGGGGATCCCTCGATTCGCGGCAACGCGTGTCGCGCGAATTAAACGAAACTCTGCGCTCGACGAGCAAAATAAAAGGAGAAATACGAGTTTTTTCGACCGGGCGTATTTATATCGCGGTGCTCCCAAACGTTTCGAACTCGAAATAAAAGGATGTTACGGTGCGCGCGTTAAATACCGAATAAAACTCGAGAGGGAAGTTAACCATCGACGGTCCGTACCGCCGAAAAATGACTTTAAACGTTTACAGTTATCGCCATCGCGAAAGATGCACCGCGGTAGGTTTCAAATTTCCCCCGGACGATCGTATCGCGATTAAGAAAATACGTCGCACGGTGCATCGCCGCGTTAAACTCTCCGGTAATGAAATCCAGCCGAGGGTGGTATCGAAACGTTGCCCGAATCCGTGGAAAATTGGAAACATCGTAACGCGATCGACCTAAGCGACGCGCAAAGCCAATCGACACCGTCGATGGTTCGTCAAGATACGAATATCGATACGTCCGACAATCGACAATATTTCGCGATAATGCTCGAAAGCGCGCACGAAGAATCGTTCTAAACCGTTCGGTAACCTCTGGAAGGGCTGGTCGAAATATTGCTCGAATCCGCGTAAAATTGGCAACATCCTAACACCGGCGATCTAAGGGATCCCGGAGCCAATCACCCGACATCGTCGATGATTTTTCGAGCGTTTTATCCGGCGCGCGGGTTCCGTTTATCGGGTCCGCGGGCGAGCAGGTCGATCCACCGCTTTGCAATTCAAACGATCCGATCGGGCGGCCGCTTTATTTTCCGCTGGCCGGGCAACGTTTATAACTATTATCATCGCGCGGGACGCGGGTTCCCCGTCTAAGTACGTTATCGGCGGCGCGCGGTCCAAGTTACGAGCATGCAAATGCACCGAGGGCTTTCCTACCCCGGATACCGACCGTGCGCCCCGAAGAATTACGCGGAATCTTGTACGTGTAATATTAGCCGATGCGGGGCCCGTGAGCGATTAACACGCAACTTTTCGAAACAATTACCCGAAAGAGGCTCCGTCGGATAACGGGAAACGAACGAGCCACACCCCCGCAACTTTCCGGGACGTATATTTCCAACCGGGACCTTCTCATCCCCCACGGTGTTTTTCACCGGCTCGTTTACGGCTCGCTTGTTTTCTACCCAACGGCACCACCGAGCTGGCCTGAATTAAAAATGCATATCAACCGGATCGTCCATCGATCGTTGTTCGAGCTTATCGGTCCAACACCCGTTTACAACGATACCTTCCTATTTACTCGCGCGACACAGCCTCACGAGTCCTCTGTTCTTCCGCTAAGTACACCCTCTCCGCGCTCGTAACCTTCGCGACGATGATCGCGAAAGTTCCAAGAATTTCACCGCGTTCCTCGAATTCTCCACAAGTTTTTCCAAGGCCTTCGAAATATTTTCTCAACGACTCGCCAACTTTCCTCGCGAATACTAAACTTGTCCGCCTGTTACGCCGGCGCTTCCGTTCGAAGGATCGTTCCGCGTAAAAAAAAAGAAAAACAAGTCGAATCGAATTTTTGCACTCCGGACCCCGTTTTCGAGAAAATTGAATTCGAAAATTCGATCGAGTCCGCTCGCATTTCGATCTCTCCCTGGTCAACCGCTATCGATACTTATCGCGACATCGATATTCCTTATTTATCGATACGCGTTGAAGTCCGAACACTGCGCTCGACTATCTCTAGGGTATTATTAATACTTGTCGCGACGTAGACGTTCGTTATTTATTAGCGCACACCTATGCCCGGAGATAGTCAGGTGCACGCGTACCCGATAGAATTTTCCCACTCGATTTTTCTCGAGAACGAGACCTCGAACGTTCTTCTACTACTATTTCTTCTTCTTCTTCTTCTTCTTCTTCTTCGGTTTAGTTCGGCGCGTGGAGTAATCCTCGCACTGGGTGTCTTTGTTCGATCGCTGTACCGGTCCGTGTCCATACACCGTTATTATTTATTTAACGGTCCAACGACGAAAGAAACTCGGCTCGGTCGCGTCTCGTCGTATACCCCGGTGTACGATCGTTACGAAAGCGTTCGAGTCCGGGCACGCTGCGAGCGTAAAACATTTTCTACAAAGGAAAGCGCGCGCGTTATTGGATCGAAACGCGTCAGGTGGCAACGAACGATAAAAGAGTCGGAAGATTTGCACAGGATCGCGCGTCGATTGAATTCCTTCGGGCCGTAATCCGTCGGGCGCGGGTATAACGATCCCCTTGAAACTCGAAGCGGCCAAGAATTGAACGGAGAACGGGGAAATTAAGATTCGACCGTAGGGAGGGGGAACTGTGTCTAACGGATAATTCCAACTAAAAACAGCTCGTTAACGACCAGAAAGGCAGCTGGCCGCCGAAATAATGCGAAACTCCGTCGAAGAAGCGAAGTCGAGACTTCTTACTTCGTTCCTGTTAAATCGAGTTCCCCGGGGGAGGAATAGGGGAGGTAGCATCGTGGAAATATTGAATGCCCCCGGTTTCGTCCAGTCCGCGGGAGTTTTAATGGATCGAGGGCCCCCGAAGTCGGGGAATGGTTTCGTGGTTGCCGACGATATCGCGTCGAAGTCTCGAGGAAGGACATCCGGTGGTAGGGGGCCGAAACTCGACCGACGAAATCGAGGGAAGACCGCCCTGCGAGATCGAAGGGTGGAAAGAAAGACGCGCGACAACGGAAACTTCCGCATCGTCTCGATTTCCACGTCGCGTCGCGACGCTCGCTAAAAATTTTTCTCATTAAATCGATCGCGTCGACACACGCGTGCGCGCGCGCGCGCTACCGTACCCGAAGATCGATCCTCTCCTCGTCCATCCGACGTCGTTTCCGAGGCCACTTACCGTCGCGGACAATTTTTTTTCGGGCCCTCCTGCCATCCGGTAGATCGAACGCGACAACAATTGATCGGGGACCACCACCACCACCGCGCCCTACCTACGTACACGTACCACGGTATTATCCGTTTCGCGTCCGGATTAGATACAGTATCCGTACAATGGAATAGAGCGCGTCGTAGACTCGGGAACCGAGAGATACAGGGACCGAGAACCGTATACGGGACGAGGTAAACGATGGCAAGTAGAAAGGCGAGACACCGCGAACACCCCCCGGGCCATTGAAATTACTCGATCACCGACGACATCGTAAAATGGGATACTTCGGGAGACTTTGTGCGTCTCGTGGATAAGATCGCGGATAGATTCCAGCGGAGCGTCCCGGATTGATTTAGGAAAATCCTCGAGACGAGGTATCCACTCCGATGAGAAAAACCTGAGGATCCCTGGCGAACGTGTATCATCGAATATTAATTCTATCGCGTTTCGAATACGTTGTTGAATTTCTCGTAGACGTCTGCGATCGTTCGAGCAACCCTTCGGCAAAGCGATCGTCAAAGTACACTCGCATCGCGCGGAAAAATAAATATCGACAAATAGTACCTTCTCCAGCTTCCGAGGAAACCGGAGATAAGAGGTACCGACACCACGGATGCGGTTAAAGCTTCCGTGCAACCGGACGATATACCGCTCGGACGTTCTTCGTTCTCTTTGAATCAATTTCACGACGATCCCTTCGAGGACGTCCCTTTCGCGAGCAGATTTCTCGATAAAGATGCTCGGAACTCCCCGGAGTGATACACCTTCCTCGTCTTGACTTCGAAACAAGCAACGGAGGAGAGAAGAGAACTCGTGGGTAGCACCGACGCGAGTCTGATGCCTACTTTCGAGCCTTCCGCAATTTACGTAATCCGTGCTACGGCAACGTCCTATCCCCTCGCTCGGCTTCGACTCTCGTTTTCGCTCTTCTCCTCGCCAGCTGCTCGAGCCACTCCCACCTCGTCGTAGAACCGAACGAAGAAGTCTCTCTTCTGGCCTTGGACGTCCCCCTTGGAATCCCTTCGAGCGATCTTCGTCGCGAGAACGCGATCGTAAAACCACCCCCCGACTGGAAGCATTTCCTCAAATAAACACGGGGACCGTGCGTGTCCCGACGATCGATTGCTCGGCTCGTTCCCGAGCCATCCTCGCGAAAGGTGATCGTTTTCGACGATAACGCGCGGGCTCGTTTAAATACCGGGGCAGGTGTTCCGGGAAATTAACGCTCTTTCGCGTAATACTGCGCGTACGTATGTTCCTTGTGGAACGTTGCCAAAGAATCGGATTCAAGTAGCCTCGAGAGCTCTGCTTTTTCGAATAAAATCATCCGCGGATTTTACACATCCCGCAACCGTGAAAAATATCGCGGTCCGCCCCGTTGCTCCTCTAAAATACCGTTTCGATGTTTGGGATCGCCACCGTCTTCTTCGTTTTCCATCTTTAGAAAATATTCAACGGAAGCTCGTCCGTTCTGCCGGATACAATTTAAAACGAACCTTCTTCAAAGGCGTGGCGCGCATACGATTCGATTCTCGCGACTCTAAATGTGGTTACACTCGCAACGAGTCGAGCTGTAACCGGCTCGATGTTCGTATACAAGTTTTTAATAGTCGACTGGTCCGACATTTCGAAAGATGATCGAACCCGATGTTAGATTCGGAGGACTTTGAAAATGTTCTCCGATGCTACTGTGTAAATTGGGGGTATTTATATTTTCTTTCGAAAATCGTTAATAAAAATCAACGTACCTCTGTTTTCCACTCACGGTGTACTTCTTATCGTTACCAAAGGATTTTTGTCCACGCAATGCTAATATTTAAAGAAAAGCAACCCGGCCGAAAGGAAATCCCGACTCTTGAAACTCTTTAACTCTACGCTTTAAGACTTTGTTTTCTCAACTCGGTAACTCCGTCGTCGCAACTAACCAAAGCTCTGCTCGATACAAAGCTCTCGTTTCTCGATCGTGCCACCCTTCCGACTGCTCGGGCTCGTGCACACGCGCCACGTGTCGCGAAACGCTCCGAACTTTGCCCGCGTTCTTAGAATTCGTTCACCGTTTCGTCCACTATCGTCCAAACGTTCAAACTCCGACGAATATCTCTCGTCTACGATGCCACAATATTTCTTACGCCGAGAGATCCGTGAGAAATTTGATCTCGTTTCAATACTCAAATTTGATCACGATTGCAATACTCTTTGCAATTTTTACAACGTTACAACACTTTCGATACAATCTACGACCGGCTTGGATGTATTTCTCGACCGTTCGTCCATTGTTCAACGAGAAAGATCCAACGATTCGGTCCCCAGACCGACCGAAACGCTTCGTATTACGGTTACGTAGGCGTTAACGAAGACCCGTCGTCGAATAATTAAGAATTATTCGTTGACGATCCGACCGCTGGCGAAATTCTTTCGTCGGACAGGAAAAGGACCACAGGGCTGGATTAACGCGGCAGTTAGATTTAATGAAATTATAGACGGTGGACGATCGATGCGGCGCGGAATTCTCGTTCTCGCGCGTAAATAGTTCCGTCGATTCGAGCGATCCGTCTGGTGGGACCAATTGCCGTGGATGGAATATCCTCGTAAAAGGACAAACGAAACGAGTATCGGGCTCGTTCGCGCTAGAAGAAAAATACCGATATGATAAATACCACCGTGACACGCCATACCGGCGACAAGTTCTAGGAATTGTCCCTTTTAATTAGCAAATCGTTCCCCGGCCATTGTCCTCGATGAAACATCTATCTCCCTCCTTCGGGAAATTGAAAGGTCACCAACGTTCGAGTGAAAAACTCTGAAAAGTCTTTCTTTGACGTCTCGGAGTAGAGGATCGTTCTCGAGTGAATTTTCGTCCGAGAAAGCTATTTAGCGTTCGAGTAAAAAATTCAGAAAAGCCTTTCTTTGGTGCTCCGAAGCGGCGGACCGGTCTCGAGTGAAATTCCAATTGAAGACGCTAATGAATGTTCGGGCAAAAAATTCGGAAGGGATTTTTCTTTAATGTTTTAGAGTAGAGAGGGTTTCTTTCGAGTGACGTTTCGTTCGAGGAAGTTAATTGGGGTTCGAGTAGAAAATTCGGGAAATATTTTCTTCGATCTCTCGTAGCACGGGAGACCGTTCTCGATCGAATTTTCGAATACGAAACTCGAGAATGGTCTTTCGTTGATATTTCGTACCACGAGTACTCTCGAGTCTTCTTTCTTGGATCGCAAAAATTGTGCACGATCGAGCGAGGATAGCGTATCGTGGACGAGAAACAATATCGAATGGATCGTGCGTACGTTAATTCGTCCTCGGATTCGTTCGTTCGATTCGTTTTCATCGAGAGCGGTGCGAGCGGAAAGAAGAGCCGGGATCGAACGCGCCGGATGCGTTTCAACGCGATCGAGCGTAGGTGCGTCCAATTAAAGCAAAAGCGAGCAATTAGATCACGGACAATGCCGTTGAAACGTAGTTACGCGATCAATGCGAATCGAAAACGAATTTACGCGATTCGATTCGTTTTTCGCGCGAGAGAAAGAGAAAAAAGAAGCCGTCGCCTATTTTTTTCTTTTCTTTTTTTTCTTCTCTTCTCTTTTTTTTTCGTCGAGCGATTTTCTAACAATTCCCTTTGCGCTGGTGGCTCGCGACGATCGTGTCGCCGAGACGTCGTCGTTCCTTCGGGATAACGCGAGAGGACGGCTGGCATATTCGTTCGGTCGATGAAGATCCGCACGAAAGGGAACACTCGCTGGAAACGAGACGATTTCCGAAGAAGTCCGAGCGATTCGGGTCACGGGTCGTCGATAGGGGTTAATGTTATATTACCGAAAGACTTACCATTCTCCGGGTCGGAAGCGGAAAGAGGCTGACAGAGGGAGGAGGTGGAGGAGGTAAAAGGAGGGAGGTTGCCAGAGAATTCGCTCGAACTGTAATTCGTTGGCCGCGTTCACCCTTTTCCCTCTCGTCCGTTCTTATTTGCTTTGTTTCTGCGATGTCGCTCGAGCAATGGACCACCGACTACTCTAATATAAATTGCCCGAACGACACACTTATGTCCTTCCGTTATCGAGGGAAAAGGTCGACTCGTCGCTTTTCGAAATTCCACTGTCCGCCGCAAACTCGTGAAATCGGACGTTTAGCGAGTAGACGAGTCATTCCCTGTTGCTCGTTTTTTCAATCGTTCTCGCAAAGTTCCCTTCCGCCTGTTCCGCGATATTCGTCGACGAACTTGATTTCTCTTCGAGCGTGTAAAGCGTTCCCTTTCGAACCGGGACTCCTCGATTTTCCATTTTCGTTGCTCCTAAAAGCGCGGCAATAATTTCTGAGAGCACGAACGCGAAAAGCACTTAATCGAAAGTTCCATTTGGTGGAAATAATATCACGGACACCGATGTCGTCGGATTCGCCCGCAATAAACGAATTTGCGTACCGGCGCTTCGACCAAAGTACCCGTATTCCATTATCGTAACAATCGTCTCGTAGCCTCTCGAAGAGAATAGGGAAAATACTATACGTCGAGAGCATTACCGGGACATTATCGTACGACGGAAATCAACTTTTCGTTGATCAATATTATCCGTATTCCATTGCCGGTGTCTCGATCCGACTTACGAGTACCCAATATTAGGAAATGGAACGAGAAATTTAACTCGCTCTTCCGTGAAGAAAAAAAAAAGAAAACGGAAGAACTAACCTCGAGGTATCGAGCACGGTAAAACGTCGAAACAATGAAATTCTTCGGATGGTCCGGCGATAGGGTTCTCTCGTTTATCGCTCGGCGAATCGAGCAACGAGCCGATGAAAAATGCGCGAGCGATTCGTCGTACAGGACATCCAAGTTTTCACGATTTTCTCCGGACGATTGTTTTTTTATTTATCGCCGCGGGAATTAGCCGAGTAATAAACCGATCGTAATCTATCGCTCGACGCGTATAAATTTCGCAAAGCGTAACAGACCGAGTTTTCCACTCGGAGGCGTCGAGGGGGCGGCTCGCGCGAATAAAGCGTCGTTGAATATGTAAACGATCGTTGTGCGCGGATGCTTGAAAAAAAAAAGAGTGTCCGCTGCGGCTGCCGCGGGATGATGCACGCGTTTACGCGCTGTTTACGCGCGCGGCCGTCCGCGCAGGCGTCGTAACCGAGTTTCGTCGACGCTCGTAATTCGTCTTCCAGGTGGAGGACGATTGTGCGCGGTACGTTCGGCTCGAAATTCATAATTAACGCTAAAGTTCGGGATAACGTTCGGTTCGCGTGGTCTTTGAAACCGGCGCAGCTTCGCGGAGGTAAATCGAGCGGCGCGTTACAGGAGCGGATTCCTACTGGGAAGATCCACCTGGAATTTCGAGTTCGCTGCGAGAACGTTCTCACCTATCGAGGAAAAGTTATCAACCGAGGGTGAATTTTCAACCGTTTACGAGCGACTCGAACCCGTTCTCGATGCACCGAATGCACGAATGCAACGATCTTTACTAAAAATAGAGAAACGGTATCTTTTTCTTCAGAAACGGATGGAAATTTTCCAAATCGAGCAACGGAGAATTTTTAACGTCTGCGTTTCACGCAACTTTTTCCGCGAGAAAGGCGAGGATCGAATCCCTCGTGATGTGTTCCTCTGTGATTAAAATTGTTGCAATAAACGCGACGCGATGCTCTTGTATTTTTCGATTTCTTTCGCGGAATTTCTGAAAATACAGAAATACATACGGGACATTTCGATTCGATCGCCACTACAACGCGGTCGGCACTACGCTTTCGATAACTATCGGTGACTATGGTCGTCCATCGTCGCGCGTTCGTTGTGTCCTAACGACGATTACAGTTACCCGTTAACCACTTGAACGAAAAATCAATAATTTACACGACGCGGGTATCGAAATTTTGCTCGCTCCGACTGTGCGGCAGCGGTGCACTCGTTACCGAGTTGCACCGAAAGGGTTAAGCAGATCCCACTTTTCGGTATCTCGGTATCGATCTGACCGACGAAACTGCCACCGAAATCCAGCGCGACGCGATTTCTACGAGCTGGTCCGTCGCGGTAACGAAAACGGTGACTTATTATCTCGGTACCAGCGCGAACAATCGCCCGTAACTGGAAGTTCTCCGTTCTGGAACCCCATGAATTTCATCGACGAGCGTGTACCGCGTTCGTTATAGCGGCACGGTTCGAGGAAATTGAATGAATAAAAGAAATCGCGGTTGCACACGGTACAGATCGAATATCGTGGAACACTTACGATCTATCGACGTATTGCGGGAACCGTTGCTTGCGCGTCGTCTCGATCGGTAGGGGGGCCGAAGAGGTTGGAAACTGGTCCCGCGGGCGAATAAATCTTTACCCCAGTTTTATTTTGATTTCTCGATGCGCAAATACATCGAGAGTAAGCTCGTTCTCGTCCTCCTCGTCCTCGTTCTCGTCCTCCTCGCTTATCGTTTCGAACATCCAGCGTTATTCTCGTTTAACGGGCAACGGAGGAGAACGCGAGGGAACGCGGACTGCTCGCAGTCACGAAAATGGAAAATCAACCAGCCGCGGAGTAATCGGACACCGCCTTTTCACCGCGCTCAAAGCCCGTGACATCGCAATAATGAGAAATTCGCTGTTCCGCGAAAACCAAAGGCGACGATACAGCGAACGAGCGAGCGAGCGAGCGAGCGAACCCGGCCGGCGAACGGTTCGCGTCAAAGCGGCGACGACGACTGACGACGACGGCAACGGGAAATTGTTTTATCCGTTTTCTGCCGACGATATTAAAACAAAAATGTCCCCGGCGAACAGTGGAATTAGAACTGGAACGGTGCTGAAACGACGAAAGGACGATGGCCGTGGATCCGTGCGGGAGACTCGTATTTTGGTAGCCCCGTAGCCCGCGCCTCTCCTACCGATTTTCGTTACCGGCCGGTAAAAATACAAACGGTCCGCTCCCCGAGTGCGTGGAAATTTAATCAAAAATATAATTTTCCCTTCTGCTCGTACGCGAACCGTTCGAGAGGGTTATACTCGGCTTCCCGTACGTTTCTCCGCTCGACTCCCCGTGTTTTTCCAAAGTTTTTTTTCTCACCGCCCGGATTTCGGGACCGACCTAAACAAATAATACCCAACCCCGGAGCAAGTTCGCGTCGAGGTTCTTTCACCGTACCGATCGTGACAACGCTTCTTCTTTTTTTTTTCTTTTATCCAGCGAACCGGAGCACCGCGACGAAAATCGCGACAGGATCGCGGATAAAATCGCTCGATGCGAAACGACGAAGATAGAAAGAAAGGAAACATCAAAAGGGAGGAAAAGTTATCGAGAGGTCGGACGGGGATAACTCCGGACTAACGAAGATGAAAGCGATATGCGAGGATCGACCGTGTCGGAGATGATATCGGATCAAATATTTATTCGGTTGTATCGTCGGCGAGCATATAACCCCGTTCAGAAATATCGAACGTCCGATACAAAACGTAAACGAGTCCGCAGTCGATTTTTACGCCAATCACTCGCCCTTAAATGCGTCGTTGTTCCGCGAACGAGAGCGTTTCGTTCGGGAATATTAGCTCCGCGATGCCCGAATTTGTGTAAACGTTACGGAAAATTTGTTACCCGGTTAAAAGTTCCAACGTGCCGGACGTTTTGTCCCGGAGAGCCGCGCAGCGATACAAGTATAATAATTTTAAGGTTGGAGAACGCGCGTCGTCTCGAGCTCGTGGCTTCACGTCGGAAACAATTTAATTCATTCGAACGTTGTACTCCTTACAAGTACGAGCGTTCACGACGAGTGTACCGATCCTCGTTATCGACTCGCCGGACTCTTCTGCTCGGCGGAACAAAAATTACGCATCGAGTTCCACGTTTACGAGCAAAAAAGAAATTACCGAATCGAGGGGGTGAATTCCAGCGAGTCGTCTCGTAATCGCGACATTTGCCAGAGATTCGAGCGGGCAGGGGCGCGACAAAGGGCGAGGAGGGTGATAACGTGGAATAAATTGAAAGTTCACCGGGAATATCAGCGACACGAAGGGCGAAAATGTCGGCGATAACGCTTCTCCGTAATTATCGTCCCGCCCGGACCGTCCTTTGTTCTACGATTGGTTTCCGGTATTATCGGTCTCGCAGTCGCGAAATTTCGATCGATTCGCTCCGGCGTGCGACGAACGGTGGCGATTTTAACGATCGTTGTACCATTCCTCCCTCCGGGGAAGGGGTACATCGAAATATTTCTCGTTCGCGCACTCGAGCGTCCGTTGTCGAGATTTCGAATCTTCTCTCGACTCGTTTTCCCGCGACTCTTCCTACTCTTTGACTCGACGCGCAACCGAGATCTCGGTCGAACGATCTCGAACGATTCCACGACCGCTCCCTGTACTGGTCCAGGTTCTCGCGCGAACGAAACCACATTTTCCGTGTACGTATTGGCTCCCGGCGAGCCGTCCGGAGTATTAGAGGGAAAAAAGTGGGGGAAGACTGCAATATAACGAAAACCGTGTTTCGTCGTAAAATCGAAACGAGTGGCGCAAGCCGGGTCCACTTTGCGAGAGGTCGCAAAAAGCAAGGCGAATCGAACGTTTTTATCGGCTCGAATTTTCGTCCGAACGATTCCCTTTCGCCGCGACCGAGTTTTCTTCTCGGCGACAACAGCCACGAAGAGAGACACACGTGTGCACGACAACACGTGTACGTGTGCGCCGTTCGAAAACGGAGCAAGAAGAAAAGTTGTCCCCGGGTATTGCGTTCCCCTCGGACCCTTCGACGAATTAGAAACGACCCGGCGACTACCACGATATCCCGAAACCTCCGAGAATGCTCGCCCTCGAGCAACCTACGAGCGAAACTCCCAACCCCTGCGCTCGGAATATTAAATATCGGTAGTTGCAGTTCGGACGGTCCGATTTTTGACTCGCGAGAGTCCACGAATGTGTCCCTCCGGGGAGATTTTTAAGGTATTTCGAGAGGACCGAATCTAGCTACGACTCTCGCGAAATAGTTTACCCCGGTGTGCATCGTTTTATGAACGATAGAGATTTTAAATACGAAAGATGCGTAGCTCCAATCTCCGAGTAGCTAAATTCTTCACGATCTCTGGAAATCCAAGGAGTCGGTAGCTTGTAAAGACTTTCGTGCATCGAATCTCGATCGTTTGCAAAAGTAACGTTCGACGAAAGGAAATATTCCACGGAACGTCATCGCGACGCAGTATCGTTCGAATCCTCCCGTGAGAGACACAGAGCGTCCTGCTCGTCCGAGGGAAAAGTTGCACCGTCGAAACCCGAGCTTCTCGAATTCGATATTTCGAGCGTATCGAAAAAAGAACTGCGCGACTCGGTGAACGTTTCGTTTCGTATCGCGGTCAATTAAGATCGAACGTTTCCACGTTCCAGAAATACAAAGGTTGCAGGTGCTCCGAAACTTTCGACCGGCAGTGTACCCACGCGCTCGCCTCTGTTTGCGATTGGGTGGACGCAGGTGACACACAGGATACACCGGGGTGGGCCACAAATCATCGTGCATTTCAAGTCGTCGGATAGAGCACCGAACTTCGTACGTCACGAGAACGGGTGTACACGTAGCTGCGGACGTCAACTGAAATATTATGAGATTACGTATAACGAATACGCTTGGCCTGCAATCCACTCGAGAGGCTCGCGCGCTTTCTGCCGGTAGACACACGTGTACTGTTACACGCGCGCGTACACACACACACACACGCGCGTGGCACGTTACGAAACACTGTTCACGGACGCACGCATCGCACGCGAGATTTACGAGGGCTGATCTTTCTTTGGTCGCGGAATTAAAACGACGCCGGGTTTATGATTTTCAATTTACCGGATGGTGGACACGCTTTTAAGCTGCCACTGGGAAATTGAATACCGAGCCGTTTTTGCTCCCCTTACAGCTTACCGGCGTCCACGGGACGTTAAAAACATTCGACGGATTAAATCCGCGAGCCCCTACGGTGGGGAAAAAAAAATCAAGCGAGAGAGCACGAAGACGCGTGCACGATTGTCCACGGATTCGCGAAATTTCTTAAACGGTGCCCTCCTCCCTCGACACACTCCGATTTTCGTCCCGAACGGAAAACATCCGAGCTGTAGGTTCTCTGCGATCGGCGCGGATCGCAATAGGTAAGAAGACCGGTGGTCCGTGGATTCGTAATTAGGATCTTCCGTGATCGTCGGTGGCGCGTCTCACGGTTCCCGGAGCGTTCAGGTATGCGGGTCAGGATCGCGGGAAATGATCCCAACGTAACGAAATCCTAATCCTCGAACCGTGGGGATCGTTCTTACGTGTCCGTTCGTGGACGTGCAAGCGACTCGGTCGCGCGATTAAGCGCCAGCGGAGGGAAGGGGGGGGGGGAGGGGAAACCAAACGAATCGCGCGGGTTTTATTTCGCGCCAATATACCTCTTCTACGTGTTTTCCGTTTATCGAAGCACGTCCTCCGTCCCGTAAAAATAATGCCCGCGAACAACGTACCGAAACTTGGAACCGTGGTCTACGTAGCAACGTCGCGTTCCGCGACTGTTCCGTCCTTATTAATTCTAATTCTACGAACGTAAATTTCCCGGTGGGCGTGAATTAACGCAAAATGCACCTCTGCTCCCGATGTCCCGACCCGGGCTCGAGTTTCGGCCGAGTACCCGCGCTGGAACGGTTCCTTTTTACGAATATTACAATCGCGGTGCACTTGTGACGCTATCTGGGATCCCTCGCGCTCCAACCTTGCCCCGCGGGGTCCATTTTGATCCGTGCAATGTTTATGCGGCGGTCGCGAAATAATAGCTACGTTGACCCGCTTTCGAGCTCGTTACGGCCATCGAAACGAACCAACCAAGAATTTATGCATCCGACGAACTTCCGTTGAAAATCCACCTATTCGAGATTCGATTGAATTCGTGTTCGGGGTCCGCGCGGACCCGACACCGTTCGTTCCGCGAGATCGGTTTTCCAACCCCGTAAGAAATTTGTCGCGTAAACCCGTGAAACTACGAGGCGAGAGCACTTTGAAGGCAATTGGAAAGCGACTCGGTAGCGGGCGAATCGCGACTCGAGAGGAAGTCCGAAGCAAGTGGTACGGTGCGCGTCATCGGTCGAGAAAACGATTCGACCCGGTGTGTGTTTTCTATATCCCGCGATAGTCGTAAAACTTCCCTCTGGTTTCTTGATTCCGCTCGAATTCAATAATTTTACGATCTCGCCTCCGTCTCGACAATAGGGTATACACACGCGTGTGCGCGCACAGTTACAGCCGTGTATATCTGTATCCGGTGGGGACCGTTGAGGGGTGGTTTCTTTCTTCCACGAGAGCAGGGTAATATCGGTGGTTTCCGAGGCGAGCCGGCGCGAATTCGTCGGACGTTTCCAGCGTTTCGCGCGATTTGTCACTCTCCGGTATCGGCAAGTTGACCATTTTTCATTGGTCCGCGTTCGGGTGTAAGCGCGGCTCTCCACGCGGGGCGTAGGTGACTTTTGTACCGTTCGCCTCGAGTATTTACGTTCCCCGGTAAGGAAACGACGTGGCCGCGGAGTCGATACGAGGGGCGCGACAACGTAAATTCGGTGAAATTTATTCCGCGCTGACGCACCAACATTTTTCACGCTCCTCGCGAATAAATTCACGCGTTAGCCACCGCGTTACCGAAACTCCCGATCGGTTTCTCCGCCGCGAGACGCGCGCGTGCACAAGCGCGTGCGAGAGAGCGAGCCAGCGAACGAACCAACGAACAACGAGGCAACGAAGCGCGGTGGGAACGCTCGAAGAGGCGATAAGGGAATAAGGGACTCCGCCCCCTCTTTAATTCATTCCTTTCCGAACAAGCGGCGAACTACGCACGAGTAAACATCGCGACGAGTGGTCCCGCGGGTGAAAAAGGAATTTTAACCGGCGCGATGCATTTTCCCGGTGTTTCCCAGCGCGGTTCCGCGCCCTCCTAAACGGGCTTTCAACCTACCGGAAAATATTCCCTCGCGCAGGGGGCCCCGACCGCTCTCGACCGTTTCCATCCCCCTCGCTCGCTCACACTCTATCTCTTTCTCTCTTACTCCACGCCCATCCGCGTAAAAAACGAATTTTTATGAATCAAACGCCACCGCGACCCTCCCCGGCCCTCCTCGGTTTTGTTTATCCGGCACGGTGGTCGGCGCGAAATTACTTCACGCGCGAATTCCGTGACGGTGTAATTACGCGCGTAATTAACTCTTTTGTGTTACGATCTGTTGCTTCTTCCGCGGCTCGCTGGAAATCGAGTCAACGTTTAAGTCGATGGTAACCTTCTCGTTTAACGTGTCTACACGGTGAAATTGAAAGTTCCCTTCGAGGGTTCGACAAAGAGATATCCCCTCTGCTCGATACATTGCGATTTCACTCGACGCGAATCGAAAAAATCGGATCGATGTCTTCACTTTGCCCCCACGTTAGTCCTCGCTAATTTATTCCGTGAAATTCCATCGAAACTTCAACCCCTCGATCGATGGATACTAAGGACCACGTGTTCGAACCTGTTCGTGTTCATTAAGAAATTACGAGTTCGTGTTGTCGATACAACGCGCGTGAACTCTTTATCTCGCAATCGTGTCAGCGATGCAATCGAGTGAGCTATCGCTCAACTGTTACCTCGTTAAAGAGTACCAACGTTTCAACCGATCCCAGTGCACGGATATTCACGAATTGGTTGTTCCTTCTTGAAAAATTGTTATCAAGAAGCACCGTATTCTTCGGTGTCCCATTCCTTCGATATCCTTCTCGATCGAGATTACCGAGTACAAAGGGAGACAGTTTCGCGCGGGAAGAGTTGAAAATTTCAAAACGTGCACCCCCGAGACGATCGATGACGTAAGAACGTTCTCGGCACGGTTAAGGGGGTAAGTGAGAGGGCGCAAGAGGTTGGAAGGACCGACGGAGGGACGAATGCCAGATAGCCTCGGAATGATTTATACGGGCCATGATAATCCATCATGTCCGGCGGGCGGTGACCGAGCTTCTTCGTTCCTAGGGACCGGAATGGAATCATCCCTACGATTTAGCAAACTGCGTAGCGATACCTTTGCTCCTTTATGGGTAATATCGCTGCCACGCCAGAAAGTGGAGTGAGAGAGAGAACTATACGGGGGCGAGAGGGTAGAGGGTGAATCGATGTCAAGGAACCTGCGTAAATTTTCGCGCGAACGCGTTCCTCCGCGTCGTTTCACGCGCGGCTCGCGACCGCAAATTTATTTGTACATAAATCACCGGGAATCCTCAGACGGTGAACGACGCCGCGATCCATCCGCGCGGAGAATTATTACGCGCGCGGCGAGAGCGAAAGGACGATATTAGAAACGCGATAATACGCCAAGGTGGTACAACGATTCGCGAATTTTTAGCATCTCTCTTTGTTTCTCTTGCGAGTAGACCGCGTAGTGTTGGACGATTCGTCGTAGAATGTTTACACACAACTTCCAAAACGGAAAGTTGCGGCAACGGTGATCCGGAGTTAGCATTCTCCGTGTTCGTAAGCCGGCTTGCGAAGTTGCACCTCTGAATATTCCCCGTAATACAGGGTGAGTCGCGATAAAGCAGTGGCTTAGTTAACTCCTGCATTTTTCATCGAGCGAGGGATCCGTGATTCCTCGCCGATACTCGTGTCGAGATGTTCGAACTCGAGTCCGCGATATTTATCCGTGGATCGAAGTATCGACGTATCGGTACGCCGAGCGTGGAACAGACTCTAGAACTTACCGTGAAATTTCTGCATTTCTCGCGATCACCTTGTAGAGTCCCAACCTTGTCCTCGATAGCGAGTTCGTGCGTCGTAAATCCACGGTGCAGCGGGGGAAAAATATAGGGTACCTTTGAAAAATTTAGGGAGACTTTGAGTACAGTTTCGGTGGCTACGTACGTCCAACCGTTGAATTTATGTAAATTTGTCTCGCATTTTGAACGTAACGGACGTTTTGCCGGCAGTTCCATCCCGACAAGGACCATCCTTGCAATTCTGAGTTCGACTGTTACAAGGGAAGGGATTAAGACGACAAGGGACACGTCGAGGTACATTATCGAGAAGAATTCTCTCCCTGGAAGGTTTTCTCGCGAGATCTAGGAAAATATCTCGTCTACCGTACGAGCGATACGCTCGCCCTGTTACGGCCGGCAAGCTTAAAGAGAGGCAAGAAACGTTGACGTCGAAACCGCCTACTTCGAGCTCGATAGCATTCGTACGAAAAAATTGGTTAACATTTTGTAAAATGTATGAAGATTGCTTTCTTCTCCATTGGCCGAGCGGATACACTTGCCCCCCGGTAGGCAATAATTTTCAAGAGGGAAAGTAAAGGCCGACGCAAACTTTCCCGCTCGGAGCTAAACAATATTCGTGAGGAGAATATCCAAAGCTCCCGTGGAACACCGGCCTCGCGTTCTTTCGAAGAACGCGAGGCGAGCGTATATATCTTGTTATCCCCGTACGCGAAACGAATCGTTATCCTCGGCCGAACCGCGAGGGGAATTGATTCGCCTCGAAATCTCGAAGAAACGAGGCGCCGATGCGCTTTTTAATCCGGAGAAGCAAAGAACTACCTAAGAACTCGGAGCTCGGGTACCGCGGTACGGTAGATTCGAGCGACATCGACACCGACCGAGGCACAACTGGGACTAATCCTTCGAAAACTGGGGCTCGACGTGCCAGCGAGCGAACGTTTCTTGCCTTTGAAAACGGGTTCCCCGCGCTTAAACGTGTCGGCCAAGTGGAGCACTGGGATCTCGTAGTTTCCGAACGGAAGAAAGCGACCGTTGCACAGGGTGTCCTGCTGGAGAACGCCTGAATATTTTCTCCGTTTTAAACGATAGAAAGAAGCGTCTCTGGTAAAAGTTGCACGGTCCCGAGAGGAACGTTACGCGATGAAAATCGTTTCTTTGGACGGGGAGAACCTTCGAAGGTTCAGCAGTGTCCAGTTTTTCTTTCCGTTCTCTTCTCTTCGATCTTTTTTTTTTCTCTCGAGATAAAATTCAACGTGGAAACGAATTACGAGAATAAAATTATCAAGGTACAGTTGTGTCCCGAAGCGAGCAGTAGTATTTCGCGAGCAACGTGTGTCTCCTTATTATTCGAAGCAGCGAGGGTATCGAGTTTCTCTTTCTCCGGGACACACCGTGTGTACGTGTCACGGGACACGTAACTCGGTCCGTGCATTTTTTACTCGGGCACGATAATACCGAGGAGATCGCGCAGCATCGTGGATCGTCGTACTTACATTTCATTACGACGCCTGTTCGACCCTTTTTCTTTATCCCTCGACGGTTGGAATACTTCGGGGTGCTGTTAGAGTCGCCGGTACGAAGGGCGTACGAAGCGTTCCGCTAGCATTACGACTACCCGCTTTGAATTTATTCTAACAAGCCGCGTTTCTATGCACATATGTTCACGTAAACATCGCGCGATACGCGCCGCTTCGTTTAAGCGAGTAAATCGCGAGGGCGGGGCCGACTCTCCCTTTTCGAGGCGGATTCGAAGGATTTTCGAACGAAGCTGGCCCACCGGAGATTTTACACGGGCGCTCGTACTCCACGAGTAACAGAAACATCGACCGAAGGGTTCTCGGACGCCGTGTACGGTAGAACACCTTCGTTGCACGAACGCGAACCTTCGGGAAAGAGAATTCTCGGCCGATAGAAATTTATACGGCGCGGAACGTTTGACTCTACCGATTCGTCCTTTGCCGCAAAAGTAAACGAATCAAAATCGTTTCGTCGCGGACGATACGATTTCGAGGTACCTCGAAAACGATGACGTTGTATTGTTCGCGCGAGTTTTCAGTCACCTTTTATTTTCCATCCGTAAAAGATAAAAGTTAGAGACGACGTTGGAAATTTAAGCGAAAAGAAAACGCACGAAGAATTATAAACGTCCTTCGACATCGAACGATCCGCGAAAGAAGAACGTTAATTTAGTCGCTACAATATTTTCCACGAAAGTGACAGAGGCTTACCAAACGGAGCAACGGATCGCGTAAAAGTTCACGCGTCCCCTTTCTTACCGTCCGTCGGATTACATCTTTCGACCCCGGATGGGATTGCATTTCTCTCGCCCCTCGAATCGTCTAAATGTCAACCTTTCCCCCGTAGCCGTAAAAGGGGCCCGTTGTCGTCCACACTGGTTGCGTCTCTTTCTTAGGCATCGGCGACGTCAACCTTGGGAGTAATTGTGTCGAATATATAGCAACTCGGAGGACGTTATCGAGAAATATTCCGGGCGTATCACTTTCGATAATAGAGGAAATACTTATACCGCTCGGAGGATCCAGTTATGGCGAGATATAGGATGTCTCCCCGTAACCATAATTCGAAACAGCCCCCGTGGTCGTAACAAGTTTATTTACGGTTACGCGCGAACAGGTTCGAAGACAAATATCGTTGGTAGCGAGCGAGGCGAACGAACGAACGAACTGGAAAAGAAACCTCGACTTGATGAAAAAAAAAGAAAGGAAAGGAAAGGAAATGGGGTGGCGAGAGACGGTCGAGGAACGAAGGGCGTTCCGGTGAAAAAGTCAACGCACACTCGAGCTCTCGACTCACGACGAACCCTTGTCGCTTTCGACGTTCGTATCTTCGGTCCGCGGCACGGTGCGGCGACCAAAGCGGTACTTCCCTGGAAAAATCGATATGGTTTCTCGCTCGACACCAATTTTAGTCGGCAATCAGGCCAGCCCTTATTGCGGCAGGGAAAAAGCTTCTTTCCCGGGGCGAGAGCTTTCTCCCGGTATCCCGTAGCGAAATTAAATATTCTCGAAGCTATTTGCGGTGGTGCGCGCCGTAATCGAGGACGGCACTTAGTGCCTTTTATCGATACACGGGAGAAATTAGGGGTTGGAAATAGGCTCTTTATATTCGTATTAACCCCTGTCGATGGCCAAAAGGGATCGGGGGGTGCCGGTAAGTACATTCAATTTGAGCGATCGCATCTACGGAACGAAAAGAGAGGGGGAGGAGGGGGTGGGTGGGGGGATGGCAACCGGCCTTGAGAGTGTTTATTCGCGGCTCCGAGGGTTCGAGGTACCCGATACGCGTAATTAAAAAGATATCTTGACTGCGTTTGCCCGGAGCAGATGGTAAACATTAAATGGGAAAAGAAGTTTGCGTTTCAGCGAGCGAGACGAACGAAGCTCGAACTTTGTCACCCTCGTCAAGGGTATTAACGACGATCCAACCGAGAATCGAACGGTTCGTGTTTGTTGTCGCAACTTGGAATACATTTAGGGGGAAAAACGCCACGTTAAAATAATCCGTGAAACATCGGCGTGCCCGAGGTACGAGCTCGTACCGGGACACTCGAAACCCTCGAGGCGTTTGTGTAATTTTCCGCGTCCGTGTCTTACCCTCTACCGAAATTCTCTTCGTAAATTTAACCCGAAATAGTCACTCCGGCCCTCGAATCGTTACGATCGCACTCTCGACGTATACGCGAAACGAATTTACGAACGAATCCCTGTTCGCCAGAGTTTTTCGACCATCGTGACGAGTTTTCTTCGCGAGGGTAACTAAATTTATCTAAATTTTAAATTTACATTAATTTGTTACGGAAATGGTACATTCGTCACAAGTACGAGCTTCGAACGAGCTCGACGTTTGTCGTTGCATCGAACAAGTCGCTCGTTCGGCTATTATTCAGAGTCGAGGAGAAGACGAGCGAGAGGACACGGGTAAGACGAGTCCCAAGCTCGCTCCGGCTACTTAGGCAACGAGACTAATTATAAGTAGTACCAATAGACGACTTTGAAGGATGGTTCGCTACAGCGTCTTCTTTTCATCGTCGAGGGTGAAGTAGCACCGATTCCCGGAAGCAGCGTTACGAAATTAATATCCCCGTTTCGAACGTTCGCCCGACTAACGATCGCGAAAGAGGCGAATTTTGAATCGATGGATTCGTTGGCGGGATTCCCGAGTCGGATTCGAGATCGTTTGTCGCGAGTAACCGACGATCGTCCGGAGAAGTTTCAGCGGCGACAGGCGACAAGTCGCCGCGAATAATTTTACAAATCGGAGTAACGAGGCTTTTTCTCGTCTCGTCTCCGCCGGGGTCGGCGTTAAAGCCGTCATAAATGAAGGATCACGGCGAGACTCTCCGCGCGGCTTGGAAGAAAAGAAGTCACTCGGTCTTCGGAGCTCGAGACTCGAAAAATTCTCCGCCGTTGGACGTGGAAGAAGCGACCTTTGAAAACGAGCTTCGTTAGCGACTCTGTCCTCCTACCCTTACGAGTCTCGTTCCAGCCTTCCGTTTTTAACGCCTTCGATTTCGATGGACCAATTAAACGCGCGCGATTCTCGTCGCGGTACAACGTTCGTTAACCGAGAATCGTTCGGGAAATTTACGCGCGCGCGTACTCGTTACGTTCGCGAAATACCCGGTGGAGAAAAATCGAAGGAAATATTCACCGCGACGAAGCGCTATAAAAATAAACACCGGCCGGTGTAATTGGTCGTAATTCCTCGAGAACCGGGGGACAGGGAATCGTTCGTCGAAAGGAAAAACTTTGTTCCGTCTCTGGCTCTGTTGACCGAGCCATACTTGACTAATTTCACCGACGAGGGAAACACTCGAGCTGCCCCCCTCCGATTTTAACCTACTTTCGCCGGGCGGTGGATCACCACAGGGTCCCTGTTGCTAGGTGTAAAATATTAGACGTAACAACCCGATAACTTCCAGAGATATAAGTAGCTAAAGTTACACCGTACCTTACGTTATACGCCGTGAATATCAATTTCTGCCATCGAAGCGCCGAGCTGTGTATAAACGGGCCCGTAACTTTAATTACTTATATCTCTAAAATTATCGAGTTATTGCACCTAATATTTTACAGCTAGTAACGCGAACGTGTAATCTACCGGTTTTTGCGGAAGTAGGTTAAAATTGGACGGAGAAGGGCGAAGGGGGAGGGGGATGGGGGTGCAGATTGAGCTCTTCCCTCGCGAGTACACGCTGTTAAACTCTTGAACCTGTTTCTTCAATTCCGCGTGTATAAATATCGCCCGAGGCCGGCCACGCACGGCACAGATTACAGAGGCAGAAAATAAAGTGCACGGAGATGTTTCAGGGTCTCGTTTAAACTGCGGCGAACCCGAGACTGAAGTGGATCTACTCGGCAATCTCTCCGTATCGTCTTCTTTATTTTTAACCCCCCCTCTTTTTTTTCCCTTTTCTTTCCCGTTTTTTCTTTTCTTTTCTTTTCCTTTTTTTTTTTTTTATTTTCGCTCTCCGTCTTCTCTTTCGCCGCCCGCTACACTTACGGCGGCCTGGCCAATTACCGAGGCACCGGAACAACCAGACGCTGCAAATTGTGATTAATTGCAACGATGCAGCGCGAGCCTCCGTAATTAATAAAGGGTGGTAATGCCGAGTTACGTCCACAGAAACGCGAACGGTATATATACCGGGCGTCGGCGATCACCTCGGTCTTTATTCAAAGGTTTCGATGGCTCGAGCCGGCAGCCGATAAAAACAAACAAGGACAGGAATATTACGAACACGACTACGATATTTTCTTCCATCGTAGCCATCCAAGGCTAGTTGACTCGTAATCGATGTCCATTTACCCAAAGATCCCTGCCTCTCGATGCATCGTATTACGCGATTAATCGAGATAATAATCAGATTCGAGGTAATCGAGCCATCGCAGAATCTTTCCTTCTTCTTCTAATACAAATCGGCGATCAGTCTCAGATTCGAAAGATAGTTAAACAGATCCGTGTATACTTCGAGAACGTAAAAGAAATCTGTCCACGAAATATGCACGGGTGTTAAATCAATCGCGTGTTCGGAGATCACCACGATCAACGAATCGGTGGTTTGTTTGCACCGATAAAACGTAACGCGCGATATCGACGATCGGTTCAGGATGACGCGTCAGTCGAGTCCGGTTGCTCTCTAATCTCGCACGCTCATTAACCAAGGAAACCGTCGCTGATTCTAACCGAATACCGAATGCGCCACCGAGTGACGGTTCTCCCTGATCGATTACCGATTTCGAATCGAGAGGCTGAGTGCTCCTATGATCTCTCGTTGACGACTGATAACCAACCGACTGACAACTTGTTACCAACAAGTGTGTCCGCGAGGAGCGGAGAACTCCCTACCCGTGATGCCCTCGGCGCGTCATCCCCCGGGAGGCAGTGCCACGATACGAGTCCTGAGCTCGCTGATGGACGAAACTTTGGCAAACGAGGCAGCAATTTCGTAACACGGAGTTTACGACGCATCTGCTCGCTATCGAGCACCGACCAACGCGCGGATTCTATAACGTAACCTAAAATTTACCGCTACGTTCCGTTTCCGCAAACCGATAAACTTTCTATAGACGATTCGGCGAAAAGAGTCGATCGAGTCGGCGATTGAAGTTCCACGAACGGTAAGAACCTTACTCCTACGGTCTCGAACACTTGTACTGAAGTATTCAATAGACTTTACGATTTCATACTCGTCGAACATCGCGGTCATCGATTTTATTCGACATTTCGTGAATAATAATTACCCCTGCCCGTTGGGACTGCCTCACCGTATGCACCGAGTACGTCCAAGTCCGCATAAATTTGTCAATTCTTTCGATACGAGCCGATCGCGAAACGTTCCTTCGTCTTTTTCAAATCGAATCTGTCTTCGTTAACGCTTCGTCGTTTTTTCACCGTCTCGCTCGAAACGGTAAAAAAGACTCTTCTTATTCCTAGTTAATCGTATCGGTTTCTTCTTCGAGACGTGCAATCTTCCGACGGTACATTCTGCGAGACGTTGCGCTTCGATGTCAGAATTACTGGATAACGCGAGTACGTAATTCCTAGCGCGATCAATTTCGTGAACTTTGAAGTAGGAATGTCGGGTCGTGGAGGGCGCACTTCGAAACAAAATCACGGTAACACCGTGCGGATAACGAGCCACGGTGTATTCGAAATTGCGAATCGATGGTAAATTGTAACTACAGCCAGCGTCGTTGGTAACAAAAGGGTTAACGGGACAAGTTACGGTCCATTCTTTCGTCGAAATGGAAATCTTTCGGCTCGAAGAGAACGGAAGATTCTGTCACCGGCTGTCACGAATCTCGCGAGCGTTCTTCGCATCGAGAGATTCGTTGGGACGCATCGACGTGATTTTTAACGTGATTGTTGACGCACGGCTGGCAAAACGTGTCAGACGTTGGGATAATCAACGCCGCAGATTCGGTACGTCGGACCAGTTATCGGACTCAGCGAGCCGTTTTCCCTTCTCGTCGCGGAAAGGGCCGCGTAACGACGCTCTTTGTTGTCGTTGTCAAATTTTATCGATAAAAGAACGAAACTGTCGCGCGTACCGACCGCGACGAGCTAGCCCGGTTTCGTTGCCGAGAGTTTATCGAAATAACGTTTCCCGTCGAAGCTTCGGGGATCCGGGCGCGCTGAAAGCCTGCAGGAGCGCTTTGTAAGTGACGTGACTTTGCAATCGGCTCGGCGATGTCAGTATTAAATCGAACCACAGGGCCGAGCGCGAGAGGACAGGTCAATTAGTGACGGAGAGCTGCGAAGCACCGAAAAACGCCTCTTTCATTTTTCACCGGCCCTTTGCCCCACCTCGTGGACGATGGGTCGCGTATCGAAGGGACTCACGTCGTCCCCGACTTCGTTCACGATATCATAAAATATTAATACTCCTGCGGGGACTCAAAAGGTTCAAAGGTTCGTGCGCGCTCAAAGGTCGTCGCATGCGCGCGCGCACAAGCGAGCGAGCGAGCGAGCCTGTCTCGATTTTTCGCGGCGCGGTCGCACGGTCGCCCCTTTGATCGGCATTATTTCGTTGAAAGTTTCGCGAAAAAAAAAAGAAAAAAAATTAAAATAGAAATTAGAAAAAAAAAGAAACGCGGCTCGGTTAACGTCGATATGCGCGATAGGTGCCAAACGGGTTCGCTGACGTCTTTTCAACTTCGAGCGAACGAACGAACGACCGACCGGCATTGTGACGGAAAACGCGCGAACGAGGATTAAATCGCGAAATAATTAATACGTCACGGGAGGCTAACCGTTGCGCACCAGTTTCGCCTTTGTTCGCGCGGGGAATTTTAATCGCGAGATGTCGCGCAAACGCCACTCGCATGCAAATTTCCCGAACATCGTTACCTCTGTTCCTGGAAACAGGCGTTTCGAAAATACGCTTCGTTTCGGGGGACGAGTCCGCGTGAAAAATCTCTCGCGAACGAACGAACGAACGCGCGTTACTTTTCGAGTTACGGATCAAAGAAAACGCGGGGCGTCGAGGACTCCCACGAGAGTACGAGGTGTTCCGCGAATTACTTCGAATCCATTTTGTATCCTCGACGACCTCGACGTACATCGTTCGCGAACGATAAGGTCGGAGCACGAAATTACAAACGGACGCGCATCGTGGACGCGACGCGGAGACACTTCGAACCTTTCCTCTCGAACCAGCCGAGGTACGCGGGTTCACCCGTCCTTTTCTTCCCGAAACACCCTGTACGTTCTCTCCTAGCAATCCCGCTCCCTCTTACGATCGTTAAACGGACGTCTTGGGAGTTAAATTTTCCTAGCTCGAACGCTCGAGGATAATTTCGTCCGAGGAGGGTAACCCGGAGCGCGATTCGGTTCGCTCGACCCGAGAGGCGGAACGAACCGAGTTCTTCATTTTTTCGCGGATGGCTCGGAACCGGTGTTATGCAAATCGATGCTGATTCGAGTCCCCGAGGGAACGAGGGAAAGGTCCGCCAACGAAACGGACCGAGAAAGGGCTCCGACTTGGCGCAATTTTTGCTCGCGGTAACGCGCCACTTCTCTCTCTTTCTCTCTTTCTTTCTCTTTCTCTCGATGGAGATCCGATCGAAGGATCGTCGCGAAGGAACGAAAGAAGAAACCAGTCCCGGCGGAAGACGCGGAGCAGCGCGTCGCGATAGCAGGAAGAACCAGTTTCACGGCTGTATCCGGTTTTTCGTATGGAAACTTGGACGCGGTTGGCTTCCACTTCGTCCCAGTTACCCGCGATCCTCGGTGCGGGCTCGCAGAATCGAGGTGCGGGGAGGTTAAAATCTCGAATCGCTTCCGAACGACCGGCTCGGGACTCGTATCGAGCCTCGTTCGAAATTCGATCGTAACGAGGTCATCCTTCAAAGGGAACGCCTTTGACATTGTATCGTGCCCGATACGATCCCATCGAGGAACGAGAAAAGCTCGATGGACGTCGGCTTTTACGCTCGAGTTCTCATTATTCTCCGTTTCCTAAAAATAAAAACGAATCCACGCGAAATCGCACACCCGCGATACGATTAAACCGAGCCGTGGAACTCGACCGCTTCTGTGCGCTCGGCCAAGAACAAACAACGGGTTTAACGTATCCGTTGGAAATGGAATCGTAACGGTCGCTCTTACGACACTGGACTCTTTGTCCATCGGAATAGAAACGGTGGAAATGGACAATTTTATTCGATACCGAAAGATTCCGTGTCCTCGCTGTAGCCAAGTTGCGCGAATCGTCGTATATTAGCGTATTCGGATAAAGAAGAGTCGTCGAGCGAACGAACGAGGAATCGACGAGTTAATCGGTCGAGATGGAAGGACATCGCGTAGAAATCACGAGCTGTGATTCGATCGCGAACTTCCATCGTCGATTCTACCGAGAATGTGCCGAAAAACGAGCTGGTTTTATCGACCGCGGTTGGGCGAGAAAAGTTACGCCAGCGAGTCGCGAAGAAGACGGAGCGAGGATAAGAGACTCTCGTCGAAAGTTATCGGGACGACGAGACGTAGCGCAGAATGGAATATTAAACATCGAAATTTCTGGATGCACTTTGACCCGGCCGAGTGTTAAACCCGGATACCTCGTCGATTTCCAAATAAGCGGGGATAATTAACGACCTAATAGGGGGATTACGTTCGGTTAATTTACAGTGAAAGTCACGGGCACTGGGCCGCTGATCTATGGGAAAAGTTCGCTCCGCGAAATTTCTCCGCGCGGAAGCAACAGCCGCCCGCGGCAAGACGCGTTAAATCAACCCGCGAAAATTATTGCCGAAAGAAAAAAGCGGACGGACGCGCGGACATTTCTCATTAACGCGTCATTAACGTTGAAAGACCGACGGAGCGAGAAATAAAGAGAGAACCAGCCACCGCGGGCCCGTAACCGGCCGTGAATTATCGTAAATTGGCAAAGACACGGGTAATCGCCCCAGCCAGCGGAGTAATCCGCGTTTCGGCGGAAACGGACCGGTTTTTCCAGCTATTCTCTCGTTTGTTCGCGACCTTGGCCCCGTCCGCGAAACCGAAATTACAGAGGAGAGACGAGACCGTTGAATTCTATTCGAGATTCTCGCGCAGCAATTAATATCTAATTTCGACGATACTCGTCTGTGTACTTCTCGTCGATTATTCATCTTCGATCAACGTCTAATTCCGGACAGTTGCACGGAGAAGCGATCGTAAATCCGATACGAGGATGCCGCGTTGTTCTTCCAATTGACAATGACCGTTGCAGTGCACGCGCAACATATACAAATTGCACGATAAAGTGGCGCGAAAATAGAACGATCGGACCGGTCGATCTCTCGACCGTGCGCGAACGGCTAGAATTTTTTTTTTTTTTCTTTTTTTTTTTACGCTCCGTTTCGTTCGCGCTAGAATTCTCTTTCGTTGGAAACCGAACCGAAGAACGGAATTCCATTGCGCGAGCGCGACGAGATACAGTGTACAGGGTCGGTTTCTCGAATAGAATTACAAAGAGCGCGAGAGATTACAGTTTCCCCTCTTGTTCGTCGAAATCGCGGCGAGTCTGCGTCTTTCTTTGATCGCGCGATCGGGGCGTACCGGCGTCGAGTGATCGTTCCCTCGTTCGATTCGTTATTCGTGGCGCGTATCGCGCGACGAATTGTCCGTGCCGGCTATACGAAGAAACAAAAACCGTGTTTTTCCATAATATTCCCCGACACCGACACCCCGTTTAATTACCCCGGTGGCCCGTTGTTCTCAATAAACGACGAAAGTCTATTAAATCTGCAACTGGTTTTCGATCGAGCTCGCATCCCGCGCGTTCCTTTCCGCATTGTGACGCTGGCTGGTGCGTTTTGTCGCTGAACGCCGATGCAAAAACCGATCGTATCAACAAGAGGAGCAATTTCATTGCGGTCGTTCTTTGGAAAACGCGAACGATAAATGTCGCGCAAACGGAGATCCGGCCGAATATTAATTCGTTTGTCGTTCCGCCGACGGAGCAATTGTGCGTCGGAATTACGAAGACAACTTAATTAGCGGGAAATTAATTAGTTTCCATATGCGAGCCAGCGTGCATTTTACCAGGTTCTTTGACGGAACGGTATTAATCGAGCTCGCTCGACGTTGCGAATAGTCGCGGAACACTGTGAGCGGGAAGAGGGCAATTTCGTCGCGTGTTTATCAACCCGCGAGTCTGGTTATCAGAAACGCGTCTCCGCCAATTAATTCTCTTCGGTTCGAAGCGGTGTACGAGACGACTTCGGAACAACGGAGCGCGTCGCGCGTACGTCGAGGACGATCGTTACCCGTTCGCGACGACGACGATGTCGACGACGTCGAGCGTCGAATGGCTCGCATTCGCGGGTGGACGCGATAATTTTCCTTTCAGGAAACCAAGGGACCGCCGACAAACGTACGGCGCGTTTCTCGCGCGATGAAAGTGCCACTCGGCGCGAATTTCGCGCGCTCGTGAACGACCGCGCGTAATTTATCCCTCCGCGAAAGGAACGCCGCGAAAGGAACCTCAACGGTGAAAATCGTCGCCGGTCTGGATCGCCGTTAAACAAGATTTCGCTCGTCGAGTTTTGAATTACGCGATAACGAGACAGGATCGCGGCGACGCACCGCGCCTGCCGAGCGACCGACGCGCAGCGCCGCACCGCGCCGTACCGCGCCGAGCTCCAATGAAAATAGAACGCGACGAAGAAAATAATCTCCACGATAGATACATTACGGAAATACGAGCGTTTCTCGCGACTACGAGCTCCAGGGCCCTGTTCTCCCTCGTTAACGAACCCGTTCGAGCAACAGAACGTCCTTTATCGCGGCTTTGATCTCGCACGATATTTACGAATAATATCGGCCGCCTTTTCTCCGCGCCGGGAAGAAAATTCTATTCTTTGTGGCGCCGCGCCGCGCCGCCTTTCGTTCCGCTTTGTGAGCGTCGGGTTCGTGCAACGGGATCGAGCACCCCCATGAATAAGGGAGTTGTAGCACGATGACACAACGATCCGAACTAAAAGCGCTCTTTTTCGTGCTTCGATTTTCGGAACGACCGACAAGCACGATCGTTTTAGGAAACATCGAACAAACTTCACCGTTCTCGACGTGGAAACGATCGTTAACCGTTAATCGCGTACAGAGTACGATGTCGAAAATTGAAGAAAGATCGACCGCGTTGAACGTTTCTTCGTCTCGCGTTCGCGACAAAACACGATCGTCCGTAATCGTAAGAATCGGGTCAACGAACCGACGTATTTGGGCCACGTTTCCATCGATGTATTCCCAGAGTATCGAGAAAGCAACGGTTGCACGGGAACGGAACACGGATACCCCCTCGAAAGCGTCCGACTGTGCAACACCTTGTAAACCGAGTCCATTCTAGGAATACCCCACTAAGGGGTAAGATAAGACCGTGTACAAAGGAACGTCGTTGCAATAGACGCTCCGCGTCTCTGTTCATAATTTTCTTGTATCGTTGCTCCGCCTAACCGCTCCTCGATCTACCCAATCTACGTTCCCGAATAGGAGAAGCGAGGCTAGCGAGGTGTCGGAGCGACTATCGAGCGTCGTCCAAGGGACTCCGGTTCCTGGAATCTTTTGTTCTCGAGGACGTAACGGTTCGCGAGACGCATCGGGAAAACGATGCAACGTTTGCCTCGTTTCGGTGGATTTATTTACACGCGGGGACTCGGGAATCGTCGAGTCGTGCTACCCGATTACACGGTCGACCGAATTCGCGAAGAGCTCGTCGAGCGGGACACCAGCGACTCCGCGAAACGGTCTCGCGATCCACTACCGTGGGGAGTTCACCGCGAGCTAGAGACGTTCACTCGTCGCTGTGGTGTAGCATTTTTCTTATTTTCGATCATCGACGCTAGCCGCAACCAGCCAACGATCGATCGATCCGTGGCGGGGACAGCGAGCACCAGTCACGTGATCACAAACTATGGAAAGTTTAGCGCGCATCGCGTGCACACCGCTCTCTCTCGGATACTATTACGTTTTCAACTGTTGACACCGGTTCTGGCAACTCGTCGACCGCTCGACGATACGATCGACGACCTGCAAAGGATCCCGTGCGATCGACCGTAGCCGTAAACAGCGAACCGAGCTCCTTAAAACGGAGTTTGACGATCGATCGTATCTCCGTCAGCTCGGTCGTCGTAAAGCGGCCGCGACCCCCGACCGACCAGACCATTTGCGTTCCCGCGAACTTTCGAGCCGATCTTTCCCGTACCTCGCTCCGCGAGGCGCGATCTTCCTCGCGCGGATATATACGCGGCGCGTGCTTTAATAACGCGAGCCTCGTTACGTAAGCCGGCCCGCCGTTAACTTTTAATATTTTCCACCTTTATCCGGCATCGGGCTGCTTCCAACGCTCTCGTTTCTCCATCTCCGGGGACAGTTAATAACCGTCGAACGAGTCAGGGCCACGCTCCGCGCACCGTACCGCGGTACGAATTTTATCGGTGTTTCGCGGTTCCGACCGGTTAACGATCGAAATTTCCACGCACGGGATCGCCGGCTCGAGGACCGCGCGCGGAAGAGTAATTACGTCGGACGATTGGCCGTGCACCGAGCCAAGCGTAATCGAGTTTCCACGGTGAACCCGATTTAAACTTATTTCGCGACCGAAAGTTTCGCGGTAAACGTCCCTGCCTCGTCCGAGCCGCGCGGAGATTTACGACAACGACGCTGGAAGATTTCTGTTACCGGATCGCCGCAAGACCACCGCGTACACGCTGCGAAGAAACCACCAACGCGTTTATTAATTATCGGCCTACGAAAGGTTTCCCGATCTGTGTGGAACGTTTCGCTCCGGGATCTCGAAGCCATTCCGGGCGAAGAATTCTTCGGGAAATCTTTCGATTCGAAAGATTCGATTCTCGATGTTCGATGGTTTGCGTACCGGTTACAAGGTAGGATAAACGAAAAGAACAGACGCACTCGGATAATGTACTTCGATTAACCGAGATGATCGCCTGTATATTCCAGCTGTGGAATTCAGTTTCCTTTCCGTGTAATACTTTCCTGTAAATCTGGAGAATTGTTTTTCGAAAAGTGCAAAGCGACAGTAATTCTTATTTACTACGAGGACCAACGCAAAGTTCCCGATACACGGTGCGCGACCCAGAAAGGGTCGACGGTGTCGTCCCAGCGGAAAGCCAGCGCGTCACCCAGATACGGTCGACGCGGTGCCGGGCGCGTTAACGATTAATTTCGGTGTTTGCCGCATCGACGTGGAGGGAGCTTCTCGAATCCTTTTTTCGAGTTCTCGTTGCGTTCGTTTCGAGCCTCCGGTTGTCTCGGATTCTCCGGTTTCTTCGAGCGACGAAACGCGGCCAAGTTCCGCGAGCCCGGAGCTCGAGGAGGATTCGGTAACTCGGCGTCGGTCGTCGGAGCGGCGATGCGTGCCGTAGCGAACGAATTATCGAGCCGATTTCGCGCGGAGCTTCACGGTTCCCGAACGAACGAACGAACGAACGGATAAAGCACCGACGTACCGTATCTCGTCTTCCTTTCTGGGCGGGCACGCGTTAAGTTCGCCTTTTCCGCAGCCATTTTCTTTCCACCGCACCGACCCTCGTTCTACCTCGCCACCCCTCTTGCAGCCGTCTCGTTCATCTTCCAGCACCATTTCGTGCGCTTAGCCACGGTTTCTTTTCCCCGTCTTTCGACCGCGTCGACCGCGACCGAGTGCCGATCCGACTGGCTTTCGTACGAAAACGCTCGCTTTATCCGCGAAGTGGCCGCCATTTCGGGCCCGTCGTTCCCTCGCCTGTTTCTCGAAACGTTGACGACTCTTACGAGCCCCCGTTTCCAGCCCTCGTTCGTCTTTCCACTCACGCCGCGGAAGAAAGAAACTCCCGACGACTACGTGTTCCTCGCCCAGCCGCGGCGCCATTCTCTCGCGTTTAACTTCGTTCCCGTTGCGGCCGAGAAGCTCTCGTGGCGAACAAGAGGGGTCCGTGCGAGAAATCCTGAAAAGGAAGACAACGTTCGTTCGGTGAATCGATTCGAACGATCGTTCTCGAGTCTCGCGGACCGTCTTTCCCAACCCGAACAAGAATCGTGGTTCTCCGAACCTTTGACCCTTCGGTCGCCGCGACTACGGGCGCTCGCTCCGTTGATCGAGACGCCTACGAGCGTTACAGTTCCCCGCAGAGTGTGCGTTTCGCGTCAAAGTTGTCCGCAATTAAGGAATCGATATCGATGAAATGTCCAGGGATGTCACTTATTCGGCCAATCGGTACGAGCCTGTACCTCGCCGGTAACTTTATTAATAACCGAAATCGAACTTTATTGTAATTCGATTCGATGTTTCGACCCCGTGGACTCCTCTTTGGTAGTGTTGGCCCGAACGTACTCACGGTTGCGAATTGGAAACTTTATAGCCGCGCAAGTTTTGACGCGAGGGTTCGAAATCGAATATCGACGAAGCGATTCCGGTGTCGAAGCGCACCGGGAACACCGCGCGGAACGGTAATCTTTCGTTTAAACGAACCCGACAACGCGCTACGTTTTCTCCGTGTAACGTCTCGCGACTGTTCCGACGGATGATGAAGCGACGGATAGCGAATTCGAAAGAAAAAGCATCGCGTCGCTGTAACGGAGTGTCTCGTATCGGGTCTCCGAACTTTCCGACTTCGCCAATCTCGAACTTCTTGCCTGAAGTATGACACGTCCACCTCATGATTCTCTTGTCGGACGATCCACGACTGTCTTCCGTGCGTCGTCCAAGAGGGCCGGTTTACGACGGTACTTACCGAACTTCTGGACGATGTATCATCCGTGTCTTCCTTCCGGTTACGTAGCTTTTTTAGGGTCCACCTGGTGTTGACCGTCCGTGGTCGAATTCCTTCTTTCGGTGGTTAGGGGGTTATTTACTCCCGACGTGACTAATTACTTGGAGACTTTTTCGCGACGCGACGAGCAACGGTCGTTTAAACGGAGTTTACTTTCGATCGATCGAACCACGTTTCACGGGGTACATCCTCCGTGTTTAACCATCAGATCGACCGAAGAAACATTCCGGACTGTACTTTCGGTCTACGCGCTTGAATATGAAAAATTTCAACGAGAAACATTCGATAGAAACGTTCCTCAGCTTTTTTAAACACGGTACATTTTTGACTTTGTAAAATCGTTACCGATGCGTTCAACGATCCAACGTATCGCGACTAGAGGCAACTCTAGTGTCGGATTTGCGTCGACGCTTCGATTTCTTCTCGGAGGCGAAGTCGAAGAGTCGAGTCACCGAAAGGGGACCGAGATCTTCGATCGCAAATTCTACGGGTATTCTTCTCGCGTTGTCGGGGAAACTGTCGGACGTTCGGGCACCGAAATGGATTCGTACGGTTGAGTTTCACGGTGAATCGCGTTCGACGACAAAGGATTTTGAATGCGTCCTCGAGGAACGGGTCGACGGTGCGGAGGTGCCGCAACGATCGCGTGGGTTAGCCGCGCGACTTAATAGAGTGGCGGGGTAAAAATAAATTGCCCCTCTACGGGAAAAAGATTTCCCCCGCGGCGAGAAGCGGTTCCGCAGACTGCGAGCAGACAGGGGTTCCCAGGGACGGGGTGGGTCCCTTTCATCGTAAGGATCGCGGAGAAAGGGAAATTGTTTGCGCTTTTAAGAGGTTGCGATGTTTCAGCGTCGCCCGGTATCGTTCGAACGGAATTTCAGACAAAGCGACCGTCCGCCTCCATCGATCTCGTTCCTTCGTTTTATTCCGCACCCTCGTGGGAATCGAGCGCGCGAAACGCCAGCCGAATTTCGCAACCCTTTCGCGCCAAGGACGGTCGAAAGTTCGGAATAAACAGAACCGTTCGAGAAACTTCCAACGAAGTAACGAAAATATTAATCTTCTTTCTCGTTCCGTGGAAAGACAACTCGGAGAAAACGGGCCTTCGATAACAAGCTGGATACACAACCGCAAGTTCGCAGGTATTCGATTCGCGTGCGAAATTTTACTACTTCGCGGGCGATTAAAATTTGCGCGAGTTCGAGAGGAGAGGCTCCCTCGACGAATGATACGATTAACCGTGATTCGACCAACGCGTCCGACCACTGCTCGTTACTTCTACTTGTATCACTGTCCATAAACTGTAACACCCGGTACGATGTTATCCGTTTTCACCGGTTCTAATTACTTAGGAGATAGCAGGGTCGACGGAAGATGGTTAGTATCGTCTTTCGTGTTTACAACCACCGAAACGCGTAGAAACATCGCGCGATGCTCGAACGTCTCGAAAAACGAACCCTTTGAGAAAATTCCGTTTCACAATTTTTCATCCGAGTATCTTTACCAAGAGAATCGTTTTCGTCTCGATTCGCAAATTTCGTTTCTCGCGCAATCGATTCCCGATCACGGAATAACGGTAAACGTTTGCGGAGAAACGAGTAGACGATCGAAGTATACATTTTCGTCGGGCGTTGAAATGATTATTTAACGGGCCGTTTGACAAATGCTTCGCTTCTGGCACCGCAATTACTTCTTTTACGTTCTTCGTACACCACATGTACCACCGTAAACGTGGATTCGGACGCCGGGTAAGATTAACGCAGCTCGGTTGTCATTCGCAGAGCCTCCTCGTCTTTCGCAATCTCTTTCTCGGCGGGATCCTCCCTCTAAAGATTCAGCTGGGTGAGCACGACTCTATCTTCTCTGTAATTACTTTCTGACTCGTTCGCGCTTTTCACGACCCAACACTCCCGCCGTCTTTTTTCTCCTCGAATGATCATTCTGTGCTCCGCGTCGAACAAAGCCGCGGACCCGTCGCCCAGGGAGCTGAATTCGGTTTTCCTCGCGACGACGAATTTAGTATCCAGTTTGCCCCGCTAGTCTGCCCTTCCCAAAGCCCTTCCCCCCGGCCGTACCCTCCTGACGCGTTTCTTTCGTCCTCGGTCACAATCGAGAAGCCTCCGTCGGGCGCGCTTCGCTTATCGTCTTCCTTGTGTCCGTTTTAATTGAATCGTTTAAACACAAAGGCGTTTAATGCGTCCGTTAATCCGTGGAACACCGGGGTTTCCTTCCGCGGTCGTGGCGCGCACGTCGATTTCAAAACGTCGAAAATACGGTCGGGAACGAATTCGCCTACTAATTGAACCGGCCCCGATCGAGATTTCGCGTCGAGGTATCGACGACGTTCCTCGTAAATTCCATTCTGCTCGAGACCTGACTCTTCTACGGGTTAGACTCGCTCGATAACGATCTCGCGCCCTTCGATTCGTTTCAGACGGCGAAATTTCTAACCGATTTCGCGTTGGTATCCGTTAAAGTCGTCCATGGTTTTGTCTCTCGACCGTGAACGGTGTTTGGAAAACGAGGGTAACGCCACCGTAAAGATGGGCAAACACCGTTAAACGCGTTCGAGGTAACGGCTTTGGAAACGTTCGGATCCTCCGAACGCGAAGATTCGCGGATTCGAGCGTATCGAAACGTTGTTTTCCGTTTTTCCGTAAGAAAGACAAGCCGCGCGGGAACACCGTTCTCGTTATTTCGACACGTCGAATCGCCGTGGAAACGCGGTACGTATAGATTGGCCTCTCCTGCTCGACGTTGAACAAAGCTCGGGCATTTGTCAGGCTGCTGGTAATGGACGTGGTCATCCGTAACTTTGAATTGTTAAACGGTAGCCGTACCAAAATAAGTAGTTGCCTTCTATATTGGCCAAGCAAAGGGAATACAGTCCGAAACAACGGGAACGCTAACGGATCTCGTTACACGGTTAATAAAGGGAAACGTTGGTTTTCATTAACGCGCCTTTCATAACGGCCGTGCTCCGCGCCGTCGCGCTCCATCTCTTTCTCCCTTTCTCTCTTTGTCTCCTCCCGCGGCTCGTTCGCCCTTTTGTTTCGACATATTTATTTACCCGCGAAAAACTGGCGGTCGGTTTTGTTCCGGACGACGAGCTCTGTTTTCATAATTAAGTACGGAACTGACACGAATCCGTCCGGTCCGCGTTCACTTTGCTGTTTCGACGGGAACGAAATTCCGATTGTAGACGGAACGCGAGATTATCGAGTCGAGCGAGACAGAATGTAAAGAGCGTTTCCCGGTTTACGGAACGGTGACTCCGAAAGGGGTACGCGTCGCTCGGGATAATGCGAAACGAGCTTTTAATTGTTGGCTAAATTGTTTTTCGTGTCCGTATGAATTCGACGATCGGGCACGAAAATTCCATCGGGCGGGCAATTATGCCGGATTTCGTGGATCAAACGGCATTAAACGAACGTTTCTGTAACGAGCGTTATTTCGACTTGGAAACGAAACGAACGCGCGAAAGGCGATTCCACCGAGCAAACGCGTTCCCCGTATTCGTGATTCGTCCAGGCTCGTTGCCGAGAGAGAAGAAACATAGACGTTCCAGTTTCGTCGGGGCGATCTCGGACGTTTCGAAGCTACCGATCGACCTTCGTCGATTCGCTCGAGATCGACGACGACGGATCTATAATTAACAAGAGCACTCGGAATAGCTTGGCGCCGCCCGGTCCGAGTATCGATCCATCTCGAGGTCCACTCTTCGGGGCGCCTATCGACTTAATCTCGCGTCGAGAGCACCGACGTGGATTCCGATGTCCTCGAGGCGCGATTCAAATCGATACCGGTGGTCGTGACGGTGACGACGAATCTCGTGGAAAAGTCGATTCCTCGTCGTGGCTCGGTCCACGGGTGTCGTAACGACGCGGGGTATTCCCGGAACGTTCTCCTGGATCGATACAAGTAGACTCGCTCGTACGTCGATCGTCTTACGAGGGAACCCGCCTTTCGTTGGAACGTGCGTGGCGCGCGTTGCGTGCGCTTGTGTGGAACGGATACGGTAATCTCGGTGGACCAACCACGCCGCGGGCCATCGCCACCGCGAGGAGATACTCTCGAGTATCTAAATAGAGCCATCAAATATAGATCACGAACGCGATACGTGCGAAACCATTATCTCTGCGATATCCTCGGCCCGATGTGGCTCAGACGACGACCCGACCCGCCGTATCGCCCGTCCCAAAAATTATGGCCGGATCGGGGATACTCGCGTTCGCGGATACCGCACGACGATCTTTTCCCTCCACCGAGCTTTTCGCTCGGAGCGGCGCGAGATTTCGCTCGAGGATCGTCGTACGTTCCCGCGAACAGTTGTTACGCAGCGAATTAACGCGCGAGGACGACCACGGTACGTTGGAAATTGTCTCCTTTTACGACAACCGACAGCGAGTTCCCTTACCACGGAGAAAACCGAGAACAACTCGAGCGAGGTAAGGGGCTCGGGAATCGAAACTCGCGGAACCAACGCGAACGGATAAGGGAAACTCTCCGGGGGACCCGCGCTCGGTGATCAAACGTTTTGCAATCGCATTACGTCCCCCTTAACGGGTTTCGAACTATTTCGCGATCCGCGTTTGTAGCAGTCGATAGTTAATATCGTGGTTCCGAGCGGATAAGACGCGAGGCCGGCCGGCTTCTTTTGTCCGCGATCGACGAACAAGATACGGAAATAGAGCGGAAAATTGTTTGCTCCGCGGCAGCTACCGACTTTTAACCGAGAACCGAAATAACTTTATTATTTCGAGCTCGTATTGTCCCGATTAAATGGATATTTCGAGCGTTTTCGAACAATCCTCGGGAAGAGGATCAAACAAACGTGGAGAAATTAACGAACTACTTAGTCGTGTTTAAAGTATCGCGATACGACGAATCGCGTCAAACGGTTGGTATCGCGCGTGTTTATTTCCAAGGAGCGTGCGCGGCCCGTTTTAAAAAACAGGGAACGTGCATTTTTTTTCAGAGTGCGGTGAACAGCGTTAGAATACTCGTGGACGATCCTGTTTCGTTTCATCCGTTCGAAGCGTATCGTCGAGCTTGCAATCCCTCGCGTATCCATCCCTGGATAAACACTTTTTATTTTCGTCCAAAATCGAATTTACCCGGTACCGTGTAGTTCGTGCGCGCTACGTCTTGTTATTAATATCGAAGTACTCCTCGTACTCGCGGGCTCCGGATGCAGAGAGTTTCTAATAAAGCGATCGATCTGCACCGTGACAAGATTTCCACGCTACGTACATCGGATCTTCCCGTCGATCTTGGCGTTATCGTCTACTCGTGGAAAATTATCGCAAAAGAAGCAACATCGCGCGTCGAATCGTACACGTCGACGAGATCGTTTGCAAAAAGCACGTACAAAACACGGTGGAAAGTCAAATAGGAAAATTCAGCTTCGATTCTTTCTATCGTTCACCGTTTATAAAATTCACAGTTTTCTGCCTCTCGTCTCGGAGATACGGTCGATCTTTCATTGTCTTTACAGAGTCTTTATTTACTTCGTCGTTTCACCTTTCCGCTTAACCGTGTTTCGCGAACATCTACGTTCGATTCTTAACAAGTCGCGAGCACGCGTCGTTAAGAATACGTTTACCAATGGAAACACGGGATAACGTTCGCGGTTTCCAATCGCTCGGAATTATTAAACGGACCGATCCTCTCGGTATTAATTTCTGCCGAAAAAGTACGTCGCGAAAAAATATCGAAAGACATCACCCGATGGCTAATTGCGCGTCTCTCTTCTTGAACTTCTTCTCTCGTTCGATGTCTCCGCAACGTTCGATAACCCTGTGCGAGAGGGACCACCGCCAAGGGGACTACCGTCGATATCGTTCTCCCTGTTCGGAGCCAGGGTCTAAAGGGCCGATAAAACGCAGGGTTTTGTGGAACGACGGGAAATACCTTGGCCGTAGGAGGAACAATCTTATCGCGTCGTTTCAATTGAAAACGGCGGGTGGCTAGGTACGTGGCCGAAACCATCCCGCGGCGAGGCAATTTTCATACGTTTCGCGGAGAATTTTGCGAGTGTCGACCTTCGGTCGAGGGTCGAAGTATCCCTGTGAGAAGCGTGGCGGCCGCGCGTACCGTTTCTCCTTACGCTAACTTTATCCCCTCCGAGGATCTCTTCGGGGAACCGCTACCGGCGATTCTTATTCCACGAATTGTCTTTCCACCCTCTCGCGGCACGGCGATACGTGCGTCGTTTACCCGGGATAAATCCCACGGTAATAACGGGCCGATTCGAAACTTCCTCTTGGAACCCAGAGGTCTCCGTTTTCGTCCCGACGAGAACGATTTTTCGCCGAACTTTTCTCCTCGGCGCGGGGACCGTTTTTTTATTTTTTTTTTTTAGTATATTTTCTATATCGAAGGGATTCGTACACTCTCGCATGGTACAACACCCCGGAACACGCGGTAATAACGTCGAGATTATCAATTCCGGTGTAAACGAGGATGTAAATCGATCGCAGGTACAATGGTAACGAAGCATCGGATTCGGTATTGTCCGCAAGATTCGAAGGGCCGCGCGAGGGAATAAATTGCTGGATACGCGGTACTTCTGATATTGCTGTAAAATGATTAATTTCGATGTAAACGAGAATGTAAACCGATTGCTCTTAAACGCGGGACAATGGCGATAAAGCGTCGAGTAATGTTAGATAACGATAGCAACACTGCATCGCAACCCCTCGTCGTTAAACGAGTTCGGAGTCGCTCGAAATAACTGGGAAAATCAGCCTCGCGTGTAAGTACCGCAAATTTGACAGTCCTTGGCGTCAATCGATGGGACAAATTAGTTCGGTCGCTGCGAGACCTCGCGTGTGACTTTTCCGATATTTTACGTAATTTTCTCGCTCGAATTTTCATCGATGTCGCGATCGTGTATCTCTTCACGGACGAAACTAAAGGACGGGTATTTTTCTATCGACGAAAACGTCAGGAAGAACGATTCGCGAACGTTTGAATAACACCTTCGATTTTTGCGGATCCCTCGATCGTGTTTCGGGCTACGATAAACCGTCGTTGTTGCACGTTATTTTAGCGCTCCGCGTCTCGATTCGAGGATACGTTCCATTCGTCGCGAAAGGACAAGAAGGCATCGCGGATAATTGGCAGGTCCACGATAATCGACTCTGCCCTCGATTGTCGCGCGCGGTCCTCGTCCATTGATAAAACGTTGAGCCGCGCTCGCTGAGAGCGAGAGAGGCTTCGTTCGCGAGCAACGAAGGCCGTCGGGAGCGTTCAAGGCCACTCTAAACCCCGGCGACGATGAAAAAGAACCGTCTTCGTTATGCATTCGTTATGAGCCCCGGCTTTATTCGCTTGGCGGAAGTAGCGCGATGAAACAAGCACTCCATCGCAAATGAAGTGGATTTCCACGCGAATAAGGCCGCCGGATGTGTTTATAGAATTCATTTTCCGCGCCGGGAGGCGCCCGAGAGCGTAAAGTGGCGTGCTTTGGATACAAGTCGTTCGCAAACGTTACACGTACCGTGTAATTTTCTTCCTTCTTCTTTTTCCATTCTCGCCGCCACTCTTAACCGGTGTATCGTTGCTCCGTTTTCGGATCTTCGCCACCGCAGCGGGCTCGCATCGCGCGCGTGGCCAACCAGGCACCGGAAATAAACGAGTCGAGTATCACGTTTCCTCGGGTAACTCGACGCTCGTCCTTTCGAAGCGAACCGGCCGCTCGACAAATCCAAAATTATCGCGCGAACACCCTTATTCGTCGAAGAGAACAGGTCGTCCGTGCGCGCGTTCGTTTCCACGTTTTTATATTTGTTTTCCCAATCCTGGTAAACAACGACCCCCGACAAACGCTCGTTGTATCGCGGCGACGTCCATTACTCATCCACGGACCGACTTACTCTACTTACGCAATCTCGACCGCGAATTCCGAAAGTGGAGATTGCTTTTAAGGGATCCCGCGTTTCCTTTCCGAGGCCGAACCACTCCGCGGGATTCTATTTTACGAATACAGACTACTTATTTGGGTAATGCGTTGTAATCCAGAGTGTACCTTAATGCTCCGCGGAAAGCGGTGCAACTTATTCGACGCTCTCTCCCTGGAAACCATTTCCGAGTGTCTCTGTATTTTTTTAACTCGAGCACGACGGGTGTGTTTCTATTCTTTTTTTTTCTTCTTTTTTTTTTTGTAAACGCGAGCGCAATAATTCGCGTCGTATTTGCGTTCGATTTGCACGGGACGAGACTCGCGTATCGCGAATCGGTGGAAACAATTACGATGTCTACCGTTATGCGAAACTTCGTCAACAACGAACGACGAAAAAACGGTTGTAACTGGGAAAACGACATCGAGCGGGTCGTACGTTTGTAAGAACGTTCATCGATTTGAATGCCGAATCCGTTCTCGGAGTGCCACCGATAAAGAAAAATACGGTATAAACCGAGACGAGCAATCTCCTCGGGACGAAACTAAACGTAAAACGTCCCTCGAGAGAAAATACGCGGCGCGATGGTCACGCGAGGATTCGGTGATTCGAAGACGACGACAACGTGATTTCGTTGTTATTGGAAAAAGTGCATTTCGCGGGGTCTGCGAATCGTATTTCACGTCGACTAAGCGGCCCGCGCGCACAACAGATAAATTCGTAGAACAGCGCCGCCTCGATGGGGGGACAATAAATGGCCACTAGGCTCGAATAAACAACGACAGGTGGAGGGCTTATTTACATTCTATATGAGCTTTCGGATAATCGATACTCTCCTGGCCAAGTGGCGCCTCGATAATTCAAACGCATGGTATTTCGATAATCTCGGCCTTCCCGTGTAATCGACGATTCGATCTTTCGTCGATAATTTTATCGCCAGCGTTCGACTCGTTCGAGCTTAGTTTCGGAAACGGTTCGAGTAAACGTTCGTAAACGAATGGTATCTTTCGACAACTTTGCACGACAAATACCCCCGAGCGAAAAATATACTCGGGTAGAATTTCGCGCCATGAATCGTAATTCGGTTTCCATAAGACGGAGTTCGCGATACCGATGCTCGAAATGAATTATTTTTCCGAAACGTTCACCCGGAGAGTAATTCGCGCCTCGGTTGACCGATTCGACGTGGGATCGAGGTCGAGTCGTTTCGTTGTTGCTAAATTTATCTACACTTCCGAGAACCGCTTCTGCCAGCTTCGATTAAAAATGCCTTACCTTACCGAGCTCCTCAAAGAGACTCCCAAACGAGTCTCGCGACGCTTGGTTTTCTTCCGAACCGGTTCCGCGAAGCTTCAGCCTTTCGGTTCATGGAGGTTAAAGTCGTTCCTTTTAACGAATTCTTCTTCTTCTTCTTCTTCTTCTTCGAATCTCCGCGTTATTGGGTGGTCTTGAAAATTTGATCGTGCCGGATAAGTACCGCACTGAGTTTTGAACGGTGTCTCGAAGTTGACCGCTTTTAGCCCGTCAGATTTTCCCCAAGGTGGAGAAAGGGGAACGAAAGTAAAAGAACCAAGTGGTTGGAGGGTGACAGGGAAACGGGGTTGGCTTTCGGCAAGACGGTATCTGAATCCTCTGAAAGAAACCGGCGTATTTTCATCACGATCTTAATCTCCTCAAAGACCCCGGACGAGTTTCCCGGGGAGAAGAAAAAAAAAAGAAAAAAAAAAAGAAAGAAAGGAGAAACGCAATCTCGCGGAGTCGCGGAACGACCGGTCGAATCGGAGAACGAGGACGGAGGTGTCGTGTTCGTCGATACGCGCGTGTTGGTGGCCCGTTTCCGTCCTCTACGCATCTCTGGGCCCTGTCGGCCCGATCCGTTGAGAAAGTTTTAAAATCAGAAGTCCGGCGGGCCGCCGCCGGCGCGAAGCGACCGCGAGGAGGGCTTTCAGCCTCGAGATGAAGTTGTTTAGCAAAGCCCGCGGCGGACACCGGCACTGCGGTTAATAATTTGCGGAAGCACGGATGTACGGAAGCCGCAATGGTAAGTATAACGCCACGGCGTGCGATCCGGCACGTTCGAGCATCGCGTGAGGCGCCTTAGAAATGAATTAAGTTCCGAACTTTGCATACCTTCCGCTCCGTTCCTCGTTGCACGCCGCGAACCACCGCGTAACTTGTCCACCCCTATTATTTTCGTTGTTAGCGTTCCGAATAAAAAAAAACTTCTTCTTTCTCCCGGAATTCTTCCGCGCGATGAAAATAAATTGCTGCATTTTTTTTGTTTTTTGTTTTTCTTCTTTACACAACTTTTCAAAGTCGCCTTCGCTTTTCTCTGCGTCTCGTTCTCGATCGTTCGGTGAGATTTTTTTTCAAATGATGAAAAATCGAGCGACGTTGCTCTTTCGAAATTGTCCGTGCTCTCTAAACAAAGGAGTAGTTTAGGGAAAGAACCGTAGACGTGTGATGTATACAGAATTGAGCATGACAGAGTAACGACGAACGAACGCGTGGAGAATGAGTGCAAAAGATATAACATATGTGTGTATACAATGAAGAAGTTTTGGTTTTATTTCCTTTTAGTTTCAATAATTAGTAACTAGCCGAGAAGCATCGCGAATAAAACGAGTCTAACAAGGTATAACTCGATTTGATCAAACGAAGAAGCTTGCCCTGAAATGTATAAAACAATCATCCCAAAGGTCATTCTGTTACTAAATGGTAAAAGAATGAAGTTCTCACTCGATAGAATACGAAACACGCGACGTTTCTCGAACTCGGAGAAACTCGGACCGCCCCGACGTCTCGGAAAGTATAAAACACGAAAGATTAAGGGCACCTTGTCACCGTCTCGAGAATCATCTACTGGAACGATTCGAACGAGATCGACAACGAAGGAAATAATCAGAGTGGACAGGTTATACTCGGTTCGTCCCGTGCACTCCCTTATCTACTTAACCCGGACAGGTTGGTCGCAGGTTCGCGGATCTCCCGCATTCCGTTTCTTTTCCAATTTTTCGTCTTCGTCTACCCTCCTTCGGTTTCCGTTCTCGTTCGACTTCCTTCTCACCCGTTTCTGTCCGCCCTCCGAGTTTCTTCCATTTTCCCCTCCCTCTCTATCGACTTTGCCCCGTTATCTCGGCTGTTCTTTTTCCGTTCTCGCTCTCCCCGCGATCGTTACCTCGGTTCTCATCGAAGCTCTCTCTCGTCGGAGCGTTTCAGTCAGCCTCGTTCGAGCTACCTTATCTCGGAAATTTCCAGCCACGGGCCCCGAACGATCGTGCAGACGTACGAGGAAAGTCGAGGCTCGTTCCACTCTGACCCGTTATCGAAACGTTGTCCCGGGGCCCGTAGCAGGGAAACCGGTCCCGATTGCAGACCCTCCCAAAGGTGAAGTTTCGGAGTCGAATCGAAACTGCGCGGTACATTGTACGATTCCGTGGTACACCTATTAAGTGTTTTCGCGTGCGTTCGCACGGAAAATGTTCGGAAAAGCACCGTGTTCGACGATGAACGCGCATTCATCGTCGCGTCCGATATGGGAACGAAAGCATCGGCAAATACAAGAACGGTGGATAGACGAGGAGGCTCGGTAAGCGAGGAAGCGCGTGCCCCCGTAACGTTCCCACGAACGCAAAGTAGATCCATCCGCGAAGTGTATGGTAATGACGCGAGAATCGGCGTCGAGCTGTTTGCGCGCGCGTTACGGATCTCGCGGCCGAGGGAACGATCGTCGATGAAAAGTTGGCCGAAGCGACCGTGGAAATTCGAGGGACGTTCGCACGCGATGCCCAGAGATCGTGAAAAGATTGCGAAACAACGGTCGCGGTCGAAGCGGTGAAAGAACCGACGAGGATCAAAGTTAAATAGATGCCTCGAAAGAGAGAGAGAAAGGACAGAGCGCGGAGGAAAACACGCTCGGAAACCGGAATCGGAGAATGCAATTTTCGAGTAGCGGTTCGAGTATACGCGAGTCAACTTCGAACAACGATCGACCGAACCGGTTTCACCGACGTCACGAAGACCGTGTTACGGCTATAAACGCTCTTTTGTAATTCCTCCTCTATGGCCAGATTGACGCCTCTTTTGAATCCACGCTCCGAAAGTGGCCGAACGTGACCGAGAGCGGGTTAAAAATCGAGACGTCGAACACCTACACCGAAATGTTATCGATTTTTCGTCGGTCCGGGCGTCGAACAACGTTTAAAGCGCTGTCCCCGGCAGAACGATTCGCGTCACGGGTTTACGAGGCTCTCGGGCGAACGTTTTCCATAATTTTACCCAATTCGTCCCCGATACCGCAAAAACTCGTTAAACGAGTCAATGAGCGAACCGCGACCGAACCATCGAACGTTTCGAAACGATATCGTTGTTTCTCCATTCGGTGTCGAAACAATTCGCGTCTCGCACCGGCTTCGCTACGGGCGACGAAAGTGACGTTCCCATCGTGGCAAAAACCGAGAAGCCGCGATCATCGCGTAACATCGGCCGGCTATCTCGGCGAAATATGAAAAGGAACGGGGGAGGAGTAAAGTCGCCCTTAATCGGCTTAAATTAAATCCTACCGGAATCGTAAAGAGTTCCGCGACGAAACGCGGCGAGTTATCGCGACCGTCCTCCTCGGCTAATCATCGTTGTCGAACGCGCGTATTTAGTCGCTCGTGCAACGTCCGAGCAAATTAACCGACTAAGTCGCGTTACCTTTTGATACTTTGCGTATCCGTTTCCACGAGTCCATTCAGCGCTCGAACGAAACGTTCGCGGTGTACAGATTTTTTTCAAGCGACAAAGATGGCGAAACCAAGAGAGGATTTAATTTTTTTTCTCCGCGAAATTGAATCCTCCGTAAGATTCGACCGAACGAGTTTTCAACGTTTGCACAAATTACGGGAATTTAAGACCGTTGACGTCTTTTTAATTAGCCTCGTAGACTTTTCTCGATATTTACTCGGAGCGCATAAAAAGGAAAGAAATCCACGGTCTTTACCGACCGTGTGTTTCCTCCGCTATAAAATCAAAAGACTCGTGAAACGAACGCGTGCGCGTTGAAACGCGTTCCATGGCGAAAGAAAAAAAAAAAAATACATCATTGATACGTTCTGGATCGCGATACTCGTCTCCACCTGACCCGGTGAGCAAAAAGTACCTTTCGAAGCTGTCGGCCGACTCCGGCGAACGGAGCGACAATTTGTCTCCCCGCGTATTCCGAAATTGGACGCTCGAGATATCGCGGTTCCCCGATCGCGTAGACGAAAGAGAAGAGAAATAAACGACCGACGATATTTCATTATCCAGGGAATCGCGCTATCTTCGGTTCCGGCTGTCCTCCCGTGGCCCACGGGCCGTGGGCTGCTCTGTATCAGCCCTAGCCACGAGCGAGCAGCCGTCGCGCTCCCTCTCCTCCCTTAAGACGCCGATAAGCCGTTCGAGTTCTCCCTCAAAGGTCGATCATTCGTTAAAGGGACGGCGAACGAACGGCACCGGTTCCCTGCGAATCGCTCTCGATCACCAAAGGCGGATTTACGTCGAGGCCGTTGCGGTCTAGACGATCCAGTTCGGGGAGCGTCGAGTGAATAACTAAAAACGTTTAACATAATATCTGATCTCGCGTAAAGGCCCCGGGGGCGCCCTTTCGCGCGGTGCCGTATCTTACTTCGGAGCCCAAAGGCTGCCGGGGACAAATGCAATTTTTCCAGGAGCGTGGAATCAAATGAAAGATCCGACCGCCATCGGTAACTACCCTCATTTTTATTCCAGTTCCACTCCCCCTCGCCCCTTCCACCACCTCCACCTCCTCCACCTCCATCACCTCTCTTTTTCTCCGTCGTCATTTTTATTCCCGGTCTTTTCCTCCCCTCCCACGCGGTCTGTTCCCTCTCTCGATCTCACGGCTGGTGTTTTCCCCGGTAAACCACCAGAAGTCGTCTTTCTTCTCTCTCGGCGATCCCTCGCACTCGATATCTCGGGCCACGGCTCCTTGGACGTATCAGTGCTCGTTATTTAAGCCAGTGAAGTCGCACGTGACACACTGCAGATTACCCGCTGCCGTTGGATACCAACGCGGCTGAGATCATGCCGCGCCACTGGCCGCACCCTGCGGTTTTCGGCTACGTATTCCGACTTCCTCGAACCGAGGAGACGTCCTCCGGATGTACTCGACCGCACGGCCACGTGCCGACGAGAAACGCTACGGGCAAACGCCTCCACCGAACCGGTTTCCGTATTCTCGGTCGAATCGTTAGCTTCCCTCGAATCTCCAGGGCGGGCTTTTCGGATCGTCTTTCCCATCGGGACGTCTCAGCGTCGTGGCCAACTCGTTCCGATGACGAATCCCACGATACCGTAGCATCTAACGTTAGAAAGCAACGGATCTCCACCTAGCGTGGAACATCTCCGTTTCTATGGAAACGTTCTTACGAAATTCTCGAAAGCGAGTCGACAACCGTCGTTCGAAGTATCCGGTTGTTCGTCCACTCGAAGAAAAAAGAAACGATTCAACGCGAAATACACGGTATTCTCGAGAACTCCTCGAACGAATGCCTTTTCGATTCTCCGTATCGTATACTTTCAGAGACACCTGGATGACTTTGAGTTCTTTAAACCGCGTACCCTTTTTTCAAGATCCACTAGAGCTCGCCTCGTCATCGATCTGTGAATTCGTATTTTTATCCGCTACGATTCAGCTCTGAGAAAAGTAGCGTCGTTTGAGAAAGATGGAAATCGAGGTGAAAATCATTCTTTCGAATCACTTTTTCCATCTTTCTCTCGCTTGTGTCCACACGTTACGAGAAAAAATCCAAAGCAACGCAATTGGAGATACAAGACGAGATAACGAGACGACGAACAAGGGCCCAAACTGCAAACTGCATCGACGATCCGGGCAAGTTTTCCGTGGTTGGAAATATGGGCGGATCGGACTCGGAGAAACTAGCGAAAATTCCCTATCCACGGGAACGAAGTTCTTGTCCCCGTGTTACGGTTAGGACGGATAATGGAAGTTCTCTCTCGCGTCGGGCACCGATTACGTTACCGAACCAAATTGCGAAAAAAATGAAACCCCGCGACGCGTAATTACCCGGTCGCCTCGCATTCGATCGAGAACGTTCCGCGATCCGCGCGTACAATTCCCTCGGAAGCGTAGCACTTTTAAAGCAGCAGCGACGTGCTGTTACAGAGAGGCGAAAAAAAAAAAAAAAGAAAAAAAAAAAGGAAAAAAAAAGGGAAAGAATAACGCCAGCACTTTTGCCGCGATTAAAGCACGGCCGATGGTTTTCTGGGACGAGCGCGATTTAACGCTGAATCCAAAGGTACACGAAGGGCCGCTCGCGAGATGCATTTACGATACAGTCCCCGTGTATTTGTCCCTCGTAGCGTTCGCGCGGCCATGAGATTTGTTTGTTCCATTTTACTGATATTTCCTACCGGATCAGCCGTCCTGGAAATGCGCTGGATTTATAGCCTTTCGTGCGATTTAACGTTGCCTGGCGTAAAATGTAACCGAGGTTGGGGGGGTAGACGGGAAAAAATAGAAGAAAACAGGAGAGACGTCGGGGAGGGGAAGTAACTCGGGAAAGCTTCGGGGGAGCCCGAAAGCGAACAGGAAAGTCGGATCGAACCGGTGAAATAAACAAAATAGAAGTCGTCTCTACGTCGACGTCGACGTCGTCGTCGTCGTCGTCGTCGTCGTCGATGGCGCGAGCGTGGTCGATTTTTCACGATACGTCTCTCCTGCTGGCATCGAATTGGTGGTCGCGCGCGTGGATCGTACGCGTACGAAACGGGTGACAAAATGGTGGATAGCCGTGTAGAACCGGAAGCGAAATAGAAAGACGGGTAAACCAGATCCGCGGAAAAGAAGATCGAAGAGGAGCGCGATAGTCACGCGCCGAGAGTAAATGGAGCGGGACGCGCGGAGCAACGGAGAAGAATGTGGAACACTGGAAGAGAGCTTCGGGGAACCTAGAGGGAAGCTAGAGGGAAGCTAGAGGGATGTTAGAGGGAAGCTAGAGGGAAGGTGCGCGAACGGAAATGCAGGGAAAGGAGGGAGGAAATGCGATACGAGGTAGCTGGGAGAAATCGAGAGGGAAATAAGAGCGTCTCGGGCGCGAGGGACGGGAGCGGGGGGCAACGATACGCACGGGGTACGTTCGTGAAAGAGATTTCTATGACAAGTTCGTATCGAGTATCGCGCGGAAAAGAGGATCAAAGGGATGCACGCGCGCGGGTCCACGGACCGTTTCGAACTTTATTTAAATGCGGTTCTTTCCGCGCGGAGGACCGTTCCGCGATTCCACTCGACGCGACGCGACGCGACGAAAGCGTCACCGGTCCAAAGTCCGAAGGATTAACGGGATACGGTTTCGGGTTGTCGCGGTGATAGTTCCGGGGTACCGGACGTTCCGGTGTACGTTACCCGTGAAACCTATGCAAATTGCCTTTCCGAGCCCGCATTAACGGATTTAAAAGCGATATACGCTTCGCGTATCCGGTCTCGAGCTACGACGCGGCATTAGTCGCCATCGTTCAACTTACGACGCGCACGGATTTAACCAATAAAACGCGAGCGTCGATGGAAAGTTCGCGGTATCACGCCCGCGGGAATATCTTTCGTGTCCGTTGCGCGATAACGCCGAATACGAGCGCCTCTTCGTACGAAATCGGCCCGAGAGTTCTTCGCGGTAATAACTTTCCAAAGCTGGCCGAGTCCCCGGTGGCTTTCCAGCAAAGACAATACACACCGTACGCATCGAAAAACGCTTCAAACATCCGCCGACCGTGATTCTCGCTACCGAGAGGACAGAGGTCTTAGCCGGTTCGGCAAAAAGATGGCTCGTAGTCGAGGTCGCGTCGTTCGGTCGACGGGTAAATACGAATTCCAAGACCGAAATCTACGTTAAGTCGTGCCCTTAACGGAAGAAAAAAAAAAACCACCGTCGATCGTAATTAAAGCTACGAGTTTCTCAACGGTGCGAACGAGCGGACAACGGACGAGACAGTTCCGTCTCTCGTTTAATCTCGATTATAAATAATCGTCTCTCCGGTCGAGGAGGGTACAACGATCGCGCCCGATGGCGGGTAATTGCGCGTGTCGCGTCGTTAACGAGGTTCGAGCACCCGAATGGATCGACAATGGGATCTCCGGAAAGAATTCTAATCGCTCGAGTTATCGGTGTCGAAAAAAAAAAAAAAAAAAGCACACGAAAAAAGTGGCAAAAGCGTACGAGAAGCAACCGAATCATCGATCATATCCTCCCCGGCTCGCCGTTATCGGATTACCATCGCGGTCGATCGCTGCGACCGTTTCGAAATGGTAAAAATAACCGAACGGCGACGAAAATGCGGGAAACGTAATCGCGCAATATTCTCCCGGTCGAAACACACGGCACGTCCTGTATGCAGGCAGAACAAACGAACTGTTTCAACAAACCGGCAAACAGTCTCGAACAACGATGGCCAGTGATCTATTAACTTTAATGTTTGTCGTCGCTACGACGTTAAACCGAGAAAATCAGCGGAACGTAGCCGCGGATGTAATATTGAATCCGGTCGCTAAACATAGACCCCGCGCATAACAAAATAATGAAATGCCGGACTGCACGAGCGCGACCCACATTGCTGAATTTCAAGAGCTAAACATTTCGCGTGCTAATAAGCATTAGAGAGACCGGTGCATGCAGCTATGCGCCCCGTTACGGATTCTACGGTATTAGCGGAATCGTCTCTATCAAGATTTTCCGGTCTCGAGGCCTGCTCCGTCGCGTTAATTGCGATCTAATAATAGCTAATCGCGTCTCGAGGTTCTTGGATATCTTTAACAATACCGGTCCACGTATGCACGGTTTCCACCGTCGCTACCGATTCGAGTTACAGTATTTCCCTGGCTCTATGCGATCAATTTCTCCCCGCTTAGAGACAATCGAGTTATTCCCGTGTCCGCTTTTGTTTATTCAGCGCGGCCGACCCGCTCCAACTGATCCTTCTAACGCGCCGGATTCCATTTCGATACGGCTCCGATGAAAATGAAAATTCGACGTATTCGTAATTTCACACTCGTCGGAGCCGTGTACTCGCCGAGTATTTATCAAATACGAACGCGATCGAACGTGTTTCTTTTTTCTTTGGTAACGATTCGAAGCAACGCGCGATTAAAAGTGGACCGAACGAGGTCGAATTTCGACCGATTTTTACTCGAAAGATCTTACTTCTCTTCGATTATTTTTCATCCTCGCGAAACTCGAGCTCGAGTATCCAACTCTCGGTAACCGAGGACACAGCGGTGCGCGGTTCTTCGCGAAAACTATTTACCCGAACGATCGAGTTACCCGCGTAACGTAGCGACGCGCTCGCTCGATCGTTAGTTTTCATTAACGCGATATATCGCTAATAGGGGCAGCCGGTGTGAAGCACGGGGACGGCGCGGAACGGTATAATTAAGGATACGTGATCGAGGTGAATGGAGAGTGTGTTTAAGTGGCGGTCGCGTACCACGGAGCCCGAGCGTTTGTGTGTTTTAAGGTGAACGGAATTAGGAAGCCACAATGACGTGCCCGAAATTCTGTTGACCTCGCGGCGCTCAACGCAGAAATTGGATTATTCGTGTTTACCTGGGGACCCCTTAACTGGCTCTGCCACTTGCCCTCTCCTCCTCGAACGTCGTTGGTTATTCCAAGATGAGGTGTTCGATGGAGATCGTCCTTTCTCCGAGTGTAACCAAGGGTGTACACTCGCGCGCGCACGTGTACGAGTGTGAGAGAGAGACAGAGAGAAAACGATGGTAATTCGATTAATTCGACCCGACCGAATTAGGATTTGTCTGGCCGGGTGTACTCGAGGTAAACGTTGAAGTGCTCGTGACCGACGACGGCAAGGTGGGCTCGTTCTTTCTCTCTCTTGCTCGTTTTTGTTCTTTCTTGCTCTCTCTTGCTCGGTCTTTGTTCGCTCGCGAAACGCGACGGGCACCTTCCAGTGTTCTCGGTCGGATGGACCGTTTCCTCGGGACGATACTTTCGGTGTCTGGCGGTGATAAATGCGCGGAGCTCGGCCGTTTCTTCGGAAACGAACGAAGAAAGCACTCTTAAAACTTGGCAATTGAGGCCGGGCTTATTGTTCGTTTTAATTACATCCGGCCCTCCAGCCCGACCGTCCGTGCCCTCACCTTCCTGGAGTAACATCGGCGTTTCGTTTCGCGCGCAGCCAGCCCCGTGCGAACGGTTACGAACAGTGTTACCACGTAACCGGTCCTCGGACAGGAAACAACCCTCGACCGCGTTCCCTCGTTCCGTTTCGAGCCCCTTGCGCAACTCGAGCCTTTAATCCACTCCCGCGTTAATTCGTTCGCAATGAACGATTCGCGGGATTTATTAATACCGGTGAATCTGGATGAATTTGCGTTTTTAATCGCTTACACAGATGTCGCAATAACGACTGCGGTCCGCGGCCGGGACGCTCGTAAATCGTAATGGATTCGATAAAATCGCACGAATTTAACTATTCGATAAATCGCGTCGATCGAATCAAGCGCGAGCCCGTTTCGGTCGTTCGCCCGCGCGGTAATAGGATTGCAAACAACATTTTAGCGCGATTCAACGACGCTTCTTGAATTATTTCCCCACCAACGGAGCGCGTTGTTCGTTCCGCGCGGCACCGGATGATGCATTAACTCGCCGGAGCCTGGACGCGAGAGCGCAGGCGGCCGCGAGCATCGAGAGTCGTGTTCGGCAAAAAATCGATCATCATCGGGGCACGAACGCCGGGGAATCGATGCTCCGTTTCGACGCGGTAATTGCTCCGTAAGCGATATTCGTAGCGGGAAGTCGAGCCGCCGCTACAATCCCAGGGTTAATTTTCCATCGATAAGCCGACCAGCCACCCAGCCAGCCAGCGACGAAACACGGAAATTTGACTTCGGAACGGGTTACCTGCCCGCGAATTAATGGTTATCGATAAATTGGTAAATTATATCGGTGTCGTACACCCTCTCTCCCATCCACGCTACCTCTTCGCCGCGAATCGTGTCTCGGGAGGCGCGTTTCCTTTCGTTGCGCATCCCCTGGCTCGCGACGCTCGATTAATCGGTCTTAACAGCCGCGCGAATTTCCGCGGGTTCGTCGATCGAATCGATTATTTCCACGCACGCGCGTTACCTGGATACGGAATTACGAGCGACGTAGGTGTCTCGTGGATTGTCTGGCCAGGTCGGTGAACGCGATTCGAAATCGCTTCGTTACACCGCCGCGAAGTCGTAAAGTGAAATTCCACGACGGTCGCGTCGCATTTGGGCGCGATCGAGGGACAAAGGAAAATTGGAAAAGAAGATCGGACCGTCGTGGTCGCGAGCAATCCCGAAACGTACAATTTCGCGTCGCGCAACGCCGACGATGGGAAGATATTCGAGGAGAGTTCTCGATACGAAGCAAAAGGGGCGTTCGGAACGTTTTCGTTACCGTGAACGTTGTTAGGAGCCGTGAAAAGACCGCGAGAGGAGTGTCGAGCATCGAGAAACGACAAGTAAATTTCGCAGCTCGCTCCCCAAGGAGGACGCCTCCGCCGCGTTGGAACTTCACCGTCTTTGGCCATTCTTTTCAATTTTAATTTTTTTAAATTAACCTTCCCAGGAACCCAATTAAGACTGCGCTACAGAAAAATTCCTCAAAAGATTGCACGAACGAAGACCCCCCTGGCCGCTCGAAGGTTATTAAAATCTTCGAGAAAGAGATTAAGCTGCATAATTCGAATTTCCAACGGAGGTGAGGGTGGAGGAGATCGTTCACATCGAAACGGTTTAATCCCTGGTATATAGGAACGTAGGTAATTTATTTGGAACGCGGTTCGCCGTTCTCTTAGTAAGAACGAAACATGGACGCATTCTCCGTTCCGTTCCGTTCCGTTCGACGAGAGCGTTTCGCTCTAACGAGAAATAAGAGTTTAAGCGCGCGAAAACGCATTCGTTTGAAGAGAGAGCGAAACGATCCGCGGTCCGTTTAACGTTTCGACTCTTTGGACGAAATTACGTTCACCGAAAATAGTACGACTCGCGGTGAACGTTAATTCGTCGTATCGTGCTACGAGGGTCGTTAAAGACTCTTGTCGCGCAAAAATATCTCGCTCGTCGAGTTGGACGATGACCGTGCGACAAATTGACATCGACGATCGAGGAATCGAGTGCTCGAAACCGCTCTTCGAGCCCGATCGGTCTCCTTGCGGCGCGATACCGAGAAAACTTGGACGGTCGGTCGTCGTTTGGAAAATTCGCGTCCATTAAAATCGTTAATTTCGCGCAGTGTTCGCCATCGAAGCGTTATCGATTCGCGCGGATCGTCGCGACGCGAGGGTGCACGGTTTGGGAAAGCGTCGAGGGTCCGTCAGCTGCGTCGTCCGTAAGAAGTTTGCGAATCCTCGGCCAAGTTTAACCCCGATCACTTATGTAACGGAGTTACCGCCGGTACATACGTTCTCCTATCCGGACGAGCTTTGATTTCCCCTCTTCGACCTCGAGCGTCTCGATTCTCGACGAGGCTCACCCCTCGCTGAGGCGTTCGCCCTGCGGCGATCTCTGCTCCCCCTTGCGCGAGTTCTTCGGTTCCATAAAGCAACGGAATTGCAACGCTCCGGCATCCGAGCGGGATCGACTCTCTGTTCTCGCCACCGTCTACCGTGCGTCTCATCGCGGTTTATAGTTAACAATTCCGAAACCTCGCGTGTTTGCGCAGAAACTTACGCGCGAGCGACAACTCCGTTTCGCGACTCGTCGCTGAACCCCCTCAGCCAGCTCGGATCGAAATCTCGATTTCGGGTATTCTCGGTGGCGTTGAAACGACGAACGGAAATAGCACCCTGCGCGAACTTTGACGCGATATCGCGAGCCTCGAGCAACAACGCGGAACTCGTGACTCGAGGGCATTTTAACCCTTTAAAGGTATTTTCGAACTTATCGCGCAGCAAACGGTGAAAGAAAAAAAAGAAGGGAACGAAACTATGCGAATTACACTTTGATCGAATTACCGACCAACGTGTGCGTTTCAATCGTATTACCGACACGGGTGATTCATTCGAGACGCTTGTTGGTTTTTTATTATCGAAACATTTCGCGTCGATACTCGAGAAGACACTGGACAATTAACTCCGATAAGAAACGAGCGATCCGTGATGTTTTACCAACGGTTTCGTTCGTCGGTCGCGAGGAAATTGCAGAGAGTGGCCGGGAACTCTCGAAAATATTTTCGACTCGACCCGAATGCGCGTCGATAGCTTCGAGGAGCGATTTCGTCGATCGAAAGAGATCGGGAGAAAGAGCCTAGAAAAATCCGTGTTAGAGATACCAGGACGCGTTCGGTGTTCGAACGAGAAGAGAGGCCAGCGGCGTCGAGCAGAAATTGATGAAAAGATAGCGAGTGAAGAGGTGTCGGCGGATTTTAATTCTAATTATCTATTCACCGACAAATTCATACTTCGCGGTTTACCGGAATGTGTGCGCCAGCGGTGTTCGGCTTTGTGCGACACCGGGACCCGTAAAAAGCACCTCTTACGAACAGAAAGATCGACGGAAGAGCCAATTATTTTTGAGTGCGTTCGCTGCTCGAAACCGGGGCCACGCGCTCCTTTACGCTCGCGAACATATCGAATCATCGCCGCCCTCGTTTCGTCTGTTTTCATTGTCGACGACGACCCAATGAAAAATGCACAGATGACACACTCGACCGACACTTTCGTTTCGTCGTCACCGTGTACTTAATTCTCGATGCATATCGGAAACCGCTTCTCCCGCGAATCGATCGTTCGTTACGCGGAGAACGAGGCGGTGTCTTCGTTCACCCGAAACGATCCTCTCGCGTTCGAGAACGCCGGCCGACGTTCGAGTAATCGAATCTAAAGGTGAGGTCCGCAACAAAAAGAAAAAAAAAAAGTAATGCAAACGACGTAAATGTAAATTCTACGGGGAACATTTGACTGGAACTTTGTTCGAAACGTCGTCGCATTTCCCCGGTAGATACGGACTTTCTGGAATAGCAATTTCTGGTAGAATGTAAATACAAATGTATACGAACGTATAAATATTTATTATGCAGGTAGAATAAATACGTACACTCCCCGTCGAAGGGGAGAAACACGCTGGATGCCTGGATAAAAAGAGAAGCTTTACGAGCATTACGAGCGAACGATGAGATTTTTACTACGATCTCGAATACGTATTGTACAAGTTCGACAATAATTCGAAAAAAAATCGCACACTTCCGGACGATCTCGCAGTCTCGCTTCGTTCTCCGCAAACGTCTCGATACTTTTAAAGCTGAACGCGTACGCGTAAGAAACGACAGCCTAAAACACCGCTGCGAAACCTAACCTCGATCGATTCCATCCCCGCTATCGTCGGTTCGGAATCTTGATAACGAGTAATCGGAAAAAGGAAACCATCGAATCACCGTTCCCCTCCCGTCGCTGCGCTACAATTTCTGTGTGAAAACGGAGCGACTTTCCCACCGGTCGTTTTCCCTTGTCTCCTCCTCCCTTGAAAAACACCGAAAATACTGCTACTCTGTGTTCAACCGATACTTTGGACTCGAAAGTGGCGTATAAATCCATTAGAGCGGACGCGTGTCAACGAACAGACGAGAGAAAAAAAAAGAGAGAGAGAGAGAGAGAGACAGAGAAAAGGAAAAAAAACCCGAGAGGGAAAACACGCGTTTCCCGCGCGCGTATCGTTTTTCAAGCGGCTGGGAGCAGAATCCGAACAATCGTCGACCGGTCGAGCCGCGTCATCAGGGGGGACGGAAATCTCGATAAACGGCGGGGACTTCCTGGATGATTCGTTTTGACGCAATCGAAAAACGGGATCAGCGAGTCGTTATCGGGTAGCGTTGAAACGATGCTTTCCGTGCTTGTCGCGGGTGCCGGGGATCGTCGTTGGCGGTGGTCTGGTCTGTTGACACGAGATTCGGCGTGTTCGCAACGTCGCGACAAATAATTACGATCGCGCGACCGTTTTACAACCTGTATAGGAAAAATCGTGGCACGCGTTGAAACGTGGACGATCGTCGTGCGCGCGTGTATATCCCGGGACGCACGCGAATTCGAATCGCATTGTAATTCCGCGGACTCGCGGCCGCGACTCGCGTTGCTTTTATCGTCGATCATTTTTTAAGCGGCTGGACACATCCACCGCGAATCTGGGTATTAATTCGACTCGGTACGCCGGTAAATTTCCAACGCGTCCGAGTTAGACGGTTGAATTTTTATTACACGACGGGAGCAACGCGGTGGCAATTATGCAACGCGTCGTCCGCGACGAACTTTCGATAACTCGTCGACAAAAAAAGAGACGCAAAACGATTCGACTGGAATCGAATCGTTGTATCGCGTTGTTCGCGCGGAGCTTTCGCGTTTAAATCGCCCGAAGAATTCGGGATACGAATTTTTCCGTGGAAATTCCAGCAGCTCGGGACACCGTTAATGGAGTGTCGCGAACGTTCGAGGGTACGAGGAGAGTCGGAGAGAGACGGGAAATCTATGGAGATCGTGGAACATTTTTATGACAAAAGACGAACGAAAACGATATTAGTCGGGCGGCTCGGCCGTTTTGCGGACGTGATTCATGTGGCAATTTCCTAAGTCGGGGTAATAGTTCCGCGTAAAATTGCCCGCTGAAAGCCGCGTGCCGGGTTCCCAAGACAAATCTAGGAGATGGTTAGACACGAAAGCATCGCCCCGAACGGGGCAACCTCCATTTGTACGAAACGAAGAGGGTGGTGTCCATTTGTTTTGTCTCTACCGAATGATCCATTAGCGAAACCGTCGGCTATCGGAATCTCGCGGAGGCCCTCGCGCTCGTGATTCCGGTTTCGTTTTTCACGTGAACCGACCGCTCGTGCACGGACACCAGAGACGAAAACTGCCCCTTTCAACGTGCTCGTAATTTCTTGATTATCATCGGTTGATAATACCCGTCAACGCCTTCCATTTGCGGAGATGGATCACCGCCCGGTGACGCGCAATAAATACCAAACGTTCGAAGCGACGAGTCGAAAACTGTCGCCAAATATTAGTCATCGGGACGGTCCCCCATTGTCTTGCGCGGATTTTCCACCCTTTCGGCGTGAATCAACGTATATTTCACCCCGCGTGGAATCATCGAACGACGTGTACTTCTTTTTTAGGCGTACGTGTAAAACGCAGTGGAATCGATTCTTCTTTTCCAGTAGCCATTCTCGAGGATTCGTCGCGACGCGTGCAAAGGTACAAATGTATCTTCGAATATTTCGACAGGTGCTGCCAAGGACAAGTCTGTGAAAGACTTTCCTCGTAACCTGTACACGATCGCCGATCGTTCACCGCGAATAATTGTTTCAAAAGTTACGCAAACAGTTTCGGAAAATCTCCAAAGTCTCTCGAAACTTTTAAGAATCCCGTGATAATACCGCTCGTTACCATCGAGGTAACCTTCCGTGTAATCGCGAACGACTTGGTAAATATTTCGCGCTCGCGTTTGCCTCTCCGCCGAGACCACAAAGCGGTCCTTTAAAAATTTCAAGACTCTCGAAACACGGACAATGCGCGCGAGCGAGAGAGACGCTCGAAGATTTTCGACCGCGAACGTTCCCCGATTCGAGATATCTCGAGATATCTCTACGCTCGTTGCGCAGAGATAAAAGTTCGTCCAACGACGAGGCCACGCGTAGAGAGACAAGCGGAAAATATACGTGGACGAGACGCAGGAACACATTAATCGACTTTGCGTCTCGTCTCGTCCGATTCCTCGGGAGCTGGAACCGGAAGCGTATCGAATCGCTGGAGCATCCAAAGTCGGTGATTTACACGAGGCGCGAGTGTGGTCCCTGCTACGCTCTAAGAGCTAATTAAATGGGACGTAATTAACGAGACAGCCTGACCGAGCGGCCAATTAAACCGGAGCGAAGTTTACGCCGTACCGTGAGCGGACGAATCGGGAATCGCTCATAGATCCAAGGTGCCCCGGAAGTTGGCGGAACTTCCGGTAGCGACGTGGCACCGCGAACGACCATCGATACGGATCCGTTCGATGATCGATGGGCCGGTTTGTCCGGTGAGTATTCTTATTAGCGTCGGATCGTCTCCATCGATGAAAACGTTGTTCGACGATTGGGGTAGATTGGCCGTAGGGTCGACGTTATTTGGACAGGATGTTTCGTAAATAGGTGATCGAACGTTTCGAGCGTGTTTCGGGTAGGAATTAAAATATTCATGGGAACACGTGGCTGACACGGAATACTTATTTTTTCATGGAACAACGAATCGTCGAACCGATCTAATTTTCGTTTGTCATCGAAGGTGAGAGTGGCAGAATCGAACAAAAAAAAAGCAGTTCTGTGCGAAACGGTTCTAGACAAGTTTTTTCATCCGGGATGGACCAACTATTCGGTAATATTTGATCGAGCGATGAAAAAGTCACTACGCGGAGGTCGGAGATATCGAACGATTACGATAATAATAATACAGCGTTTGTCCAAGAGAGGGAGGAAATCTAAATGAAAATTAATACGACGAATGGAAAGAAAACGAAGTACACGTTCGTTGGAAACGCGAGCCGCGATCGTATCCTGTTATTATCCTCGTTGCCGTGTTTTCGAGATAAGGGGAAATTTTTCGTTTCCAAGTGGACCGACCCGCGTAAAAGTATACGCGTGTATACGTAACACCGATAGGGTGAATCGCAGCCTTTAAGCGACCTCGTTTCGGCGGTTAGTCCGCCGGAAGAGGCGCGCGCGTTCGCGAGAAAAATTTAACGATAAAAAAAAGGAGCGTTCGTGGAACCGTTTCGCGACTACGGTGAATCGGGAAGGTGTAGGATCGTCGACCGTTCGAACGAGGAAAACGGACGGAGGGGGAGCCCGATTCGAGGGTTGAAATAGAAACGGTACGCGAGACGAGTGAAATAGAAGGGGAGAGACAGTCCGCCCAATTTTGCGGTCGCGTTGTTAGAGATAGCGACGGGGGTCGCGGCGTCCCTCTAACGAGACCTCGACACGCGCAGAGAGAGAAAAAAAGAGGAAATCCCTCCTACCGGGTTTCTTCGAATATCACGTGTCGCGACAACTTTAACGAATTCCGAGCGCCGCGGCTGGAGAATTTTAAAAAAATCATCCCTTCGGTAAGGGGAGCACGGCGAGCGCGGAGGCGGCGCCCCGAACGACGACGACGACGATAGCGCGGATATATACCTCGCCTCGTCGTTCCTGGACGTGGGTTTCGAGTGTAAACACTTCGGCGTGAAGAAGTCGGTGCTCGAGTCGCGAGTAACAAACGCTTTCCCTGAAATAATGACATTCTGGAAACTACCGCGAGAGCGTTGGCACACTCGGTTGAAGCCACGAGATCGCTTTAGGCGCACGCCCGTGTACCGTCGAATGCGACGAGAATAAAAAAAAGAAAGAAAAAAGAAAAGGAAATAAAAGAAAAAGGAAGAAGAAACGAGGGGGAGGGGGAGAAGAGAAAAAAAAGGTGAAACGGAAATCTTGCTCGTTGCCCGCTTTTTCGTTTTTCTACCGCGGCGTGAATTCGCGTTCACCTTTGCCCCGTGGAGAACGTTCTGTTCGGAGCCGGCGAAACGAACAACGTTGCTCGCGAATCCACGAGATACACGCTCGACGACGTCTCGGCCGAGACGCGAAGAAATCTTCGACGAACCGCGATCCCTGTTACCACCGGAACGAAATCTCTCGTAAATACGTACGGAGACGTCCGATGTCGGAGCGTGTGTCATCGATTCACGGTTGTGGCGATAAAACGTGTCCACTTGGTTAAGCCTACGACGCGGACGTGATTTCTTCACCGTTTTGCAGATTGGTTAAGCTACATCTCCGATACGAGAATCACCATTTTGAATGAAACGACCCTGTGTCGAAAAATTTCCGAGATATCGGTTCAAGTATCGCTCTTCACTGTTCTCGTCTATCCTGCAGGTAAGATATACAGGAAAATAGTAGGTGCCGCATATTTTCACGCAAAGTATTTCCCCAAAATCGACAATTTATCGTTCGGTGTAATCCCTCCGTGATTTTCCACCCGCTCCGAGTTGCAATCTGTTCGATGTACCCGTGACTTCTCGAAATTCTAATTAGGACCCCGAGAACTTGGTCTTTATTTCCGTTCCACGTGAATAAATTTCGTAAACACGTGGATGGAACTGGAGTCTGAGATTGCGGTCCGGTCTCGAGGAAATTAAGGACACGTGGAGCGTCCCCGCGTGTCCTGTGCACCCGGTTTCGAGGAAATCTGTACCGGAGCTCGACGCGGGGTCCCTATTGGTCGTTCGATATCCCCTACTTTTGTCCCTTTAAGAAGATTACGGGGACAGGTGTTCGCCGCGTTCCGGCGCGGATAAAATGTTTGGAAATCGTAAGCGCGCGATATTTCAGAACGGTACGATACGAGACCGTGTGAATTCTCACGGACGATTGAACGTACCGTTTACCTTTGACGAGGGGATTTCACGAACCCCGAACGTTTGAATTTTTAATAACCGCGGATACGCGAAGCTATGCTCGAAAACGTTTCGAATAAATAACGAATACCTGGAGGATCGTTCGCGATCGACGTACACGCCACCGAGTTATACTCGTCGCGTAAATTTTAATAAACTGTTGGAATGAATGCAACAACGATCTTAAGGATGCCAGATGTCGATTTTTGGGACTGTCTCCGTATTGGCGCGTGAGGGTCGTCCGCCACGCGGTCAACGGTTCGGCCGTTTACGTTTTTGTTTTTCCTACCAGTCGAGTTCCAAGTCCAGAGTCACGAAGACATATCATATTGTACTCCTCGAGTTCCTACATTGTATTCTTGTGTGTACGGGAACTATACTACTAGATACGCGAGATCCCTGCATATCATAATAAACTACTTATTATAATCTGAACTTTCCAACATAAACGAATCCCCGAGCATTCCATGCTCGTCGGTTCTTTCCCTTTTCGCGTTAACGACGTTTCCTTTCTAATCTTTGATTCGCTACCGATACAAAAGCTCGCGATTACAATGCCCCTTTCTATCCGTACGGCCGGTATCTCCGGCAATTACCGATCCTGTTAACCCTAGCGCGCCGTGTCGTCCCATTGAGCGAATTTTTCTAAGCGGAATAACGAGGAACCGGGCAAGCAACGCAGCGGGCTAACAGCGTGAAAATTGGCGGAACGGGCCCCCGTTCCGTTCGAAATTCCCCCGAGAGGATTGTCACGCAGCCGCATCGCACGAGCGATCCGACATTATCGTCGTAGCGCAGAGACAACGGGCCAGGGAGCCCGAGAAAGACGAAATTCGAGAAGCGAGAGGGGACAACCGAACGGAGATGGAGGGACGAGGGGAAACGGAAAGACGAAGAGAAAGCGTACGAGTCGCGCGAAAAGAAAAAAATAAATAAACGAAGAGAAATAGAAAAATCGAGAACGCGCGACGGGTTTAAACGAGGCCGCGACCCGTGAAAAGGATAAACAACGACGACCGGAAGGAAAAGACGGGGAGGTCAGGGACGTACGTGGGCAGACGAAACACGAGGATCGAGCGAGTGAACGCGCGCGACCGCGGAGAGAGTCGGGACCCTATCCAGAGCGAGAAAAGCGAAAGCAATTAAGATAGTTACTTGGTTATGAGACAAAAAGGCTGGGCAGAACGAAGGTAGGAAGGTAATTACCGTGGTAACGGCTTGCCACGACCGTGCGACTGTATCCCGTGGAGCGTGGCCGGCTTCTGGGGAAATTAGTGCTGGAAAAATTCATGCCCGCGGAAGATTTGCGTAAATTAATTTACGCCGCCAAGCCGGTCGCCTAGACGAGGATGAAACTGGGGAACGCGGCGGGGGGGACCGAGTCGAAGGAAAGAGGAGCGAAATTCAATTTCCAAATGAGGATGGACTTGTCGCGGTCGAGGGCGTCCCAACGGTGGTCCGGAAGGGCATAGGGTGGGATGGGTGGAAATCATCGTTCAAAGTATCGCGAGAGTTCCGAGTGTCGCGGTGGAGTTAATTCGCGAAGAAATTTCAACGTGCTCGCGAAGTCGGAGAAACTTCTCACCGCGAGCCAGAGGGAAAAGAATAAAACAGAATCGAGAGTCGCGATAAATTCACCGCGCGAAATCGAGCGTTGAATCTTCGTCGAAACTCGGAGGCGGGTACGACGCTTTTCGGAATCGGCCCCCGTAGACGCAATTACGGGGAAAACCGGATTAATCGTAACGACGAGAGCGCGACGGAAAACACGAACCGTCTTACCCTCTTTTTCCTTGTTTTCTGCGTTTCTCCGCTCGATATCCGGCGAGGATCGTCCCCGGTTACTTTTCCGTTTATTTGCGTTTATCTCGCAAATCGTTTGAATAACGTCATCTGACGCGATTCGTGGCGAACGAAGTGGGAAAGAAAAAAATATGTACCGTTCGAAACGAATATTATTACGCGGAATATTCGATGAAACGTGGTTGCAGCGACCGTAGGGAAGATTCTTCGTGAAAAAGACGGTAGAATTTTGTCGCGGTATCATTCGTTCTCGAGAAATGTTCAAAGCTTCCAACGATACGCGATCGAGCACTCGGACGTCCGATCGTTACTCGTTGTAACGTACCTCTACACGGGTTTCTAAATATTCCCGTTGGCGAGATAATATTTACCCGAACTAATTCCAATCGATCGGAGAAGACGGTAAGAGCGAAAAGGACAATATAAAACCGTCCTCGACGCGCGCGAACGATTCGAGTAGAAGGAACGAGCAACGGTCAGACGCGTCAACCGGCGCGTATTACGAGATCCCGCTCGCGGCGTACGTCTCCCGCGAGCGAAATTCATTTTACATTTTCCATGCATTTGTGCGCGAAGAATTTCTCGCCGAGTGCCGCGTTTTAATTATCCAGTTACCGGTCTTTGAACGCGACCGGTTACACGACACGAGCGATCCACATCGGCGCGCCTCGATAAATTAAAACCAAACGGCTAATTAAAACGGCGAGTAAAATAAAAACAAGGAGAAATCGTCGATTACGGCAACCTTCTATTCCATCGCGAACGCTCATTTCGAACGAAAAAGGAGGAAAAAACCTACGGAGGAGTTCGTTATTCCGTATCGCGCGAAACGAAATATTTTCTCGTTTTCTTTTCTTCTCTTTTTTTTTTTCTTTTTATTTAGCCAACTTTATCGCGCTCGCCGGCCCACGGACTCGGAGTTACATCGAAAAGCCCGGTATCTTCGGAAGAATAATTTTAATGGAGTTTAATTATAACCGTACGGGCGGTTTTTTTGTTTTTTGTTTGTTTTTTTTTTTCTTGCGTACGGGAAAACGCCGCGCGTTTCGGCAGCTCCTCGTTCCATCCGCGGTTGAATTTCAATCTAACGCGCGAGAGCTCGTGGCCTAAAAATGCCGGTGTTCGTCTATTCAATTAAACCAGCGACCTTGTTAAGGGGCTGACGTTTCCTTGGCGCGCATTTGCATAACGTCGTGCCTCCGTTGGCCCGAGATTATACGAATTACCGTGGTCAGGCGGCTCCGCAGAATGGTCCGTTTTACGAACACGGTCTAATTAGCCGGTATAGATCGCGGCGCGACAATGAAACGTTCTCGAAGTCTCTCCGTACGGGGAGAGATCTCGGAGATCTCCGTCGACCGTTTCGTTTTTCCGTTGAGGTTCTTTCCTTCGCGGTGGTCGTCGTTTCGCCGATATCCGGTGTCGTCGCGGGTCCCGTTTCAGAAACAGAAGCCGAGATAATCACGGTTCCTTTTCGCGAACGAAAGAGGCAACTCGTTCGAACCTTCTGTGTCCGGGGTTTTAAGCTTCGGTGATATTCGGACCGCGATCGAGGTCGATTCCGAGCGTCTCGGGACGATCCAGCTGGCGTCTCGCGCGATAAAAGGAGGATGATACGTCGAACGCTGGAACCAGCTGCGTAAGTAGCTACTTACGACAACCGAGAACGTACGCGAGACCGGCGGACGATCGGTTTCCGGGAGAATTTCTAGCCCCGTTGAACAATTCGATGGTTCGCAACCGGGTTAAATCCGAGATAAAAATTCTCGTTGCGCGCCGTTCTTCGATCCGTCGAAGGTAACGAACAACGGGATAAATTTACACGCGTAAATAAACGCGCGCGGGACGAGCGATGTCTCGCGAGTACATATTACAATTCAGCTGGTACGCGGTTATTTGTAATTCTACGCGATTTGGGCCGGTCTCGAGTCACTCTCGCGCCAAGATAAAACGATACACAACGAGATGAGATTCCAACCGAGAACCATCGCTCGATAACATGGACGTCGGATGTTTACTCGTCCAAAAAGGCGTAAAAATACGACGTTCGATCTGCTCGAAACTTTCTCCTCGAGACGAAAGAGCCGTCTTTTGGGTACGCAACAACGCGGAATCAGCGTCGGTTGTTCGATACCGCGTAGATTTCTCCGCGCTCTAAGAAGAAGCGTTCTCGCGTTGGCCACGAGAACGAGCGTATACGCTTCGCGACGTAAGTTGAAAGGGTAACGAGACACGAGCGTTACGGCTCGTAGAAGAGGCTGTAAGTTCGTAAAACGTCGGCGTTTCTTTAACGCGGTCGGTGATGGTATCGCGCGCGGAATCCCGTTCCGCTCGTCGAACGATCGGGGATCACGCGGACGGAGGCGCGCGTACCTCGAGCGTGAGCGGAGAAGTCCCGTGCAGCCTCGGTTGCCGCGCGTTATCAACTGCCGAGGACCAAAACTTTTTACATTATGTTAACTTGCGCGCGAAATGGCCTCCCACGGACCGTGAAGCGGATGAGCGCGAAGCTGACGGAAACTTTCCTACGGAGTACCGACCACCCTCGCACCTACACCCTTACGAAGACGTGATCCTTCCTTGGAAGCTGTTTCTTGTTTATTCCACGGCGTACCGAACGCGCTTCCGTCTTCGCCGCTGGAAAATACGCCTCGCCGAGTCAAGCTCACCGGACACCTCTTACGACGTAGTCATTGGTTTCGATCCACTCGGACAGCTCAAACGTACGTCTTTGTCGTCGCGAGGATCGTCTTCGTTCGTTCGTGTGCGTTGCAAAGACGAATCGTTCGAATTTTTAATCGTTTCGTTAAGAACAGTGATCGTAGTCGCTCTCTAAGAAATATCGTTCGCACACGACGAGTAACTATAGTCGAGATCCTCCGATAGAGTTACTTGGGACTTGCAGCGTGTCGGTGTTCGATCGAAACCAGTCCATCGAGAGATTACACGCGCCTTGATTTTCGAAGAGTTTCTCTTTCCAAGATGATTCTTGGATCGCGAAAGTAACTTTTCCAAGGGTGAAACTAAACCTAAACCCCGTTTGTACGCGTTTACTCGCCCGAGGCGTTGAATGTACCTCTTTACCGTAGTCACGGACACGGATTTTCCAATTTTCAAAGAGTTTGTGCGTTCGGAGCGTTGCAATTTCTCTCGAAGTGAACGAGAGGATCGGAAAGTTCCGTTGAAATCCGCAGCTCCGTACTCTTCCTTCGGGAGATCGTTCCGATAAGTTTCTCGGCGTTGGTCGAAAAATACTCCAAGGTGCGAAGAATACGAGCGTTGTAATCGTCGCCACGGAGTCTAGAACCGGTCCAGATTCGTTTCCTCGAAGTTCGCTCAGTTACACGCGCGGGGAAGCCGCGAAAATGTCGGAATACGGCTAAATTTTCAAGCGGTCGACGAGAAACAATGGAAGTTATCAACGAGGGTGCGGAGAGACGTGGAATTGGCGAGTTGATAACGAACGGAGGTATAAAAGGCGGAAACGGGACGGTCTCCCTTTTTGGCGTGCAATATTGCGGGGAAGTAGCGAGCGGTTCGTTTGTAACGGAAAATATGCAATCTTTGCAAAGAAAATTGTATCAGCGTTCATCCGTTATTGTAATGCACTAGTCTCGTTACAGCGCTCGCGTATCGAATTATTCGTTCGACGAAGTTTTCCTTTAACGGAAACGACGGGTTACCTCGTGCTGTCTGTTCCCTCTATTAAAATATTCAGCAACGGAGTAGCGAAAGATAATAAGTTCTCGAGACAAAAGGACCGTGAAATGGAAGAGAGAATTTGTATATGAATCTTTCGATGATCGGACTGCTCGCGAATCGAAGGACCAATTTTCCACCGTTCCGTTACACTCTCTGCGCGTGCAAGGTCTCGACGAGATACAGGGTGCGTCGAGACGCAACGAATCGAAAGCTCGGGACAACGTTCGTTTACAGAGTGTCGCGGTTCTCGAGAAAATGGCCGTTTGGAAATTTGTCGCGTTCAATGGTCGCGATGTTGGCGAAACACCGAACCCTTCTGGTATCGTCCGTTTCGAGGGATTTCGAGCGATTTCGAGCGGTTCGAAGAGGCCACGAGCGAGGAAAATCGGAGAGTGGCGTATCGGGCAACGGCGATGTCGCTTTTCGAAACACGCTCCCGCTGGACTCTCGTATATTACGTTCGTTTTACGATCGGCAGAACTAGGAAGCCGATGGGTGTACCGAAGTTATAATGCAGGCGATGAAATTATGGTAAGGTCCCAGGGAAATTTCCATCGTAACTTCCGGCTCGAACTAGGGGAATCGATGCAGAATGTCGGATGATCAAAGTTCAACGCCGCAGAAGCGTGGATGGACGCTGATCGACGCTCCGCTGGTGAAAATCGGTTCGCGGCGATGGGAAAGAGAATCGAGCGGACGGTAGGCGAGAGACGCGGCGAGCAACCGGAGTGAAATAGAGAGAGAAATAGACCGAGAGGGGGCGGACAGTAGCGAACTTGCACTTTATGCACGTATGAATACGTACGCGTGAACTGAATGCCCGTGCAGTATACACGCGCGACGGAGTTTACCAGAGATTGGAGATGGAATCGCTCCGTGAATCACGTCACGACGACCTTTCGTTTCGAAGAATGCGATTTCCCGCGATCGAAACCGATCCCAGCTGCTCGGTTAAATCCGATGTTTCTATTTTACCTCGGTTTTGTATCTATTTTTTTCTCTCTCTCTTTCTCTCTCGTTCTTTTTCATGGAAAATCGCCGATCGATTCAACGAAGTCGGTCGACGCGCTCCGAATCGCGGCGAATCGCAAAAATTCACCAACCGTTGGAGAAATATACCGAACGAGCCGCGGAGAACACAAACGTTCGGAGTTACGGAAGGTTCGAGGGAAAAGACTTTTAACACCGCGCGGACCGATCTCCACCGCGAACGATGCCACGATGGTTCGTTTCGAAACTCTGACAATTAGAACTCTCGAGTACGTTGGAAATGCTTCTAGAAATTATATCCCGAAAGCTCTCGAAAGTGCGATCATCGTGAAACCGTTCACGGTGATACGATTCCTTTACCGCGAATCATAAATTATTTAATTCGAATAATACAACCGTGTCGTAAACCCCGAATCGCGAGTGCCGCGGGTCCTAGCCGAGCGTCGCGAATCGGAGATCCGATTTTCCTAGAGCATCGTTGCGTTTGAATTTTCGAACGACCGTCTAGCGCAATGGACGACACTATATCCGCGTGAGATACTTTTTCGACGATTTTTCAAATCGATTTTCTCATCGAAACTTCCTCCGCGAGTCTCTCGTAGCTTTGCGTAGCACCGTGCGAGTCCTCTCGACGCGTTACGCATCAAAGTTCCGATAAGTAGACGTTTTTAAATACTTGTATTTATCTCGAGACCATTATTTTTCTTCGAATCGGTTCGTGCGACAAATTACACGCAAAGAACACCGAGAAGCGCGTATCCCACCGCGGTGATCAACAATTGACAATCGATCCGGGTGATAACGATCGAGATAGTCGATTATACGAAACTTTTGGTAATCGCGATACAACGGTATCGATAATCGTCGACGCCTTGACGGAAATCGAGCGATCCTCGACCGGATGAACCACGGACAGGAATAATAGACGCCTCGTCTAGGTAACAGCGGTTAATTGAAGCGTACATAGCCTCGAGCAGCCGGTGTTTACACGGATGGTAATCGAGAACGAAAGCTAAGGTCGGCAAGAAGTTATCCACGAGGGCGGGAAAGCGAGTCCCTCCCGACCGATCTATCTCGCGACCCTAAAGCTGCCAACGATTACGGTCGAATTTCGTTCGCGTTTCGTCGGTGAACGAAAAAAGAAAAGAAAAGAAAAGAAGAGAAAAAAAAGAGAGAGCAGGCGACCGTCTACCTCGAACGCGTTAACATCGAAGCGCGATCGAATCGGGCTGTAACAATGGAATACGGTGCTTTACAGGTCGATCGTAGATACGATAGAGACGCGCACCCTTTTATCGTCACGGAGAAATGAAACTGCTCGAGCTTTCATCGCCGGAGCGATCGGCGATCGCCATTGTCGGTTAACGCGCGGAAGGCTCGTTACGACTCGAGAGTCGATGACAATAATACCAACCTCCTTATCGAACGAACGTACGGCTGAAAAAATCCCATCGAAACGCAGATCGACGATCAACGAAAACCCGAACCGGTATTTACACCGTGGTATCGTTCCCTCGATGCGAAAGCTTCTGGCCCGCTCGAAACGCGACTAACGCCAACGTTCGTCGCGGTATCGTTTAATTAGAACCCGCGTACTTTCTCGCCCCGTGTTTCTCCCGAATCTCCCTTCCCGCGATAAAGAACCAGCCCTCCGGATCCTCGACAACCGCGAGTTCCCGTTCCGGTGACAGCGAAACGTTTCTCGAACTACCGCGTCAACTTCTCCGTAAACGAAAATCACGGTGTATCGTCTTCTTTGTTCGAAAGCGTCGAAACCGGGCCGCAAAGTCGGCACCGGTCGGTTCAACGACCCTTTTCTCGAGAGGTTGATTCAAAATTGCCCCGTAACGCGAGACTCCGGTGGGGAGCGGAAGTGCACTTTAGCCCCTCCCTCCCTCCCTCCCTCCCTACCGTCGAGCCGTTTCAAGGAACTGCAGTCGTTCGATCCGTCCCATTGCACTTAATCACCACGAGTGTCCCCGGTTACGCAGCCCACCTAACGAACAGGCTAGCAAATCGTCCGAGAGTTGGACAATTTTTAGGAAAGTTAACATTCCGTTGGGAAAGAAAAAAAAGAAAAAAAAGAAATAGTTCTCGGTCGGTTCACGACCCGTGAGGATCCCGATCTTCGCCGATAACCGACCGCGCCGATTCCGCGGGAACGGAAGCGCGTAACGCGTCCGTGGCTCGTAAGAACGGGTGGTTTCGGTCGGCTGGAAACCGTGGAACTCGTTTTATCGGTCCAACCCTCTCCGAAATGGTCCCGACGCAGGCAGATCCGTGTCCACGGCCGAGAGCCCCCACGGTTTTTTATTCGCGCGATAACGGCCGCGACGTGACGAATGTAACGACGAACGATCTCTCTCTCTCTGTTTCCAGACTCGACGGTCGAGATGGTAGTCGAGGCCGGCAAGAACGTGACGTTGAATTGCCCCGGTGTCACCGAGAACTCTCTGATACTGATGCTCGAGTGGCGAGCAAACGGGAAACAGCTGCTGGAGTACAGCAGCAGCGTCACCACCGTTTGGAACCATCGAAACAGGATATCGCTGTCGCTGAAAACATACGCCCTCCAATTTCATCCGGTCACCGCCAAGGACACGGCCGAGTACGCTTGTTTGGTGAACAGTCGCAGCTCACCGGACACTATTATACAGCTGATAGTGCAAGGTGAGTCCCGTTCACGATACTCTTTCTCTGCGTTAGCTCCCACAATGTGGGCGCAATTATTTTCGAAAGGTGTACGATTGTGTTTACCTGGTGAGCGATCCATCGTTCGAAACCGAGTCGTAGAGTCGAGCGATCGAATTCTACGTTTGGTAAAATTGTTCCGTTATGTATCGAAGTGTAACACGACTTTGTCGAGCCGGTAAAAATAACGTTCGTCCTGTTTCGACCGGTTGCCACGAACCCCAGTCGTATCCAAGTATTTCCGTTTAATTCGGGGTATATTGATATATTTCGGTATTCCGGCTACTTACCAAAGCTGGTTAATTGCTTTTGGAAGGTTGCCATATTCCGATTACTCGGTGAGACGGGTCGCAATGGCGTACATAGTTGGAGAGACGTAACGTCTTCTGATTTTTTCGAGCGGCAGACCCGGTAATGAGGCGGAACTTTACAGGAGGATTAATACTCGGTAAGAAATGTCTATAAAGAAAGTTTTAACGAACACAGAAATCGGGTACTAGACTTTCATGGCGCAAGACTGCCGGCGCAAGCGGGTCCTTGCGCGCCAAGATTGATGACGAAACAGGATTAAATACGAACGTTGTTAAAACTTGCGTTCAAATTTTAAACCAACGGGTGGAACTAACACGACGGAACGTATTACCGGAACGGTGAATTTAATAATATTAAAATCGGGGATCGTCGAAACGTAAATAGGGTTTCCATTAACGAGGAAGAATATCGCGTACGTTTCGCGAGAACGATCTCCGAAGATCGCACTTGGAATCACCGTCTCGAGATTTCGAGAAACAAAGCCATCCATTTTACCGAGAACGTTTCGAAACGTAGCCGAAACGATAAGGAAACGTTTCCATACGACCGTGAACGTTACGAGTTACAAACAGCGTGAAATATTCATGGAACGTTTGTTCGACGAACGAATTCATAGCGCGACGAGGCGAGCGGACCATATATATATAGAATCGACGTTCCGCAACGAATCTCTCCGAACTTATTAGCGATCGCGTTCTCGTTCGCTGAGCAATCCTCGTATCGATATTACAGAAAATCGAGTCGCTCGGTGCTCGGTGCTCGGAAGCGACTCGAATGGAAATTATCGATAATTGGCCGAATCGGTACGTCGTAAAAATAATTACGGCCAATCCGGACAAGTCCGTGCGATTTCTCGCCGCGATGGTCCGATTCGGGCGGGAGCCGAGTCGGTGAATTAAAAATTAACCCGGCCCGCTTGGCACGGCTCCAACGGGCCAAAGGGGTCAGGTGTATTTGCGTTTTAACCTTGGCGATCCATAATTCTTCGAGTTCGCTTAAAACGGCGCCGACGTGTTCGACGGACGTTAACGAACTCCCAATTAAGGCCGAATCGAACTCACGGGCGCGACGAAAACAGCCACGCGGTAGTTTCACGCCGCGCGAGCGTAACGCGGACACGAAAAACGTCGTAATGCACCGTCGGCCCCTTTTTACGAGCTACGTACCAGCCGGCTCGCATTATGCAACCGGAACGCGGGCAATCCGCGCGGGCCACGCGCCGCGGAGCATTTCGCGGGTCTTATTATTTTAAAGGGGGGCCTTCGAAGAGTGGTTTCCCGACTAACGAAGGCAATTTTCGAGTCCCGTCGGTAACAGGAACGGGGACGGGGCTGAAAACGGAAAGGGGTGGGCCTCGAGCCCGCGGTAACCGAGCTTCTGGCGGTAACTCCGATCTCGCCTCGCGTCGCGTCGCGTCGCGTCGACGATATTGGAGAAACTTGCGAGCCGCGACGAGCTAAATTTCCGACCCCAATGTCAAAGCAACTTGCATCGCGACCGGCGCGAGATTGCGACCTCGTTCACCAACGAAAATACCGATACGCGTTCGAAAAATATACGTTCGTTGTCCGTCGAGCGATCAGCACCGCGCGTATGCATCCACCGCTCGATTCGACCCGCTTCGCGTAAACGGTTCCTCTCGGATGGCAACTTTCACCCCGAAGGCTCTTCCGTACTGCCGAGTTTCCGTACCGCGATAGTCGAGAACGGTACCGCCGGTGAACGATGCTTTTTACCACCGTGAACCTCGACTATCGCGCGACCAGAAATCGTTAGTACGAAAGAGTCTCTCGGTGCACCGGTTACCGTCACGACCAGATCTCGATCGTCCCGTTCCTCTCGCTACCGGTATACCTACCGACTCTCCATCCCGCGATGGCTCGAACACGCTCGAGGTATCTATTTTACGAGAAAGTAACTCTCCAAGGAGAACCAACCGTGCTCTTTGTCCCCGTGAACCGACTATCGCGCGATAAAAAATCGACAATTCGGGAGATCCTTTAGCTCGGAGTGTCCGCTACGACGACGTGGCAATACTCGTTGCTCCGAGAACGCTGAGAGGTATTTATTTCCAGAGAGAAATTAACATTCGGGAGAAAACTCGTGCTCTTTACCGAATCGATCGTCGTACGAATCAGCGCGCTCGTCGCGACGTCTCGCGTCGGTTCTCCAACGGAGACACTCTTGTATTTCCATAAATTCTAAATCGTCCGATCCGCGGAACGGTCCTCCCGCGACAGACGACGCGATCCACCGTCCGCTGCGAGGCAACGCGGAACTTCTCTCCGTCTGTCGGCCGGCTTGGGAATCGCGGCCGAGACGCTCAAGTTCGAATGCGTTTCTTCTGTTCGTCGTGCTGTTAAAAATGAAGCGAACTTTCCCGAGTGCACTTGCATCGCTTTTAGCCGGTAGCTATACACAGACGAGCACCGGGACCGCTGGGAATTCGTTACGCGTCGAGCGGCGTGTTGCTCCGCCTCGAACTGTGAAAACTAAAAATCCCTGTTGTTCCAAGCCCCCGGAGCGCGCCGAGAACTCATTTATTCCCGCTCGAGACAAATATTCTCCAACCGGGTAATTCTAGATACGGGGAGCTACTACATACCGCGGACGGGTTCGACGGTTAGGCTCGCGTCGATCGTGAATTAGCAGGCGTCGCGCCAAGCATTTTTCGAGCGTCTCTCCGTTCGAGTCGGTGCTACTTCGGGTCGCAGAATGCACGGTGTTACCGTTACAAAGTCGTTCGTTTTTCCCATCGACTTACGAATAAACCTGTCCTCTCGACGGTGACGCTTTCACGGTCGTGTATTACGCTCGAGGACTCTCCAGTGTCTTCTACGCTTCTCGCGTAGAAGTTACGCGGTCGACGAATTTCATAAACACTCGGAACGATCCGTGAGTATTTCTTCGCGGGCATTTTCGAAATATTCGAGGAACGACCACTCTGCAGTCGAGATGGTCACGGTCGTCGAAGCGTGAAGTTGTCCCGAGAGCGGTGGGACCGAGCGATTAAAATCGTCTTTGTTCCCCGACAGCCACGGTTAGGCGTTTTCCAAGCGCGATGAAAGGTTTCGCCAGCAGCGTCTACCGCGTGGGACACGGTCGCGGGTTTCCGTCGTCGTTCCCGCGTTAAACGGAAGAAAAATTGGCCCGATCCGTTTCACCGCGCGAACTCGGTGCGCGCAACGGCCGTTCTTTCGCAGAGCGGTTCGCCAGTCGCGCGCAATTTGCGCGACAAAAGTTGTCGAGTTTCCGAGCCGAATTCGCGGACAAAGTTCGCTCGCGTCGACAAAGGAGAAACAGGGACCAAGGACGTTACGCGACGCCCTTTTCGCTAACTACCTCGCTGTCCGCGAGCCTTCCGATGCTTTATTTTACCACGGAGTTTCTCCGCGTGCTCGTCGGAGTGTTTGCTCGAGGTATTTACGGCTGATTTGAATTCGTCACGTGCAACCCACCGCGTCAAAAGCCAACTTTTCCGAGCGTCCCATAGGCGCCGGAATCGTGGGAGTTCTCGTTAAAACTTCACCTCGCATAACTTGGCCCGAAGTTTGGAGCGCGCGAGCGCGAGCGCGGGCGCGAACCAACGAGCGAGCGAACGAACGAACCAGCGAACGAGCGAGCGAGCGAACGAGCACTCGGTTCCGTGAGCGAACAGAGAAAAAGGGAAATCGAAACCCCCTATCGCGTTACGTAGCCGGTCATTTGCATTCAATGCACGCACCGCGACTCGATTTGAATAAGAAGTTTCCCGCGGCCCGAAACGAACCGCTCCCGCAAAAATAAATTTAATATATTCCCCGGGATTCCTTCTTTCCCTGCCAACGTGGGCGAGAAACAAACGACGGTTTCGTGGACGATTAAGACGAAAACGGAACGGTCCTTCGCGACTCGATTTACACCCGGAGTTCTTTTAATTCTCGCCGATACGTCGTAACGGCGAGCACGGTTTTCGAAAGGTGAACCTTGAAAATTATTTATCGTTTCGCGAATATCGCTCGCGAGAACGAAAAGCTGTTCGTGGACGCGAACCGCGTTCGGTATTAATTCAACGCGCGATGCAATTGATATCGATGCGGATGGAATTCGATGCACCGTATATAGGGGAATACAGGGAAACGTGTATTTCCGTTTTCGCGTTTTAGAGCAATTAAGAATCGCGAAAATATCTACGGGAAACGATTCGTCGGACCGATCGCTTCGATTTCGCGTTAAATAAAAATTGTAAATAAAATACAGGAGAGTGTGCATACCTCTCGTTAGTACGCGCACACGTGCACGAACTGGCTCGAACGAGGAGAGTAGTTTCGTTGAACCGTTCTGTACGAGTTTCCGCGAATCTTGTTCGCCTTAAAAATATCGCGAAGGAAATCAACGATTAGAATATTCTTACCAGTTGTCGAATAATTGTACACCGACGTCGCGATAATAAATTGCAAATTAGAGTCCTGGGAGTTCAAACGAGTTCGACGTTCCCACCGTAGTTTTCTCGGCACGACACAGTCGATACCAATCTCGGACCATTCTCTAAGAATCCAGACGAACGTTGTTCATTTTTTAACACGGAATGTCTGGCAAGTTTCTGTTCGTCGGTGTTGTTCCGCTGGAAGTAAACGAGTTCTCTCGGAAGCGTTCGCTCGCGTTCAAGGTAATTGATCGAACGCAACGAAGAACGTCTCTCGTTGAAAAGACGTATTTAAAATACGAGAAAGTTCGTCAAATTCGTAGATACGTACGCGTTAAAAGTAACGGAAGCGATTTAGCCAGGCGAAAGGGAGTCGAGGGAACGGTAAAAGAAGCACCGTCCGGAGGGTTAATCGTTGTCGGTTCGTGGCTCGTTCTTCAAAGGTGAACGCCATCGAGCGAACAGTCGAATCCTTGGCGTTCACAGGGTCCTGGTTTCGAATATCGAAACTCCGCTCGCCTCCGGTACCGTATATCCCGTGTGGCGCGCGATACCATCCCGGATTCCGGACACGTAGCGTTTCAGCGGTAACCAATATCGGCGTTACATCAACCATTAAAATGAATATTTCTCGAGTCTAGCAGGCCGGGACGAGGTTTTCGCGCGGCCGCGAGGGCCGTGCCTTTCAGCGAAAAAGTTCTCCGCTCTCTCCTTGATTTCTTCGTGAACTTCGCCAGCGTACTTTTTCGCGCGACACAGATTTCAGTTTGACTTTTCCATCGTCGGAATTCTCGAGAGGAAATCTAACGCTTCGCGGGCCGAACTTCCGGGAGCACCGAGATTTTTTTCCCCCGTTCTTTCCTTCCTTCCTTCCTTCCTTCCTCGCCGCTTTCTTTTGTTTCTCTTTCCTTCTCTTCTCTTTATTTTTTTTTTTTTTCATACAAATCCTCGAATCCACGGCCGAGCGATTAAGTCGAACGACGCGCGTCGACGTTCGCGCTCGGTCCTCCGCTCCGATCGATAATCCGTTTCCATTAGTCGGACAATCATTTGGACTGCCTAAGCGACAGATCAGCCCCTTTGAGACGTCGCGAGACGGAACGGTTTCTCCCCGTGATTTTTCAAGCAGATTTCCGCGAGGCTGAATCAAATTCGTCAAAGCGAGGTCGCGCGCGAGAGGCAGAGATGATTTCCGAGCTTTAGAGAATTCTTCGCGCGAAACGTCTCGTCCTCGTTTTCAGTTTTTTTCCCTCCAGGGACTGGAGGTTTTCGTCTGTCGACGTTCCCTAACCCCTCCGCCTCTCGCGCGTTTCCCTTCGCGACGGCAAGTAGCCCGAGAAACGTTGAAACATCGAACCGAGTACCAACGAAACTTTCCAAATCGTAAACGTTCGCTCGTTGTTCTTCGAAACCGTGTAATACGAACGCGATGCGGTTCGAAGTCGAATCATCGGATCATCGTGAAACTATATATCGCGCGATAGACCTCCTTCCAGTACGATCAACCTCGAGGAACGTTTCAAACGAGTTACCGAAACGAATGGAATTCAAATTAAAAAAATTTCAATTCTTGTAACTGGACGATTACGAGCTTTGCAAGATTTACTTAAAGCTAAGCGAACGTTACCTTTGGGGTAGCTTCTACCCATTGAATATAAATATTGACCGATGACAAAGGATTCTAGTCTAAAATTATTTTCACCCTTCGTGAAACACAAGTTCGACCAGGCTGAAGGGGAAATTGTCTCTCTGTTCGTCGACGCACTCTGTATACTCGAACGTTGTATCTCACGGTAGAAGGACCCAGCTGGTCGATCTACGAGGTTGATCTCCCCCTAAAAAGTTAACGACACGCGTCAAAGGGAAGGAAATGGCGATCGACGCAGGAACCATCGAGCAAAGACGAGCGCTCGACAGAGATCGTCGCTTTTGTTTCCTCCCGTTACGCGGCCTTTTATTCCCCCGAATAGCTGCGCGGGCTTCTTCATCGGCGCGGGAAAAAGCAGCGGGGATAACAACGTTTTCCAGGGAAATGGCTCGAATTCGGTCGGTTGCGGTCTCGGAGCGCGAACAGTGGAAAAGAAAGGAGTTCGATCGAATATGGAGGGGATCGCTGGACCGAGCCCGTTAATCTTCAAAGGGCCACCCTCGCGCGACCAACGTCGAAATTGAATAAATGTTTTCGTCTTTTGTCGATGATCGCGCGCGAGGAAGAAGCTGCCGACCAGGCGTTTTGGACCGCGTGGGGCGAGAGTTCATCCGATTCCGTAGCAGCTGACGCAACTAAGCCTCTTGCGTTCGGTTTCGGAACTCGAAAAGCGATCGTAAATAAAATTGCTTTTCCGTTCGATGTTTCATCACCGACCTGCGAGCCAACGATGCGAAAAACGCGGCTCGATATCGTCGATACGTTTGCGTTCGAAATCGATACTCTCCCATCGAATCGTCCCGCGGGATATCTTGAAACGATTTCGGACTTATCGAGACACGGGACCGGTCTTACGGATACGTATCGATCAATATCCGATTCAACGAACGTTCGATCGCAACTCGTCGATTACGAAAGAAACAACGGCGCTGCCCGGTGGTCGAACGAGGCGAATTTAAAACGAATACCTTTCGCACTCCGCGCGCAACGTGTTTCCGCGCACTCGCATTATTCGGTTCCCGTTAATGTTTAAAATTAATGTACACCAAAGAGGATCCGAAACACGGGGTGTGTGTTTCCGTTAAAAATACGCCGGTGCGTAATTTGTGAATTTTACATAGGGAATTCGCGTTCAATGTTCCCAATTTACAGAGAGGCAAATGCATCGAATACCGTATAAGCAATAATAATTGCGCCAAAATAATGATTTACGGACAAATATAATTTTGACATTTTGAAAATTAATAACCGTCGGAGATTCTCGTTTGTATTACGTTTCAACTATAATTTTATTGGAATAATTATCAACATTAATGATCGCGAATCGGTATAAACGCACGCGAATAATTATCCGGTAGGAAAAATCGCGCGAATGGAAATTGCGATCGAGTGATTTGTAAAAAGTCGTTTAAAATATTCCGCGAAGAGAGGGGAGTTCTCGAGAGTGGTCAGCTCCGTACCGATCGAAACTCGCGTCTCTTTTCTCGGTGAGAAAGCGAGAACGAAATAATGGCCACGGTTAAACAACGCGCGAGAATCGATACGTATCGGTATTAACGAGTAAAAATCGTCGTTGAATCGTTCCCGTGGCCGGTGAATACTCGCGGAACGAACCGTAACTGGAATCGAGAACAACCGGCGTGTCCTGGTAACCGAATTCGTAGAATCGATCGATAAAGGAGAAAGGGCACGGCGGTATTTCCAGACTGTCGATTCAAGGCGGAAGGGCGATGATTTCTCAGACTCGGAACGCGAAAGAGGATCAGGTGGAATATCGATCTCCGTGATACGACGTTCGCTGGGAATGACAACGGAAGAGTAAAGAGGTATCTCGAATTCACTGTCGCGTATAACCGACGACGAAACTCCACCGAAAGTGGCACGACTGTTCCCGCCTATTTATCGCTTTTTACGACACCGTGTGCGCGCGACCCGATTTCGATGCACTTTGTTTCTGCGTTTACGACTTCCAGCAGCGATAGCAACGACGCGCGACAATGGAAGAAAAACGTGCACCAGGTCCGACGAGCGGGCATCGTCTATCGTGCACTCTCGCGGTTCGAAACTCGACCCATCTCTCTTTCTCTCATTTTCTCTCTCTTTCTCTTCGCGTTGCACGTTTTTCGGTCGTCGCGACGATGAGACTTCCATTAAATCAACCGGAACGACGATATCGATGCGCCTCGCTCGTAAATCACGCTCGAGAATCGCGCTCGTGATTGAGAGAGCCCGATAAAGGAGCGAGGCTTCGCGAGAATATCGAATTTGATGGCTGAAACGTCCCCGTAATGAACTTACCAACGGAGTTCTTCGATTCGCGGAGCGTGATTTCGCAGACTCTCCTCCGTTGAATCGGAAAGGGAATCGCCATTGTAAGTCTCCGCAGGGATTTTCCCGATCCTGAATCTATACGCTGAAACGAATGTTTCGGTACCGCGCGACGGAATTTTTCCTTCCGTCGAATCGTGTCCGCTCGCTCGTCTTACGATCGCGGTATTGTCGACGGGATCGATGGGAATGCAGGTTACGTGGATCGGGCAGGAAGCAGAAACAATTCTTCGTTTGCGGTAAACTATTTATTTACACCGTCGCTCGCGAGAATTCCGTTAAACTCGTGTTTAGACCGTACCGTCGAACGGAAATATGCTTCGAGGACGCTCGCGAATCACAACGAACGAACGCGACGTTCACAATCGACCGGTTGATTGACCGACAATGTTCTTCGATTCGCTGGTACCCGTCGATGGCCGCTTTACATACCGATTTCGATCTTCGCGAGTCGTCGCGGGAGCATCTTTTAATTCCTGCTGTCGAACGTTCGAATCTTTTGATTCCTGACGTTGAAAAACCACACGATTAAGGACAACTCGCTTCGATCGAAGTAATCCTTGCTCGATATTCTCACGTTCGGTAGACTACTTTTATTCACCGCTTTATCTCGTTGCGCTTCTACACCGAGCACACGCTCGCGATCGACGATTCATTATTGCCGAACGATCGTTAAGAATCGACATCCACCGTCTCGTCCAGTACCTCGTCGGTTCTCGATTCCGAAAAATCCGCGACGAGGCCTCGTTAAACGGTCCTACGGAGGGGTGTTTCCTTTGAAACGGTAATCCAACGAGCCCCGATGAAAGCCACGATTGGAGGAAGGGTTGAAAGAAAAAAAAAAAGAACGGAAAATAGGAGAAAGGGTCGCGAAAGTTGCGACACCCGTGGAATCCGTTCTTCCGCATTGTAGCGGATGCATAAAACAAACGCGGGACCGAAATTATCGTGGCGGCGGTTTACTGCGTCGAAATCTGGCGTTCGCCGGCCGGGACCATGAATAAGCGGGGAGTCGTTTAACAGCGCGTCGGTTTCTTTTTTTTTTTTCTCGACTCGCGGGCGAAATCATTTCATTCATATGCATGACAGAATATGCAAGGAGCGAGGAGAGGAGAGAGTAATAGAGACAGACGGGCCGTGCCCGAGGCCGAGCAAGGAACAAAGGGAGAAGCGACAGAGACGGGGAAAGAAACCACCGCGAAATCTCGGTGGCGCCTAACGAGCCACGATTATTCTTCGGATAACGACCAACGGCAGCCGTGGACGATCTCTGCATGCTGAACGATGCCCACGGTATTGTTTGCGTCGATTCGTACCGCGCTGCGACCACCGTTACTCTTACGATTCGACCGAGGTTTTCCTTGGGGGTAGATTAGACGCGAACGAGAATCGGTCGAGAGGTGACTTACGGGTGTGGAAAGAATCGAGTTCGATCGACGTTCGTTTAAAATCGTGACCGTCTCTCCCGGCTATCCTGGAATCGTTCGCATCGTCTGGAAAAGATTCGGGACTAATCGGGACACCGTCTTCGCGTTAACGATGGATTTTAGAAGCCACGAGGAGGAAAGGTTCGCGATAAGCTAACGTTCGTTCGAACGCGATGTCGTCGGCGCTCGAACGATCGACGCGCACGATAACGTACCGAGTGCCAGCTACGAAAGATTTCTAACGCGAGAACGGTCACTTACTCTCGCTCGCTTCGAACGCGAACGCGAACGCGCGGCCGCGGAAAGGTCCCGGATGAGAAACTTCGCGTAGAAGTACGCCCGCGATAAAAAGTAACGCCTCGTTCGCGAATGTTGTTGCGGCCCCGCGGCCGATACGGTAACACGAGCGGGACCGGGAAGCATTCGTGGATTGCGGTGGCAGCTCGAAACAACGGTGAACGCCACGCTGCGAGTTTCGTTACGGGATGGGGGGAAGGTAAGTAACCGTGGCCGTAGTTCCATGCGCCGCGCGTTTTCACCGTAGCGGAAGCGGGTCTCGCGGTATATAATTAGAGTAAATGAAAAAGTCTGTCGGGAATATCACGGAGCGGTGGCGTTCCAGGAACGGTGGAAGAAGGAATCTCGACGCTGTAAACGGAGAACTAAAGCGACGAGAGAGGATCCTACGCGTCCGTCGCGAAGTAAGTGGAACAATTGTGGTCGAGGGATGGAACGACGGGGTAGAAACAGTTGGAAGAGGCACCGATGGAACGAACGCTATCGCGAGGAAGAGGGATCGCGTTCCTCCACGACGGGCCAAATAAAATGTCTCTTTGTATCTTGCCAGAAAAGCCTTTCCATCGTTCGCTCTTTCCACTCCGGGCCCCCTCAACCCCCGAACTTTTTACTTCCACGTCTTTGTAACCGTGGAATCGAGTTGCACCACTCGACACGATTTCTGGCCCCGTCGGACGGAAATTGTCGGCCCGAGTCTGTAATCAAAGCGGACCGACTTTGACGATCGAGTTAACGACACGTACACCGGGATCCAGTTAACGACATATGCGCGCTGCGTGGAAGCGGCTCGAGTGTGCGGCGCTTATCGTTCGCGCGTCGAGGAAGTCTTTAATCGTTGCGCAAACGACGGGGAAACGATTGAACGAAAGAAAGCTGGGGGACAACGGATCGTTGGATTTTCGCAGGAGCGCAGGTGCAACCCCCCTTTGAATGAACGTTCGATTTCGAAGAGAACGTCAAGAGGGAGAATAATCGAAATGTTGTTTACGCGGAAGGATATTTCGAAAGCTCGTAGATAACGCGAAGAAGGTCACCGGGAAGGAGTCGTATCGATAAAAATACGAGGCCGATAATTCAGCCCTCTCTTACGAAAAGAAAGGATCATCGGATTCGAGTTCCGAGAACCGAACGGCGTACCGTTTGATCGAAGTCGATCGAATCGTGCTGTTTTCGGAGAAGCTGTAATCGCGCGACCGGAAGGACCGAGATAGATAATTCTTTCCAACTCGACGGCTCGTAGTCGATTTTGCTGTTTCCACTCCCGAAACGGTCGACTCCTCGCGTCGAATCCACGACAGTTCGAATCCATTCGCGTAAGCCGAAACCATCGATTTTACCGTCTTCCCATCGAAGGAGGAACTACGTCTAACGTGACATCGGAATCGATCACCGTAGCGATCGACGTTCCGTGGATCGAATCGAACCGAATCGGTACGTTGTTGATATCGTTTCGGTGTTTCCACGTTACAAATTATCCCAGCGGTCCACACCGGTGGCGAAATAATAGCAAAGCCGACGAACCGGCCGACGGGTCGCCGCGTTGTCTGTTTCCCGAGCAACGCGTAACTCTTCGAGGACAATCGAATTCGCCGATATACACGCTCCACGGTACGAATAATAAAACGCGCTCGTGTAAGTAGGTCGGTCAGGTGACGTCGCTCGAAGGAGTTCGCCACGAATAAAACCGAAAGACACTCCCAGAGGGGCGAATAAAATTTCTCCACGCCGAGATTACTCCGCTACTTGTTTTCCGAGCGTTATTGTCGCCACGAAGAAACACCGAGTCTACGCCGCGCACACCTTTACTTCTTCCTTTCTTCCATCGAGGTTCCTTATCGACGAATCGCGGGACCGATCGCGAACCAAACGACCGAAACATCGCCGGTTCTCTGCCTCCGCTTCGGACCTTAACCTCCGAATGCCGCGTTTTTGTTCGCTCGTCTCCATAGCGGTGGACGACAATAGCTAGAAACCGGCGCGATGCCCGAGAATCGCTCGCGATGCAATAGAGACCACCGTTCGGAGAGACAGCCGAACAAACGAAGACGTCGTCGTCGTCGTCGTTGTCGTTGGTGTTAAAAGGAACCCTCGACACCGGGGTAACGTCGTTGTCGAGTAGAAGAGGTCGAGCATCGAGAATCGTCGTAAACTGGAACGTCTTCGTCCGGGTTCGAGGGCTTCTAATCTTTTTCTCGGTTGTAGGTTAATTGTCACGAATTTGGCACACTGTTCGAACACCGGTGGTAGATACCTCGGGCTCTTTTCGAAGAATCGCCGAGCGATCCGAACTACCTTCGACGTGTATTAAATAGAACTCGTATTTTCCGTCTCTGTATCCTTTTCGAGTACGTGTCAAATTTTCAAAGTGTTTTGGAAAATTAATCGCAAGGATACAGAAAGTTACCTGTAGTTGGGAGCTGGAAAAATAACTCTCCGATTAAAACGAATATACTATCGCGCGAAATATGGACAGTATCGAGTTATTCTCGTTCGGTGACGGGTATTCGAAGGTCGATTAAAATTTCCGATCCGATACGATTATCGATTCCTTCCGGAGGTCAACTTTTCGACTCCAGATCGGCGATACGTTTATTTCGGTTGTTTCGAGTTGTCTTCGAGATTAACGAAGAATTCAGATTCCACGGTTTCGTACCGGGATAATTGTCCCCGCCGATGTCGCTCGTCTATGACGAAAAAGAAAGGGCCAGTTCTCACGGTAGTTCCTCGCAATTGCAACAAATCTCCGTGCCGCAGAGCTGCGGCTATCGAATTTCGGTAATTCGAACCGCGCAGAGAATTTCCAGCCGCAGATCGTAAAGATCATCGGGACTGCTTGTAAATTTCCTCCTGCAAATACGATGCGCCACTGTTAGGTCGCGCCGCAACTTCGAAGATACGCTCCCGGAGACGAAAGCTTGGAAAAAGTTCGCAAAGTCGGTGGTAACAATGGCTGGAGAACGAACGTTCAAGAGCCGAGATTCGAGGATGCCAGCGGACTCATCGGTTCGGAGTTTAATTACTTCGATGCGGATTCGGAGCTCGTGGACTACTCGCGGACGGTTCGTCTTGCAGAAACATTTAATCGAGTACGAGAATAGAGTGTATATTATTATTTGTAACGAACCTTCCGATCATCGAAGTAATCTTCGGTGTAAATGTTCGCGTTTCTTTATTGTTGTTCAACTCGTTCTACGGGAAAGAAGTCGACGTCCTTTATTTCATTCTCTCGTACTCGTAACGACTTTCTATCCAGAGCTACGTTCTTACAATTCACCTAAACTTTCGTGGATGTATTGTAATACGTTAAGTTCAATATTCGATTAATTTCGTAAACGATGTTTGAGATCGAACTCAAGGCCGAAGTATTTATTCAAAATAATAATACGCTCGCATCGATCGTTTGCCTACTCGATTTTTTCCGACTTTAATTCGTATTTTTGATCACGGTGACGTTTATCGTTCGAGCGCCGAAAAGGCGCGCGATTTGAAAACGCGCGCGTCTGTGTAATCCACGTGTCGGTGGATCGCGCTCGTGTGGGTTCCTGTCGGAACCCCTAGGGACCAATTGAATTCAACCCTGAAAAGGATGTTACCGCCAGCATGACGACAGATGCCAGGATACGTGTACAATGCGAAAATGTGCGAGCGCGTTCCTCCGTACGCGCGTACAGGTCGGCGTAAACGAGCGGAACGGCACGCTGGAACTTCTTGATTGCGAGGGAAACATCTCACGGAAAGAAAATCGGTACCGTTTTCCAAATTTTCGTAACCGGATCGAAGCCACGAAGGTTCGAATCCTCTCTAGAGTGGAAAATTAATTCGTCTCTTTACAGTTACGACCGAAGGGAGCTTTAGAGACCCTTGAAAAGTTTATAGTCTCCAGAAAAATGGAATTCATCGAACGATGCAAGTTTTATTATTTCTACCGGCGACAAGTACCCCAAAATTAACTCACGAACGTTAAATACCAGAATTTTTCTTCTCCGTGTCGTAAGAGACAGAAATACATCCGTTTCGTGCGATCCAGCACGCTCGGTATCCACTCGACGCTCGCCTTGAATCAGCCTGTAGACTCCGGTGTACAAACACGAACGCGTACGCGCGAGCTCGAGACTCGGCCAGAAATTCGTCCGGTGTGTGGAACGAAGAAAATGGAGACACGGATAGGGACACCCGAAGCCTGGTGAAATTTCAGCGTAGGTAAAACCGGCGCTAGCCGAGAATCCCATTTCGACTGTATAACTGTCGTCTGCAGACTCGCGCTCGAGTAAACTTCAGATACGACGAAAATGAAGCTGCTCAGACTCTCGTCCTCCTTATCGAGTTGATACGAATAATAACGGAGCCGGAATGTAGCTCCACTTTCCCCTCTTCTTAAATACTCGTGGTTCGTTGAACGACGAGAGCGTAGCACTCGGTCGAGTTCTCGGTTCGGAAGTTGTCGCGTTCCCTCGCGATCGTTCGTGGCTCATCGAAAGTTGGAAGATTCGAAAGGACAGACCGAAACAGCGTTACGAGACTTTAATATCGGCTCGAGGCGCATCGCAGAGTACCCGTCACCTCGCCCTCCTCCGCGCGTCTGGAACCTGGCCAAACCGTCCGCCGCGTATCTCGACTTTCGCATTATTACGTCTACGAAACGGACTGTTGGTTCGCGAAAATAAGAACAGGGTGGATTACATCCTTTCGACCCACGGAACGTTTCCTGGTTTACCTCGCTCGAGATACCGGGATTCGGTCAGCCCACGGACCATTCGCGAGCGTACGCGCACCGTCGGGACGTTCGTTAAACAAGATTCGAGAGATCGCAGTCATCGAACGGAGCACTTTCCTGCTAACGACGCGGATGCATCAATCGATTCCACGTGGAACGCACAGTTCCGAACTATCGATTCGGTGGACCGATTAGAAATTTGTGATCGATGACCTGGAATCTGTGACACGGGTGGCAGAAGTTTAAGTAGATAATACCCTCGAGACGTTTCGCTCCCGACGAGGAACGCTCCCGGACTTATATCCTAAGACTCAAACAACGCGAACTATGGGCGATAGGATTAGACCGTAGGAAACTGTAGATCTTTCATCCTATTAGAGATACCCGTAAATAGTGTTACTTTTAATAAGCCGTGTGCTCATCCGTTTTGCAAACTTCTCGAAATTTCTTTGAACACCGAACCACGCTCGAATTCCTTCAATTCTCGAACGTTTCGCCGAGCGGTTCTTTGTCTCGCGAGCTGAAGGGAAAAATTACTTTTGGAAATCCAAAAAAAGAATCTTCGCCTTATAATCGGTTTCTTTCCAGCGCGCACAGGGCGTCGAGGTTGAATCTTTCCTCGCTTCGTCGGCTGGAATATCGAGCTTTCGGGAAATTTCGGTAACGATCGCGAGGAGGTTTTGTTCCTCTGGTGCGATATTTGACAAAGAATCCGTGCAACCCGGTTTCGCGTAATTACCAGTCCGAATTGCGTTTCGGGCGTACCGTCGATTTCCGTGGAAAGCACGGGAGAGCGAAATTATCAGAGGGAACGACGGCCGGCCGAACGATGGGAGGACGTGGCCCAGTTGTCGAGAGCGCGATAAGCTCGCAACGTCGATGCGAAATTAAAAGTGTCGCGAGCCGCTCGTCGGGAACAATCAACGGGCCGAAATCGGATGATCGACCGATTTCGATAGCAGATAGCTCGGAGCTGTTTCGATTTTTAAAGCTTTACGACCGGGTCAAGGGCTGAACGGATCTTCGGTGGTTAGCGAGCGTTCTCGCAACATCGAATGTTAGATTCATAACGATATCGAAAATAGAAGCGGGAGCGGATTACGCGTTTAACCACCATGTCTCGGAGAACGGATCGTCAACCTCCGAAACTTTTATCTTATACGTTGTCTCGACGAGCGTAAGTAATGTTACATCGAGCAATACCGTTTTACGATAAGTTTGTACAGAAGTTATAAACACCACTCAACCGCGATACAAATACAACAGAGAAGGTCGCGATGTCGAGGACTGACCACGCTAAAATTACACTCGTTTGATTAACCGATCGAGCCCCGAGGGGATATTGAAAAAACACTGTCCAAGAATCCCGAACAGCGCTGCTTGGGACTCAAACGGTTGAGAAAATAGTTAGTAAATTATTGGTCAGATTGTCGGATAGCGCAGTCATTTACTTTTCAAACAAGCGCAAGAGCAATAAAGTGATGTGATTTTTAACGCAATCGTAACCATGTAACGAGAGCCTTGCTTTTTCAGTCCTCGTTTTTCCTTCGTTACTCGAGATCGAGTAGAATTGCCTCCGCATATGGCCAGACGTAGTACTACCCCGTCTATGGCCGGACAAGTAACACGACCCCCGTTTATGGCCAGACAAGTAGTATTACCCCGACAATGATCAGACAAGTATTATGGCACCCGTCTATGGCCAGACGAGTAGTGTGACTCCCGTCCATGGCCAGACAAGTAGTATTGCCCCCGTACGTGGCCAGACAAGTAGTATTATCCCGGTCCGTGGCCAGACGAGTAGTATTACCCCCGTGCGTTGCCAGACAAGTGGTATGACCCCCGTACATTACCAGACAAGTAGTATTACCCCCGTACGTAGTTAGACAAGTGGTATGTCCCCCGTCCATGGCCAGACGATAGTATTACCCTCGTGCGTGGTCAGACAAGTAGTACGACCCCCGTCTATGGTCTATGGTAAATGCGAATGTATAATCAGAGAATTATGTATGTATGGTCAGACAAGTAGGCATGCGCGTATATGGTCAGACAAGTTGAAATGCGGTTGTACGGTCAGAACCACGCTAATGTGACCTACCTCGCCGACAAATATTCCCGCTACAATTCTGTCTCGCAATCGATACGGAATAAAACTCACGCCAGAAGAAGAATATCCCGCCTCTCTCCCTGTCTCTCTCTCTCTCTTTGGATTTCATCGGGAGATATCGTTCGGAAAACGCGGTGTTTTCAAAGGATCCAGCCTCGAATCGGGTAACGCGGTTCTTCCCGATAAGAGGGGATCGGGAAACCGCAACGTGGCCCCTTAAAATCGGAACGCGTGCTCTCCTCCGTAGTATAAAAAAGTCCGGCATGCAAATGGAACGGGCTCGAAGAGCTCGCCCGGTGTGGATTAATGGCCGAGCGTTAGACCGTACGAATAAGAAATAAATGCCGTTGGAAGTTGATTCTCCCGTAGCGATCGAACGGTGTTGTGCGGAAGACCGGCGCGAGATACGCGCAAGCTCGTTTCTCGCGTTCCCGTTTGGAAAGTCGATGGAAAACGGCCGCAGACTCGGCTCTTTTTTCACCGGTCTCCTCTTTCGGCCGGTCCGTGAGCAGTGCTGGCCTTTTAATCGAGGCATTAACCGGGCAGCGGCAATTTATTCCAATCGATCGGCAATTAACTACCGGCCCGGAACCGGAGACGCGGGGCGTTACAAATGCCCGCCGGGCGGGATCGCGAGCCGCCTTACTTAACGTCCGTTACAGGTCAACGTGACGTTGCAAACAAACTAATCAACCGCCACGTCCTTCGTGAACGAGCGTTCATGTTCGTTATTGGCCGGCTGGGTTGATCGACGTTCACCTGTTACTCCCCGATTCGAGCGCGGCAACTTTGCCCGCCGAGATCGTAATAAGTCATCGGTTACGCTGCGGCTTCGGGCTAATTTCTGAACTTCTCTTGTAATTTATACCGACCAGTCGCGCACGTACGGCCCGGTATCATTATTTTCTCAACTATTCCCATTACGCGTCACCGGCACGGCGCACGGTGTAATTTAGTTTCGATTCCGCGAACGCTCGGAATCCGGGCGACTCGGAGAAAGGGGAGGGAACGTAACGCGTCAAAAATCGTTCCAGCTCGGAGAACTCGGCTTCCATCGGATCCTTCTCCCGCGATGGCTACGAAAAGTAACACATTTTTCAACCCACGGTTCCGTCACATTCTTCTCTCCAAACGGTGGAATATATTCTCGGAGTTTGGCGACTCGTTTAGCGGACGCTATTTTTTCCCCGCTCGTTCAATATTTTCCAACCGCGTGAAGATCTATCGCGAGTCGCGTGAAATTGTCTCGCGGTACGTATAAACGAACGGAGAGTAAAAGGTCGCGGCGTGGATAGAAAAATAAGCCGAACACCGTGTGTAAGAAGCGGGATGGGTAATCTTCGAGGGATATCGTTATCGCGAGCCATTAAATATCTTTTTATATTCGGCGGAGGATGTACACGGGTCGTAAAAACAGTAGCGGGCGAAGACGGGAAAACGGTTAACTGTCGGAAGAGCTCGAAGGACGACTGTGTATATTTTTTAGAAAGTCGAGTCATTAGGGGTCTGGGTGCATCAAAGTAGTTGCGAGCCTGTAAGTACCTCGATGAATAGCGAAAAACACGTTTAGTGGTTTGTACCGTCAAAGGAATCGCTTTACATACCACTTGAGTGTGCCTCGAGTACCCGGCTGTATTCCTTCTACCGAGTATGCACTTTTAGGACGGTTATTACGCCGCGCGTTTTCTTTGAGAATTACCCTCTGATTCTTGGCGCTCTGTCCTTGAGAGGAATACACATCAGACGGTGCGTCTAGCATCGAAACAGCCACCATTTACATTCACAGGACCAGAAGCTTGTAAAACGATACTAATAACGCGAGGAGAATTCATCGGGGAATCTTTTAATTTCGTTCTTCGCTGTTCGTTTTCTGATACTCTTTATCGCGAAAAATCCCGCGTAACGTGTTCGCCAAACTTTGCACACTTTCGAAACACGCATCGAGAGTACGGACGAGTAAATTGTTTTAAAGTATCGGCGTCCCATTTGGAGCAAACACGTAGAAATATTTTTTTCCCCGATATTGAAACACATTCGAGTGTCCAGTTTTTATATGTACGTACGATTCGAAGTTGAGAATCGAATAAAGCGCACTGTAATATTTCTGGTAACTTTTTCACGGTGTATTATACGAATGAAAAAATATCGCACGTTAGACGATAATTGACTCGATCATTCCGGTGCGAAATATCCCTCGATTTTAATTCAACTTTACGTTACCGTCATTTTTCCTTCAAAACAATGAAGTGTCCGCGGTAGCTCTCCGTGTCGAGTACGGGAAATAAATTTCAATTTTTGGAAATGCGATAATCTTGGTACTAGATTCTTCTCGTTCGAAATATTCCCTTATTTTAATTCCACTTTACGTTGCGGTAACTTTTCAGTGAGAATCGTATTCTCTCTGTCGAACGAAGGGTACGTTCGACCGTGGAAAATAAATGGAAATATATAATTTCGTTATTCCCGGAGATGATCGCGAAACACTCGCTCGTTTCTCTCGCGAAAATGGCGTAATCGTGGAATCGTAAACTCGACGTTGACCCGCGCTCCATTTTCGCGAGACGGCTCGAGGGTTGCATGCCCGTTGAAAAACGGAGCGGAACCATTACCGTATAATGTCGAAAATTTAGCAGAGGACCGCGAAGGAGCGTGCAGTTTAGCGGCTTATTTGAGGAAAGTCGGTATTTTTCAGGGCGCGATTCATTATCTTAGTAACCGGAGCAGTTTCCGGGCGTGAGGGCGCATTTATATCGGTGGCATGCTCGCCGCTCGCATGTTAAATCGCTCCTTTTATTCACCGGGCGGCACGTGAGTCGTCGTAGTTTGTCTCGTGGAATCGAGCGGCGCGGTCTAGAGCCGCGCGGAATCCAGGCCGGGTCTGCCAGCGTAAGACGATTACTCGGCTAATCGCGCTTTACTTTCAACGATCGTGCTCGTGATACAGTTTCGCTTCATACCTGGCGCGGCGTATTTCACTCGGATAATAAATACAGAAAACGGCGTTCCTTTTTCAGCAGCTCGTTAAGGTATCTTTGATCCTTAAGTGCGGGGCAACTTTTGCCCGGTTGCGAGCGGACCGAAGCACCGTGAACGCGGAAAACGTTCGGTTCTCGGTTCTCCGCGCTTATTTTTTTCTTTTTTTTCTCTCTCGATACTCGTTTATCCGTGATTAGCAAAAATTGTCCCAAAGAACGCGAGCGAGGGGAGATCTCGCGGAGGATTTTCATTAAAGTCACAGTTGGTTCTGCAGGTTTGTAAATTGAAAAGGAAATTTCCAACGACGCGGCGCAACGCGTACAGCTTCGGCGAAATTTCTGGAAATTCGCTGGCCGATCGTTTAATCGTACGTCCGGCGTATCGGCTCGAGGAAGGTCCATAGTTTCGTTTCGACACGGTGTAGAGATAGCGGAAATTCGCCCGATAAGTTTCCAACTTGTATTTTTAAACGCAATTATCGTCGGGATAGCTTTCGGTGCAACGGTTTCCGTTCGAGAATCGATTCGCGCGATTCGATGCTCGGGAAGGGAAAAGTTTGCGAATCTGTGGGTACACGGTTAGAAATGAAATTACGCGTTGATCCGGGCCGGGAGACGAGTGAAACTCGATCGACTGTGCGTAAAGTCGCGTTCGGAGTCGTTCGGAGTCCGTTAGAGCGTAGCAATGGAAAAAGTTCGTCGCGCGGCGCTAATTGAACGCGGTCGAGGCGATCGAACGAAATCGATAACACGTGGTGCATACGATTCGTAAGAAACGAGGAGAATCGCGGAGGTTCCCGGCGCGTTGCGTCGCGATTGTATTTCGGCGCGAATCACGGCGTGTTCGTATGCAAATGGACGGCCACCGTCCCGCCTCGGGTTTATCCATAAAACTCGACCGGATATCGTGCTTTTAAAGATTCACTCTCCTTCGATGGCCGAGCGACCGTTTCTGTACGGTGGATTTTACGAGCCCTCCGTGAGCTTCGCTTCCTGGCGCTCGCTCGGCATAATTTTATTCGCGCGCGACTGCCGTTCGACCGCCGATGGGAATGCGTATCGCGGGACCGTCTATCAGAAATTGATAGTTTCGAGAGGGATAGCGATCGACGGTGAAACGTAAAGTAAATATACGTACGTGGAAAAGCGGATGTTTGCGGATTTACGTCCATTAAGGGCCAACCGGTTACGAGGCGCGGACGATCGTAAATTTCGTTGTATCGCGTTGGAAATGCCCTGTAACAACGCAATACGAAAGTTTCGATGGACGAACCGGTCGAGAAACGTGTGCCGCGCTCGGACGATTTTTCTCGGAGCAATATCGCGCGATTCCAGTGGCGATGATCGAGACGAGTATAAAATAAACTACGGTGGCTTTGCTCGTATCGGTGGTTTATACGTACAGAATCCTCTACCGTGCACGCCCGGTGAAAGGTGCGTCTCGTATTTCGTTTATGAATTGCCGATAGGTTTTGGGTGCACGTGCATCGATAGAGGTACGTTCACCCCCACCACCCCGTCGAAACGATAATAATTTTCCTCCGAAAGCTATCGGGAAAGACCACGAGGTAATTCTCTCGTGACGCTGATTACGAAGGGTCGAACTCCACCGTCCCCCCTATTACAGGAACAACGGAAACATTGCAAACTTGTTGTTTACCCACGCGACGAAAGTGTTTTACCAGCCGTGTAACTCGATAAAATACGAAGGAGAGTTCCTTTTCCGAGCTACCTCGATAATCCATTATTTACGCGCTCCTTTCCGGTCTACCGTAGACATCTGGGCCCGACCGCTTCTGGTATTCTCGATGCTAATTATTCACGAAGGAGTTCGCCCGTGTAAACGATACACGATTCATCGGCGTTAACGCGGAACGCGGCGACAATAACGAGGAATTAACTTTCACGAGAATCCGGAATCGGGGAATGGAACTTTGTCGATTCGACGAAAAAGAGAAACAACGGGACCATTCCGTTTAATCTGTTCGTGATTTGCGTTTCGCGAACGATCCAACTTGAAAAAATATTCTTTCCGCTAAACGGAAATTCTTTTCGGGGCGTTGCCGCATTTGTAAAAGGAGTTTATCGCCAATATCTTTACGAATATTCTTCTCGACTGTTGTTGTATATTATTGCTCGGGATATACCGCGACTGGCAGAGATATAGCGATAAAATGCAAATATTGCTACAACACTGGCCACGTAATTCTGCATTCGCTATTCGAGAAGACTCCCTCCGTTCAGAGCGATGGCCTCTTTGGTACTTAAGGTTTTCGGCTTACGCGACCTAGGCTGGATGATCTAGCTCTCACGGATGGTCGCTAAGACGTAAACCAGACGATGGGCCTGGATTGTATCGTTGTCGTGGAGAAAACTTCACGGTCCCATCGATTGGTCCCTCCTTGCTCGATACGTTCCGCGCTATCCATCGAGCGCGAGTCCTAGCTGACACCTTACGCTATAACCTTACCACAGTTTTAGATACTTGATTTACCCCCAAAATGTTAGATCGCACCGTTTCGACGGTCGATCGACGCGATGAAATTTCCAGACGATAACGTCCATGAAATTCGAAGTTTCGTGAATTCGATAGTTACCAACGAAACACGCTCGAAACGCAAGTCTGCGCGGAGAAAGTAATCGGTCTTGTTTACGTTCCGTGGACGATAGCTTCGTTCCGCGTTATCGTCCAACTTTCGAAACTATAAAAAAAACAGTTTTTCCTCCGGGCATAAATGGGTTAACGCTTCACGGGGGAGCCGAGAATAATTGCAGAAGAGGCAGGGAATTTTAAGAGCAGATAACCGCTATCTGGCGAGGCTCCGCCGCGATACCTTTTCGTCGGCGAGATAATGAAGCTTCGAAGGCGTCGCTACGGCGGACGGTGACGGGCGGAAACTCCGGCGAACTCCGTGGCTGAATTTTCTTCTTACTCGGCCGAGAATCCGGCGTAAACTGCTCTTTCGCAAATTAATTTCCATCTGGCCGTTAGAAGAACGAGTCGAGCGACGGGACGCTCCGCTGCGTAGATTCTCGCGCCAGCCGTTCCGGTGACGGCCGACGTCGTGATTTCCATTATCGTCCAAATGATATTCCCTCGGCGAGTTCCGCGGTGACCGTTCCGAGCATTTAAAACTTCTTTGAATAGGGAACGGTCTTCTCTCAACGTTTCGTTTAAATATACCGAACACTTTCGACGCTCGAGTTCCGACGATCTCGAACGCGATCGGTTTACGCGTCGAGATCTTTTTTTCGCGCCGTTTATTCATTCGGTTACGAATCCACCATTTCGGAGAATTCCCACGCCGAGCGTTCTCCAACGATGGAAATATTTTCTTAACTCGATTTCTCGAAACATTTTCCCGCTCGACGATCTCTCTTAGAGTCGCGACTCGGTTCGGTCCACGATTTGCGGCGATCCTAGCCGAATGTTCGGAACTCTATTAATAATCGTTCTCCGGGGAGTCGGTCCCGGGCTCGTTTGAATTTCGCTCGAAGAGGAAACGAGCGCGAAACTTTTCCGAGAGTCCCTTAATTGGACGTCTTCCTTTTTTTCTTCTGTACGCGTCTCGAAGTCGCGACCCTTCGGCGACCAGGGAATACCAGGACCGCGCCGATTCGAGTCGCCCGACCAGACCAGACAAAAGTTGCCGAGCTTTCGACGAGATCCTCGCGGATGATCGGGGAATTCCCGGGGCCCCGAAGCGCGGCGGTCTTCGAGGAGAGCTCTCCGGTGGCCGCGAGGAAACCTCGACTTCGAGAAAGGAAACGCGGTCCTCGCGAAGATTTCGATGCAAATTCGGCCTCGTTCGCTTTCGCGATCGAGGTACGTTCGCGGCCGAAATAACTTCACGGGGAGGGGACCACTCCCGTGCGTTTCGGAGAGGAAATCGAGCGGATCGAAGATACCGCGAACAAGGGAAACTTTTCACGGACGCGCGCCTCCCACTTTGAAGCGACGAGGAACGTTTCGCGTTGCTCGTGAATCGTACGCGGACCCGATTCGCCTGGAAACATTTCTCAACGTTTTACCACGGAGACTCGAGGTTCGTTAGAAGCGGAAAAATTCGTCCCCGGGACGGAAAAAGTGCCGGAAGGTTCGCAGCATTCGCGATTAGCCCGATCCTCGTTGCCTCCTCGCGACGACTCGATCCTTGAGACGGACGCGCTTCGAGGTTGGACACTTTGAACGTGTTTCCGGACTCTGCATCGCGACCCGTGCAATTTAAACGCAAATGCAACTCGAGAATGTGGTTGGGTGCGAGAAAAGTATCGCGTCGCGGAGCGAGACTCTTTGGCGGACGATTATGTAGGGAATTGTATAGGAAAGTGGTTCGATCGAAAAGAAGAACACTCTCCGCGAAAAGTTTAGTTAAAAACGTAAAGTGAAAGTTTTTCGTACGACGTTTCGTCCTCGAGAAAATCAAAGTCGAATCCTGTGCGCGTGGAATGCGGTACAATCTGGCTGGCGTGTCTGACCATTGCTCGCCACTTCCACTTACATCGATCTCCGGGAACCTCGACGGTATTATTACTTCGCGAGCTTACGGGATAGCATTGTTCTATTGTATTTATTATAGTATGGTATTACACGGACATTATTACAGTATAATCGATGTCTGGAAACTTCGATGCGAGTTGAAGTACGCGCAGTGGTCGGGCGCAAGTAGAAATGGACGAAGTGGTCCGACGCAAGTAGAAGTACCCGCAGTGGTCGGACGCAAGTAGAAATACACGCAATGGTCGGCCGTACGAGCCAAGGTTCTCGATGGCGTGCGTACTCGATGATCGTGGAAGCTCCGTTTTCTCGAGAACGAAGCCTCGCGTTAAAAAAAAATCGCTCTCCACATTTTTCACTCATTTTCACGCGAGAGATCACCCCGACAGATCGTGTCTACGATTTCCGTCGGACAAGCTCCGCAATTTGCCGCGAAACAGACACCGAATCGTTGTAAAAATAAACCACGTAACGGTCCGCACGGAGCAAGATTTGGACGGTTTCGGATCCAATTGCACGATCTCGCGAAACGTTAGTTCCCGCGAGGGAAGCCCCCGCGCGCGCGCACGCTTCGTCCAGATAGACTCCCGGCGGCCGATTTTGTCGCGTGCCGTCTACGAGACGCGCGCATAACCGTTCCGGTATCTCGCATATTTCCCCGGTACGTAGTTTCGCGGCACGGAGGAAACATTCTTCGTAATACGATCGTCCGCGCGCGTCCTGGAATTCCCGAGCGCAAACGATCTCGTCGCGTCCGCGGTACGACACGGGGAACGTCACCGTCTTACGCTCCCGAGCAAACATCGGGGGCTTATCCGTGGAGAATTTCTGAAACGCGAAGCTACGGAAAAACCACGAAGGTGGCACCGTGTGTCGTTCGTAACCGGCTAGGTAACCGGGAGAAGACGGAACGCGCTGATAGCGAATGATATATACTTGCCGGTATCGCTACGAACGGAAACGCGGAACGTCGTTTTCGCGGAGACGCGTTGAAAATTTATGAACCGTCCTCTCGGTTTCACCTCCTACCCTCCTCCCTCCCTTCCTCTCGCCAGACGATCGCGAGTTTGCGTTACGCGCGATAAGCCTCCGAAAACTTATTTAATTTTAAACATCCTCGGATAACGACTCGGTAAACCTCGAAACGATATTTACATCGCCGGGAGCTCGGGGAACGGCGCGTGCACGCGAGCGAATATTTGCTCGCTCACGAACAACATTGTTACGTATTTTCAACGGAATAGTATGTTTTATTCGATAACCGGTAGCTGCTCGAAACTCGTACAATTACGTTCACCGGCCTTTCACTCGGTGAAATTAATTTCTCTCCGTGCGCGATTCTTTTTTTTTTGAATTTCTCGCGGCAAAATTCAGGTGTTCGTCGATCTCTGATCGTTCGCGTTCAGCGATCGGAAGTGTAACCAAGATGTTCGAGCTTTCAAACTGTTTCGATTCAATTCGTCGAGACGCGATGACAAAATTATGGCGTTAATTTCGAGAAACTCGTCAAACGAACGATCAACCGTCATCGAGGTGATTCCGTAACGAGGATTGCAAAGCGCGTCGAGCTCGTCGTATCGTAGTCGCGATGCTCCGAATTCAAGAGCAGAATTTAGATCGAATCTATAACCGAGAACTGGAAAGACTACTCCTAGATTAGGGTGAATGTACAGTAATATCGTGCGTAAAGGGAACCTGGACAGTAATCGCGTGCCTTCGAATGTGTGACAAAGGAGCGCGTAGAATTGGCGCGGAAAATTTGTTTCAACGTTTGGAAAAGCTTCTTTACCGATACGCGGTTAACGAGTAACTGTTACCGGAACAAGCTCCAAAAACTTCTTCCGCTCGGTCCGTTATCTCGAACGAATGTTTATTCGGAATTATCGGAACCATCCCCGCATCTGGAGGAACAGTCGAGGGGAGGAGAGGGGCGCGAGATTTAATGGTAGGATGCGTCACTCACGAAACCGCCGGAAGCATTTTTGCATCGTTTTCGTAATTACCGCCTCGGTTTCAACGGAACAACGATTAGTCTGCATTAAGGCTTCATATTACGGCCGAGACTCATGCGATGTCTGCGGTGGCATAAATGAAAAGGGCATTCGCGTAATGACTTTTCAGTTCACCACTTTTTCGCCGGCTACTTTCCAAGGAAGCCGACGTATCGCGATTCCGTGTATTCTTTTTGGCGCAAAGGAGAAAACAAAAAAAAAAAACAAATTTAACCGTCCGTAGTAAAGCGACCTTCGAACTCGAGTCGACCTTCGAAATGTAAAATGAAAAAGTTCAAAGTTACCATGGTGTCTCTGAAAATATACCACCCTTTAAAATTAAAGAAGCTCCCTCGAACATAGTTTGTCCTTCGTCGATACTTCTCTCGACGAAGTCTTCGATTGTTCGTCGCAACGCGATCGTACGTGCAACGCGCAAAGTGCACACACCGTGCAAACAGTGGAATAATAATTCGTACGGTGCATTAGCGAGAATCGTAACGCAGGGCGGTTAACGCGCATCGATCGTTGCGAGAAGACAGCCATGGAACGGTTCGCGATGCAAATTGAAAACAGCGTAGCGGCAACCCGATGGTCGAGGCGGTCCGCACAGGAGGAGAAACGTTTAAACGGCGCACCTTGACATTTGGCTGTAAACGTTAGAGCGGCGGTTCGAAATCCCAGGTAATATCCAGCGATCTCGAGAACGCCGCGCGCAGGTATCCCTCTTTCGCGAACCACGCGGGGCTCGATGTTTTGATGAAACCGCTGCTCGACAAAGGGGACTTTCATTTCCTTTGTGTACGAAACTCGAACCACGCCCATGCACGGCCCTTGCCGCTCGTCGGCCATCACGACGGTCGCATCTGCCTGTTTTGGCCACGGCTAATTGCAAATCGGCTATCGATCTAGGACCATCGAGATTCGCATTCATTTTACGGAGCACCTGGCAGAGATCGGTGGGTAACGATCGACCGCTCGGGCAAAATTCAGGTGTCCTCGAACGATCGTGAAATTGCGTCCCTCCCGTACGGTACACGAATTCGGTGGCGTCCAGGGTGTTTCGGTTCTCCCTCTCACCTGTGTCCTCTGTGCATCGTCGTCGACGAAACGACCACGAAACAGACTCGATCGTTCTCGTTTCCTTTGTGCGTGGGAAAGTCATCGCCACGCCCCGTCCCGCCGAGCGTATCGGCTTACATCGGCTACGAAGAGGGCACCGTTTGCGTTTCGCCTCGCTCGAGCCCCGAAACACATCGTTGCTCGTTCAGCCGACGATACGGGGCTCCGTCATAGTGAATTCTCGCGGACCGAGCGAGGTTGTTTGCGGCGCGGTCCTCGAGCTGGCCCATTTCATCGCCGTCGACGCAAAACGATACGGTCGGTTCACGAAACGCGACGTTTCCGCGCCGCTCGAAACTATTACGCGCGGCGATCGTTAACCGGACACCGGGCACGGTGAGTCTCGTCTCGTCTCGACGAGACCTTCGAGAACGACAGAGGCGGTCGAAATTTTACCAAACATGGCGAGTATCTCTTTATCGTCCAATTTGGCCAAAGGAATCTCTATCGGGAAGCGCGCAACAGACCGAACCCTCTACACGAGCGTTAATTGGTAAAACAATCGGCACGGTTCGATCGTCCCCCGAATTATTCTCGCTTTGGGAAATTATAGCGGCGTCGTTGAGCCTAGAACACCATCCGACAAACCGTTGCCGCACCGAGAGGACTAATTGCAGCTGACAACCGACCAACGGGGAAGCTCGGGGTAGACGTTGTTCAGGATGGGTTCGCGGTATCGATACCGATTGGCTCCCAAAACCTCTCACGGTTGATTCCGTGGGCTGCAAGGCCAGGGGACGAGCAGGGGAGGAGACGACGAGGGTTGGAGGGAGGGAGGGATGGCAGGACTCAGGCGGTTGCACGTTACCGGGCCAGAAATGAATAATGCAACGCATCGCGTCAACCGAACCGCTGCACACCGCTGCAAATCTCATCCTCCGGAGCCAGTCCTCCGTGGACCGACCCAGAACTCGTTCGTTCAGAGTTCCCGCTCCACCACTCACGGCTGCTCATTTTCCGCCTTCTTTTCTTACCCTCTCGCCATTTCCGGTACCCCCGTCATTTCCTTCCCGCCACTCTCGTCTTATATCTTCTTGTATTATCTTCTTTCGAGCTTCCTTTCTTTTCGACCTCTCCTGGTACGGTACCATTCATACCGTGCTTCTTTCTACCTTCTCGACGTTCCCGGCGCCCTTTTTCTTTCTCGTTTCTTGCCCTCTCTTCCGGTACCTTGGCCACCCCTCCACTTTCTCCTATTCCTTTCTATTTTTTTTTCTTCTTCTTCTTCTCTCTCCCTCGTCGGCCACCCCGACGCTATTATCCGTCCAACTGCACCCCGATTCCGCGCCCTTTCGGGCGCGACGTCCGTTAATTGGTTTACGATCGCGCGGCTATTAACGGTCGGCTCGTTATACGTCTGGCCGTCGATCGAACGAAATCGATGCCGAACAATACCGAGCGGGTAGGCCGATGTTTCGCGATCGAGCGATATTCGTTTCCCGGCGACTCCGAGTCGAACATCGTTGCGCTTCGCGAGGAACAACGAGGACGACGACTTAAACGCGCGACCACGCCGCTCGTAAAACGGGACAAATTATCACTCGGTTTACCGCGCGCAATGAATCCTCCAACCGACTATCCTCGAGAAATTCCGGTTATCTCTTGTCCCCGGCAATAACGCCCGGTTGTCTCCGCCCGTGAAAATTACTGGGGGCCACCACCGCCGATTTTTGGTCCCCGTTGGTATCAAAGTTCCAATTCTTCGATTCGAACTTCGCGGTCGGTATTTCTCGTTCTCGAAGCTCGAGTCAAAGCTCCGTGAGTTACGAAGCAGCCTCAAGAAAAATGGAAGGTTTTCGGGGACGATTCGAAATAAAATTCTACCGGCAACGATTTCTTCGTGACCTTCTCGCAGAAGTTGATTTAGAAAGATTTCGAAAATTTAGAAAGATTCACCCAGGAATTTTTTCCAGAGTCTATCGACTCCTCGCAGAATCGTTTTCCCACGGATTTTTGAAAAACACGATAGGAGTAGTTTGAAAGATTCACTCGGGAATCTTCCGACCGAGGATCTTCGCTAAATGTGTTTTCCACCGGTAAGCGAATCTTTCTCCTAGATTCCCGGCCATGCAACGCAACGTCTTCGAAACGACCGCTTCATCGACGCTATTGTTCCACGTGCGAGGACAACGCAACGTCCTCGTCCGAGATACGCGGCACGTTGGTTTGCAGTAGGGCACCTAGAAACCCTAACTCCGCGTAGCACGTCTCCGCCTCTCCAGCTGGCATCGCGTCTAATTTCGCATTCAATTATTCTCCTTGACTATGAGTCGAGCGGTTCGTGCAACGGCTGGCTTCCTCGCGTGGAAATTTCTCGATAAGTCTCGAATTTCACGATCTTCGCGAAAACCATCCGAGCGCGCTTTGTTAACGTCGTCTCGCACGGCTACGAATCCATCGACCAGACGACATCGCATCTGGATCCGGTTTCTTAATTCTCGGTTCATTGCAGTTCCAAGCGTGGACGAATACGTTCGAACCTTCGATTCTCGATGCACTTTTGAAACGGTCCAGATCTGTCCTTACAACTCTAACGACTTTCAAAGGGCAAACGGAACGTTCGAAGCCTGAAGGTTTCGATACGCGTCGATTTTGTTACACGTTCCGAGTTGTCCCGTTCTCTGTTCGCAGTTCCAACATCGACACCTAGAAAGAGAAACCGAGAGCGCTGAAAGTCACAAGGTTCCGATTCGCGTTAATTTCGTCCCTCCCCGAGCGAAAATAACGTCGCACCGAGCACCCCGATTTTTCAATTCACGGCGTATCCTCGAAACGACGGTCTTGTCTCGCTCCGTGCTCGCAGTTTCGACGTTGGCACCTGCGAGGATCGACTCGAAGGGTTTCGATTCGAGTCGATTTAATTTCACCCCGAAGAATAATATCGCACCGAACACACCGATTCTCGTATTCTCGACAGACTCGCGAAACTCGCGTATCGGATTAGGTTTCTCCGCGTTGCTCGCAGTCTCGACGTTAACGCCCCGAAGAGTAACCCGAACGCTCGCGTTTCGATTCGCGTCAATTTCATTTCCCCCGAGCAAAAATAATATCGCGCCGGATACACCGAACGTTCGACTCTCGGCGCAACTCTGGATACGGTCCAGGTTATTCGGCAGCCATCTCTCCTCGCGTTAGCGCATCTCCGAAGAGTGGAGCGGACCGAAGCGTTCAAAGCCGGTAGGTTTCAATTCGCGTCAATTTCGTTTCCACCGAGTGAAATTTCTCGAGGACCGGTCGCCGTTCGCTTTGCGAAACAACTCGCTTAAAATGCACGCTCCCCGTTTACGCGTACTTTGTCCCCTCGGTGGCCCGTTTCGTTTCATTCGAGAACGAAAGATCTCGGACGTAGTTCGTTCCACGGTTTCCTCGAGCGAAACGCTCGGCGTGCTCCTCGATCTTTCGCGCCTCTCGAGTCCCATCGTCTCGCTTTGATACTCGCCTATAAGCACGCGCCGGCTGGATCGCCGTCAATGGACCGATTCTTCTCCCGGCACGTTTCTATTAAACCCGTACTTTTCAAACTGCGAAGAATAGACGACGATAATACCAAGACGGATGAGAGATATTACGAGCCGTGTATACGTATACATATTTTCACGAATAACTCGCGCCGCGGAGCTGAAAGGCGATTTCGCGCCTCGTCCCGCGCATTTTTCCTTAATTTGCGAGCGCATTCGCACCGAATCGCGAACCGCGCGACAAGTACGGAACGTAACCGTGATGCGCGGGCAAAGATTGTTTTTCAAACGAGAATCTCACCGACGGCTCCTTAATTACGCGCGGAACGACCTTCTCGCGTACACGCGACGCGGCGTCTTTTCATTGCGCGCGAACGGGAAGGTCGAGCGAGAGTTCCTACGGATAAATTGCACAGGGCGTAGGGCCGAGAGGGTAATCGTCGGTCCTCCGCGGTTCGAAATTAAGGTTCACCGTGAGTCGCGGGGGATCGTCTTTTGGGGTAACGCGTACCACGCGTTCCCGGTATTTTCATTTTGAACGGGAGCCGCGTCGGTTCGCGTCGACCGTGAGACGTCTCGCGGAGCACGAGCGGGGCCGAGCGCTCGAGGATACGCCGCGAATGAAAGCTCTGAAGGGGACTGCAAATGGAAGCAGCCCGTAGGAGCCGGAGGAGTGGTCTCGCGGTAACGTCGAGCCCTCCTCGAGAGCGTATAATTTCTTAAAAAGCCGAAGGCGAGTCTTACTTCGACGCGGAGAGGCCACGGGGAAAACCGCGTACCGACCTTTTCCATTATCAAATTACACCGCCAGCGAAAAAACAGTTCTCGGTCCCCCTCTCGGCCGGGGAGCCCGCGATCCGAACCTCGAAACGCGTTCGCGGCTGTTCGATTCGTCCCCCGTTTCGTCGTCCCGTGGCTGCCGCTCTAACGCAATTATACCATTCTCCACCCTCTCGAGCGATACGATGTATCAAAAGTACCGAGGGAGCGTAACGAGGCTCGTGTTCCGAAATCACCCCTCTAAGGGACTCTTTGGCGCGGTTGGCCCGGAGCGTTCGACAACGGAGATGTATTTCGATCGACGAGGTACTCTACGCCTCTCCGAAATCGAACGGAAGATATCGTTGCGCAACGAAGCGTACGAACGTCTCCGTGACGACGAGAAAGGAGTCGATGCACGAGACAAGGCTGAAAAGTTGCCGGATTAATGCAACGGCAAGCACCGTGTAACTGTAACGGAGTAACGGTGACTAACGAACGCGAATTTTTCATTGCGTTTACCCGGGGAACTTTTTAAACGGACGCGTCTCGTTAAGAAATTTGAAAGTCGAAGTCGTTCCTCGAACACGGTTCGTAGTTTCGTAGAACGGCCATCGCGGGCTCGACCCGTGCAAAGGTGGAACAACGCGCCGGGAAGGAAACAGGTTGAATTTGAGAAATCTTTTCCCCGTTATCGCGACCCTACGATCCGAACGTTACCGTGTTACGGTGAGTATCTGGCGGACGCCTCTTTTCGAAATTATTCTTCGCGGGTATTACGGTTCCGAGCGAACCTTACGGGATCCGAGTACCTTTATTAAAGGATAATACGTTTACGCACTGTTTTTTCTCATCGGCCGGCACATTTATTACGGTTTCCCCGTGTGGTCCTCGTGGGTCAAAGGGTCCTCCGTGCGGCAATTTTCGCGCGAACTAACGTCCTCCTCTCGACGAGAACGAAACGTCGGCGTAAAAACCGCTCGGGCAAAAGTGGCCGGGGCCCCCGTGAAACGGCGATACAGTTTAAAAATATAATTACACCGACCGCCGTCTACCTTATCGCGATAACGAAGCAAATGACCATCGTGTTAATGCTCGAGCCCGTAGCGGGGCGAGGGCGGGGACGGTGGGTGGAACTTAACTGTACGGAGGGTTAATTTCCCAGGGACCGGGAGACAAAAGTTCCCGGACGAACTTTTAAAGCATTCGACATAAAGGGAGGAGATACGTCCTTCGTTCCTCACGGAGGCTCGCTCGCGACCTAGAGGGAAAGAGATCGAGCCGAACGGTGCGGAGGAACGGAGAAAGGAGGGGGGCGAGTAGATTGCCCGGGGGGTAGTTCGGAACTTCTAAAAGAAAAATTGTACGAAGGGCCGCCGCGGGAAAAAGGAAATTTCCATATAATAATTAGATCCCCAAATTACTCTAATAAAAGAGTATGATTAACTCGGATATCTGGCTGGCTACCTACCTACCTCTCTCGGCCCGGTGCTTCTTTCGCTTTGCGTCTCGATGCGGTTACCACCGACACCTACCGCCACCCACCACCGAACCGACCGAAATGAAAATCCCGAGCACCCGTTAGCTATACGTACATTTTTTTTCCTCTCCCTTTTTTCTTTTTTCTTTTTTTTTTTACGACTTCCGTAATATCCTCCGGGCAGTGTTCGACGCGTAATTCTTCGACGTTAAATTTCATTTCCAACGGCGACGAATGATCAGAGGTGGGGTCGGATAATACGAACGACGCGTGCGTTCGACGCTTCGAATTAATTCGGTCGACGAAATGGTAGATAAAAATTCGCTCGTCGAATCTCGTTCGGGGTTAACGGATTCGACGTCGTATCGAGACCGCGCGACGTTTGACGCCGGTTTAAATCCTCTCGACGCGCGAGAATCGACGAACGACGGGAAGGGACGCGCGCGAGCGCGAGCGCGAGCGCGAGCGCGTCGTTCGTAATTTATTTAACGGGGCACGGGAACGGAGGGGAGAGGGGTAATGGCACGCGATAAAAGAGACGATGCCATTACCGCGCGGATCGTCAACATAATTCACAGCTCGCGAGACCCACGAGCGCGCGACCGAGCCCTCGTCCGTCCTCGTGAAAAAAGCACGGTGAAATTATTCGACGCTGATCGAGCGCGGAATGCCGGCCACATTTTCGTGTTTAATTGACGCGCATCGAGCGAATAATCACCCGCACGGTACGGAGTATATTTGAACGCTTCACTCCGCTCTTTTTCCCGCGCGTCGATGCGTTCGAGCGAACGGAGGGACGTAGATGCGCGAAGAATACATCGAGAGGTATCCACGAGACGCGATTTTCTGAAAATAATCGCGTCTCTTAACGTTATATAATAGCGCGACACACCATCGTCGTCGTCGTCGTTCACGACCAGAATCACCGATCGAACGTTTTCTCGAGGATGCGTGTTCTCTGTGCACGAATTATCGCTCGATCGATCGATCGCGCGATCCTTTAACGAAACGATATTACGTACAAGTTCGACAATGAAATTGCGCAGGGACGCGTAAACGCGATACTTTTAGCGCGTGTTTGTCGTTCTTTCTTCGTTCCTCGAATCGTTTCAAGGGCGTGTACCTTCGATGTTCGAGTTATCGGCGATTATTCGATTCCACGGGCAAACGTTCGCGCATTTATCGCTCGTGGAACGTTCCTCCGTTAACGTGACCCACACTTTCGACCATTGAAATTTCCCAAAGGCACTGTTCCCCGTAGACGGAACGCGTAAACGTAACGCTTTTCACGCTCACGCGTGTTCGCCGCTACCTTCGTCGGTCTTTTCTTTTTCATACCGCGACTTCTGTCACGGAACTCGAGCTCCCGCTAATTGGCCGGTATTCTCGCGCAACGACCCGGATTACGCCGGTTAAAACGTTCGTCGTCCCGTTTGCCGAAGTTAAAGTCATCCCCGTGCCGGGACACTGGAACTCTAATTAAGCCGGGTTCTCGCGCGCGTGGGCAACTGCACGCACACGAAACTGACTCCTCGGTATCTCGAAAAACGCTCAACGATCTTACACGCGTGACAAACGCCAATTCACGACACGTTTTTAGATTCCTCTCCTTCGCTTCCTCTTTCGTCGTAGGTACTTTCTTGAAGATTATTTTTACATTTATCGCGAAACGCCGGTTACTATTCATCGCGGATCGTACGGGATTTTAAGCGTGAATATTTTAGCCACGAGAGACGAAACGAGCCGAGTAAGAGAGAGAGAGAGATTCGCGAAAGATTTAATTCCATTAAAATCTATAAATATTACTCGAAGACTTCCCAGAAATCTAAATAGTCTTCCGCACTGAGTGCTCGAACTTCTTCGGTGGCTCTCGAAAAGATCGCTCTTAAATTTATCGCGAGAAATCGATAACCGTTCGTCGACGCGCAGCCGAAAAGTCCGTGCATTATTCCGACGATTATTAACGTTGTTCGTCCTGTTGCGAATTATTAACCGCGATCGAGTATCGGTGACCGGATACGAGGCATCGATACGGGTTCGAAATTATACCGTATCCGGGATTAACGATCGTACATCGCGGAACTCGCGTTCGCGTTCGCGGGAACGCACGCGCGGCTCAAGGAACACCGAGACGAGCACGAGACGAAACGGGACAAGCGGACGAGGGAAATAGGAAACGCGGATGAAAGAATAAACGAAAGGGAAATAATAAATGCCGGCGGCTGGTCGCGTCGGCTGAATAATGTAACTTTGCGACGACGATTCCTTTCCTTCGTGTCGCGAACTTTTCCTCTCAAACGTTCGCCTTACACGTGCAATGGAACGACTAATGCGCTTTGTATCTGCGTAAAAGGTACACGCGCCGCTTTCGATGCAGAGTTGCGACGGCGAACGAGTCCGCGAACGCTTACTCGCCCTTTGACGACGCGCGTACCGACGCCCTAAGACGGACCAGAGACGGAACACGTGGATTCCATATCCACGCGAAAACCGAGCGAACGAAGCGCGAACGGCGACGATTATCGGCTTGGTTCGCGAAATCACCGTCGTGGCACCGTGTTTGCACTCCAGTTTCCAAGAAACTGTCGCGCGTAATGGAGCCGAACGGATAGAGACGCTTTTTTCGGCCGTTTCCATCGTTGGAAAACTTCGATCTCGCGCAACGCGTCGCGACTCTCTCGTCTCCCTTTTTCTCTCGATTTACGATCGACGGGTCGCCGCGAGATACGAACGGAATTATTCTTGGCGGTATCTCGATAAGAGATTCGTTCGGGGAGACGATTTTACGGGGACGAGTGGTGGTTCTTCGGTCGATCTTCGAGCGAGGGAAAGAGAGGGGTGAATTTACCAGCACGATTCAATCGCCGGGTAGGTACTCGCTTCCAATTTCGTAACGCATCTCACGACGAAAGCGACAAATAGAATTATTCAACGTCGCGAAGAACCGTCCTCGGGTTCCAGTCTTCGAGGCACTCGAGATATTAATTAGAAGTACTCGCGATTAAATTGTAACGAACTAGGTATAATACTCGGCGAAGTAGTTTCTAAAGTTCAATTATAATCGCGCTTCTTCGTTACGAAAGAGCTGCCGAGCACCTGTTAGGGGGATTAAAATAAATTCCCCTGGAACGATACACTCGCGCACAAGTATTTCGAGACTTCGAGGTATTATCGTTGTTAACGATTTACAACGAGAGATCTCGAATCGAATTCGTACGTTTCTTCGTACGAGGTTGTTGCGTTTTCGCGTACCGTTGATCCCTTTGTTGCACGCGCGCGAACTTCGAGCGACGTCGATAATCGTTTGCCGATAATGCAAATACTTTCCGAGTATATTACGCGGTTTACTCGCGTACACTGTATACACGCAACAGCGTATCGTTCGTCGATTGCGTACGCACCTAGGGGACCGTTTCGCGCGTTTCGCGTTGAATTTATCTCTAGAACGATCGTCCCCTGATCCCGTACGTTTTCGTCCGTCTTCGATATCGCGCTTCGAATTCGTAAAGAATCACCACGGTTCCGAACGGTCTTGCGCGTGTCGTCCCCCGAGTCCCAGAGTGGTTCGCCGATAAGACAAGCCTCGCTGCTTAAAGCCCCCCGAGCAATTGCCCCGCGAGCATCGATCCGAAGTTTAAGCCGAGTTCCTTGCGAACAGGCGAACCTGGAGTTCACGCTGACTTTGGCCAGGTCCGAGCTAGGTTCCAGCTACGAATAAGAGGAGAGAGATAGACAGAGAGAGATAGAGATAGAAAGGAAGAGAGCGGTTGTAGCCAACCTCTGTTCCCCTCGAATCGTCCGTTGCAAAACGATCGCGTGTGAATATCTGGACCGTTCCCGTCGGTTGGTCCTGGCAGTACTCCAGCAGCCTCTCTTTGCTCTGCGTTCGACCGATCGAAAATTCGAGCCAACTTCGAGCTTCTTCCAGATTGTGTTCACTCACCTCAAAAATGCCCCCCTCGCGGCGCGGTGCAAATAATCGGTCTAGCGCCCCCGAGCATTGATTGTCCTCTCGCGTTTTCCGTCCGCCGGAACTTTTCGGCCAGCGTTCTCCTGCCTCCCGCTCGTTAACCGACCCCACCGCTGGTTTCCATTAAGGGTCCTCGTTACACGCGCGCGACCTCTTTGCGCTTTTCGCGGTGCCGGCGCGTGGAACTTATCGACTGTCCGGGACTAGGGATGTTCCCGTACCTGGAGACAAAAAGATCCTCGGCTGAAAATTACGAACGAAGTCGTCGAAGTCGTTTTTACTTGCATTTCTTCGCCTCGATCGGTTTATCGCGCAGAGATTCCGAACGTTCGGCCATTCGAATAAAGAAAAGCGCGGGTAGAACTTTTCGATAAACTCGTTGGGTTCGAGTCATCGGATTCTCGTATTTTTTCTTTTTTGTATATTTTCTCGTCGACCGACGTTAACCATTACTGTCCATTATTTGGACACTCGAGACTCAAAGAGAACTTTGAGTCTACACGAGAACCGACACGTTGACCACACGGTTCTAGCATTACTTTTTTCTATATTTTCTCTCGTCAACCGATGCCAACTACCATTGTCCATTATCTGGAAACTTAAGACGTTCCTCCACCCGAATAAAAAAAAGATGCCGAGTGAGAATAGTCCAGAGGTCGAAAGAAAAGGGGCGGAAGAATAGAGCCAGAAAATTTGCCATTAAAGGAAAGAAAAAAAATCGAGATGGAGGAAACGACGGATACGTGCTGTTATTAAAATCAGCGGACGCGAAATAGTTGTAGTGTGTCGTCGCTTTGATCGATAACGGGAAATCCTGATTCGAAATGTCGAAAGAGTTTTCCTTTGAACTTGTGGATACAGCGAGACCGTAACGAACAAGGAACAAAAGAACGATTATTAATAACGCCGACGACGACCATCGAGTGTCTCGTCTAAAAGAACCGTGTTTGTTTACGAGTACCTTTCTGTCTTTTTCTATAATAATCGAGATCGATCGGTGTCGACCGTCTATACGGAGAAGCTGTACTTTGAGCCAGGAGCATCGAGAAGCGTTCCATCCTGAGAGGCCATTTTAGCATCGACTCTGCGTATCGTTGCACAATTTCGGTGATTTAACGAACCTTTGCTCTTCAACCGGTAGAATTACATCGTAAAAAATTCTAATTTACGCGTTTTTTCCGCTCCAAGGTCGAGACTATCTTATGAGTCGCTTTGAAAGTAGATCTATTCGAAGCAACCGACGCGACTCAATGGTGTATCAAAACTTGAATACAAAGAACCGAAGCATTTTCGTAATTTGACAACTTTCAGTTTCGATGGATACAACCATCGATGGTCATTCGACGTATATTCCAGTCTCCAGACTTCCTTCGAGAAGGAAGAGCGCGGATCGATTATTCGCGGTGAATAACCGCGCAAAGAACGATGCAAAATGGCCCGGTTAAAAATGCAATTCGCAAGAGGGAAACAACTCCGACTGTTCCGAGGAGGCTGCATTAGGTGCTCGTCTTGTAACTGCCAAACTAAATTTGCGACTGTATTTTAAGTTACAACGTTCTCCGGAGCCTCGGGTAGTGGTAATTGCAGCAGCGAAGTAGAGAACCGTGTAAGCAGAACTATTTCGTTATTTAAATCTATTCTTCTAATAGTCCGGCGATAATGCGCTGAATTAATCATAAGGGTGGCCCGCTCCTTGCATCTCATTTCGTAGTTCTCTGGACAGAAACGAAGTAGCGATTGAAGTTTCGCCGCCACCGCCGCGCAACGTTCCCTCAAAGGACCACGAAGACGAGTCCACTGAGAAACTTTCAACTTCTCGACGGACGTCCGATTTTGACGAAACTCGGTGGATTCGCGAACCAGCCAATAATAAGGGACGCGTACCATTTTTAGCCGAGGTGGCTCGAGTTCAAGGGACGAAACTACCCACCTAAAGTTTTTCTCGTCGTATCGATGCCACGGTATACGCACACTCTCGGAACTATCGGAGATACGGGCAAGTTTTCCATGGAAACTTCGCCGCTGCTTTACGAGGAAAGATAAATACGGTGCACATGCCGGGAAACGAGGTTACAAGTTCGAATAATGCGAGTAACGAGGATCCATTCAGAACCGGAACCGGATTAATTGATCCGGGAGGAAAGACACAACGGGAAGATCAATTGCTGATCAACAGCTCTTCATAGAGCTACGGAGATTATCCACGGTCAACGGACGACTCTTCTTCGGGAACTTGCGTCGAGCCAAAGGACGAATTTGCGTAGAAACGATAACGCTCGATCGAATTCGCGAGCACGGATCTCGCGTACGATTCGACCCTGGTCTCGAGACGAAGTTTACTCGACTTCGCGTACCTCGCCGCGAACACTGCGTCGCGGAGGATTCGACGAGAGTGTTTACGACACCGGTCGAAAAAAAAAACGACAGTTTGTTTTCCTCGAACACTTGCAAATGTTTTGTCCCGCTTGGAACAACGGTTCGGTGATAGCTCGTCGCGTAGTTTGGATTCTCGAACACCTGCTCATTTTTTGTCCGACTTGGAGCATCGGTTCGGTAACAGTTACTCGCGTACTCGTGTATTCTTACCGCGAGGTCACGTTATCGTTTCGATTGTTACTCCGCTCGGACGAGGTCGAAGAAATTATAATCACCGACTCGGAAACTTTCACGTTCATCATTTACCCCTGTCGTTGCATCCTCTCGTAACGGACGCAAAATTATTAATCGTTCGTTCGTATTATTCTGAAATATTTAACCGCGCGTCCCCTCGCGATCGAATCTTTCCCGAGTTCCGAGAGTTTCACGCGTTACGAAAGAAGAAGCAAATTCGAAAATACTTTTAATAACTTCGTCCCCCTCCGGAGGGATTGATATTACCGAGAGAAAAGTTACAACCACCGAATCTAATTCCACGATTCGAGAAATCTCTCGACACTGTTCTCGGGAACGAAAGACGACGACGACGACGACGACGTCGAAAGATTGCGTCGCGTTGCGTCAGCGTGAATATTTTTAATCGCGTTTTTCGGGAAAACGTTGAAGAGCCGCGCGTCGTGTACTTCTAATATACCAGCGTGCCCGTGTATATATTTTATAGTCCTATTACTCGGCTACCTGAGAAATATTCCGCGCTCCCCCTTATTTCCATGTTCTCAAACATTCTACGTTCCCATTACTATAATATTATTCTACCGTGCTCCATGTTTCTCAAATATTCTCGAGCGCCCAGCACCGTGTTTCTCCGACCATTTATCCGACAGCTCCGTTTCCCGACGAGTCTTGGATATCAAATAGTTGCTCAACAAACGTCGACGCAGTTACATCCAACATTACCGGTTAATCTTTTCGGAATATCCCCACCCACCTGTGCTCTCCCATCTCGTCTAATATTCCGGTTGCATTGTCTGTTTCAGGTACGTACTCTGCGCACACCTGCCGTTCGATCCGCGCGTAAGTGGTCCCCCGTTCGCGCTAATCGCGACCTAATTGGAGTCATTATCGCCGATTACGCGGCATAATGCGATTACAGGACCAGGTCAGTTGGAAATACTCTAATTTGGCCGCTCTTCTATTACGTTCGATTCCATTAAGGTATTTCTTTTTTTAATCCACTCCCCGGTATTTGCATACCGCGACGCCAACGATCGCGATAATCGCCGATTACGATCGCCACCGAAATAAAATGCGATTTTCCTCGAATGGCGCGATGATCGGATTCGGACAAACGTAAGTTGTTATCGGTTACCGTTCAAAGTGTCGATACCGAAGATGGGTAAAATTTTACCCGATTTTTATTCGATCGAATAGTTCGATCGTTTCGTCGAACGATTGGAATTGTAATTTTCATTCGACGAGTAACCAATAGAAAAGGGTTCACCTTTGTTCGAAAATTGTAGTTTCCTTCCTTCGCGCGTCATCACGGGTCAAAGCAGACCCGGGGCTCGCCTCACGAGGGACGAGAAACTCTCGAACAATGTTTCGGGAAATTACGAGCGACGAATCGAACGAAGAGGTACGGTAACTCGCGGCCGTAAAACGTGTACCCTACGCCGGGAGTGATTTCGTTCGGTTGGAGCAACGCCGGAGAAATGAAAATCAACCGGTGTCCCGTCGTCACGGAGTTCCTATGAATATCGATTTTCTATCTCTCGCGAGTCGTCGATATAACCCGGATCGCGTTCTTGCTCTCCCGCTGTCGTCTAACCGTGGAACGAACGTAAATTCGTCCGGATTACCAGAGCTGCTCGTTTCTCGAACGTTCTCTAATCTTCGGTAGCGTTGCTCCCAGCCTTCGCGATAAGCTCGAGCTACCTGGAACACGGTATCGTTTCGCTCGATGTTTACACCGTTCATTTCCGCGCCCTGCAAATAGATTTCTGACCCCTCGTTTCGTACCCGCGAACACCCCTTTCCGAGATTCTCGACGCGTGTGTACCAGCGAGAAGGAAAAAATCGGACCAACGAGTCCGGAAATATAAACGAAACGCGACGTCCACGCAATCGATCCTGCGAAACAATCGTCGTTCGGAAAAATAGTTTCCCATTTCCCGATATACAGGGACAGATATCGCGAAATCAGGGTTAAAGTGTAGGGTGGACGTTTTACTTCTAACGGATGAAACAAATCACGTCGATCACCTCGTTCTGTGTCACTCTGTCTCACGTTTGCTCATCGCGCACTCTCTCGTCACACTTTGGAAAGGACCATCCGGAACTTGGAAACAGATACTCTTTTGCACGGTTCCGAACACTTTGCTCCACGCACGATTCCCTATCGTTCGGAACAGTTTAAACACTCGCCCACAGTTTGTCAATCCTCCCACAGTGGGAATCTGGAAACCGTGAATCGACCCTGTCCCGCCTACTCGTCGATCGCATTCGTTTGCATCTATCGACTCGTCTCGTTGGCCCGACCGTAGAAGGAATCGCCAATCTTATCGGATAAGACGTTTTAGACGGGGGTTCGTAAGGTCTGAGACTAAGGGAGAATTACTCGACACGGTCCACATTTTATTTACGGATGGGTACCACGGTTCCCCTAAATCCGGGACTGATCTTTCTTTCTCCCTAGAGTTTTTCTTTATTAAGAAAGAAGTTTCGAATCGATACCGTCCAAGTGTACAACGATAATTTATCGCACGGTGTACTCAAAGTTATCGGGATCGTGTCGAAACAAGTGCGTGAAAATACGCAAAGTCTCTCCGAGAAAGATTCGCGAGGGATGCGACGTAGTAAAAGGGATCCTATAAATATCGAGCGTAAGACGCATATTTAACGAGATAAACGCTATCGGAGATATCGGGAAGGGTATCGGTGTCTAACGTAATCTTGGTCGATATAGGTCACGTAGAAGCTAAATGTCTTATCTGCTTCGGTGAATCCTCGGTGTGCGTGAAAACGATGGCCACTTTGCAAAATGTATTACAGCTTGTTCGTGTTAGAGATGCCGGGTATCGACGTAACGTCTACGAGACTCTTTTACTTCGCTTTACCGCTCGAACCATCACCCTCGAGCAGATTATCTTTTTCGGGGACATCTTCTGTATAGAAATATTCGAATTTCGGTGGTGTTCAGGCTGTACGGTAGATATTCCAGGTGATAGAGGACCGTCACCGGAGATCGCGCGATTTATTCGTTGGTAAACCACGGTGTATCGAGCCAGTTTCACCGCGATACGTTTCCCATTTATCGCGAACGAATTTTAGGATCCCGGGGACTTTCACGGTTCGCGAGTTCGAAGATAAAATTGTTAAAGGACTTTTTGCGCGCGAATCGGGTTCGGTGGAGAGATGAGTCTACAAAGTTTTAGGTGACTTCGTCAGGATTCCGAAGCACCGAAGCTGAATATCTTTTAAAACGACCCGGAGCGTTCTCCTTAAAAGGGGAACGAAAGAAATACCGCATTCTTGACGTAACAATATTTTTCCCTCGCGTCCCGCGATCCTCTGAAACGGGTGACGCTCGTTTTCCCGAACGAAAGCGAAATTAGCGAAAAAAGAACCGATCGCGATTTAACGAGAGACCTAACCCAGCGATTCGTCGTATTCTTTTACCCGAGGAATCGTAGAGATTTACATTGACAAGTAAACGATCTGGGAACACCGTAAAATGGATGCTCGGTACTTCGTAATCCACTCGAACGAACGTAACGAGTTGTTTCACAGACGACGAGTGACATTGTCGCTCGAGTTGGATTATCTTCTAATTGTTTCGAATCCCTCTCCATCCCCGAATTTCTCGCCGTGATGGATATTTGTTCGGTCGGCATCGACTCGATTAAATTTATATAATTCTCAGAACGAATTATTACCACGCGAAACGAATAACTGTTAATAACACCATGGAGCACGGTGCACCGTCTGCGTATATCCGCTACTTCGGTCCGACCAATTTTCGATAAACGTAATTTAATGTTCAATTAACCGAGCTTCGCCTTGGGAGACCGCAGACGTTCCCGGATCGTGCATTGCGCACGATGATATTACGATGCCACCGTTTAACTTACAGCGTACGAACCCGTGTACTAATTTAACGTTCCTGCGGACGAGAACGGTCTCGATTATCGTTAAATATTCAAAACAAATGTGCGACCGATAACGACAAAGTGGACATTCGGCGCGAGTTTCAGCCCGAGTGTGTAACGATTCGTTCGTTCCAACATCGCGAATTATAACGAAATCCCTGCTGCATCGATATCAGGGTTGGTTTCGAATTTGAACAATTAACCCTCTAGTTGCATTCGAATCATCGAAGATACAAGAGGACTCTAGACACCGCTCTTCGGTCATTTTTGTTTCCAGAGTTTAATACAATTCAACGAAGAATACGGCCCGAAGTACAAAATGGCCGGTTCGCGATCACGTTTAACGTTACGAACGGTATTCGCGCGTTGGCACCCGACTTCCGTTTCCGAGTTCCAATGTCGCACGCGGAATTTCTTCGAGGCCCCGATGAATATTCCACGAATTAGAAAATCAAACAACGCCACGGTGAATTTTCAGCAGCTATTTCCTGCCTTCGTTTCGCGCTCGCGCGCGTATTTAAAACGATTATTTTGTCTACGTGAAAGCGGCGAACGATGTCCCAATTAATGGATTCAATCTTCGTTAATCAGCTTAAAGTGAAATTGGCTTTAAGCTAAAATTAAATTCGAACGGGTCGTGTGTAACGGGTGGAATAAAATTGCATTCAGGTTCTCGAGTCGTTAAACTATCGCGAGCTATTAGGAGCCTCGTTTCTTCGTCTTACCGATATCCGTGTGCGCATCTCGGCTCGCGGTGGAGTAGCGTATCGAGCGCCAAGATCGAGCACAGATTCGAACGTCGTTTCTGCTCGGTTCGTCGTCTCGTATGGAGTTTATCGATCGTCGGGTACGAACTCGAAATATCGTCCCGCGATCGTAGCGCAATATACGCGAGAGTCCAGTGTCGTAGAGGAAAGCAATCGGTTCGATCGATCGTGTTCACAGGGATCGAAACGGTTGCGGGACGTTTTCAATAAGTTCCGTTGAAACAGTTCCGATGGAACCTGGAAATAAAAGAGTCCGGGTAAAATCTCTGAGAAACAAAACTGAAACTTCTTTGCGTACCGAGAAAAGATATTTTCTTCGCCGATAGGAAAAAACTTCTCGATCTCTCTCGAAGTTATTCGGACGATGTTTTCGTTCACTGTTCCGGTAGATGTTTCTTCGAAAACTATCGGTATCTTATTATTTTATATCGTTTATTCGAAGTGAACATAATAATATCGTCGAAGCAAAGTATTACCCGGAATGTGCTATAAATTCAAAGTTTCATTTATTTTACGAAACTTCCTCTAATAAAAGTTCGGAAATAAGCGTTTCCATGGAACTTTTATTATAGGAGTTCTAAAATATCTGTTCCTCCGGAACAGTTTTTAAAAACGTTCCCAAGGTAAAACTTTCTTCCCGTGCAAGGGCGGGATCTTCCTTAAAAAGAAAAAATCCAAGTCCGATCGGAATTAGAAAATAAAAGTTAATTATATTTCTCGACCCTCGATAACGTTATTCGAGATCTCGGAGGTTCTCGTGCGTTCGGTTACGAAAATTTCTCTCG